>NC_057795.1:590598290-591335951 GCF_018294505.1 Triticum aestivum
TTTCCATTCCCGTCGCTTCCTTATACTAGAATTTTGATGACGCGTGCAACCCTGGCTACTTCGCTACCCTACTATTAACAATTACGGAGTTTCGATTGTTTATCCAATGCAGCTTAATATGGTTATGCCAGCAAGGAGCATGAACTGAAGCTGGTTATTTACTTAGAAGAGGAAACGGCTAGTCAGCAGAGCAGCGCAGCGGAGTCATCATATTATCATATTCTTGAGTCTCTCCCCACGGGATGACCGCTTCCACCAGACTCTATTTCTATTGGTTCACCTTAGATTTATTGGTTGTCTACATCCGTCTAATCCTTATCTATTAAGAACATAATTGCTAAGCTATGGATGCTTCGGCCGCACTCTCTACTCAGCTATCTGTTTCTACTGCGTTGCGTTTTGAAGGCCCGATACAAAAGAAAGTGGCCTTCCTTATTAGTAGTGATGGAGACGTCAGGTCCGAGAAGGAATAACCTAAAGCCAGTGATAGAATCTGTACAACCGGCAGGAGCGATTGATCAGATATCGCAGGAAGAGTGAACTAGTAGGCTTCTTGATCCTCCAATCAGTGGTAGTCACAAAGCACGCACATTCCAATTCGATCATAACATGACTAGTTTCCTAAGGCATGACTTATCTTCCTAGAATAGCAAGCATATCGTAGCTATTTCACATAGTGTCCCGAGATATCAGTAGCTCTAGTCAATGCTGGCCTTACTCTTCCCTTTCCTTATGCTAAGTGGCAACCTCTTGTTTAAGAGTGCGGAATCCTATTTGTGTATCAGAAGACTATGGTGACCCGTAGATCTTCTATTTCGCCGGAATTCGTTGATTGTCATTTACAATGTTTGTTGTAAGATCACTGAAGGTCCTAAATTGGGAGAGTTTGCTTGCTATCGAACAAATAGTGGAATCTAAAAAAACAATGAAATCCATTCACACAAGCTGGACCATTGCCTTCGGCAACGCCCTAATTCCTTTCCTATCTTTCTTCTTTTTCTCAAGGACCTGTAAGAAGAAGCAAATCCCTTTCTTGAATGGCCGAGGAAGAGGCGGCACTGAACATAACAAGATCCCCCTCTACCTATCCTTGGGGCTGTGCGCATTCTTAAACTTGAGATGGGTAGGACTCAGGAGAAGGGTGCCTCGGGAGATAAGTAGTTCCTCACCTAAAGCCCTCGTAGAGTCTAAGTAGTGGACCAGAAATATGACATCCTTCCCGCTGTACTAGATTTTATCTGGTTAAAGCCAGGTGTGAACATTATATTCATTATAGAAGATATAGAAGATACTGCCATGCCAGCTGTTTCTTATTGGTAAGCTTTCTTTTCGTCGAATGTCTCTAAAGAGTGATGGTGAGTCGAGTAGCATGAATTGTCTATTCAAGGGGTCGCTAATGCGTTATTTGTATAGGATCTCAGTTATTATTGTCAGCTAGATCTACATAATATGCTTCACGCGGAGCCCTTACTTGGTTCGATTGGCATTTTTCTTATCATCCATCCACATAGGGAGAAAGGCCAAGGGCCCAGTGGAGTGATAAAATGAACTATCCAAATTAAGCTAATCCCGTGTCCAAGTTCAAACCCCACATAGCCACTCTTCTTGATCCCCCACCATCACTTGAACCGAAGAATCAACCCGTTTCTTTGCCAATGGGTTTCTACACAGAGAGCTAGATTAGGGATCGGATGTGCACCTTTCACTAGATTAAGGTACAAAATCCCTTACTAGGTTTGGTAAGTATGTTATGAAGGTGAGAAGTCATCAAACTTCTTGGTAGTGCAATGGATTAAGGTAAATGTGCTAGCTTTCCTCCTGCTGGTTGATGAAAACGGACCTATCCCATATCTCAAAATGGCCCCGTACACTCCAATGGGAAGTAGAGAAAAGGGGAAGTGCAGAAAAGAAGGATCCCCAAATCTGAGGGTATATAAACTTTGTTTGATTAAGGGAATTAGAGAATAGAGAGCAATGGGATAGGAAAAGCTCACGGGAATGCAGGTACCGTTTCCCGGGGAAAAGAAAAGGGAACTTCACCTCTTCCTACTAATAAGATAAGGCAATCCAATCCTGATTCAAGATCATGTTGTCTCAACATAGCAATGCGTGTTATGGCAACCTGATTGTGATAACAACATCAAAGCCAAGAAATCAAGGTCGAACAGTTTGTTCCGTCATCAACTGCCAATTCTTTTGAAAGACATGCGAATGAACTACGCATTCGACCCTTATCAGCAAGGTCATCACTTGTACCAGGTCTTAGAAAGGCAGCTGCGCACGTCTTCTCTATGACGTTAGGGCAAGGCTACCTCGCCAGCAATGGTTAGTGCGGTAAGGATAATCGGATGTGAACTAGCTTGCTCTGCTTGCGGAGAAAAACCAACCAAGAGGCGATGGAACCCTCAGAAAACTGCTAATATTACCCCGGGCAGTACTGGCCATAGACTTGAGCGCAAAGGACAAGAAGGCAGGATCTGGAAACAGCAAACACAGGGATAATCCAGGAAGTAGCAAAGAATCTAGTATTCCACTATAGATAGGTCTGATAGATCAACATATCCATGAAGAAAAGGCTGACCCTATCCACCTCCTTTGTGGAATACCAGATCAAGAGATGAATTAGCGGATCACAGGGCTAAGTCGAAGCATGCCAGAACCTTCTTTAGTAGTGAGCCGTACCGACTAGCTCCTAGCAAGGGCTTCAAGATCACAGTAATGCTTGCCAAAACTTTCCTTGGGTACGAATGTCATGTTCAAAGCAGGTTTCTCTAGACACCTTGGAAAAGATCACTGACGAGTTCAATTTCAAAGTGTGAATGAAATTATCAGTTTCGTCCTCTTTATAAGCCTGAGATCATATGGGTCAACAATTCTCATTTCTTAGTTATAGATTCTATATTCTCAAGGAAGTGAGCCACTCAACCTCAGCCTAGCGGATTCTCCCCGTTACCTGGACCTGCCTCTCCCGCAGTCAAAACTCTCCTCTACAGCCCCTCTGGCTGGGCCAGAAGCCTCGTCTCCTTTAACTGATTCAAGTGATTCAGTAAAAATGAAAGTAATCTCACATAAAATTGGATTATCTAAAAACTCGTGAAAATGACAACGCTAAATCGAAAGTCCTTTATTTATATACAACACACACATATTCCTCCCTTACGAACATGAAAATCCAGTGGATGGTTTGGAAGGCTTTGACCTGATCTTTCGATTTATAATGAGAGAAAATCCATAGAAAGATGGAAGTCATCATCATCCCCTTTATCGATCACAGCATCTTCCTCCACCCATGATTTCGTTTTCCCATTGACAAATCAGACGAAGACGAACTTGCATTTGTTGAATCAAAAAAAAGAAAAGAAGTGTTCTCTTTCTCCAGCGAAAAGAACAGTCTCGCAGGAAGATCCAAATACTTACTATATGTGCGTTTATGTATAAACTCTTATATAGTCTAGTTTTCCCGCCCTATCTAGAGAAGGAATCAATTCCCCTTTTTGAATGTACAAAAATTGGTAGAGCTCAGCATGTCTGGAAGCACGGGAGAACACTCTTCTGCTTATATTATAACCAGTATTTGATACTGGGTTATTCATAGCATTACTATACCTTCCTTATTCATTGCGGGTTGGTTATTCGTCAGCCCGACTTTCACTTGGAAAAATAGGAGATTTAGTTCCACGCTTTGATTGGTAGCAGAAGGGAGGGCGCGTTGCCAGCCTTCATTTTTCTTGGATATTCAACACTAAATGAAATGCAAATGCATATGAGAGAACTTCAAACTACTTTACTTATTTGCAACAGCAAGCCGAATAATAGAATAAATAAGCAAGGAAGGAAAGAAAGAATAGGGTTGTCGCTGATACGCTGTTTGGATTAGATGTCGCAATATCGGTTGTAGTATTTCAGCTCTTTCTATAAGCTAAGAGAGATGTCGCATAATCGGTTATTCATGATCTTATAATTCATGGACCAAAGTCGCAAATCGCTTGTTCTCATTCAAGCATGAGTTCGTTCAAAGTCGGCAAGGGGAATCAGAGAAAGGGTTGTTTAGTCAACAATCATGACCATGGGAACATTTGTTCGCTTTCTAGGTACCCCCGGATCTACTAGTCATCGCCTTTGAGCTGGGAAAAGCATTTACCCTGAGTCGGCTATTCCTGATTCAGAAAGGAAAGGTATGTGGGTAGACATTGAGTTAGAGATTGAATGAAGGGGCACACTAGAGAAAAGCAAGGACAAGTAGCTAGTTGACTAACGCTTTTGAGCACGTATGCTGGCGCTCTTTGATAGAGCATTATCTACAACCCTGAAGCGAACTATGAAAAAGAAATCTAGCAGTCTCTTCCAGCAATGAATTGTAGCAGGGCTTGGTCTCGAAACGTATAGATACCACCAGAAGCTTGGAAAGAAGAAGGAATGTCGACCTACCGCTCCGTGGGCTTTGAACCTTGCTTTTCTGTCAAATTCTCAGACGCTATAGCTGTGTAAAAACAATACTCGATTTCTCACTAGAAAAAACAACAGTCTTTATTGTTGTGTGCATATTAGTCACTGATTATAGCTTTGAATAGGACAAACTACTTTAGTAACTCTTGACTATTGCTTGAAACAAGCGTTGAAGCAATGGAAAGAAGCGAACGGTTAAGCTAATGCAGCAAGAAAAGGGATGCAACAAGTGTCCAAAAATTGGATATGCCCGGTGAAAATTAGAAACAAGGCTGAGGAAGGATTTCGTACTGCCACAATGCTCTTGATAGAAGGAAGGATGAATACCGAAGGCCTACCTAGTTGAAATAGGAACAGCTATGGAAGTCCTCGGCCAAACGAATATTTCACGGAAAGCCGACAAGGGATTTTCTTAATAACTGGGCGCTTTGATTCTTTGGAACAACTCGATGAATTTAGTAGATCTTTTTAGGAGGCCTTCCATGACCATAGATCGAACCTATCCCATTTTGACAGTACGATGGTTAGCTGTTCACGGATTAGCTGTACTGGAATGGCAACACATATGAGAATCTGTACACGATACAGAATAACGACACGACACGCAATCTTATGACTACAGTATAGCCTTCATCTTTGACAGCAATCATGACAGGCCGCGGTATTAGCGTTAGAGAAAGGAAAGGACTTGAGGTCCGTCCACCTACAACTAATAAAGCTCCGCCTTTGGGGACTACTACAACAGATAGGCATTTGAAGGACCAAACCACCTACTGAGGACTTTGACACCCAGCCCTTAAGATGCAGAATCTACAACTTTGGGATACGTATTTACAGACTGCAAAAGATAGATACAATGCTGTTACCCACCATGCATGCAAATCTTAGTTCTATGGACTACTAGTACCAGGAACGTCATCTACTACTGCGAAACTCCCAGGGGACGCTTTTCTAACTGGTTTAGCCTCTAGAGTGGGGAGGAAGAACACCCTCTAGACCAGGATAACTTACTAATTCAATTGACAAAGCGTCCTATTTGCTAGATTTCTAGTCGTTAGCTCTTAGTGAAGACGAATTGCTATCATCTGTGGGCGGCCCTCATTATTTAATTTATCCGCCTTCGATGCAACCAAATTCACTATTGACTTACGAGTTTATGCATGCTTCATTCCTATATCGGCATGTATTATCCGTAGGCTGGTTGTGAGACATCTTCCTCTTAGTGCTACAAATGGCTTCTTCCTTAGTTCTTTATAGCTCTTTCACCTCTTTTAGACTCTTTGCAATGTTTAGTGCGGGGAACTCTACACTATTGTACTCAGATGCTATTCCTTCAAGAAAGTATCGGAAAGCAAAAAGGGACTCGTTCACCGTATCGCATCCAATACAGCTATGCCACAAGTTGACCTAACCAACTGGTAAACAAAACCCAAGTTAACGGATCGACCTAGGAATAGGATGAATAGAACCATTGAATCGTCACCCAATGGAGCAGAGAGCCTTCCTTTAAGAAAGAAATAACTCCCTACAACAACCGTGTTTCGAAACTCGATTCATTATCATACGAGAAATTGCATGAAAAGAACCTTCATTCCTACAGAGAGGTTGAAGCTAAGTTTCAAGACCTAGTACGGGCAAAGCGCAGTTCAAAACCGAAAGGATCAAAGAAAAGGGAATATCACGAAGGTAAGCACATTCTATTTTTCTTAATTGACAAAGCAAAGGGAGTTATCAACCCTTTTTCCGAAACCCTATAACGGCTAGTTCCCAATGCTCGGCTTCCTACCTCCTCTAACAAAATCAAAGGTAATATCCTCCGTTTTCCAAGAAGATAAGTTCTACGGCAAAGGATGTCAACGAAACAGTTTCGGCAAAGGCAAAGCCTGAGAGAAATCCAATAGCGTATGGCGATAATGTCATCCCCACCGAATCCTCATCTTCAAAGCATTTTATTGCAAGGGCCTATCGCGAAAGAACTCAAGCCAATACTTTTTCATTTTCATGTAGTAGATCCTAGGAAACATACGTACGAGATATTTAGAGCCCTTCTTCGGCAAGGGTATCCGGTAAAAGGAGGAAGGTTCCTAATCTTTTGATCGTCAAAGGGTTCGATGCATTAGTTTTCGACTATGAACGAGTCAATCAGCTAGATCTACTTGCGGCAAATGACACCTTCCTTTCCCAGTCAATGGTACGTAAGGCAATGGTTGTTATTGAAGTTCAGATCAGGGAATACCCTAGGTTTCGGCTTTTTCCACGGTTCCGTAACGGTAGGTTTCGGCTCCTCGCTACATCCCTTCCGCTCCTACTAAGGACTCTGCTGAACTGATAGAATTTGCCGAGCGAGCACAACCATAACTTATGGTATCTGACCAGTGTTAAGCATTAGCCATCCAGGGAATGAAACTATGCGACTACCTGCGCTGTCACACGGCTCCATTTATCGAAGAAAGGGATAACTGCCATTAAGGCAATGAAATTGACGAGGAAGAGTCAAGAGTTTGGCCGCGCCAAAGCAGAGGAATGGAGGGAAGCAGCCGCCGCTGCACGGGTCCTGCGCATTATCAAAACCAGGCAATGTAGTCAATGAACAAAAGTTTCATTTACCACTGGGGTTCTTCATATGCACAGTCAGCTCAGGTAACGTCCAAAGGTGTTAATACAAAGCAAGAATTGGATTCTAAGTATTGCCATTTCGTGTTCAGAAGTCTGAAGCACATCATTTGCGGGAAGCAGCAAGGAAGAAAAGCGTACCGTATTGACGGTAGTGCAGAATGATCTCCGTCATGATATCGTACGTATCTCCAGAGCACGAACGTACGGTATACAACCGAGTTGCCCGACGTCGGACACAACAAACTTTCGAGCACCCTGTTCATTTAGCCTCTTAATCAATGGAAAGAAAATAGAGGTCTGCAGCAAACAAGAGCAAGCGACACTAAACTACAGTAGTGATAAATTTGCGGAACCTTCTGATAAAATGACAGATTGGAAACCAACACGTCTAGAAAGTCTGAAGGATAAGGCTTCTCTCGTCCAAAGAACGGTACTGAAGGCGAAAGATACTCCAAAATATGTCATTGGATCCAGCCGCAACAATGAAGAGCGCCGTCTTGAAGAAATCACTTGCTGCTTCCTCCACCATGTTCTCCAGTATCTGGTCTTTTCGAAGTAGCTTATTAGCTGATAAGCACTAGCTGAGGCATCTAGCTGATGAGGTAATCTCTGCATATAATACCAACCAAGTTGGTTGTTGTTACTACATGCTGCGAGCATTTGGGAAAATGACAGAAACATAAAATGGGTTTCTAGCTGCATAAGCATAATTATACAGAAAGCAGTCTTCTTTATTCGTATCTGGGGAAAGGGTTGGTTATCCAAATTCTCTTTAAAGAATATTAAAGCAGTACTGTAATTTTATGGTGAAATGGAAAGTGGTTGCTACCATATTGTTTGTAGTGATTACATCATAATCCTCATCTTCAAAGCAAGGCTATCCACCAGGGCTTCCAATGCTAGGCTAACCTCGGCAAAGAACCCAAGGGATTTGCAAATTCTTGAATCGATAGACTTTCGTACAACGGCAAACAAACAGACGCGATAGAGGGTTTTACGCTACTTCACAGTCAGCAGCAAGAGTGGATGGTATAACTCTAGCCAGCAGGCGGGAGGGAACGAAGCTCTTTCCTGATCTTGAGCTAGAATCCCTGACATTGGTTGATTTAGCTGTGGTGTAGCTTAGGATCTTAGAGCTATGCAGCTGGGTTGATCCCTATCGATGGAATGGAGCTTATCAACTCATGAATAGTATGGATCGCCTTCTACTATACCGGGCTAAGGTGCAACAATGGAAGCATACCATGGATAATCCAGAGATACATCCTACCTATGCCGAGAGCACAAAGATCAAGCTAAGTAAACAGGTCTAGTTAAAGCCCACTGGAGTAAGGAAAATACAATAGGTTGCTTTTTTCCCACCATACCTGGCAATGATTGGTATCCCTTGATATGTTAACACAAACTAACCAGTTGTCCCTTCCCCTAGAGGGGTTTCCTATATGGATTCGTTCCCCTGAGCATCTTCCATGAATTGACGTATATGAGCGTAGTTATCAGGTACGCCGGGAGCTGGATTCTATCCCCGGGGATAGTGATTGATGGCATAGAGTTTTGATAGAAAACTCGTATCAAAATCATACCAAAAGAAAGTCTCGATTCGAGGAACGAAATATAGGTCCATGATAGAACACAGACCGGTAAGAGAAAGGAAAGTAAGCATAGTCTTCATTGAACCGGAAGAACAATTAGATTTTCCGTCAACAAAGTAACGCTGTGCAAACTCATCTGATCCCTGTTTGGGACTTCTTCTTCATGTCATGAGCCGGAATCGAACCGGCGCTTTCCAGATGCATGGTCCGGATAGATACCTATCAAATCGCGACTTTGATTTCTCAGTTCAAGAGGAGACCTCCCTACATCTGCGGGCTGGCGGTCCTGCCGGCCAGCCGACACAAAATCCAATTCGAGTTTGAAATACGGAGCCAGAAAGAGTTTTTCAATTCAATACGGAGCCTGAAAGAGTTTTTCAATACAATACGGAGCCTGAAAGAGTTTATAAATACAATACGGAGCCTGAAAGAGTTTTTAATTCAATACGGAACCTGAAATAGTTCAATTAAAGATCAAATGGCGCAAAAGAGTTTGCTTAGAAGGGAAAATACCAAAACCGCATATAAAAAGACATAAAAAAATGAACATACATAGGTACCATAGGCAAAAGCGGCTGGCTGCTAAAATAATTCAAATGCATTTGATAAAACATTTGCATTTGGTAAAACATCTACATTTGAGAGAAGTGAAAGTAATCCATATTTGCATTTGCGGCGACTAAATCCGGAATCTGAGAATAAGGGTTTGGATTAGGGGGAGGAGGGGAATTTATTGATTCCTCCACCTCCATGTAGTTCGAACTCACACTTTCTACGCTAAAAGCCGGCCCATTGACTGAGTTTGGGTATGACGACGAAGGGTTAAATTCCACAATCATTCCATCCATGGAATCAGGGATAAAAAAAGGATCCATCGTGACCCCCCATCTTTTTAAGCTCTGCTCCCAAACTAAAGAGAAAGGAAAGGAGACTGATCTTGACGTCGGTGTCGGTTTTTCCAACGAAACGAATAAGTTTTGGATTGAGATTTCACATAAGCATTGCACAATGATCCACATTAGGCGGGGAGCAGCAATGATACCGCTGGCTGGGAATAAGTACCTATCCCTCTACTACTAACGATGTTTTTCGTTCTATTGAAATCCTGCGTCGAGCCGATGTTTCATTGATCGATACCGGGCACATCCATCACATCAACTATTTCACTTTTCATAGGCATTTATTGACGGACCGGTAAACTAGACCCGAAAAACTCCTATTTTTAAAACGAAAGACCCATCACAAAATTATGGTGCAATGCTATGACGAGCGTTCTCACAGGCCGGCACCTCGATGCATCCGTCTCAAGAGTTGTACACCTTACATGTGCTTCACGCCACAATCTCTCACTTTCTGCTCCTCCATCTGTCTCCATCATATAATCGATCTCACCTCTCATGTCTGAGTGAAAAAACCATATTTGTTAGTATATATCAAGGCCGAGAGGACACGTTCCTCTCATGTCAAGATTAGTATTAGGGACCCTTAGTATTATTAACCGGTTACTATACGTACATGCAGTGAGACAATCAATCTATGCTCTCATTCACATTTCATTCTAGCACTGACGACTCCAGCCCTATCTATCCCTAGAAGCAAATGGACCCTAGAAGCAAATGGAGTAAGTCCGATGGAACACTCGGATTGGAAAAGATAATTATACTTATAGGCGTGGATGAAAAAAAAGCTTGGAAACTAGTTCAAATCGAACTCAAAAGCAACTAGGCAATCCAACTTCCATTGAAGCAGCTTCCCTGGAACTAGCTGCCATTGTATCGGTTGGTGCCATTTCTTCTCTTGGAGGCAGGGCAATAGATTAAGATTAGGCGGTAAGCGAAGGAACTGTAGGGCTTAGGGCTGCGGGTGAGCGCAACTTCAATAGGTCGAGGGGAGGAAGAGAAGAAAAAGCAGCTATTTCACCTGGTGTCGTAATAACCACTGTTTTCAGGTTTGAAGGCATAAGAGCAGCAGAGATATTCTTTCATTTAAGAAGAAGCCACCGTAAAGAAGAGGAAACAAGGCGTTTAAGGGACACCGACTCCCATTATTTTCTCCAGGCCTGCTTTGGCTAAATCGACGGAGGCTTAGCTTATTATGTTTCGGGCGTTTAGCTAGATTAGAGAATAAAGAAATCTATCTCTAAAGGGGGAGCGGTACGACTATTTTAGGTTAGAGGAAGGTTGAAGAGAGAATAGCTAAAATAGCCAGTCGGGTAGGCAAGTGCGGGTGGCTGTGGTCAAAGTGAATATGTCTTGTTTCGGTTAGCGGTTTCGGCTCTCCGGCACCGAAGTAAACTCTTTCTATTGCGGGGCCTATGGAGTTTGGGGATGAGTGTTGACACTTTACTGTGCAACATTCCTGTTTCTTTCATTCCCCTTACTAGATCAAAGAGGGCATATGTGGGGTTTGAAGATGCCTGGACCTTACCACCTTATTCTAATAGCCCGCATCAATGCCTCTGCCCAGAACATAGGAGCCCCCTGGGTTCAAGATCTCATATCAATTTTCAACTGCTGGGAAAGAATTGGGGTGCGGCAGGAAGAAATGGAATTCTCAATAAAAGTATAAACATGTCTTCCCCACTGCTGCATAGAATCTGAGCTGGGTGGAATTGAAGTTCGGTTTCGATCAAGACACCCCTGCCTACTTACCTTAAAAAAACGACTAATGATCAACCGATCACAGAGGTCCTTTTCCAGCAACTTCAAATCAGAAAGCCCTGACTCCCATAAAGAATGCTTGCAGATCTTTCTTTTTATTACGATGACGATATGGACCTCATTACTGTCTCATTTTCTTATATTTATATAAGTTCTTTTCTTTGGATTTGACATAACAAGAACAGAATCACGCTCTGTAGGATTTGAACCTACGACATTGGGTTTTGGAGACACATGTTCTACCGAACTGAACTAAGAGCGCTTTCCGGGAGATAAAGCAGTAAAGAAAAGGATGATTTTTGTACCGCATGCATATAGAAAAATGAAACTCTGAATTTTGTCCAATTTGAATTGATCTCAATTGATCCCTTGTTACTGCCCATAGGAGAAGTAATAGGTAGGGATGACAGGATTTGAACCCCTGCCTTGTTTTCCACATCATAATTTATTCCTCCATCTATATACAACTTTCTTGTCATTTCTTCTTTTTGGTTTCATATAATAAATGATATAAATCTGAAACCCAACCTAACGTATAAAGAATGAATATTTACCGGTAATGCTCAGGAAGAAAGAAGGGGTCATCTTTTTGATTTTTATTCCACCCTCATGTACCCTTCTTTGCATTTTTTCTAAAGCCTGTTCAACCTCATATCACCTAGAACAAGTCATGGACTTCTTCAATGAAAGAAAGTCTCATGGAAACGTTTTCAACGAAATAAGAACCATACAAAATAGATTTCTTGATCTTTTTATTTAGGAAAACGGATTTTTTCGCAGTTTTTTCTTTTATCCTAAAGATATGCAGAACGAGTGTATTATGAAATGTTCGTTGTCTAGCTTTGCATACATCGCTACTTAATCGTTTAGTGGTTATCGATGAAATTACTTCACCATAGAGAAAATATTATTGAAGTTTATATATATATATTATTGGTTGCTTTTGTTTATGTCCAATTGGAAAAGTTGATCTTCTAAATTCATATGTTTAGCCTAAAGTACATAACTTGTGTTCCTCCCTAGTTCTTGCAAAGCCACCTAATCAAGCCTCACCTCGTTTGTAGTTATAACATGTTCAGCTGAAAGCAAACTCCAAATAAAATTGGTTTACTATTAGTAACACATATACTTTTTTACCTTAGCTCTTTCTTTATTGTTCATTGAGCAGTTCAAATGCTTTGATTTCTTATCAGATAAGAGGTAAAAATATTCTTCATTCGTTTATTTTGTTAATTCCAAATTGCATTCAAATCCATTCTTTCTCATAACTTGAGAATATGTACAACGCAGAACAGAAAAGAAGGCTGATTTGATGAGTTGTAGGGGCGGACCCACTTCCACTGATTTCTTGCGGGAAGGTTCTATAAGGGAAGAAGAATCAGAGCTGTGACCTGGTAACCTTGATTTCTTTCGGAACGTCATTACGAGAGTAACAAAGAAAGAATAACGTAGATAGGAAGGAGCAAGTCGAGCCCCAAGGATAATGAATTGGTATGCCGGGTGCTTACTTGAGCAAGAAGCCAAGTCATCGATAATCAAAGAAAGGTGTGAGTGAACGAGCCCAACTTTCTTATTCAAATATGACTCCTTTCCACTTTCAACAAATAGAGAAATCTCCGCTAGGCTAGCAGTGGGTAACCAACGTAGTGCCCCATTCGTTCCATGACATCCAATCAGTTCTCCTCGGATTCCAATCCAATCTCCCAATCAGTGAGAAATAGACGGTCGGATGAGATCTCGAACGTTGTCCCTACCTACTAAGGAATCAAAAGTGTACATAGAAAAATAGAGTGTTGGAAATGCATCAAGGAGAACTTACCTTGTGAGTCACTACTCCGGCATTGGGCAGGAATACTACTAGCGAGGCTTATAGTCGGCTAGTTCTTAAAGAAATCTGTCAGCTATAACCTAGCCTATTGAATCTGTTGGAAATATGCCCTAGAGGCAATAATAAAAGGGGTTATTATTATATTTCTTTGTTCATGATAATTGTCTTTTATTCACGCTGTAACTGTATTATCTGGAAATCGTAATACACGTGTGAATACATAGACCATAACATGTCCCTAGTGAGCCTCTAGTTGACTAGCTCGTTGGTCGATAGATAGTCATGGTTTCTGACTATGGACATTAGATGTCATTGACAACGGGATCACATCATTAGGAGAATGATGTGATGGACGAGACCCAATCCTAAGCATAGCACAAGATCGTGTAGTTTGTTTTGCTAGAGCTTTTCCAATGTCAAGTATCTCTTCCTTAGACCATGAGATCGTGTAACTCCCGGATACCGTAAGAGTGCTTTGGGTGTACCAAACGTCACAGCGTAACTGGGTGACTATAAAGGTGCACTACAGGTATCTCCGAAAGTGTCTGTTGGGTTGACACGGATCGAGACTGGGATTTGTCACTCCGTATGACGGAGAGGTATCTCTGGGCCCACTCGGTAATACAACATCACAATGAGCTCAAAGTGACCAAGTGTTTGGTCACGGGATCATGCATTACGGTACGAGTAAAGTGACTTGCCGGTAACGAGACTGAACGAGGTATTGGGATACCGACGATCGAGTCTCGGGCATGTAACGTACCGAATGACAAAGGGAATTGTATACGGGGTTGTTCTAATCCTGGACATCATGGTTCATCCGATGAGATCATTGAGGAGCATGTGGGAGCCAACATGGGTATCCAGATCCCGCTGTTGGTTATTGCCCGAGAGCCGTCTCGGTCATGACTACGTGTCTCTCGAACCCGTAGGGTCTACACACTTAAGGTTCGGTGACGCTAGGGTTGTATGAATATGAGTATGCAGTATACCGAATGTTGTTCGGAGTCCCGGATGAGATCCCGGACGTCACGAGGAGTTTCGGAATGGTCCGGAGGTAAAGAATTATATATAGGAAGTGGTATTTCGGCCATCGGGGAAGTTTCGGGGTCACCCGGTATTGTACCGGGACCACCGGAAGGGTCCCGGGGGTCCACCGGGTGGGGCCACCCATCCCGGAGGGCCCCATGGGCTGAAGTGGGAGGGAAGCCAGCCCATAGTGGGCTGGTGCGCCCCCCTAGGCCCACCCCCTGCGCCTAGGGTTGAAACCCTAGGGTGGGGGGGGGGCGCACCACATGCCATGGGGGGCACTCCTCCCCCCTTGGCCGCCGCCCCCTTGGGATATTGAATCTCCCAGGGCTGGCGCCCCCCCTGGGGGCCTATATAAAGGGAGGGGGGAGAGGGGCAGCTGCACCCCTAAAGTCCTGGTGCCCCCTCCTCCTGCTACACCTCTTCCTCCTCCGTCACGTGCTTGGCGAAGCCCTGCCGGAGTGCTGCTGTTCCACCACCACCACGCCGTTGTGCTGCTGCTGGAGCCATCATCATCAACCTCTCCTTCCCCCTTGCTGGATCAAGAAGGAGGAGACGTCACACGCTCCGTACGTGTGTTGAACACGGAGGTGCCATCCGTTCGGTGCTAGGATCTCCGGTGATCTGAATCACGGCGAGTACGACTCCATCATCACCGCTCCCTCTAACGCTTCCGTACGCGATCTACAAGTGGTATGTAGATGCGAACTCACTCCCTTGACTCGTTGCTTAGATGAACTCATAGATGGATCTTGGTGAAACCGTAGGAAAAATTTTAATTTTCTGCAACGTTCCCCAACAGTGGCATCATGAGCTAGGTCTATGCGTAGTTCTCTATTGCACGAGTAGAACACAATTTTGTTGTGGGCGTAGATCTTGTCAACTTGCTTGCCGCTACTAGTCTTATCTTGCTTCAGCGGTATTGTGGGATGAAGCGGCCCGGACCAACCTTACACGTACGCTTACGTGAGACCGGTTCCACCGACTAACATGCACTAGTTGCATAAGGTGGCTGGCGGGTGTCTGTCTCTCCCACTTTAGTTGGAGCGGATTTGATGAAAAGGGTCCTTATGAAGGGTAAATAGAAGTTGACAAAATCACGTTGTGGTTATTCGTAGGTAAGAAAACGTTCTTGCTAGAACCCAATTGCAGCCACGTAAAAGATGCAACAACAATTAGAGGACGTCTAACTTGTTTTTGCAGCAATTGTCATGTGATGTGATATGGCCAGAAGTTGTGATGAATGATGAATGATATATTGTGATGTATGAGATCATGTTCTTGTAATAGGAATCACGACTTGCATGTCGATGAGTATGACAATCGGCAGGAGCCATAGGAGTTGTCTTTATTTTTTGTATGACCTGCGTGTCATTGAAGAACGCCATGTAAACTACTTTATTTTATTGCTAAACGCGTTAGTCATAGAAGTAGAAGTAGTCGTTGGCGTGACAACGTCATGAAGATACGATGATGGAGATCATGGTGTCATGTCGGTGACAAGATGATCATGGAGCCCCGAAGATGAAGATCAAAGGAGCTATATGATATTGGCCATATCATGTCACTACTTTATATAATTGCATGTGATGTTTATTATGTTTTATGCATCTTGTTTACTTAGAACAATGGTAGTAAATAAGATGATCCCTTGCAACAATTTCAAGAAGTGTTCTCCCCTAACTGTGCACTGTTGCTAAAGTTCGTCGTTTCGAAGCACCACGTGATGATCGGGTGTGATAGATCCTTACGTTCACATACAACGGGTGTAAGACAGTTTTACACATGCAAAACACTTAGGGTTAACTTGACGAGCCTAGCATGTACAAACATGGCCTCGGAACACGGAGACCGAAAGGTCGAACACGAGTCGTATGGAAGATACGATCAACATGAGAATGTTCGCCGACGATGACTAGTCCGTCTCACGTGATGATCGGACACGGCCTAGTCAACTCGGATCGTGTAACACTTAGATGACTAAGGGGATGTCAAATCTGAGTGGGAGTTCATTAAATAATTTGATTGGATGAACTTAATTATCATGAACTTAGTCTAAAATCTTTGCAAAATATGTCTTGTAGATCAAATGGCCAACGCTCATGTCAACATGAACTTCAACGCGTTCCTAGAGAAAACCAAGCTGAAAGATGATGGCAGCAACTATATGGACTGGGTTCGGAACCTTAGGATCATCCTCATAGCTGCCAAGAAAGCATATGTCCTTGAAGCACCGTTAGGTGACCCACCTGCTCTCCCAGCACTGCAAGACGATTTGAATGTTTGGCAGACACGTGCTGATGATTACTCCCTCGTTCAGTGCGGCATGCTTTACAGCTTAGAACCGGGGCTCCAAAAGCGTTTTGAGCAACACGGAGCATATGAGATGTTCGAGGAGCTGAGACTAGTTTTCCAAGCTCATGCCCGAGTCGAGAGATATGAAGTCTCCGACAAGTTCTATAGTTGTAAGATGGAGGAAAACAGTTCTGTCAGTGAGCATATACTCAAAATGTCTGGGTTACACAGCCGCCTGTCTCAGCTGGACATTAACCTCCCGGATGAGGCAGTCATTGACAGAATCCTTCAGTCGCTCCCACCAAGCTACAAGAGCTTTGTGATGAACTATAATATGCAGGGGATGGTGAAGACCATTCTTGAAGTATTTTCAATGCTGAAGTCGGCAGAGGTTGAAATCAAGAAAGAACATCAAGTTTTGATGGTCAATAAGACCACTAAGTTCAAGAAGGGCAAGGGTAAGAAGAACTTCAAGAAGGACGACAAAGATGTTGCCGCGCCCGGTAAGCCAGTTGCCGGGAAGAAGTCAAAGAATGGACCCAAGCCTGAGACTGAGTGCTTTTATTGCAAGGGGAAGGGTCACTGGAAGCGGAACTGCCCCAAATACTTAGCGGATAAGAAGGCTGGCAACACTAAAGGTATATTTGATATACATGTAATTGATGTGTACCTTACCAGTACTCGTAGTAGCTCCTGGGTATTTGATACCGGTGCCGTTGCTCATATTTGTAACTCAGAGCAGGAGCTGCGGAATAAGCGGAGATTGGCGAAGGACGAGGTGACGATGCGCGTCGGGAATGGTTCCAAGGTCGATGTGATCGCCGTCGGCACGCTACCTCTACATTTACCTACGGGATTAGTTATAAACCTTAATAATTGTTATTTGGTGCCAAGTTTGAGCATTAACATTGTATCTGGATCTCGTTTGATACGAGATGGCTACTCATTTAAATCCGAGAATAATGGTTGTTCTATTTATATGAGAGATATGTTTTATGGTCATGCCCCTATGGTCAATGGTTTATTCTTAATGAATCTCGAGCGTAATGTTACACATATTCATAGCGTGAATACCAAAAGATGTAAAGTTGATAATGATAGTCCCACATACTTGTGGCACTGCCGCCTTGGTCACATTGGTGTCAAGCGCATGAAGAAGCTCCATGCTGATGGACTTTTGGAGTCTCTCGATTATGAATCATTTGACACATGCGAACCATGCCTCATGGGCAAGATGACCAAGACTCCGTTCTCCGGAACAATGGAGCGAGCAACCAACTTATTGGAAATCATACATACCGATGTGTGCGGTCCAATGAGCGTTGAGGCTCGCGGAGGATATCGTTATGTTCTCACTCTCACTGATGACTTGAGTAGATATGGGTATGTCTACTTGATGAAACACAAGTCTGAGACCTTTGAAAAGTTCAAGGAATTTCAGAATGAGGTAGAGAATCAACGTGACCGAGAGATAAAATTCTTACGATCGGATCATGGAGGAGAATATTTAAGTCACGAATTTGGTACACACTTAAGAAAATGTGGAATCGTTTCACAACTCACGCCGCCTGGAATACCTCAGCGTAACGGTGTGTCCGAACGTCATAATGGCACTCTATTGGATATGGTGCGGTCTATGATGTCTCTTACCGATTTACCGCTATCATTTTGGGGATACGCTCTAGAGACAGCTACATTCACTTTAAATAGGGCACCGTCTAAATCCGTTGAGACGACACCGTATGAATTATGGTTTGGGAAGAAACCAAAGCTGTCGTTTCTAAAAGTTTGGGGATGCGATGCTTATGTCAAGAAACTTCAACCTGAAAAGCTCGAACCCAAGTCGGAAAATGCGTCTTCATAGGATACCCTAAGGAAACCATTGCGTATACCTTCTACTTAAGATCCGAGGGCAAGATCTTTGTTGCGATCCTTTCTTGAAAAAGAGTTTCTCTCAAAAGAAGTAAGTGGGAGGAAAGTAGAACTCGATGAAGTACTACCTCTTGAACGGGGTAGTAGTGCAGCTCAGGAAAATGTTCCTGTGATGCCTACACCAACTGAAGAGGAAAATAATGATGATGATCAAGGTACTTCTGATCAAGTTACTACTGAACTTCGTAGGTCCACAAGGACACGTTCCGCACCAGAGTGGTACGGCAACCCTGTCCTGGAAATCATGTTGTTAGACAACGGTGAACCTTCGAACTATGAAGAAGCGATAGCGGGCCCAGATTCCAACAAATGGCTTGAAGCCATGAAATCCGAGATAGAATCCATGTATGAAAACAAAGTATGGACTTTGACTGACTTGCCCGATGATCAGCGAGCGATAGAAAACAAATGGGTCTTTAAGAAGAAGACGGACGCGGATGGTAATGTCACCATCTATAAAGCTCGACTTGTCGCTAAGGGTTATCGGCAAGTTCAAGGGATTGACTACGATGAGACTTTCTCTCCCGTAGCGAAGCTTAAGTCCGTCCGAATCATGTTAGCAATTGCCGCATACTATGATTATGAGATATGGCAGATGGACGTCAAAACGGCATTCCTTAACGGGCATCTTAAGGAAGAACTGTATATGATGCAGCCGGAAGGTTTTGTCGATCCTAAGAACACTGACAAAGTATGCAAGCTCCAGCGATCCATTTATGGGCTGGTGCAAGCATCTCGGAGTTGGAACATTCGCTTTGATGAGATGATCAAAGCGTTTGGGTTTATGCAGACTTATGGAGAAGCCTACATTTACAAGAAAGTGACTGGGAGCTCTGTAGCATTTCTCATATTATATGTAGATGACATATTTTTGATGGGAAATAATATAGAATTGTTGGACAGTATTAAGTCCTACTTGAATAAGTGTTTTTCAATGAAGGATCTTGGAGAAGCTGCTTACATATTAGGCATCAAGATCTATAGGGATAGATCAAGACGCCTCATAGGTCTTTCACAAAGCACATACCTTGATAAAATTTTGAAGAAGTTCAAAATGGATCAGTCCAAGAAAGGGTTCTTGCCTGTACTGCAAGGTGTGAGATTGAGCTCGGCTCAATGCCCCACCACGGCAAAAGATAAAGAAGAGATGAGCGTCATCCCCTATGCCTCAGCCATAGGATCTATTATGTATGCCATGTTGTGTACCAGACCTGATGTAAACCTTGCCGTAAGTTTGGTAGAAAGGTACCAAAGTAATCCCAGCAAGGAACACTGGACAGTGGTCAAGAATATCCTGAAGTACCTGAAAAGGACAAAGGACATGTTTCTCGTTTATGGAGGTGACGAAGAGCTCGTCGTAAAGGGTTACGTCGACGCTAGCTTCGACACAGATCTGGATGACTCTAAGTCACAAACCGGATACGTATATATGTTGAATGGTGGAGCAGTAAGCTGGTGCAGCTGCAAGCAGAGCGTCGTGGCGGGATCTACATGTGAAGCGGAGTACATGGCAGCCTCGGAGGCAGCTCATGAAGCAATTTGGGTGAAGGAGTTCATCACCGACCTAGGAGTCATACCCAATGCATCGGGGCCGATCAAACTCTTCTGTGACAACACTGGAGCTATTGCCCGTGCCAAGGAGCCCAGGTTTCACAAGAAGACCAGGCACATCAAGCGTCGTTTCAACTCCATCCGAGAAAATGTTCCAGATGGAGACATAGATATTTGCAAAGTACATACGGATCTGAATGTCGCAGATCCGTTGACTAAACCTCTCTCGCGAGCAAAACATGATCAACACCAGAACTCTATGGGTGTTCGATTCATCACAATGTAACTAGATTATTGACTCTAGTGCAAGTGGGAGACTGTTGGAAATATGCCCTAGAGGCAATAATAAAAGGGGTTATTATTATATTTCCTTGTTCATGATAATTGTCTTTTATTCATGCTATAACTGTGTTATCCGGAAATCGTAATACACGTGTGAATACATAGACCATAACATGTCCCTAGTGAGCCTCTAGTTGACTAGCTCGTTGGTCGACAGATAGTCATGGTTTCTGACTATGGACATTAGATGTCATTGACAACGGGATCACATCATTAGGAGAATGATGTGATGGACGAGAGCCAATCCTAAGCATACCACAAGATCGTGTAGTTCGTTTTGCTAGAGCTTTTCCAATGTCAAGTATCTCTTCCTTAGACCATGAGATCGTGTAACTCCCGGATATCGTAAGAGTGCTTTGGGTGTACCAAACGTCACAACGTAACTGGGTGACTATAAAGGTGCACTACAGGTATCTCCGAAAGTGTCTGTTGGGTTGACACGGATCGAGACTGGGATTTGTCACTCCGTATGACGGAGAGGTATCTCTGGGCCCACTCGATAATGCATCATCACAATGAGCTCAAAGTGACCAAGTGTTTGGTCACGGGATCATGCATTACGGTACGAGTAACGTGACTTGCCGGTAACGAGACTGAACGAGGTATTGGGATACCGACGATCGAGTCTCGGGCATGCAACGTACCGAATGACAAAGGGAATTGTATACGGGGTTGTTCTAATCCTCGACATCGTGGTTCATCCGATGAGATCATTGAGGAGCATGTGGGAGCCAACATGGGTATCCAGATCCCGCTGTTGGTTATTGCCCGAGAGCCGTCTCGGTCATGACTACGTGTCTCCCAAACCCGTAGGGTCTACACACTTAAGGTTCGGTGACGCTAGGGTTGTATGAATATGAGTATGCAGTATACCGAATTTTGTTCGGAGTCCCGGATGAGATCTCGGACGTCACGAGGAGTTTCGGAATGGTCCGGAGGTAAAGAATTATATATAGGAAGTGGTATTTCGGCCATCGGGAAAGTTTCGGGGTCACCCGGTATTGTACCGGGACCACCGGAAGGGTCCCGGGGGTCCACCGGGTGGGGCCACCCATCCCGGAGGGCCCCATGGGCTGAAGTGGGAGGGGAGCCAGCCCATAGTGAGCTGGTGCGCCCCCCTAGGCCCACCCCCTGCGCCTAGGTTGAAACCCTAGGGTGGGGGGCGCACCACATGCCTTGGGGGGCACTCCTCGCCCCTTGGCCGCCGCCCCCTTGGGAGATTGAATCTCCCAGGGCCGGCGCCCCCCTGGGGGCCTATATAAAGGGAGGGGGGAGAGGGGCAGCCGCACCCCTGAAGTCCTGGCGCCCCCTCCCCCTGCTACACCTCTTCCTCCTCCGTCACGTGCTTGGCGAAGCCCTGCCGGAGTGCTGCTATTCCACCACCACCACGCCGTTGTGCTGCTGCTGGAGCCATCATCATCAACCTCTCCTCCCCCCTTGCTGGATCGAGAAGGAGGAGATGTCACATGCTCCGTACGTGTGTTGAACGTGGAGGTGCCGTCCGTTCGGTGCTAGGATCTCCGCTGATCTGAATCACGACGAGTACGACTCCATCATCACCGCTCCCTCTAACGCTTCCGTACGCGATCTACAAGTGGTATGTAGATGCAAACTCACTCCCTTGACTCGTTTCTTAGATGAACTCATAGATGGATCTTGGTGAAACGGTAGGAAAAATTTTAATTTTCTGCAACGTTCCCCAACAGAATCTGGTACGCCCGAAGCACGAAACTAGATAGGTAGCCCTACCTACGACTAGAAAAGTATCGTATTTTTTCTTCCAGTAAATCTTCCACTCATTCCTTCCATTATGGAATATCATTTGGAGTGTATTTTCCCTCTCAAAAAAGGCTTCGCCCTCACTTCACTGAACTTATTGGAAATGCCTAGGACAGAGTTCATTCACTTGCCCAGCAGCCCTACTCCTCATAGTTGATCCGAATTTCTATCCCTGATTGACTCAATCAGGAAGAGGAAGACTTGATAAAAGATGAAAAGAAAGGATTGATTACCTTTTGAAGTCAATAAAAGAAAGGAAAGGGCTATTTATGAGTTTATGTAGATGAAGTTTCAGATTATTGGATGAGCGGAACATCTTTGAGACAAATCATCTCTACCCGGGTACATAGCTTCATCCAAACCATGGATCCACGAATTGTTGACTCGCTCTAGAAAAGAGCTTCGTAGTTGGGAGCTCTAAACTGATGATCGATATGGTTTCCTAGGATGAGAACTATGGTTTACTACTTGAAAGAAAGTTGTTTTATCTTTTTTTTCACTTTTTGAGGTGTTTTGCCTAGTCTGAATTTCCCCTTCTTCTATTTGATCAAGATGGATAGCAAAAAAGCACGAATAGGCCTACTGGGATGGAAGGAGAGAAGGACTGAACGAGAAAAGGAAATACCTCTTTGTTTACCTTGGAATGAATTGCTCAACTACTTAGGTAACAAAACGAAACGTTCATCTACGATCTTTCTTAAAAAAAGATAGGACTGTACGGCAGTTCTCGTTAGTAGATTCGCAGAACAGAAGAAGAAGTTCACGCTGACTTGCACACTACAAAAAGGCAGCCAACGACTTCGGACGTACTCCATCTTTCGAGCCTCTGTTTAGGTTCAAAAGATAAGGCGCTAGTGCAACGAACGCTGCTTTGGTGCGTCCCACCCCAACTAACTAGTGCTTGACTTGACTTTCCCCCGCGCCCTATCCAATGAATAAGGAGAAGGCCGGCCTATCAATGACCGAGCTAGTCTGATCCCCTTTATACTGACCTCAAACAACGAGCGAAGTCGAGATGTTGATGAGAAGGGGGCTTTTCTCAAGGCCAAAGAGTGCTCTTTGAAGGCTACTATGCATCCTTACGAATACAAGAGTGGTTTTTTTGTTTTGGGTATAGCAGGACTTGAACCTGCGACCATTAGGTTAAAAGCCCAATGCTCTACCAACTGAGCTATACACCCGATTTTACAAGAAGGCTTGGTGCGGAAAAGAAAAGAGGGCGGCCTGGCCCCTTTTCTTCTTATCATATCACAAGGGCGCGGCTCTGTATGGTATAGTACTGTGGAGCAAGTCTGGGATGGGAGTCCTTTCCACTCATTGAGGATTCTATCTAAAAAAGAAGGTCAACGGGGGAGACTACAGTATCTCAAACTCAGACTATATATGAAAAAGGTAAAGTCGTCTTTCCTAGGGTTCGACCGAAAGGAGCTGTGTTCTATGGTTTGACGTTGTGGAGGTCCAGCACTCTTCTAAACGAAGAAAGAGGGGACTCGCGCTACCTCCTACTCCTACAGAAGATTGATTGGCGCGAACTTCTGATCGATTCCTTATTCATTGTTGCCGACCCTTACATCATCATAAAGAGAATCAAGATATCCCAAGAACCCAGCTAGGGATGAATGACTAGCGCTCAAGAACAAGCAAGGGATGAGCGCACGGGAGCGGCGTTGCTTGTTGCTTTATTATCACATTAGAGAAGTGGAACCTCCAAGCTCAGACATCTCGAACTCAGAAACTACCCTTCTATCCCACCCTGCTCCTCCGGCATCAGAAGCAGAACTACCTGACCGAAGGAGATAGACAGGAAGGGAAGACGGTCATACAAAGGCCGAATAAAGCTCTCTTGAAGCTGCATCTGAATAGACCTAGAGTCACTCAGTACATACGAACCCTTGAATAAATAAGAATTGAGAAGTATGAAATGTGGGCATCATAACAAAAAAAGAAAAAGACCGAACTAGTAAGACTAATGTCTACTTATTTATACCTTTGAGAGGTCCACTTAGACTATTATGATTTTCTCTTTAGCTACGTAGGTTACATAAGATTCAATTCAATCTAACAAGCGGACTGGACTACCTTCGGCTACTACAAGATATTTAGAAACCTAAGAAGCTGAGCCTACTTTACGCACTTAAGGCAGCAGCAGATGGTGAAGAAATGGGCGGTAGATGATAATGAGAAAGGGCGCCCCTTGGCATTTCCTGTGGGGGAGTCTGATTGATCCAATCACGACGAATGATGTCAACCCCCTCTTTTGCGCCTAACTTGACTCTCATTCTCCCACTATGAGAGCTGATCCAGGGGCTAGTTCGGCTACAGAATGGAATTTACGAAAGCCCCCCGTCTTTCCGACTCAATGTATTGCCCTTTGGGACCAGGATCTGAGGAGGGAGTGAGAGAGGGGACACCAAACATAGGTGCGTACCATTGCCCCAATCCAATGGAATATGTCATACAGGGAGGAACCCTTGGAGGTTGGGACAGAAAGAAAGCAGGTTTTGCTTCTGCTTCCTTCGAGCAACCAAACTCTTTCATCAGGTGTGGGTCAAGTTCCCTCATTATTGCTTGACTTCCCCTTTGGGGCACGAAAAGATGGACTAGGACTTAAGTAAGGGAGAGGACAACCACTGTTTCTGGCTTACCTTCAACGAGTGAGTGCTATTCCCATTCCTTACTTTGATCCGACCCTGTTCCCCGACCAGTTTGCTTGCTCACTAGAAGAGTCAAGCGAGAGCAGCTAGTTTAGAAGGAAAAGGACACCTGGGGCTATTCGGCCTCACTTGTCGGAGACTGAACTACCGCTCGCTTACTTGCTGATCAAGGAGGTCATTTCCACTTACTCTAAGCATAGAAGGAAGAAGATTGAAAAACTAACAAACAAATTGTCTTCAGCCCTACTTACTTATAGGCTGACTTGGCCCAAGAAACAAGGTTCTATTAGGCTTGCAGGGCTTAAAAAAGAATGAGCTAGATCGCAGGTATTTGGATACGAGGTAGCAGCGGGGTCTAGTCAAAGCGGTGCGCAAAGTGTACAAAGGCGAGTCTCACGGGCAGCGGCACGTGAGGGGTCTCCCGAACTTCATGGAAGACGCAGTTAGGGAGTTGGAAGATGCACTTTGGACTCCTGCACCAGTAAGAATGGAACTGGAATAAAAAGTCAGGGTAGCTAGTCACTCCGTTAATGAGGAAAGAGAGGATGGCATTTCCATAAGTAGACTCTCCTTCTTACTGAATCCTTATCCTGCCCTCTCTACCCAGGAACAATTCATTCTTAACTCGTACATAAGTTCCGGGCGTCGACAAGAGAGTTAGTGATCTACAGCTGATTCGGTGGACTGGTGGTGACACGGGCGGGCCCTCTACTTTATTTGCCGAATCCAATCGATCATGGGCGGCCCTCTTCGTTCACAGTCTTTCTTTCCTTTCGAATCCAATTGTTCCAATCTGACCAAATAGCAATTCATTGAAATCATTCGGGTCACCTCTTTTTTAAGCACTTGACCAAGCCTATTTCTATAGAAAAGGACAGGAATCTATTGACTTTGAGTCTGTCTCCTACTATGAAATTGGAACTGAACACAGGATGGCAATAGTGAGAAAAAAATCCCCTCGTACTACATCATTATTTATTCGATTTTCCCTAGTAAGTGCTCCAGATGCAGTTGCTTTAGTTGACGTAGTGAGTGGAACCTAATTATATGTTTCCTTGAATACTAGAGTTGCCTTTTGTAGATGATAAAGCCAACAATTTTGCAAGGAGTTGATAATTGCACTTGAAGTAGTAAGTTTAAAGACAGTTGAAACTTAATGGCACCGTTTAACCAAGCACTCTTGTAGCTTCGGAAACTCCGTGTTCAGATCGGTGAGGCAAGAGACGAATTCATTGTCAGTTACCTCCACGATATCCAAAATACCCTCAAGACCATGAGGACAGATAATGAGAGTCAGGTTCAAACAATTCAAGGATTGTAAATACCATAACAGCAAAGTAGAATGCACCAAATTTTTCCTATTACCGGATCCAGGAAGAGCACACCAAATGAAAGAAACTATTACTCAAAAAGCGAATCACATCTCGATCCACAAACTGCCAAAAGCCTTTGTTATTCCATTCCCAGTGGAACGTCAACCTGTTTAACAACAATTTTCTAAGAAACTTGCTGAATTCTAAATGAAACAACCTTATTTTCAAGTGACATGCAATATCCATTTCAACCAATTATTCAAGATCAAAGGGCTAACTGCACAGCTAATTGAATTCCTTTTCGAGGTTGAGTTCATCTTGAAACCGCATTTGCTTCCTAATAAAACTGAGAAAAAATAAGAATATTAAAAGAAAGACTCCACAGAACATGAATGAATTCAGGTACATCACATCAGGCTGATATGTGCCGGTATCATACCTGTTTCAAGATTCTGGCTAAGCCCTTCTTGTTGCCACATATCCAGTTTCTTCTAAGGTTTCTGGAATTGCTCAAGTTCCTGCTCAATGCTTCTTGTCTAGCTCCAGTCTAGCACTTGTACCAGTCGCCTACCAGATCACGGCTTTGCTCCAATTCTACTCTCCAATTATGCAATCCTCTCCAAAATTGGGGCTTTTCTTCACTTCAGCACTTCCCCCTGCAGTGGATTCCACTAGGTTCTTAACCTCTTCCCAATTCTTAAACTGAAACCTGCGATGTCTAATCCAACTCGGCACCTAACCAGCTTGTCAGCATCGTAAGTTTGCCTCAACATTCCCCCTAGAAATACAAAAATAATGTAAATCTACTTTCATTTATTTATTAGGGTAGGGATGAGACTTTCTTTTTCTTTTTGTATTTTCTAGAATAAGTATGCTCTGGAGTAAAAGGATTCGAACCTTTGCATGCCGGTACCAAAAACCGATGCCTTACCACTTGGCTATACTCCAAACGGGGGGAAGGCTCGATGTAAACGAGCTGGGATATAGATTTTTCAGAAGGAAGAGTTAGTTACCCTCGGTCTTCCTTCTTTCCCGGGAATCAAGGAAGTAGTAGCGGGACAGTCCTTTATTTCCCCCTTTAGACCAACTACAACAAGCTCGCTCCTTAGGTTAGCTCTCTGCTCTACCTATTTGTTTGCAATGCCTTGCTTATCAAAATAGGCCTTAATGTAACCTGACCTTACGCTGAAAAACTGCACTTGTTGGCTCTGCGTCCACTGAAACTTATGAAAAATAAATGTTATTCTATCAATATCTTCAAGAGTTCCCTAACCCCCTAACTGAGAGTGCTATGATGGGCTATTGAAGTTTGTCCCTGCGGCACGGTGGGGCAGTGCAAATCCTTTCATTAATGAAGTTCCGCCCTGACACTCCCATTATTGGCTTCCTTCCCTGGGGACCGCTCGGGCGAAGGCAGAGCATGGAATGATCGTAGGGGCATCCTTCCTAGGTGGAAAAGACGTGTGTGACTAAAACCAGGAGGAGAAATCCATTTTCAAATGGCGACAGAAAGAAAGGAATCACGAAATAGAAGAAAAAGTGCACTGTGCTGGCAAATGTGGAGAATAGCCATCCATCTTTCATCAATGAAATTGTTCCGTATGGGTAGCAAATACACATATCAGAAGAGCCAACCCGAAAGCACTTGCTTCAAAGAAGCAGCAGTTACCAAGAAATTCCTGTTTCAAGTCAGTATATCTCGATAGAACCAATTCCAATCCAGGTAGTGTGAACAGAGGATGTGGAAGTTCTGTTTCCTTGCCTTGTCAAGCATTTCATCTGACACTCTATCTATACTATAGCTAGATCAATTCCTATTCTTTCTTCCAGGCGACTTTACTCCAAAGAATTTTGCCTTCTTATCTTGACTCGATCTCACGAAATTGGATTGATCGGCACACCGCGCATATGGCATTCGCTTCTCCTATCTATCTCTTCCAACTAAGCTGATCACTGGAAAATATGAAATCCTGCAAGCAATCATTCCAGAGCCAACTACGAAGATACCTGGTCTTCCACTCTGTTCACTGGAGGAAAGACAAGAAAGTAAACAATTCTTCAAAGGAATTGGCTCTACCGAAACAGAGGAATTGGCTCGCTCCTTCGCTCGCTGGGTAAGCATAGAATGCACACCAGTTTGGTATCAAAGCGTATCTACTTGAAAATGAGACTACTTGAACAGATGAAATGGAAGGAAGAAATGAAAGTTCGATCTACCAACGTAGAGTCCGCCCCTCCTAGGAAGAAGAAATTTGCTACTTTGGCTCATCAGTTGGTAAGTCTGTCTATGAAGTTCAGTGCCCAGAAAAGAGAAAAAAAGACCAAAACAAGCTTTTTCAAGCTCTACAAGTCCTATATATATAGTGTTCCACTAGATAGCCGTGTTAAACTAGTCCAGTCTTGCCGAGTGGCCTTATCTTCTGGTTACCTGGTCCGGTACTTCTACTTCGAGAGTGAGTTAGTAAACAGGATCAACTTTATGATCCATTTTGAGAAATTGCAATCACAGAATCAGAACGAGTGGGTCTAGAGTCCATCCTCACATAGTTGAAATGCTGCTTCTCCCTTCTCCTTTCCAAAAGAAAGTGGATCTCATAGCCTCTGACAATTCGAAAAGTAGGTCTCAGTCTCATTTTCAGATGCCATTTTCCACCAGAAAGAGAATCCCATATTCTTTAAGCCAAGCCGCCAATCCTAGGGTCAATGCGGAACAGGAAACCATTGCTATTTGAGCAGTTAGAGAATCGAAATTCCACTCATTTAGAAATCAATCGGCGAATGCCAGAGGAAGGATAAGGGGAGCCTACACCAACGTAGTCTTAGCCCTAGAACACATGGAGCTTGGAGCACTGATAATAAGTCTGTCTGATTTTCAAGGAGTTTATGAACAATCACCACATCCATATTGAGGAGAAAGCTCACTCAGGCTACTGAACTTGTAAATACAGTTGCGCTCATGATAGGGATTCCGTTTATGGCGTGAGGTGAAGTTAGAAGCATACCTGGATATATACTCATAGTGGCTTCCATACCTATCTCCAGTAGAACTAACAAAATAGAAACCTATGACTAGTAGACTCATACGAAAACTTGAAAGATCTATTTCATTAGAAGAGAAAGTTCACTAATCTATGGCCTAGAAAGCCAAAAGAAATGATCAGTCCAATGACAGAAGGACAGAAGCACGTTCCCTTCATCCTCAATGTGCGTCCACAGCTTACTCGAGTGCTTGAGATATTCGTTTGGTTTAAGGCACCTTCATCGTAGGAAGGAAAAAACACGGATCCCCGGGCGGATCATTCCCTCTAACAAGCTAAACAAGAGTCCAGGAGCGAGAGAGGAAAATCTGAAGTGCAAATAACATAATATGAAAAAAGAAAAAAGTTCTATTGAGTTGTTGAAAAAAAGGCACTTTAGAAGCGAAAGTAGGCTATTCTCGTAAAGGAATATCATAACGGGCGACTAGGTAATATAGAAGGCCGACCCACCCGAATCTCTTGGTGGCCTTTCCCTCGGCTTCCATCACAGAAGATGTCAGCAATAGCAATCCTTCAGTAAATAGAATGGTAACAGGTAATACGAAGATATCAACACAGCCGGAGTCACGAGGCTCGATAATGACCAATGGGTTAGAATCTGAGGAAGCTTAGTTTGGATGATCGAACATTCGCTGTTCTGATTGTTGAGATACTGCAAATCCACTTATCCAACAATTTCAGTCCATTTTCCTACTTTTTCTGCAAGGGGGGGAAAGCATTATTATATCCTTAATATGACTCTCTATCACACGGATGCTGCTGGGCTGCTACAAAACCCCTATAGTCGAAAAAAAGATCGAAACAGGGATAAAACGTAGGATAACCCAGATCACTCGGACTAGCTGAACTCTCCAGAACAAACACAACCTAGGTGGTTTGACTAACGTTTTGGCACATTAGACTAACCTAAGACAACTCCTGGCTACATTCAGTCCTATCGAGATACAAGCTGTTACCAACCTGATACAATGCAAGTCACAAGCTTGACACAACGAGAATGGCTGCAACTGACAACTCCTGCATCTGAGATTGACAACTCTAGTAACAGAGAATGACAACTCCTGCAACAGATATTGACAGAGCATGACACTCTCAACTGAGCTCAATCCATCTGTGAACAATAAACAATACTGAAAGTAAACAACACGGTTATCACAAAACTTGGATTCCAAATTACAACACTATAGGCAATGAACCACCACTAACGGCCCATAACGTTAGCTGATAGCCGCTGACCGTGGAGTACTTGCCGATCCATCAGCGAGGACTGTATCATTTAGCGAGCTAAAAACTTAAGGAACATGTATGTGAGAGTTCCACTTTAGCTCCCTCAACACCAGGCGGGACGAGCAGCCCTATACCACGTGTAGCCACACTCTAGTGTCCTTTTCTACTTAGTTGGATAGATCACTTCAGAAAATCATATAAAAATCAAGCAAGAAAACTGATGCGCTAACGCGCAACGGCTTTCGTGCTAGTTGCTCAAAAAATCGTATAAAAATCAAGCAAGAAAACGGATGCGCTAACGCGCAACGGCTTTCGCGCTAGTTGCTCAATCCGTTGCTTGCTTCTCTTCTGTCTTGGAAAAGTGAGGATTTCCTATCTGATCCAAGGGAAGGAAGAGAGGTGGAAAGTGTTGCTGTGTTAAATCGAGATTGTGTGGGTGTCCGCTCATGTTCGACGCTATCGAAAATCATGCATTGGATGGATGCCCGGGCATTGAGAAGGAAGGACGCTTTCAGAAGCGAAAGGCCATGGGGGGAGATTTTTCTGTGATCCATGGATCTCCGATCGGGAAACCGTATCCAAGCTCCATGGCTAGTCTGCGCTCTTTGGACTTTTCAAACTTAGCAAACTGAAACATCTGAGTAGCTAAAGGAAGGAAAATCAACCGAGACCCCGTTAGTAGCGGCGAGCGAGAGTGGAACAAGGGTTTTCATCAAAATAAATCCGAAGCGGTTTCATTCGATTTGTTGTGGATTGGATGATGGAAAAACCAGCAAGCAGCAAGCGTAGTTAGAAAAGTTGTCGTAGCGCGCCCTACAGAGTTGTACAAAGTCAGCAACCGTTTTGGGGCGCAAGCATAGGCAACACAGGACTGATGACGGGGTGGGATTTGGAATTGGAATTGGAAGGTTTGACAACCAAGGAGCGGCAAATAAGTCACGCTTCGACAAAGCTGAAGCTCTAGGTGAATAATCTCTTTCTTAAAAATCAAAACGAAAATCAAAATGACAAATCTGGTTCGATGGCTCTTCGGTGGGAACCTACTAACTGGGTTTTTTTGGGGGGTTATTCTAATAGTTCTAGTAGCAACCGCTTTAGTATTTTTGGTTTCCGTTTCTTCCTCTTGCTCTTGGATAGCACCTGAACAACTTTTCGAATGGCTTCTCTCGCTTTCAAAGTATGTTTATCACATTCTTAGGGCCATTTTGGAAGAAACCTGGAATGGACGTGACCACTGTGCGACCATGGGAGGGACGGAACTGGAAAGTCCTGCCCGTTCGGGGGATAAAACGTACAAAGCCCCACACGTGAATCTAATGCTATCATCATCTAGTGATAGCATTAACCAAGGGGGTGGGAGCAATGAAACTCCTTTAACTATTGACTTGAACTGACCGGCTCAGGATCAGGAAGATATTCGGCAATATGCCGAATCAATCAAGGACTTTAGAATTGACGAGCAATTTGAGAGTTTCAAAAACAATCAATTCACTAAACCGCTCTATGATAAATTATGTGCCTACGTGGGAGATGCGGAGGCTGTAAAAACACATGCATACGAGAAATCTTGGAGAACTTTCATTCAACAGACGCTGGGTTAATTGATTTCGTCAAGCAGACGGATGACAGTGAAGGGCAAAGAAGAGTGATATTTGATCTTATCAACCTTCATTTTAAGGATGAGCTAGAGAAACTCCCACCCGAACTCCAACAAAATGAAAATCAAGAGGACGACGGGGAGGGATAATGAAACAAACTACTAGCAACCCACAGAAATAATGCTCATATCTAGTTCTAGTTAGATGGTCATTTTACACAATGAATTTACAAGCTAATGAAAATGGGAATCGAAATTATGATTCTAGGAGGACTATAATGAGGAGGACGATAGATCACGATCTACTAAAAGGAGACATTGTTGGTGGTTCGAATCCACCTCGTGAGAAAGACTGAGCTGAGCTATTTCTTACTTTTCTAGCTTGAATGAGACAAAGCCGAGGGTTCAGTCATACAAAGGAGCAATTCTCTTGTGCAAAGGCTAGTTTCGAGTGAATTAACGCACCCCCATTTAATAAGTGCTTTGCAAGCAATATGAAGTAAGATTCCTCTTCCCCCTACGCATGAGTGAAAAGCTAGGCTAGTTTTGAAAGAAATGAAACAGAGAAATGTTGGGCGCCAAAGCCCACAGCAAATAGGAATGCAGATGGAAATAAAGTATCTTTGGGAAAATGGGATCCACATTCTAGGAACGGTCATACAAATGAGAAAAAGGCATAGGTTTCTTACTCCACTGAGCACACTACATTAGGGAAAAGCAGTTTAGCATCAATAAATAATTAGGATAGGATGGACCTTTTCACAAAGAAAGTAGAAGCAAAAACAGTATCAATTTCTACTCCGCATTCGCATGAACCTTTGGTGGTATCCTTCAAATCTTCTTCCTAGCTCTGACCGGGTTGCGTAAAGACCCCTAGAGACACCTCCTCATGTAGGCAGCTAGTGTTTATTCTTCTTTTTAAACAATAGAGATTATCACGCCCAAGCCATAAAAAATAGAGAGTTGAAATGCCAGTTTTGAAAGAATTGGCACTAAGTAAGAGGTGATATGCTTTTGGCCTTGTATCGGGCAGCGGGACGTTATGAAGGGCAGCTAAAACATGACTCTTGCGATGCTGAATCATCGATTGATAAAGGTGCTGAGAGGCTGTGACTGCAGTAGCCTCACTTCACTTTTTTCCACCATCACTAGTACGTGGGGTCCCAAAAACCAAACAAAGAATAAAATGCACTCACGAGTTGGTGGATTGGGTTAAGCATCTAACTAACTAGATTCCTTACTCCCAGCGATGACCTATAATAGAATATGAAAAGCAATGTTTCCCTTAATCTCCTCCCATCTGGATAGATAAATCAAGGTCATGCGTAGCTCGTATAAAAAACTAGAAATGAATTATTTCCCTCTGGCGAAAGGAAAAGATTGTTGGTACGAAAGCCGCTATTACACCACTTGAGGGCTGAACCAACCTCATGCTCCATCAGATACAAGAAACAGCCCAACTCTGAGCTTATCGATCTGAAATGCACTTTTCAATCAATGCCTTAGCGAGAGAATGGAGGAGTAGACGCCTCTTCTTATAGATGGACTATGTTTTCTCTTTTTATATGATTATTCGAGTTAGGTGGTTGAGATGCTTCTACAGGGTGGTTCTTGATAGGGCAGCTTCTAATACAATCAGTTAAAGACGTAGTGTATCTACTTTAAATCGAATGAAAAGGAATGCACTCCCTTTCTTTGGTCGGGGTTCGCCATTCGATGCCTCAACCAAAGGGATTATTGGAGGTGGTAGTATGAGCCAAGATAGCCGTGAGATACGTTAAGCTGCTAATATGTCCATCTTTGTATCCATACGGAGGGAGAAGGGAAGGCCAATTGATCCTCTTATGAGTCGCTTAACTAAAGCTCGAACGATGTCCCTTCTAGTTCGCCCGAGATTCCTGTAATAATGCTTGATCCATAGTAACGTAAGTAGAAATGGGGAGGTCGAAGCTAGCGGTCAAGCTGCTCCATTAGACCCGAAGCTTTCTTCTTATCCCTTTTGTCTTCTTACGTAGGATGATTTCATCCGAGTGTGTGTAAGGCGGGTGGCATTCTTTGCCATAAGCTCTAAGCAACCACCTACTTGTAATATGGTATCCTTTCTCTCTTCCTGGGACTTGAGGGGAGGTTAGTACCGCGAATAAAGTAGTACTCGCTACCCAGCCAGTCATCTACTTGACAAGTTTGGAAAGAATCTCTCGGAAAAGAGAGCGCAATCTCTCTTTGCTTGTGCCACCCGGGCGGAAGATATATCTGAGTCGAGCTCGTCGAAGAAGAAACTGCTACTGACATCCAGGGATGAGGGCTCAGATCAGAGTGAACAAACAGTGCGAAAGAGACTGAGAAGGGGAAGCATGCGCCCGAAAGGGGGGCCATTGCTCCATGTATAATATAACTCGGGATGTTTCACTATATTATATCCCCATTGCTAAACGCAATAGGAAGGGAAAGAAACGTTTCTCCTTCTACACATTTATGAAAATAAATGGCTTCCCGTCGCTCACAGCAACTTCTCTAGTTTAATTATCGCCAAAAACAAAGGAAATCGACTTAGTCGCTCGCTTGTACCTCCATTTCCGATGGCTAATTTACGCATGTTGTACTTCTCCATAGTTTGCTCGAATCGAACTTGTCCGTACCGACATAATCAGTATCTCCCGGACTACCAAGGCAAAAAAACCCAGTAAACTAGTGACTTGAATCATACTTCCTTCCTCTTTGATTGAGGAAACCTAACTACAGGAACTGCTTAAGTCAAGAACAAACAGATGGAGTATTTCTTCCTTTCGAACTATAAAAAGTTAGGCTACAGCAAGCGCAAATCATCCCCTTGTGAAGTGCAAAACAAGGGAAATCTGACTTCATAAAAACTAGTTGAGCTCTTGTTCCCTTCATTGACCTACTAACTCGTGATACAGCGCGCGTTTCTTCCTCAGAATCTCATTTCAAAAGGCATGAACCATCCCCTAACTTGGAAGGGGACAGGAACAGAAGACAAGTGTTAAGCAAGCCTTGTTTCCTACTTGCTGACCCTAGAACAACAAGAGGCAACAGGCTTGCTTAACACTCGAACAAGAGGAAATCGCTTCGTCTTTTTGCCCTTGGCGCGCCTTCTACTTCTGTCGGCACAACTACGTATTTTTTAGAATAGTGCTTTGCTCGGTCCTGCTTTGGACCTATGATCCACGGGTGATTAATCAGCATCTACAGCTTTCGCTTTGGGTCGGGAATTTGGAGAGATTGGCTCTATAGAAAGGGAAGCGAGTCTTTGAACTATGTTAGCGCCGAGGGTTCACTAAACCTACTGTCCTTCTGACTTTCGTGTTTCGTAACTCATTAGATTCCTAGCTTTTTAGCGGGGGCTTTGTAAGAGAAATAGCTAGATCTGTAACAATCAAAATAAGTCGGGGTTCAGTTCATTAGAGCAAGGAGAAAGTTCACTAGATAGACAGGTTGGACAATGAGGGCTTTTACTCTCCCTATCTCGAGTAGGATCATTGAAAAGAAAGAAAAGGAATGGTTTCTTCAACTGGCTTGTGCCACAGCTCATAGCTCGAATCGGGATTGGAAAAACGGAAGGAAAGTAAGGCGCTAGAGCCTCTGATGAGGAAGACCTCGGATCTTTCAGAAGGAATAGGCCTACCTGCTTTAGCTTTTATGGTTCACCGCGGTCTTCTTCTTCCTAGCCCAAGGCGGTTTCTCTCTCAAACTGAGTCAAATCCGTAAAATTGTAATGAAGAGGAAAGCAGCGGCTTTGACTCTCTCACCTAACAGGTCGGTATTCATGTCCACCAGAATTGTCTACTGATTGGCTGTAGTTTACTTCCCGATCAGAAGGATCCGAATCCTGTTTAATAAAGACCCATTGCCACCTAGGTATCCTTTATCTTCTCTCGTTCCTCTTTGGACAAAGGTTTCAAACCACCAACTCTTTAGAAATCTCTGAGGAGTATGCATCTGGGTAAAGCAATGAATAGGATGTAGATGAAGCCCGGTATGACTCAACGTTTTCACTTTTTGCAAGGTCTGATGATCAACGAGCTAAAAAAAAGGGGGGGTATGCGCGCGGGTACCGGTGCAGTTAATAATTGAGGTCAGTCGACCAGGATCTTATGACTCTTGTCCCTTTCAAACTTAATAGATTAGAGGATTCTAGCGATCCAGGCGAGTAAAATGAAGCAGACGTGGCAGCCGCAGGCAATGATCCAATACCTTTCGTTCTCTTTAGCACTCATTTCTAATTCCTTTAGCTTGGATCTTTTGAATCTGGATAGTTATGAGTACAAAACTCAATAATCTTTCCTAGGATCCCGTGAGGAAGAAGCAAAAGCAGCTGTGGACGATGCTGGAGGCAAGCCTGCAATGTGGGATTATGAAGCCTACTTAGTTCAGAACTTTTGTGATGATGAGCAATCACATGCATACGCAGAACCTAAAATCTTAGGTGGTGTGACCAGATCAAATAAGTTTTGCTGCTTAATGCTCATTTTATTTTGTTTTGGCAAAAGAAAGACATGCTGATGCAAATGATCGAGCGAAGGATTACGTACAAAGATTTCTCCTTGCTTTTCGGTGGTTGCTGAATCCTACTGGGTAGGGTAGACCAAGATGTTTGACTCGAGGACTCTTCCTACTATTCCAGATTCCATTTCAATGGTAGCTTCTTGGTAGACTTACTTTCTATGGTACACAATCCAGTCAATAAACCTGGCTCATAGGACTTTACAAGTGATCGTGCATCTGCCACTCCTATGCCTTCTTTTCCTCGTCCCGATTTGAACTATGTTAATAATTTTGCTAGATCGGACCATAAAATGGAATTGAGCAGGCATCCCTTGGTCCAATAGATATTTCCTTATGTATGATAGAACTTAGGTGCACCCCAACTTGGGGCTAGCGAGCATGTCTCTCATCTTCCTAGTAAGCACGTCCTAGGTGCATTAACGGCTGAACAGTCTCACTATTCGATGAACTAGGGTGGGCCAGGGAACTCGTAGCTTATGCACGCGCACGAGGCATGAAAAAGGAGGAAAGTCATTACATAGGAAAGGAGCACACGCCATAGAGGAATTATCATGTTATGCCTGGTAAAGAAGCACACTGACTTCAGAAGAAAGAAAAGAAGTCATCCCAGTCATCTACTATTTTCTGCCACTCAAATCCTGATGGATTGAAGAGGAATGGAGCGAATAGCCAAGTGATAACCAAGAACCCTGAAAGGGCGCGGGAAGAGCCCAAGGTTATCCCAATTCCTATGATCCTCGTAAAAAGAGAGGATGGATTGAGATACCCCTTTGCTAACTCCATAGTTAGGAGAGGTGCGTCTGCGGTGAGCATAAGAAGATTGCCCTGATAATGGAATTCCGGATCCGCCGGGGTGAGTGATTTTCTTAGGACTGTCAAAAGAGCTCAAGTTTGGCTGATAGCGAACTCCACCAAACGTGATACCCTCCCCAATGGGGGATTGACCCGAGTATTTAGTCATATTCTTCTTAGGAGGCTCCCTTCAGCTTGTGAATCTATTCTAGGATCAATGCATATACTCAGACAGGTTCGATCTGGCTTAAGCTTCAATCCGTCTAAATAGTGTAGCGAGGGACTGGATAGAATTTCCTATTTGGATACCAAACCACGATCAAAGGTTGTAGCTAACGGCTTTTTAGTTAAAGCGCACTAATACGATACGAACTTTCTTCCATAGGCCGATATGCTCATACTAAGTGCTGTAATCTCTCATTCATGCGCATTAAGGAAATTGTAAAGAAGAAAGTCAAACGCTCTACGCCTCGTCGAATAAGAGTGTTTCCGGATCATATCTATTCTTCTCGGGTACTCTTTCTTAATGAGAAAATCATAACTTGATCCGATCTTTATGTCGCACAGTGGTGTCCCAGGCTAGGGCTGCAGGTCCAGCATAAGAATCTAAACTAAAAAAGTATGTTTACGTGGTCCATAAATAATGGTGACAGAAATCCCTCCTACTGCGCCTCAACTTGGACTGGAGCGTCTCTAGGTATTGAATTAAAGAACGGGTTTCGCTTTGCTTTGGGGGGAGTCCTGGTGGGGAGATATGCTAGCAGGTAATGGCTCAGCTTCTACTTAAAAAGCGTTTTAAGCGGGTTTCCTTATTTATTTGCGGGTCTCTCGTACAAGATTCTATCAGTTACAGCGGATTCAAGGGATGGAGCCAGATCTACTATCCGCTTGCTGTCCCTAAGCTGATAATTGCCCGAGCCTATTTGTTTTTTTCCGGGGAGGGGCACATAGCGATAGATACTTTAGAAACCTATCACTAAGAAGCGGGCTCACTGAAAACCAAACTGTTCGTATTTCTTTAAAACGCTGCTGCCCTAGTCGGGGGTCTGTCTATAGAAGAAGGGAATCCAGAGGAAGAAGCAGCTCCCCGAAGGAATCCTTCTAACTACCACCTACCTACCTCCCGCTTTTGTTCGGACAAGGCGAGTTTCCTAAGATTCACCCACCGCGGATACACTAAGCGTTCTTCCCGTTGGTAAATCTGATTCTTGCAAATCAACATCAGACTTAGAAGCTTCATGGGGTCTGGTCTCGCCATTTGGCAATTTAAGCCAAACAAAATACAGTACAGAGGTTATAACCAATACACAAGCAGGCGTGAACCAGTCAGAAATTAGAATGGAGAAGTAGACACAGAAGAGGAGGTGTTGGGACAGTATCGATAGCCGCCTTTTCACTTATTGCTAGGAGTGATTGTGAGAGAATACATAACATAGGTGAAAGCCAAAAGGCATATATGACCCGCTCAGCCCAATGGAAGTGATTTGAAACTGACGTTTCTTTAGAATTCGATTAAGAATAAGAACATAGACCGGCTTCTAGAAAAAGAGACGTGCCCTCTTCTCTATCTGTAGATTCAGGAGCAACATGCTGGTTCCTTTTGTCATAATACCTAACGGCTGTGGGCAGAATGAATGAAAAAGCAGATGAAAGACACTATACATACCAATAGAATGAGAAATATAGAATAAAGCTAGGTGACGTCACGGCATTTGAGAACCAATTGCTTCTTTTGCTTTTCACCAACCTTCATGTACAATCTTATTTCGTATTGGAGTACAGCCTATCGTAGGCCCAGCAAAGGCAAGACGGAAAGCAAGCATTAAGTGAAGAAGCAAGGTCCAAACAAAGTAGTGAAAGATTGACATTGAAAAGCTTCTCCATGTCTATATCTGTCCGATGGACCAAGTTCAAAGGAAACGGCTTCTCTACTGCATCAAAAAACCAATCCAAGCCTGAAAAGGAGAGTTGCGGTTAACGATTCCTATAAATTGAGAAAGAAGCATGTTCTTCATGCCCAAGGATAAAGTAGATGGAACCAGTTCTCTAACCTTCTTTTTGTAGCAGATACTGCATAAAGTTTACCTGCCTTGTAAGGCTTTTGTAGGATTAATCAAATTTTCTTTTTCTCGTTCTATCTCAGAGTATCCATTCATTCGATCTTGCTATCCGCTCTCAATTGAATCCCTTCTCTGTTGTCGACAGGTGTGTCCGCATCAGGACCAGAATCACGGTCTAGTACCTCCGTACTCGAATACCTCCTACTTTATTAATTAGGAAGTGAAGTAGGGAAGTGTTTCCTATTCAAAGTACAGTGCCTTTGGTACATTGGTGCATTGGGGATTTCCAGGTAGCAGGTCGGTTGAGTGAGGGCTCCATCCATAACAGATATAGCTAGCGCACAGGATCTCCCTTCTGCGAACAAAAGGACAAAAGAGCCGGGTCGGGCGTTGATTCGCCGTTGCTATCAGTCGGTCTACTCGTGCCTGCTGCTTACTTTCTCGATCGATGGAATCGGTGATTCAAAAACCTAACATCCGTAAGGAGTCTCAATCGTAGCTCACTCGTTGCCTTACTCTCCCACAAGATCACACTAAATACAATAGGTGCGTGATCTACTAGATTCTTATAGAATAAATTTATAACCTTAGTTGATAGACAGGAACCACCATCCCATAACAAAAAAGGGGGGCGAAGGTTATTTTGTACCAATGAAGACGGATTTCTCTCTCGAGCTGCTCAAAGATCTTTAAGTGGCTTACGAGGTAGACTTGATCATGATCCATATCCAACCTTCTCCCATCTGCTTCTGTCTCTAAAGATTAGAGTCATCGACGCGATTCCAGTCCAGTGCTGATAAAATCCTGCTGTCCAGTTCGGGAAAGCAAGTGATTGATTAGTTCCATTGGTCTATTGGCTTCAGCTTCCTTTGCGCAAACCAACACCTATTTGGATTCGCTTGAGAAGAGCGCATTCTTGAGATGCTAAGGGCTGGCCAAAGGGTTAACTAAACTAATAAGATCTCTTCTTCCTTCTCTTTTATGCTTCAGCGAATCGACTTCTTCTCGATGATGGACATTCCACAGGCATTTCTAGAGTAAGATTCATGTGCAGCCTTTCTCGATCGTTTCTTATTCTCGAATAGAAGATGATAAGATGCATACCCCCTCCTCATTAACTATGTTACTTATTTCCTCACAGCCTCTTGATGCAAAAAACCTATTCTTTCAAGGAAAAGACCTTTCTAATTCAGTGTAGTTTTTCACTGACTATTCTAGTGTAGTTTGACTCAAGTATACGTTTTCTGAAGTCTCAGATTGCATGCATTTCTTAAACAGTATTGCACACTACTAACTAAAAAACTAGTACTTTACTGACAGGAAGTTAATAAGTATATAATATGCAAACAATCCCTCGCTTGGTAGTTTCCTTTCTTTCCTACCACGCAATCAATCTCTTGCTTACTTAAAACTCTAGTTTTGTCGGACAACCTTGCTTCTTTCTTATAGCAAAGTGCTGAATCCATAAGCTTTCGTCGGAGCCTGCCACCAATCAGTCTAAATTAGTTACTTAATTCCTTAACTACCTAGCTTGCAGAGAATAAAGTAGGCTTTGGCTGAGATACGTAAAGGAGGAATAGTCAACTATACTCCGAATGTGCTTTGAGCAGACAGATATGTAGGTTGCTAGGAAGGAGGTAAGCGCTTGTCTTTCTGATGTCAAGAAGTAAGAAGAGGTAAAACTCCTAAAAAACAACTTGATCTATGTTGAAAGTTTATGTCAGCAAGCAAAGAGATTGCCTAGGGCGAAAGAAAATAAAAAAGATAATAAGAAAATAAGTGTTTCAAGCCTAAGCAAAAGATAGAATGTTGTATTGCCATAACCTATGTACTTAAGCGAACTAGCGAAGAAAGGCGAAGAATGGCTTTGTTCAAGCCCAAGTCAAAATCTATCTCTGATAAAGCATTCAATCTTTCATCTTTATATTCATTATCTGCAAGTTTCGAGTCCTTCTTTGACTTTCTCCTTCCGGCACTTTTTAGTCATAGTAAAGATGTGCTGTAAGGATCAAGAGTGTACCTTATTTGTTTTAAATTCTGCTTCGCTTTCATCAGCCTTATTATGGGTTTGCCTGAGGGCAGCCTTATATTCGATATACTCCCCTCCCTTTAATATTATTCTATTTAATGCAAGAGTAAGGATAGACGTCTTATTCTTCAGTGTTGAGATAGAATGACTGTAGACCCTCTTCTCTCTTTTAGTTAGCCTTACTTATTCCAATTCCTAATCTATACCATAAAGCAAAGCCCTTTTTGCGCAAGGTTCTCTCCTACGTATACAATTCTCACTGATGGGAGTAATATGCCAGTAACTATAGAAGACTTTATTATTATTCTAAATAGGCGGCAATAGGTCCATCGAGATAAAGTATGACTAATAAGTAGTAATATAGCTAGTTGCTATACATAGACTTGAAGTCAGGGCTTACTCATCCTAATCTTCTCTTTACTACTTAGTTAAGTTTAGTTAAGTTATAGGATCAGAACGAGATTTTCTTTGATTGCCGTTATAGGAAGTGAGCAAGCAAGCTAGACACGAAAACTCAGGATAGACGCGCTGCTCTTCTAGCTTTGGTTGGAAATAGAAAAGCAAGTTATAGGGCCCATGCTGCATTCCCTCAAATAGCAGTCTTTTTTTTATGTCTAAAGAAAAGTTGCCTATTAATAAGCAGTCTTCCCTCTTTCATAAGGCTCTAACTTGCGTAAGGAATCAAGGAGCTACAGGAGTATACCGCCGAGTACTTACTATCTTGGATAGCTTTTTGCCTTGCAAAGAGCATAGATTCAACTTCAATATATGTAGCTAACTCTCTATTGCTTTATTGCAATCCGCTCCGCGCCACTTACTCGGGACTATATAGTTCTGTCTATAGCTAGTGCTTACTTTTCATAAGGTATAGTTACTGGTCAGATTCTAAGTCACATATAGTTGTAGTGCCTAATCCAAGGCAAGGGGATAAGTGCTTGCATGTGTTAGGTTGAGATAAACTCTATATTTCCAGTCTTTAACGCATCCATTCCTTGGGCTTAAGCATTGTTGAGCTTGACTTGTTCTAGCATAAGCCATCTAGTAGGCCTGTTTAGCATTCTAAGCAGCCGCCTTCCTATACGCATAAAGTGGAGTTATATTAGTACCTCACACCACAATATAAGTCTTATTCTAAGTAGGATCACCCACATTTATTTACTAAGATTTGCTTTATGAAAGTAAATGACACCAGGATGGTTTCAAAATATCTTTCTTATGATAATAATCAAGAAGGTAGCGTACTCACTCTTATAGTTAAAGCTTGTACAAGTAAGCCGATATTAAACTACTCTTATTAGGCAAGCTGGTAAAGACCTACTCTTAGGCATCGATAGTAGGTATTGTCAATTTCTTCTTTTTTCAAATATCCTCAACCACATGGCCAGAGAAGGGAAGTAAGGAAGAGTATAAGTCTAAGATATAAGTAAAGGTGGGGCTAAGACCTCTAAGTCAAAGAGTGAGGGCGTTAGCGGGTAGTATTTTGGAATGCTGATGTATTTGATTGATAAAACATTGAGTTGTAAATGACCTATTTAGTTCCGGATGAAATATTGATTGACTTTCCATTATACCCTTCTTCCAGCGAAGTGCTTTAACTCTCTTACATCTACCCTCTCTTCCAATCAAGTATCTAGAGAAGGTAGCGAGCCTTTTGAGGTATGGCCTGATAGCGCCTTATAGTCTTGACCCGAATGCTTGAATTTATGACCTCACTGGTCTCAAATAAATAGACTTTACTATCCTCTTAAGGTTCTCTATGCCCTCAGACATTGATTGCTATACAGAATTTAGCATAAAGTATTTGAATATTGATTATTATTATGAGGGTGAGAGAGCAAGTAACTTAATGAAGCAAGACTTAGAAGAAAAGGAGAGAGATTCTCCACACGAACGAACGACTCGTCAGGTTCGAACTGACATAGGTTGGACCAGGAACCACCTATCTCCACCAAGAAGGAATCGCTTTGGTTACGCAGTTCAGTTGGCGATAAAAGCCTTCCTAATCTGCGGGCCGGTAGGCCAGCCAACTAACTCTTCAAATGAAGAACTTATTTCCCCACACCTATCTCTATGAAACTTGAATCTTTTGCTTCAAATGATTGTGCAAACTTCAAATGATTGTGCAGACTTTGTGATGCTTGTCAGCCAAGCTTTCCAAACTGAAACTGGTCTTACTGAGTACCAAGAGTCGCTCAAATGTACTCGAGATGTTGGCTCATCCTTGACAGCCTGCTCAGAAATGCCGAGTCTGGATCCCACACAATGTTCATCACCGACCTGCTCCAACACCAAGGCCGTCTTATGTTGCACCTTGCCTGCCTCCGCCGCCGAGACAACTAACGATTCAGGGTGGACAGTCAGGACACCTTACCCCCGATTATTACCAGGGTCAGCCGCAGAATGCGTCAAGTCCTCCTGTTGGTTGTAAGAAGAGCAGCCAAACCCGTCATTCGAGAAGAGGTAGTGCCAGGACGCCTGCCATGAGTTGTGGTCAAGTCACCCATGTCAAGATTGAAGAAGATCGGGAGTCCCCAAAGATCGTGATGGGTACCCTCTATGTTAATTCAGTGCCAGCTTCTGTTCTCTTTGATTCAGGAGCATCACACACTTTTGTGTCCCAACAATTTGCTAAGTTGCATGGGTTAGATATGGAAAATTTGCCCACTCCTTTAGCGATCCAATCTCCGGGATCCAAGTGGCAAACCACAATGTTATGCCCTCGCAACCAAATCGAGATTGGAGGTCTACTTTTTCCGGCTTCTCTCATTGTACTCGGACCTTCCAACATAGACATAATTCTTGGTATGGAATGGTTGAGCGCCCATAATGCTTTGATTGAATGTGCTACCAAGACAGTCCAGCTCACTCACCCTTCTGGCCAGACAGTCCAATACTCAGCCCGAGTAGCTCAGGATGCCGAGAATCAGATATATGTTCTGAATGCATTGAATGCTTCACCTCTTGAGGGAATAGAGAACATTCCAATTGTTCGTGATTTTGAAGATGTCTTTCCAGAAGAACTTCCAGGAATACCCCCTGCTAGAGCTGTCGAATTCATCATAGACTTGAAACCGGGCACAACTCCTATTGCCAAGCGATCCTACAAGATGCCGCCGCATGAACTCCTTGAGCTCAAGGAGGAAATCGACACTTCACTTCATCGGGGTTTTATCCATCCAAGTTCCTCTGCTTGGGGAGCACCTTCTCTCTTTGTCAAGAAGAAAGATGGAACTAATCGTTTGGTCCAAGATTACCGACCTATCAACCAGGCAACAATTCAGAACAAGTATCCGCTTCCCAGAATCAACGATCTATATGATCAGCTTGCTGGTTCCTCAGTATTCTCTAAACTTGATTTGAGGTTGGGTTATCATCAGATTCGAGTTCGTGAAGAGGATATTCCCAAGACCTCCTTCGTTACTCACTATGGTTCATACGAGTACACCGTCATGTCCTTTGGTTTGACAAGTGCTCCAGCTACATTTTCTCGTCTGATGAACTACATATTCATGGAATACCTCGACAAGTTCGTCGTGGTTTATCTGGATGATATCCTTGTATATTCCAAGAATAAGGAAGAACATGCCGAACACCTTCGACTTGTTCTGGAAAAGCTTCGAGAATATCAACTATATGCTAAGTATTCCAAGTGTGAATTCTGGCTACCCAAAGTGACCTACCTTGGGCATGTCATCTCCAAGGATGGTATTGCCGTCAACCCAGAGCGAGTTCAGGCTATTCTCGATTGGACTCCTCCGAAGAATGTCAAACAAGTCAGAAGTTTTCTCGGACTCGCCAGCTATTGCCGTCGATTTGTCGAGAACTTCTCCAAGATTGCCAAGCCCCTGACTGGTCTGCTTCACAAAGGCGTCAAGTTTGATTGGACAGAAAAGTGTCAGGAAAGTTTCCAGGCACTCAAAGACAAGCTGACTTCTACCCCAGTGCTTGCTCCGCCAGATACTAAGAAGGATTTCATCATTTACTGTGACGCTTCACGTCAAGGATTAGGTTGTGTCCTAATGCAAGAGCGCAGAGTGATTGCTTATGCCTCTCGTCAGTTGCGCCCACACAAAGAGAACTATCCAGTTCATGACCTCGAGCTTGCTGTTGTCATTCATGCATTGAAACAGTGGCGACATTACCTCCTCGGTAATCGTTGCGAGATCTTCACCGACCACCAAAGTCTGAAGTATTTGTTTACCCAGCCAGACCTGAACCTCCGTCAGCAGAGATGGATGGAGATCGTAGCCGACTTTGACATGGGCATTTCTTATACACCAGGCAAGGCTAATGTAATGGCTGATGCTTTGAGCCGCAAGTCATATTGTAATCACATCGAGGTTCGGAAAGTTCAACCTTCGCTGGTTGAAGAACTCAAGAAGCTGAACCTCCATATTGTTCCTCCGGGTGCACTCTCTCCCCCTCCTAAGGTGTTTCGCAAGATGAACCTCCGTGTTGTTTCCCAAGGTTCCCTCAATACCCTGGCTGTCGAACCAGATCTCATGGATAGCATCAAGGAACTGCAGAATTATGACTCTCAAGTTGAGAAGATTAAGCACTACCTCTTAGAAGGAAAGCCCTCATTCTTCACTGTTACTGATGATGGCACTTTGTACTTCAAAGGCCGCCTAGTGGTGCCGTGTAAGGAGAAAAGCCTGGATATGACTAAGGAAGTTATGGAAGAAGCTCATGACACTCCGTTGTCTATTCATCCCGGTAGTACCAAGATGTACCAAGACATTCGTCAGAGATTCTAGTGGTCTAATATGAAGCAAGACATTGCTCGCTATGTTGCTGAATGTGACGTTTGTCGTCGTATCAAAGCAGAACATCAAAGGCCTGCTGGAACTCTGCAACCTATCTCTATTCAGGAATGGAAATGGGACCATGTTGAAATGGACATCGTCACTGAATTTCCCAAATCGTAGAAAGGTAATGATGCTATACTTGTCGTCATTGACCGGCTTTCCAAAGTTGCACACTTTCTGGCCGTCAAAGAAACGATCATTGCTAGTCAGCTGGCAACCCTTTACATGTCCAGAATTGTTTCACTCCATGGTATTCCATTGGTTATCAGCTCAGACCGTGGCAGCTTATTCACTTCAAGATTCTGGGCAAGTTTCCAAGAAGCTATGGGAACTCATCTTTCTTTCAACACTACTTTTCACCCTCAGTCTCAGGGACAAGTTGAACGCGTCAATCAAGTTCTCGAAGACATGCTTCGAGCTAGTGTCATTTCCTTCGGCAAGAAATGGGAGGAATCTCTCCCATATGCTGAGTTCTCTTACAACAATAGCTATCAAGCTAGTCTGAAGATGGCTCCCTTCGAAGTGTTATATGGAGGAAAGTGTCGAACCCCTCTGAACTGGACAGAAACTGGGAACGTCCACTCTTCGGTCCGGTATTATCCAACACGCTGAAGAACAAGTCCACGTCATTCGCGAGAATCTCAAGACTGCTCAGTCACGTCAAAAGAGTAATTATGACCGTCATCATAAAGACATGGTCTATCAACCTGGTGAAAACGCTTATCTTCGGGTCACACCAATGAAGGGTGCACACCGCTTTGGGATCAAGGGCAAGCTAGCTCCTCACTATATTGGTCCATTCACTATTCTCGAAAGGCGTGGAAAAGTGGCATACCAGTTGGAGCTTCCATCGAACCTTTCTCAGGTTCATGATGTGTTCCACGTGTCACAACTCTGCCGCTGCTTCAAGGATCCAATCCGAGCAGTGGATCATGAAGTGCTTGAGTTGCAACAGGACCTCTCCTATAAAGAGCATCCAGTCCGCATTCTTGACCATGCTGAACACCGCACACGTCAGAAGGCGGTCAAGTTCCTCAAGGTCCAGTGGTCGCATCACTCTGAAGACGAAGCCACTTGGGAACGCGAGGATCGTCTTCGTGAAGAATACCCCGCTTTGTTTCCTTCTACCTCCTAAATCTCGGGACGAGATTTCTTGTAGTGGGGGAGAATTGTAACGCCCGGATAATTATGCTACAGTAATCCCAAGTTAATGGTGCCATGTCATCACATTACTGTTGCTAATCCTCATTTAATCCATGTTACAATTCAAATTCAAAACAAAGTCTAAAGTCAAGATTTAAATTTTTGTCAAGCATGAAAACTAAAATGTTCAAGTTGTTGCATTTAATCTTTGAATAAAATTGGTGAGGAGCCAACATTTTTATAAAATGGTTAACTGCTTCAAAAAAAAGTTTCTTTATGAAAAAAAAGGAAAAGCGGATACCAAAAAAAAGGGGGGAAGCCCCCTGTCCCAGTGGGCTTCGGCCCACACAAAAGCAGCCGACCCAGCTCCCCCTCGGTCGCCTTCCACCTTGCTACAGGGGAAGCCGACCGAGCGGGCGCGTGCTCCTGCCGGACCCCGTTACCGGTAACGACGCGTTAGGGGATAAGGGCATCCTTCCAGCACCTCGGTCCTCCCCCTGCCCCACTCGCCCACTTGCCCCCCTCTCTCTCTCTCTCTCTCGCCCACATGCTCACTCCGCCCCTCCACTCCTCTAGATCCGTGGCCCGTCCGCAGTCGCCGCCGCCCTCCGTCATTGACGCGGCCACCGGCGGCCCCGCGCCCGTTGAACCTGTCGGAGAGCTCCGCCAGGGTCGACGACGTCGACTGGTGGCCTCAGCTGGAGCTGGGAGGCACCACAGCCGCCGTTTGTCCTAGTCCCCATCTCCGGCCACCGCGACGTCGCTGTTGCTCCACTAACACCTCTGCTGCTCCTAAGCCACCAAGGGTCTTTCTTGACCGCTCGGTGAGCTCCACTCCGTCCTCTCCCCTCTCTTTCCTCGCCTCACCGCATCCCTAGCCGTAGCTACCGTACTGGCCGTAGCGCGCCTCCGCTGCCGTACTGGTCGCCGTGTCCACACTCTCTGCCCAGCTCGGACGAGCACGACATCGTGCTCAGCACGCTCCCAGCAGTCCAATGCCACCTTCCACGATCCTTGCCGTGCCCCGCAGCGACGAGCGCGAGCACGCCCGAAAGCCACCACTGCCAAGCTCGACGTCGGCGATGTTTCCGGCCTCCCCGGCATAGTCTAGCAGCACCACTCGACGCAGCTCCCTCCTAGCTTTCGAACGCAAGTCATGGCACGCGAAATGGTGAACCGTAGACAATTTCTAACCTCATCGGCATTCGGCCACCGCGCATGAGCTCGCCGGAGCCACTCCGGCAGCTCCACCGAGTTGGCGTTGTGTGGGCCAGCCCCGGGCCACCACCTAGGACACTGCCCCGTGGCCCCAGGGGCCCGGTTGGCCTTGTTGACCCAGTCAATGACTGACTGGGCATCGCCCAGTCACTGCCAATGGGTCCCCGTGGGCCCTGTTGACTAGTCAACTAGTCTGTTGACCGCTGATGCAGCAATGACACCATGATGATGTCATATTTCCTTTTCTGTTGATTTAGGTAGCTAAAGTAATTCCAGAAAATGTTTAAAACTTTGAAAATTCATAGAAAATAAACCGTAACTCGGATGAAAATGTTTTCTAAATGAAAGTTGCTCAGAATTTCGAGAAGAATCCAAATACTCGGTCCGTTCGTTTGCCACACGTCCCTAGCATAGCGAACCTGCAAACTTTCCCCTCCGATTCATTTGTCTGACAAACGTCTGGAACCGAGAAAACATTCCTGGATGTTTCCCCCTTTGCCAGTAATGCCTAGCACTGTGTTAGAACACCTCTAGCCCCGCTTATAGTCATGTTGTGCATATGTTTGCGTGTATTTACTGTTTCCCCCCTCTTCTCTTCGGTAGACCCCGAGACTGCCGCTGATGTCGCTGTGATCAACTACGTCGATGATGACCCCTTCTTCTTGTCTGAGCAACCAGGCAAGCCCCCCCTTTGATCATCCCGATATCGCCCATTCTATACTCTCATGATTGCATTAGATTTTGCTACTGTTATTGATTGCTCCTATACTGATGCATAGCCTGCTTTTGTACCTGTTGTTGTACCTTACCTGCTTATCCTAAACTGCTTAGTATAGGTTGGATAGTGATCCATCAATGACCTCCACGTTGTCCTTATTGCCCCTGCTTCATCATCGACGACTCGAGCTACATGATCGATGACTAGAGCCCGACACCGCACAACACATCACGCCCCTTTAGTTGTTCGACTCTGCAGAGCTACTATCGAGTGCCGAGGGTGATCCCTCATAATGCACTCCTGATGATAATTCTGTAGTGTAGCTATTCGGTCATGGTCATCGAGGGTGATTTCCTCCTTCACCATTCTCGATACGGCTCTGTCGTGCAACCCCTCAAGTGTGAACCTCGAGGGTGGTTCCTCTTACGTTCACCTTGATGATTACATCGAGTGGAATCCTTCGAGGGTGATTCCTTGGGTTTTCCCCTTGATGTTTGGACACACGGTTACCTTAACATTACTTCAGACCTTTGGGAAAGTCGGACAGGCCCAGAGAGCACCCGCAAGATGGTTACGAGGCACGGCCGGGAAGTCTGGCAGCCCTCAAGTGGGCTGGGCTTGCCCTTGCCGTATTTCCTCGAGACGGGGTGACGGGGTCACCTTATCGTGAGGCTCTGCTCGTCTCCGCGAGCTAATAATACACTATGGTTTGGGTATTTGTTTTGAATTGGCCTTTGGCCTTTTCGCACCAACCACCATGCGAGAATAGTTATGGGCCTCGGCGTCGTGGTATCAGCCGAAGCTTTGTCAGACGTCCAGTTCAGCAGTGCGGCACGGTCGGATCATGCTGGCCATCCGAGGCGGTGCTGGTATTCACCCTGCGCGCAACGATCCGGAGTGCAACGGGCGATGGGCCCAGACCCGGAGTGCTTAGGATGTAGACCTGCAGGGACCTCCCTGCTGAGCCTAGGTCGGGTTGCGACGTGTTGATCTTCCGAGGGCGGGCATTGACCCCAGAAAGGTGTGTCCGGCCAGAGTGATCGAGCGTGTTGGGTAACGTGGTGCACCCCTGCAGGGAAGATCTTTATTCGAATACCGTGTCCACGGTAATGGACGTTCAGACTTATATCTTGATATAATACAACTAGAAATAGATACTTAAGTTATGTGGCTCCGGGATTGCTTTCTCGTAGGGAGTCGAGGAAGGATCTCTGGGCGTTGATACTACAACATGTTTGTTAAATATAAACTGCTATTCTTTACTCTTCTACATGCTGCAAGATGCTTGGAGCTGCGTGAAGATGCTAGTCTTCGATAGGCTAGGCCTTTCCCTCTATTCCGGCATTCTGCAGTTCAGTCCATAGATACAGCCCTTCCATTTCATACCAATGCATACTTAGTGTAGATCTGATGCTTGCGAGTACTTTGGATGAGTACTCACGGTTGCTTTGCTACCCCTTTTCCCCCTTCCTTCTTTTTTCCGGTTGATGCAACCAGATGGTGGATCCTTGGAGCTAGATGCCATCGCTGACGGATAATACTACATGGAGGCCACCGAAGACCAGGAGTAGTTAGGAGGTCCCAGGCAGGAGGCCTTGCCTCTTCGATTGTGTTGTTTTTGTGCTAGCCTTCTTAAGGCATCCTTGTTTAACTTATGTCTGTACTCAGATATTGTTGCTTCCACTGACTCTCTTTTGTATCGAGCTTTGTATTCGAGCCCTCGAGGCCCCTGGCTTGTAATATAAAGCTTGTATTATTTTATTTGTGTCTAGAGTTGTGTTGTGATATCTTCCCGTGAGTCCCTGATCTTGATCGTACACATTTGCGTGTATGATTAGTGTACGGTCGAATCGGGGGCGTCAAAATACTCATCATTATAAGCCTTGCAAGCATTGTAACTAATGAGTTAGTTACGGGATGAAGTATTACGGAATGAGTAAAGAGACTTGCCGGTAACGAGATTGAACTAGGTATTGAGATACCAACGATCGAATCTCGGGCAAGTAACATACCGATGACAAAGGGAACAACGTATGTTGTTATGCGGTTTGACCGATAAAGATCTTCGTAGAATATGTAGGAACCAATATGAGCAACCAGGTTCCGCTATTGGTTATATACCAGAGACGTGTCTCGGCCTTGTCTACATAGTTCTCGAACCCGTAGGGTCTGCACGCTTAACGTTTGATGACGATTAGTATTATGAGTTTATGTGTTTTGATGTACCGAAGATAGTTCGGAGTTCCAGATGTGATCACGGACATGGCGAGAAGTCTCAAAATGGTTTAGACATGAATATTTATATATTGGATGACTATGTTTGGACATCGAAATGGTTCTGGATGAGTTCAGACATTTACCGTAGTACGGGGGGGGGGGGGTTACCAGAACCTCCCGGGGAGTGTATGGGCCTTATTGGGCCATAGTGGGAGAGAGGAGGCGGCGGCCAGGTGGAGGGCGCGCCCCCCAAGCCCAATCCTAATTGGGTGGGGGGCAGGCCCCCCTTTCCTTCCTCCATCTTTCCCCTTCCTTCTCTCCTAGTCCAACTAGGGAAGGGGGGATCCTACTCCCGGTGGAAGTAGGACTCCTCCAGGGCGCGCCATTGAGGGCAGGCCCTCCACCTCCTCCACTCCTTTATATACGGGGGAGGGGGGAACCCCAAATACACACAAGTTGACATTGTTTAGCCGTGTGGGGTGCCCCCCTCCACAGTTACACACCTCGGTCATATCGCCGTAGTGCTTAGGCGAATCCCTGCGTCAGTAACTTCATCATCACCGTCACCACGCCGGCATGCTGACGTAACTCTCCCTCGGCCTCAACTGTATCAAGAGTATGAGGGACGTCCCCAAGATGAACGTGTGCTGAACATGGAGGTTCTGTAAGTTCGGTGCTTGGATCAGTTGGATCGCGAAGACGTTCGACTACATCAACTGCGTTAACTAAACGCTTCCACTTTCGGTCTACGAGGGTACGTGGACACACTCTCCCCTCTCGTTGCTATGCATCACATAGATAGATCTTGCGTGATCGTAGGAATTTTTTTGAAATTACTGTGTTCCCCAAGAATAACCACTCAAGTGGTCAACCATATAAGCATTACGTTTCAATTGTCTACCAACATAAGCATTGAAATTTTCTTGTTTAATAACAAAATTATCAAACTCATCCAAGCATTGGCTAGCAGACTTATTACAAGGAATATCACCTTCATCAAATCTATAGAGAGAATTTACCTTTACTACCTGTGTCGGGTTATTAAGACCATGTATTTCTTCAATAGGTGGTAAATTCTTAACATCTTCAGCTTTAATACCTTTTTCTTTCATAGATTTCTTTGCCTCTTGCATATCTTCAGGACTAAGAAACAGAATACCCCTTTACTTCGGAGTTGGCTTAGGAGTTAGTTCAGGAAGTGTCCAATCATTATCATTACTCAATATATTATTCAATAGCAATTCAGCTTGCTCAACAGTTCTTTCCCTGAAAACACAACCAGCACAACTATCCAGTTGGTCTCTGGAAGCATCGGTTAGTACATTATAAAAGATATCAAGTATTTCATTTTTCTTGAGAGGATAATCAGGCAAAGCATCAAGTAATCGGGGAAGCCTCCCCCAAGCTTGTGGGAGACTCTCTTCTTCAATTTGCACAAAATTATATATTTCCCTTAAGGCAGCTTGTTTCTTATGAGCGGGGAAATATTTAGCAGAGAAGTAATAAATCATATCCTGGGGACTACGCACACAACCAGGAGCAAGAGAATTAAACCATATTTTAGCATCACCCTTTAACGAGAAAGGAAAAAAATTTAAGTTTATAGTAATAATGAATTTTTTCCTCGGTAAATAGGGTGGCTATATCATTCAATTTAGCAAGATGTGGCACAACAGTTTTGGATTCATATCCATAAAAAGGATCCGATTCAACCAAAATAATTAACTCGGGATCGACAGAGAAATCATAATCCTTATCAGAAATACACATAGGTGAAGTAGCAAAAGCAAGGTCATATTTCATTCTAGCATTCAGAGACTTTTCTTTCAGCTTAGTTAACAGTTTCTTAAGATCATATCTATCTTTGCAAGCAAAAAGGTCTCTAGCAGTTTCTTCATCCATAACATAACCCTCAGGTACATCTGGAAATTCATATCTAGGGGGAGAATCTTCATCATCACGTTCATCAATATTATCAGTTCCAATAATTTCATTCTCTCTAACCCTAGCAAGTTGTTCATCAACAAATTCACCTAATGGCACAATATTATCAAGCAGAGAAGTAGTTTCATCATAAGCATTATGCATAGCAGAAGTGGCATCATCAATAACATGCGACATATCAGAATCAATAGCAGGTGCAGGTGTCGCAAATTTACTCATAACAGAAGGTGAATCAAGTGCAGAGCTAGATGGCAGTTCCTTACCTCCCCTCGTAGTTGAGGAAAAAATCTTGGTTCTTTCATCTTTAAAGTTCCGCATAGTGATCAACAGATATAAATCCCAAGTGACTCAAAGAATAGAGCTATGCTCCCTGGCAACAACGCCAGAAAATAGTCTTGATAACCCACAAGTATAGGGGATCACAACAATTTTTGAGGGTAGAGTATTCAACCCAAATTTATTGATTCGACACAAGGGGAGCCAAAGAATATTCTCAAGTATTAGCAGCTGAGTTGTCAATTCAACCACACCTGAAAGACTTAATATCTGCAGCAAAGTATTTAGTAGCAAAGTAGTATGGAGGTAACGGTAATGGTGGCAAAAGTAACAATAGCAGTTTTGTAGTAATCGTAACAGTGGCAACGGAAAAGTAACTAAGCAAAGATCAATATGTGAAAAGCTCGTAGGCAATGGATCAATGATGGATAATTATGTCAGATGCAATTCATCATGCACCAGTTATAACATAGGGTGACATAGAACTAGCTCTAGTTCATCAATGTAATGTAGGCATGTATTCCGAATATAGTCATACATGCTTATGGAAAAAAACTTGCATGGCATCTTTTGTCCTACCCTCCCGTGGCAGCGAGGTCCTATAGGAAACTAAGGGATATTAAGGCCTCCTTTTAATAGAGTACCGGACCAAAGCATTAGCACTTAGTGAATACATGAACTCCTCGAACTACGGTCATCACCAGGAGTGGTCCTGATTATTGTCACTTCGGGGTTGCCGGATCATAACACATAGTAGGTGACTATTGACTTGCAAGATAGGATCAAGAACTCACATATATTCATGAAAACATAATAGGTTCAGATCTGAAATCATGGCACTCCAGCCCTAGTGACAAGCACTAAGCATGTCAAAGTCATGGCAACATCAATCTTAGAACATATGAGTTTGTACACGAAACCCTGATACTTCGAAAGAGATTGTCCAGTTTGTACACGAAGTGCATCCAGTTTTTGCCATAACCCTCTCTACTTTTTTGCACATGCTATCTGTGTGAAATGATGATACCATGCCAAGTTTCAACCTTTTCAGAGTTCATTTGTAGTGCTTTTCAATTTCAGGGTCATTTAGCTCAAAACAAATCTGTAAATGCATGAAAAAAGCAAATGATGTCAGAAAGGGTTGAAAGTTGATGACGTGGCTTTGAATGGTATATACTGAATGCAAAAAGAGTCTGGAGTTGTAATAAGTTTAAAAGAATGAAGTGCCGGTGTAACAGATGAGTTTTCGTCCGAAACCCTAATACTTCAAAAGAGATTGTCCAGTTTGTACACGAAGTGCATCCAGTTTTTGCCGTAACCCTCTCTACTTGTTTGCACATGCTATGTGGGTGAAATGATGATACCATGCCAAGTTTCAACCTTTTCAGAGTTCATTTGTAGCGCTTTTCAATTTCAGGGTCATTTAGCTCAAAACAAATATGTAAATGCATGAAAAATAGCAAATGATGTCAGAAAGGGTTGAAAGTTGATGACATGGCTTTGAATGGTGCATACTGAATGCAAAAAATGTCTGGAGTTCTAATAAGTTTAAAAGAATGAAGTGCCGGTGTAACAAATGAGTTTTCGTCGAAAACCGTGACACTTGGAAAGAGATTGTCCAGTTTGTACACGAAATGCATCCTGTTTTTGCCGTAACCCTCTCTACTTTTTCACACATGCTATGTGGGGTGAAATGATGATACCATGCCAAGTTTTAACATTTTCAGAGTTCATTTGTAGTGCTTTTCAATTTCAGGGTCATTTAGCTCAAAACAAATCCGTAAATGCATGAAAAATAGCAAATGATGTCAGAAAGGGTTGAAAGTTGATGACGAGGCTTTGAATGGTGCATACTGAACGCAAAAAATGTTTGGAGTTGTAATAAGTTAAAAAAATGAAGTGACAGTGTAACAGATGAGTTCTCATCCGTGTAAACATGTAAAAATATACATAAAAAATACATTGATCATCAATGATCTTTTTGTGTAGAATCTAAATTGTCAATAGGAACCTTCCCCGGTTTAAGAACCGGCGAAGATTCCTATTGCGGCCACAGATCCTACACATAGAGTTCATTGAAGACCAAGTGGTTGTGATAGTTTTAGAAGTAACATATTTAAGGTGGTAAAAACCCTGTTAGCCGAGTGAGGTGGGACTAAAAAATCGCTGCAACTAAAAAACTTTAGTGCCGGTTTGTGGCATGAATCGGTACTAAATGTGCTGGTGGGGCCCCAGCCTGCCAATAGCCTACCACAGCTTCTTTAGTACTGGTTCGTGGCATGAACCGGTACTAAAGGTTCGCCACGAACCGTTACTAATGAGCGATGCCCGCCTAGCCATTTGAACCAGCACTAATGTGACCATTAGTGCTGGTTCATATACAAACCGGTACTAATGTGCTGAACATTAGACCCTTTTTCTACTAGTGCCCTAACAAAACTAACTCGATTACATGGTAAATCTCATCCAACCCATCACCGTCTAGCAAGCCTACGATGGGATTACTCACGCACGGTGGTGAGCATAATGAAATTGGTGATGGAGGATGGTTGATGATGACGATGGTGATGGATTCCCCTCTCCGGAGCCCCGAACAGACTCTAGATCAGCCCTCCCGGGGAAGATTTGGGCTTGGCGGCAGCTCCGTACTGTAAAACGCGATGAATCCTTCTCTCTAATTTTTCTCCCTGAAAGTGAATATATGGAGTTGGAGTTGAGGTCGGTGGAGGTCTAGGGGGCCCACGAGGTAGGGGGCACGCCTGGGAGGGGGGGCCTGCACCCTCGTGGATAGGGTGTGGGCCCCCTTACGTTGATTCTTTTGCCAATATTTTTTATTAATTCCAAAACGTGTCTTAGTGGATTTTCAGGTCATTCCGAGAACTTTTATTTCTGCACAAAAATAACACCATGGCAATTTTGCTAAAAACAACGTCAGTCCGGGTTAGTTCCATTCAAATCATGCAAGTTAGAGTACAAAACAAGAACAAAAGTGTTTGGAAAAGTAGAAACGTTGGAGAAGTATCACGGATGTACTCGCACATTAAGCCGGGGTGGCGGCTTAAGGGCAGAATTCTCCAGGCGACCCAGCACCGAACAAGGTCGATGCCGGTTAAGCCGTTAGCCATGAAGGCTCTAATTTTTGAAAAAATGGGCGCATATTTAGCCCGTTCCTTTGTGCGGATCTGGTCTGGGAGTGGGTGTTGGTTGCTAAGCCAGTGTTCACGGTAACCCGACAGGGGATTTTCACCCTCTGGAGATGTATCTTGGCAGTAAAACCAAGTCTGGTTCCAGTCCTTAGGATGACTGGGAAGCTTGGTGGCTGGGAAGGTGGCTTTTTTCTACCTCTGAATTGAAATTCCACCTAGCTCCAGACTGGGCCCGTCTGTGAATTCAGTCTGCCGATTCAAGTAATAGAATTCCCTGAATAGTTTGATAGTGGGCTCTTGTTGAAGATAAACCTCGCAGAAAACTTGGAAGTTGCGGATGTTTGAAACAGAATTGGGCCCGTTATCTTGCGGATGAAGTTTGAAGAAGTGTACTATGTCATGGAAATTTTTTGAACTGGGCGGGGTGAACCCCCGGATCATATGATCAGTAAAAACAATTACTTCGCCCTCCTTGGGCGCAGGAGGATTTTCAGTGCCTGGGACTCTCCAATGGATATCATCTTTTTTTAGCTAAGACGCCTGTCTGAATGAGATCGTTTAAATCCTCCTCGGTGACCCGGGAAGGTACCCAGTTGCATGAAGTGATAGTCTTGGTCATTGTTGAAGACGAAGGTCTGAAAAGAAAAATATTGCCAGTTTAAGACTATGTTGTTAAGCCGGCCATTGATTCAAAGGTAAGAACTACAAATAGGCAGTGTGTTAAGCCAGAGGATAGCGTTGAGTTATGCAGATATATCTATTGCCGGCTTAAAAGGGGACTAATGGTATATGGCGGGTTATGGTTCATCGGTTAAGCCGCCCAAACAATAGCTAGTTTTCAGATCTATAAGTGAAGGATTGCTAAGTGTTGGACAAACAGTTTTCACAGATTGGTATTATAATTTCGGATCTGCGGCAGTTCAGAAAATGAAGAAAAATTCTAAACCTAAGTTGGCGGCAGCAGAAAAGTTCATGTGCTCAGATGAGATCTTCTATGGAGGGGGGGTATGCAGATATTAAAAATGAGTGCTAAATTGCTACCGCACAAGTTTTGTGCCATGTTCAGATAAAAAACTGATAAATCTCCAACGTATCTATAATTTATGAAGCATGCATGCTATATTACTATGTGTTTTGAATGATTATGGGCTTTATTATACACTTTTATATTACTTTTGGGACTAACCTATTAACCAGAGGCCCAGCCCATATTGCTGTTTTATTGCCTGTTTCAGTATTTCAAACGGAGTCCAAATGGAATGAAACCTTAGGCAACGTGATTTTTTGGAAGAATATCATCCTGGAGACGTGGAGTTCAAGTCAGAAGATACTCGAGGACTCCACGAGATAGGAGGGCGCGCCCCCCCTGTAGGGCGCACCCCCATGTCTCGTGGGCCCCTCGAGCACCTCCCCGTCCAACTTCTTTCGCCTATATAGTCCCATGTACCCTAAAAACATCCACGGAGAAGATAGATCGGGAGTTCCGCCGCCGCAAGCCTCCGTAGCCACCAAAAACCTCTTGGTAGCCCGTTCCGGCACCCTGTCGGAGGGGGGATCCCATCACCGGTGGCCATCTTCATCATCCCGGTGCTCTCCATGACGAGGAGGGAGTAGTTCACCCTCGGGGCTGAGGGTATGTACCAGTAGCTATGTGTTTGATCTCTCTCTCTCTCTCTCTCTCTCTCGTGTTCTCTCTCGTGTTCCCTCTATGGCGCGATCTTGATGTATCCCGAGCTTTGCTATTGTAGTTGGATCTTATGATGTTTCTCCCCCTCTACTCTCTTGTGATGAATTGAGTTTCCCCTTTGAAGTTATCTTATCAGATTGAGTCTTTTATGAGAACACTTGATGTATGTCTTGCCGTGCTTATCTGTGGTGACAATGGGATATCATGTGCCTCTTGATGTATGTTTTGGTGACCAACTTGCGGGTTCCGCCCATGAACCTATGCATAGGGGTTGGCACACATTCTTGACTCTTCGGTAAAAACTCTGGGGCACTCTCTAAAGTACTTTGTGTTGGTTGGATGAATCTGAGATTGTGTGATGCATATCGTATAATCATGCCCATGGATACTTGAAGTGACAATGGAGTATCTAGGTGACATTAGGGTTTTGGTTGATCTGTGTCTTAAGGTGTTATTCTAGTACGAACTCTTTAATAGATTGATCCAAAAGAATAACTTTGAGGTGGTTTCGTACCCTACCATAATCTCTACGTTTGTTCTCCGCTATTAGTGGCTTTGGGGTGACTCTTTGTTGCATGTTGAGGGATTGTTATATGATGTATCTATGTTATTATTGTTGAGAGAACTTGCACTAGTGAAAGTATGAACCCTAGGCCTTGTTTCCTACCATTGCAATACCGTTTACGCTCACTTTTATCGCTCGTTACCTTGCTGTTTTTATAATTTCAGATTACAAATACCTTTGTCTACCATCCATATTGCACTTGTATCACCATCTCTTCGCCGAACTAGTGCACCTATACAACTTACCATTGTATTGGGTGTGTTGGGCACACAAGAGACTCTTTGTTATTTGGTTGCAGGGTTGTTTGAGAGAGACCATCTTCATCCTACGCCTCCTACGGATTGATAAACCTTAGGTCATCCACTTGAGGGAAATTTGTTACTGTCCTACAAACCTGTGCACTTGCAGGCCCAACAACGTCTACAAGAAGAAGGTTGTGTAGTAGACACCAAGCTCTTTTCTGGCGCTGTTGCCGGGGAGGTTAGCGCTTGAAGGTATATCTTTAGATCTTGCAATCGAATCTTTTTCTTTCTTGTTTTATCACTAGTTTAGTTTATAAAAGAAAACTACAAAAAAATGGAATTGAGTTTGTCTCATACGCTTCGTCTTTTTAATATCTTTCGTGAGTTTGATGGAAAGGAAAATTGTGCTCAAGTGCTAGAAGAAGAATGCTTTAAAATGCTTGGTACTAAATCTTTGAATGATGAGCGTGATTGCAATGTTGTTAGTATAAACTCCTTGAATATCCATAGTACTAATGATGATTGCTCTAGTCATGATGAAAATATATCTTATGAGCATGTCAACTTTTGTGGAGTGCATGTTTGCATGAACACACTAAATAGAGAAGATATTTATTGCAAGAGGCATAAGCATTTAGAAACTAAATGGTTGCATGAAAGGCTAGGTGTGAGTGCTGAAAATTTAAAATTCCTTTGCCATACTTGTGAACTTTGCAATGAACATGGTCATTTACATCTCCTATGCAAATTGTTTCATGATCAAATTGTGTCCAAAAATTGTGATGATTTGATCTCCATTTCTCATTACAATGAACTTAGTTTGCTTTTGGGTTATGAAGAATTGAAACGTTTAACTAAGCCTATTCCAAAATTTAATCTTGAGCATTTCCTTGATATTGATCTAGAAAAGATTTATATGTTTTGCGCGGAGAATTGCATTGAAAATCCTTATATTGCCAAGTACCTAAAGAAAAGAAAGCAAATATAAGATGAAGAGAATACTAATGAAAGGGAAGAGACTTCCCAATCTCCTTCTATTATTTCTCATGATGAATCAGGTAACGAGGAGGAGCTTTCTATTCAACCAATCTCATCAATAAGGAGCTCAAAGAGGAAGGTTGAACCTACACATAATGTGAAGAAGAAAAAGAAAATATGGAGCAACAAAGGTAGAAAGGCCATCCAAAATTATGTTGCTCCTACTACTCATTGTGATGATGATAATTGTTTTACTATTGGTGCTATCCATATTTTTAAGGATGAGAGTGATTTTGCTTATGGTATGAAAGAGCCCAAGCTTGGGGAAGATATGTTTGGTGAGGATGAATTATTTGAGAATTTATTTGCTGAAATTAATGTTTGTCCCAAGCTTGGGGATGCTATGTTTAATGAATATGATATTTTTAGCATCCCAAGTTTTGATATGCAAATTTGTTATGATGATAGCATGCCTCCTACCTATGATGATTATATCGATGAAAGTGGGTTCGGAAGAGTGTCAACTTTAGGAAGTAGTGATCCCACTATTTTGAAAGATGTTGAATTTTATTGTGACGAATATGAAAGTGGATTTGGAAGAGTGTCAACTTTATTTAGTGATTCCACTATCTTGGTTGAGGTCTCAATCGATTATGATGAGAACGAAGTTGCTACTTATGATGATTATTGTGATGAAACTTATGCTATAAAAAGTAGTGATGATTATATTTATAAAACTTGTCATGATTATTATTACCCTTTTTCTGAACATTACTCTTTTAATGTGGAAACATTTTTTAGTGTTCAAGTCTCTTATGATACTCCCACTATTCCGAATGAGAAGAATTTTGCTTGTGTGGAGAGTAGTAAATTTTCTATGCTAGAAGATCATGAAAAGAATGATTTAGGTGCTGGTTATATTGTTGAATTCATTCATTATGCTACTGAAAATTATTATGAGGGAGGAATATATGCTTGTAGGAATTGCAATAATGTCAAGTTGCCTTCCTATGCTAGTTGATTATTGTTCCCATAAGTTGTTTGCTCACAAAATCCCTATGCATAGGAAGTGGGTTAGGCTTAAATGTGCTAGTCATATTCTTCAGGATGCTCTCTTTATGTTTCAATTCTTATCTTTTATGTGAGCATCATTGTCATCATCATGCCTAGCTAGAAAGGCATTAAAGAAAAGCGCTTGTTGGGAGACAACCCAATATTTATCCTTACTGTTTTTGTGTGTCCACATGATTATGCTACTGTAGTAATCATGTTTTATAGCTTTTGCTTCAATAAAGTGCCAAGTAGAACCTTTGGGAAGACTTGGGTGAAGTTTATATGATCTTGCTGTGAAAAACAGAAACTTTAGCGCTCACGAGATTAGCTGACACTTTTTACTGGAGAGTGCTTTTAGGTTGATTCGTTTTGCACATGATTAATAGACAAATTTCTCAGGTCCCGCTTCATAATTTTTGGGGTTCCAGAAGTATATGTTTTATACAGATTACTACAGACTGTTCTGTTTTTGACAGATTCTGTTTTCATTGTGTTGTTTGCTTATTTTGATGAATCTATGGCTAGTATTAAGTGGTATGAACCATAGAGAAGTTGGAATACAGTAGGTTTTACACTAATATGAATTTATAATGAGTTCATTACAGTACCTAAGTGGTGGTTTTATTTTCTTATACTAACGGAGCTTACGAGTTTTGTTTTGAGTTTTGTGTGGTTGAAGTTTTCAAGTTTCGGGTAAAGATTCAATGGACTATGGAATAATGATTGGAAAGAGCCTAAGCTTGGGGATGCCCAAGGCACCCCAAGGTAATATTCAAGGACAACCAAGAGCCTAAGCTTGGGGATGCCCCGGAAGGCATCCCCTCTTTCATCTTCGTTCATCGGTAACTTTACTTGGAGCTATATTTTTATTCGCCACATGATATGTGTTTTGCTTGGAGCATCATTTTATTTTGTTAGTTTTTGCTTGCTGTTAGTTAGAATAATGTTTTTCATCTTTATTTTCAATAAAAATTTCAAGGATAGCCTTTGCCATGCTTATTTTGCTAGTATACATGTTGTTGTTTGAAAACAGAAAGTTTACCGCTGTTGCAAAAATTTCCTAGAAAAGTCAGGGAATGGTCTAATGTTGAATCTTTTTGCATATTAAGCTCTGATAAATTTATTACAGTGGAAATTTTAGTTCATAATTTTTGGAGTCAGGGAAGTATTGATACTCTTGCATTCTTTACAGACTGTACTGTTTTGGCAGATTGCTGTTATGTTTGCATTGTTTGCATTTGTTTGCTTGTTTAATGATTCTATTTGAGGATAGGAGTATTAAATATGCAGAGGCATTTAGTATGCAATGTTGAATAATAATTTAAGTGATTTGTTACAGTAGAAAATGACAAGGTTTTGCATTGGTTTATACTAACCTATCTCACGAGTTCTTGTTAAGTTTGTTGTGAATGAAGCTTTTTGATAAAAAGAGGAACCATGATATAAGAGGAATTAAGGAGACATAAAAGACCAAGCTTGGGGATGCCCAAGGCACCCCAAGACAATATTTCAAGAATTCTCAAGCATCTAAGCTTGGGGATGCCCCGGTAGGCATCCCACCTTTCTTCAACAATCATCGGTTAGTATCGGTTGAGTCTAAGTTTTTGCTTCTTCACATGAGTTGTGCTATCCTTGCAATGTCATTTTGTTTTGCTTTGCTTGCTGTTTGAATAAGATACCAAGATCTGAAATTCTTTAATGAGAGAGCATCTTCACATAGTTACGTAATTATTTAGCTACTCATTGATCTTCACTTATATCTTTTTGGAGTAGTTTGTCATTTACTCGTGTGCTTCACTTTATATCCTTTGAGTAAATGGTTGAATGAGTTGAATGTCATAAATCTGAAATTATATATGCCTCATTTTCTTATCCCATGGGGATTTATGACTTCACATCTAAGAAGTAGAGGTTGTAAATTTATTGATGGTTAGCAAGCATTGTATTAGTCATTTGAACAATTCATGAAAGAATATTGAAGGAAGGGAGATTTCACATATAAATATATTATCATAGACAACTTTTATAATTGTGAGCACTCATTAAGTATGACATGCTAAAGACTTGATGTTGGACAAGGAAGACAACATAATGGGTTATGTTTTCTCGCATCTCAGTTAAAGTATATTGTCATGGATCATTCAAACATGTTGAGCTTGCCTTTCCCCCTCATGCTAGCCAAAATTCCTAGCACCAAGTAGAGATACTACTTGTGCTTCCAAATATCCTTAAACCCAGTTTTGCCATGAGAGTCCACCATACCTACCTATGGATTGAGTAAGATCCTTCAAGTAAGTTGTCATCGGTGCAAGCAATAAAAATTTCTATTTAAATATGCATGACTTATTAGTGTGGAGAAAATAAGCTTTGTACGAACTTGTTATGGAAGAAATAAAAGCGACGGACTTCATAATAAAGGTCCATATACAAGGGGCAATATAAAGTGATGTTCTTTCACATTAAGATTTTGTGTATCCAACCCTAAAAGCGCATGGCAACCTCTGCTTCCCTTTGCGAAGGGCCTATCTTTTACTTTATGTCTTTTACTTTATGCAAGAGTCAAGGTGATCTTCACCTTACCCTTTTTCATTTTATCCTTTGGCAAGCACTTTGTGTTGGGGTGATCCTGATATATATATCCAATTGGATGTATGTTAGCATGAACTATTATTGTTGACATCACCCAAAGGTGAATACGTTTGGAGGCAACATTATAAGCCCCAATCTTTCTCTGTGTCTGATTAAAACTTCATAACCACAAGTATTGCGTGAGTGTTAGCAACTATAGAAGACTATATGATAGTTGAGTATGTGAAGTTTGCTAAATCAAAGCTCTGACATAGACTCTTCCTGAAAATAAGATGAATTGCAATTGTTTTGATGACTAATAATGAAGTTTGCTAGTTTTCAAGAATGTTTATGGTCTATGCTTTGACATGTGAATTGCTTGTTACTTTATCATGAGAAGTTTTATGAGATGAACTACTGTTATGACATATTATCATGCTAGAAAAGGTGATTGAAATTATCATTGATCAAACTTGTGCACCTTCTAGCATTCGCACTTCATAAATTCTTTCTTTATCATTTACCTACTCGAGGACGAGTAGGAATTAAGCTTGGGGATGCTTGATACGTCTCCAACGTATCTATAATTTATGAAGCATTCATGCTATATTACTATGTGTTTTGAATGATTATGGGCTTTATTATACACTTTTATATTACTTTTGGGACTAACCTATTAACCGGAGGCCCAACCCATATTGCTATTTTATTGCCTGTTTCAGTATTTTGAAGAAAAGGAATATCAAACGGAGTCCAAACGGAATGAAACCTTCGGCAACATGATTTTTTGGAAGATACCATCCTGGAGACGTGGAGTTCAAGTCAGAAGATACTCGAGGACTCCACGAGATAGGAGGGCGCCCCCCTGTAGGGCGCGCCCCCTGTCTCGTGGGCCCCTCGAGCACCTCCCGACCGACTTCTTTTGCCTATATAGTCCCATGTACCCTTAAAACATCCACGGAGAAGATAGATCGGGAGTTCCGCCGCCGCAAGCCTCCGTAGCCACCAAAAACCTCTCGGGAGCCCGTTCCGGCACCCTGCCGGAGGGGGGATCCCATCACCGATGGCCATCTTCATCATCCCGGCGCTCTCCATGACGAGGAGGGAGTAGTTCACCCTCGGGGCTGAGGGTATTTACCAGTAGCTATGTGTTTGATCTCTCTCTCTCTCGTGTTCTCTCTCGTGTTCCCTCTATGGCACGATCTTGATGTATCCCGAGCTTTGCTATTGTAGTTGGATCTTATGGTGTTTCTCCCCCTCTACTCTCTTGTGATGAATTGAGTTTCCCCTTTGAAGTTATCTTATCGGATTGAGTCTTTTATGAGAACACTTGATGTATGTCTTGCCGTGCTTATCTGTGGTGACAATGGGATATCATGTGCCTCTTGATGTATGTTTTGGTGACCAACTTGCGGGTTCCGCCCATGAACCTATGCATAGGGGTTGGCACATGTTCTTGACTCTCCGGTAGAAACTTTGGGGCACTCTCTGAAGTACTTTGTGTTGGTTGGATGAATCTAAGATTGTGTGATGCATATCGTATAATCATGCCCATGGATACTTGAAGTGACAATGGAGTATCTAGGTGACATTAGGGTTTTGGTTGATTTGTGTCTTAAGGTGTTATTCTAGTACGAACTCTTTAATAGATCGATCTGAAAGAATAACTTTGAGGTGGTTTCGTACCCTACCATAATCTCTACGTTTGTTCTCTGCTATTAGTGGCTTTGGAGTGACTCTTTGTTGCATGTTGAGGGATTGCTATATGATCTATCTATGTTATTATTGTTGAGAGAACTTGCACTAGTGAAAGTATGAACCCTAGGCCTTGTTTCCTACCATTGCAATACCGTTTACGCTCACTTTTATCGCTCGTTACCTTGCTGTTTTTATAATTTCAGATTACAAATACCTTTATCTACCATCCATATTGCACTTGTATCACCATCTCTTCGCCGAACTAGTGCACCTATACAATTTACCATTGTATTGGGTGTGTGGGGGACACAAGAGACTCTTTGTTATTTGGTTGCAGGGTGGTTTGAGAGAGACCATCTTCATCCTACGCTTCCTACGGATTGATAAACCTTAGGTCATCCACTTGAGGGAAATTTGCTACTGTCCTACAAACCTGTGCACTTGCAGGCCCAACAACGTCTACAAGAAGAAGGTTGTGTAGTAGACACCAAAAACTACTCGATCTAGAGGAGAAAACAAGGAATGGTGAAGAACACCGACGAACAAGTGAAAACCCTAACTATAGATCTGTTCTGAGGTGAAGTCAAACTTACTAGGGCTGTTGGACAACGAAGCGTCGCGGTGATCTGGTTCGTTCAGGTCGATGCAGCGGCAGGAGTCAAAGCAGTTCTCGAGGTTGATGGCGGCGTTGCTCAGGAGCGTGTGGCGTTGCGAGGAAGAAGACGAAGACAAGGAGGCAAGGGGGAAAATGAAAAGGACCTTTGCCCCTATTTATAAGGCGGTGGATAGATGGCATGCGTGGGAATCGAGGAAGGCAAAAAATGATTTCATGTGATAGCACCGATACCTCGATTTTTGGGAGGTTCATTGAAAATGAAGATATACTGAGATGTTTTGGGCCTCGTGCGATATTAATGAGAGATGATGTCATGGTGGGTTAGTACAATTCTATGAGCTGACATCATGGCAGGTTATAAGATTTCATAAAGATGTACGATGAAGGATTTTTCTAAGCCAAGTACTGAAGATTGATATGAACGAGTTCACATCAACCCGGGGCCTAATGTTGGGGATATAACTATTAGGTATGACCCGCCCAAGAGGGGTCATACCACTGGCGGTTCATGATGAGAAGAACCAAGAAGATGTTGAAGATGATGGTTCATGAAGCAAGCTTACTGAAGGCCCAAGACCCGGAGGCAACTTGAGGCCCATAGGTGAAAAGTGCCATATGTTTAACTTGTATGTTAAGGAAAGCTTAGTTTGGTGCCCGAGCCAGACACTTGTGTATGAGCCGGCGGACATCAACCTGTGTATATAAAGGGGTGACTCGGGCAGGTTAACTCAAGAAACAACAAGTCAAGAACTAGGTCAAGCGTATCCGCTCCCTGGTAATCAAAACCCAAGCAATACAACCTAAAGCAGGAGTAGACCTTTACCTCGTTGAGAGGGGCCGAACCTGGGTAATACTCTCTGTATCCTTTGTCCCGTTTAACCCCTTCAAGCTAACTACGTTGCCATGGCTCCACACCTAAGTACTCTTGTTAGGGCATTTGCCATGTTAAGTCCACGACATCCGTGATCTCATCCAGGACTCCGAACAACCTTCGGTCACCAAAACACATAACTCATAATACAAATCGTCATCGAACATTAAGCGTGTGGACCCTACGGGTTCGAGAACTATGTATACATGACCGAGACACCTCTTTGGTCAATAACCAATAGCGGAACCTGGATGCTCATATTGGTTCCCACATATTCTATGAAGATCTTTATCGGTCGAACCGCAATGTCAACATACGTTATTCCCTTTGTCATCGGTATGTTACTTGCCCGAGATTCGATCGTCGGTATCTTCATACCTAGTTCAATCTCGTTACTAGCAAGTCTCTTTACTCGTTCCGTAATGCATCATCCCGCAACTAACTCAATAGTCACATTGCTTGCAAGGCTTCATATGATGTGCATTAACGAGAGGGCCCAGAGATACCTTTCCGATACTCGGAGTGACAAATCCTAATCTCGATCTATGCCAACCCAACAAACACCTTCGGAGATACCTGTAGAGCATCTTTATAATCACCCAGTTACATTGTGACGTTTGATAGCACACAAGGCATTCCTCAAGTGTCCGGGAGTTGCATAATCTCATAGTCGGAGGAATATGTATTTGACATGAAGAAAGCAGTAACAATAAGACTGAACGATCATTATGCTAAGCTAACAGATGGGTCTTGTCCATCACAGCATTCTCCTAGTGATGTGACCCCGTTCATCAAATGACAACACATGTCCATGGCTAGGAAACTTAACCATCTTTGATCAACGAGCTAGTCTAGTAGAGGCATACTAGGGACACTGTGTTTTGTCTATGTATTCACAAGTGTATCAAGTTTCCGGTTTAATACAATTCTAGCATGAATAATAAACATTTATCATGAATAAGGAAATATAAAATAACAACTTTATTATTGCCTCTAGGGCATATTTCCTTCATCTAGACCGCGTCGCGACCGTCGCCAAGCACCATCATCTCACAACCACAACCCCCGGCCGGACTGAATCGACGTACCTCCCACCTATGCGCCTAGAGGATCGGCAAGTGGGGTGCGGGACTAGGCCGGACTAGGAGGAGAAGTCATGGAGAGAGCACCATCGAGGACGTACATTGCGCCCCAGATGCCCATGCCGCGAGTAGTAGCCCGGACCAGCAAAGCATCCACAACCTTCGAATCCAACACCAAACATAACACGAGCAGCAAAACAACACCTTCATGAAGGGTACAACGAGGAGCCGCCGTCGCCGTCCGATCTAGGGAACTAGATCTAGGGTTTCCCCTGATACTCGAGTAGGGGCATGGAGATAAGGCCATGGCGGCGCCTTCAAGAAGGAAATGGCACCCGCAGGTGTCGAATCCGCCAGCATTGGTGAGTCGATCTGGGCTTTCGCCCCGGCCAAAGTCCGCGCAATCCCAAAAGCAGCAGATCAGGAATTGAAGAAGTGGAAACCATGACAGGCCAAGACTGCAACTGCCGTAAGAAGAGCCGCACCCAGCATTGGGGGAGGTGACGAATGGTGCCGCTGGACGCTCCACCACCACCGACAACCACCATGGACCAGGTCGAGCCAGGGAAGGCCCAAAACGGCCGCCATTAACCACTGCAACAAGCACGAGAAGAGGCATGGCCGGAATGAGGCTCGTCCACCGGGACGATGCCGGCCAGCCAGATGCACAAGGGCCCACAACACTGTTGGAAATAAGCCCTAGAGGCAATAATAAAATGGTTATCATTATATTTCCTTGTTCATGATAATTGTCTATTGTTCATGCTATAATTGTATTAACTGGAAACCATAATACATGTGTGAATACATAGACCACAACATGTCCCTAGTGAGCCTCTAGTTGACTAGATCGTTGGTCAATAGATGGTTATGGTTTCCTAACCATGGACATTGGATGTCATTGATAATGGCATCACATCATTAGGAGAATGATGTGATGGACAAGACCCAATCCTAAGCATAGCACAAGATTGTGTAGTTCGTTTGCTAAGAGCTTTTCTAATGTCAAGTATCATTTCCTTAGACCATGAGATTGTGCAACTCCCGGATACCGTAGGAATGCTTTGGGTGTACCAAACATCACAACGTAACCGGGTGGCTATAAAGGTGCACTACAGGTAGCTCCGAAAGTGTCTATTGGGTTGGCACAAATCAAGACTGGGATTTGTCACTCCGTATGACGGAGAGGTATCTCTGGGCCCACTCAGTAATGCATCATCATAATGAGCTCATGCATTATGGAATGAGTAAAGAGACTTGCCGGTAACGAGATTGAACAAGGTATAGGGATACCGACGATCGAATCTCGGGCAAGTAACATACCGATAGACAAAGGGAATTGAATACGAGATTGATTGAATCCCCGACATCGTGGTACATCCAATGAGATCATCGTGGAACATGTGGGAGACAATATGGGTATCCAGATCCCGCTATTGGTTATTGGCCGGAGAGGTGTCTCGGTCATGTCTGCATGGTTCCTGAACTCGTAGGGTCTACACACTTAATGTTCGGTGATGCTAGAGTTGTTATGGGAAATAGTATGTGGTTACCGAAGGTTGTTCGGAGTCCCGGATGAGATCCCGGACATGACGAGGAGCTCCGGAATGGTCCGGAGGTGAAGATCGGTATATTGGACGAAGGGTATTGGAGTCCGAAATTGTTCCGGGGGTACCGGGTGACGACCAACGTGTCTGAAAGGGGTTTCGGAGGCCCCGGCAAGCATTCGGGGGCCTTATGGGCCAAGGGGATGGGGCACATCAGCCCACTAAGGGACTGTGCGCCCCTCCCACCCCGTCTCACGTGACCTAGAGAGGTGGGGGCGCCTCCCCTAAGGCAGCCTGAAGGAAATATGCCCTAGAGGCAATAATAAAGTTATTATTTATTTCCTCATATCATGATAAATGTTTATTATTCATGCTAGAATTGTATTAACCGGAAACATGATACATGTGTGAATACATAGACAAACATATAGTCACTAGTATGCCTCTACTTGACTAGCTCATTAATCAAAGATGGTTATGTTTCCTAACCATAGACATGTGTTGTCATTTGATTAACGAGATCACATCATTAGGAGAATGATGTGGTTGACATGACCCATTCTGTTAGCCTAGCACTTGATCGTTTAGTATATTGCTATTGCTTTCTTCATGACTTATACATGTTCCTGTAACTATGAGATTATGCAACTCCCGTTTACCGGAGGAACACTTTGGGTACTACCAAACGTCACAACATAACTGGGTGATTATAAAGGAGTACTACAGGTGTCTCCGAAGGTACATGTTGGGTTGGTGTATTTCGAGATTAGGTTTTGTCACTCTGATTGTCGGAGAGGTATCTCTGGGCCCTCTCGGTAATGCACATCACTATAAGCCTTGCAAGCAATGTAGCTAATGAGTTAGTTACGGAATGATGCATTACGTAACGAGTAAAGAGACTTGCCGGTAACGAGATTGAACTAGGTATTAGATACCGACGATCGAATCTCGGGCAAGTAACATATCGATGACAAAGGGAACAACGTATGTTGTTATGCGGTTTGACCGATAAAGATCTTCATAGAATATGTAGGAACCAATATGGGAATCCAGGTTCCGCTATTGGTTATTGACCGAGAATAGTTCTAGGTCATGTCTACATAGTTCTCGAACCCGTAGGGTCCGCGCGCTTAACGTTACAATGACAGTTTTATTATGAGTTTATAAGTTTTGATGTACCGAAGTTTGTTCGGAGTCCCGGATGTGATCACGGACATGACGAGGAGTCTCGAAATGGTCGAGACATAAAGATTGATATATTGGACGACTATATTCGGACACCGGAAGTGTTCCGGGTGATTTCGGAGAAAACCGGAGTGCCGGAGGGTTACCGGAACCCCCTCGGGAGAGTTAATGGGCCACTTGGGCCTTAGTGGGAAGAGAGAGGGGCGGCCAGGGTGGGCCGCGCGCCCCCTCTCCCTCTGGTCCGAATTGGACTAGGAGGGGGGGCGGTGCCCCCCTCTTTCCTTCCCCCTCTCCCCCTTCCTTTCCCCCTCCTAGTAGGAGTAGGAAAGGGGGAGTCCTACTCCTACTAGGAGGAGGACTCCTCCTCCTTGGCGCACCCCAAGGGGCCGGCCGGCCTCCCCCCTTGCTCCTTTATATACGGGGGCAGGGGGGCACCCTAGAACACATAAGTTGATCTACGGATCGTTCCTTAGCCGTGTGCGGTGCCCCCCTCCACCATATTCCACCTCGGTCATATCGTCGCGGAGTTTAGGCGAAGCCCTGCGCCGGTAGAGCATCATCATCGTCACCACGCCGTCGTGCTGACGGAACTCATCCCCGAAGCTTTGCTGGATCGGAGCCCGGGGATCGTCATCGAGCTGAACGTGTGCTGAACTCGGAGGTGCCGTACGTTCGGTACTTGGATCAGTTAGATCGTGAAGACGTACGACTACATCAACCGCGTTGTCATAACGCTTCCGCTTACGGTCTACGAGGGTACATGGACAACACTCTCCCCTCTCGTTGCTATGCCATCACCATGATCTTGCGTGTACGTAGGAATTTTTTTGAAATTACTACGTTCCCCAACAGTGGCATCCGAGCCAGGTTTTATGCGTTGATGTTATATGCACGAGTAGAACACAAGTGAGTTGTGGGCGATACAAGTCATACTGCTTACCAGCATGTCATACTTTGGTTTGGCGGTATTGTGAGATGAAGCGGCCCGGACCGACATTACGCGTACGCTTACGCGAGACTGGTTTCACCGTTATGAGCACTTGTGCTTAAAGGTGGCTGGCGGGTGTCTGTCTCTCTCACTTTAGCTGAATCGAGTGTGGTTACGCCCGGTCCTTGCGAAGGTTAAAACAACACTAACTTGACGAACTATCGTTGTGGTTTTGATGCGTAGGTAAGAACGGTTCTTGCTAAGCCCGTAGCAGCCACGTAAAATTTGCAACAACAAAGTAGAGGACGTCTAACTTGTTTTTGCAGGGCATGTTGTGATGTGATATGGTCAAGACGTGATGCTATATTTTATTGTATGAGATGATCATGTTTTGTAACCGAAGTTATCGGCAACTGGCAGGAGCCATATGGTTGTCACTTTATTGTATGAAATGCAAACGCCCTGTAATTGCTTTACTTTATCATTAAGCGGTAGCGATAGTCGTAGAAGCAATAGATGGCGTAACGACAACGATGCTACGATGGAGATCAAGGTGTCGCGCCGGTGACGATGGTGATCACGACGGTGCTTCGAAGATGGAGATCACAAGCACAAGATGATGATGGCCATATCATATCACTTATATTGATTGCATGTGATGTTTATCCTTTGTGCATCTTATCTTGCTTTGATTGACGGTAGCATTTTAAGATGATCTCTCACTCATTATCAAGAAGTGTTCTCCCTGAGTATGCACCGTTGCGAAAGTTCTTCGTGCTGAGACACCACGTGATGATCGGGTGTGATAGGCTCTACGTTCAAATACAACGGGTGCAAAACAGTTGCACACGTGGAATACTCGGGTTAAACTTGACGAGCCTAGCATATACAGATATGGCCTCGAAACACAGAGACCGAAAGGTCGAGCGTGAATCATATAGTAGATATGATCAACATAATGATGTTCACCATTGAAACTACTCCATCTCACGTGATGATCGGACATGGTTTAGTTGATTTGGATCACGTGATCACTTAGATGACTAGAGAGATGTCTGTATAAGTGGGAGTTCTTAAGTAATATGATTAATTGAACTTAAATTTATCATGAACTTAGTACCTGATAGTATTTTGCTTGTCTATGTTTGTTGTAGATAGATGGCTCGTGTTGTTGTTCCGTTGAATTTTAATGCGTTCCTTGAGAAAGCAAAGTTGAAAGATGATGGTAGCAATTACACGGACTGGGCCCGTAACCTGAGGATTATCCTCATTGTTGCACAGAAGAATTACGTCCTAGAAGCACCGCTGGGTGCCAGGCCTGCTGCTGATGCAACTGACGACGTTAAGAACGTCTGGCAGAGCAAAGCTGATGACTACTCGATAGTTCAGTGTGCCATGCTTTACGGCTTAGAACCGGGTCTTCAACAACATTTTGAACGTCATGGGGCATATGAGATGTTCCAGGAGTTGAAGTTAATATTTCAAGCAAATGCCCGGATTAAGAGATATGAAGTCTCCAATAAGTTCTATAGCTGCAAGATGGAAGAGAATAGTTCTGTCAGTGAACACATACTCAAAATGTCTGGGTGTAATAATCACTTGATTCAACTGGGAGTTAATTTTCCTGATGATAGTGTCATTGACAGAATTCTCCAATCACTGCCACCAAGCTACAAGAGCTTCGTGATGAACTATAATATGCAAGGGATGGACAAGACTATTCTCGATCTCTTCGCAATGCTAAAAGCCACGGAGGTAGAAATCAAGAAGGAGCATCAAGTGTTGATGGTTAACAAGACCGCCAGTTTCAAGAAAAAGGGCAAAGGGAAGAAGAAGGGGAACTTCAAGAAGAACAGCAAACAAGTTGCTGCTCAAGAGAAGAAACCCAAGTCTGGACCAAAGCCTAAAACTAAGTGCTTCTACTACAAGCAGACTGGACACTGGAAGCGGAACTGCCCCAAGTATTTGGTGGATAAGAAGGATGGCAAAGTAAACAAAGGCATATGTGATATACATGTTATTGATGTGTACCTTACTAATGCTTGCAGTAGTACCTAGGTATTTGATACTAGTTCTGTTGCTAATATTTGCAACTCGAAACAGGGACTACGGATTAAGCGAAGATTGGCTAAGGACGAGGTGACGATGCGCGTGGGAAATGGTTCCAAAGTCGATGTGATCGCGGTCGGCACGCTACCTCTACATCTACTATCGGGATTAGTTTTAGACCTAAATAATTGTTATTTGGTGCCAGCGTTAAGCATGAACATTATATCTGGATCTTGTTTGATGCGAGACGGTTATTCATTTAAATCAGAGAATAATGGTTGCTCTATTTATATGAGTAATATCTTTTATGGTCATGCACCCTTGAAGAGTGGTATATTTTTATTGAATCTCGACAGTAGTGATACACATATTCATAGTGTTGAAACCAAAAAGATGCAGAGTTGATAATGATAGTGCAACTTATTTATGGCACTGCCGTTTAGGTCATATCGGTGTAAAGCGCATGAAGAAACTCCATACTGATGGGCTTTTGGAATCACTTGGTACTTGCGAACCGTGCCTTATGGGCAAGATGACTAAAACGCCGTTCTCCGGAACTATGTAGCGAGCAACTGATTTGTTGGAAATCATACATACTGATGTTTGTGGTCCAATGAATGTTGAGGCTTGCGGCGGGTATCGTTATTTTCTCACCTTCACAGATGACTTGAGCAGATATGGGTATATCTACTTGATGAAACACAAGTCTGAAACATTTGAAAAGTTCAAAGAATTTCAGAGTGAAGTGGAAAATCATCGTAACAAGAAAATAAAGTTTCTACAATCTGATCGTGGAGGAGAATATTTGAGTTACGAGTTTGGTTTACATTTGAAACAATGCGGAATAGTTTCGCAACTCACGCCACCCGGAACACCACAACGAAATGGTGTGTCCGAACGTCGTAATCGTACTTTACTAGATATGGTGCGATCTATGATGTCTCTTACTGATTTACCGCTATCGTTTTGGGGTAATGCTTTAGAGACGGCCGCATTCACATTAAATAGGGCACCATCAAAATCCGTTGAGACGACACCTTATGAATTGTGGTTTGGCAAGAAACCAAAGTTGTCGTTTCTTAAAGTTTGGGGCTGTGATGCTTATGTGAAGAAACTTCAACCAGATAAGCTCGAACCTAAATCGGAGAAATGTGTCTTCATAGGATACCCAAAAGAGACAATTGGGTACACCTTCTATCATAGATCTGAGGGCAAGATTTTTGTTGCTAAAATCGGATCCTTTCTAGAGAAGGAGTTTCTCTCGAAAGAAGTGAGTGGGAGGAAAGTAGAACTTGATGAGATAACTGTATCTACTCCCTTGTTGGAAAGTAGTTCATCACAAGAACCGGTTCCTGTGACAACTACACCAATTAGAGAAGAAGCTAATGATATTGATCATGAAACTTCAGATCAAGTTTCTACTGAACCTCGTAGGTCTACCAGAGTAAGATCCGCACCAAAGTGGTACGGTAATCCTATTCTGGAAGTCATGTTACTTAACCATGATGAACCTACGAACTATGAGGAAGCGATGATGAGCCCAGATTCTGTAAAATGGCTAGAGGCCATGAAATCCGAGATGGGATCCATGTATGAGAACAAAGTATGGACTTTGGTTGACTTGCCCGATGATTGGCAAGCATTGAGAATAAGTTGATCTTTAAGAAGAAGACTGACGCTGATGGTAATGTAACCGTCTATAAAGCTTGACTTGTTGCGAAAGGTTTTCGACAAGTTCCAGGGGTTGACTACGATGAGACTTTCTCACCCGTAGCGATGCTTAAGTCTGTCCGAATCATGTTAGCTATTGCTGCATTTCATGATTATGAAATCTGGCAAATGGATGTAAAAACTGCATTCTTGAATGGATTTCTGGACGAAGAGTTGTATATGATGTAGCCAGAAGGTTTTGTTGATCCAAAAGGTGCTAACAAAGTGTGCAAGCTCCAGCGATCCATTTATGGACTGGTGCAATCATCTCGGAGTTGGAATAAACGCTTTGATAGTGTGATCAAAGCATATGGTTTTATACAGACTTTTGGAGAAGCCTGTATTTACAAGAAAGTGAGTGGGAGCTCTGTAGCATTTCTGATATTATATGTAGATGACATATTATTAATTGGAAATGATATAGAATTTCTGGATAGCATAAAGGGATACTTGAATAAGAGTTTTTCAATGAAAGATCTAGGTGAAGCTGCTTACATATTGGGCATCAAGATCTATAGAGATAGATCAAGACGCTTAATAGGACTTTCACAAAGCACATACCTTGATAAAATTTTGAAAAAGTTCAAAATGGATCAGGCAAAGAAAGGGTTCTTGCCCGTGCTTCAAGGTGTGAAGTTGAGTCAAACTCAATGCCCGACCACAGCAGAAGATAGAGAAAAAAATGAAAGATATTCCCTATGCTTCAGCCATAGGCTCTATCATGTATGCAATGCTGTGTACCAGACCTGACGTATGCTTAGCAATAAGTTTGGCAGGGAGGTACCAAAGTAATCCAGGAGTGGATCACTAGACAGCGGTCAAGAACATCCTGAAATACCTGAAAAGGACTAAGGATATGTTTCTCGTATATGGAGGTGACAAAGAGCTAGTCGTAAATGGTTACGTCGATGCAAGCTTTGACACTGATCTGGACGATTCTAAACCGCAAACCGGATACGTATTTTTATTAAACGGTGGAGCGGTAAGTTGGTGCAGTTCTAAACAAAGCGTCGTGGCGGGATCTACATGTGAAGCGGAGTACATAGCTGCTTCAGAAGCAGCAAATGAAGGAGTCTGGATGAAGGAGTTCATTACCGATCTAGGTGTCATACCTAGTGCATCGGGACCAATGAAGATCTTCTATGACAATACTGGTGCAATTGCCTTGGCAAAGGAATCCAGATTTCACAAGAGGACCAAGCACATCAAGAGACGCTTCAATTCCATCTGGGACCAAGTCCAAGTGGGAGACATAGAGATTTGCAAGATACATACGGATCTGAATGTTGCAGACCCGTTGACTAAGCCTCTCTCACGAGCAAAACATGATCAACACCAAGACTCCATGGGTGTTAGAATCATTACTATGTAATCTAGATTATTGACTCTAGTGCAAGTGGGAGACTGGAGGAAATATGCCCTAGAGGCAATAATAAAGTTATTATTTATTTCCTCATATCATGATAAATGTTTATTATTCATGCTAGAATTGTATTAACCGTAAACATGATACATGTGTGAATACATAGACAAACATATAGTCACTAGTATGCCTCTACTTGACTAGCTCATTAATCAAAGATGGTTATGTTTCCTAACCATAGACATGTGTTGTCATTTGATTAACGAGATCGCATCATTAGGAGAATGATGTGATTGACATGACCCATTCCATTAGCCTAGCACTTGATCGTTTAGTATATTGCTATTGCTTTCTTCATGACTTATACATGTTCCTGTAACTATGAGATTATGCAACTCCCGTTTACCAGAGGAACACTTTGGGTACTACCAAACGTCACAACGTAACTGGGTGATTATAAAGGAGTACTACAGGTGTCTCCGAAGGTACATGTTGGGTTGGTGTATTTCGAGATTAGGTTTTGTCACTCCGATTGTCGGAGAGGTATCTCTGGGCCCTCTCGGTAATGCACATCACTATAAGCCTTGCAAGCAATGTAGCTAATGAGTTAGTTACGGAATGATGCATTACGTAACGAGTAAAGAGACTTGCCGATAACGAGATTGAACTAGGTATTAGATACCGACGATCGAATCTCGGGCAAGTAACATACCGATGACAAAGGGAACAACATATGTTGTTATGCGGTTTGACCGATAAAGATCTTCGTAGAATATGTAGGAACCAATATGGGAATCTAGGTTCCACTATTGGTTATTGACCAAGAATAGTTCTAGGTCATGTCTACATAGTTCTCGAACCCGTAGGGTCTGCACGCTTAACGTTACGATGACAGTTTTATTATGAGTTTATAAGTTTTGATGTACCGAAGTTTGTTCGGAGTCCCGGATGTGATCACGGACATGACGAGGAGTCTCGAAATGGTCGAGACATAAAGATTGATATATTGGACGACTATATTCGGACACCGGAAGTGTTCCGGGTGATTTCGGAGAAAACCGGAGTGCCGGAGGGTTACCGGAACCCCCCCGGGAGAGTTAATGGGCCACTTGGGCCTTAGTGGGAAGAGAGAGGGGCGGCCAGGGTGGGCTGCGCGCCCCCTCTCCCTCTGGTCCGAATTGTACTAGGAGGGGGGCGGCGCCCCCCTCTTTCCTTCCCCCTCTCCCCCTTCCTTTCCCCCTCCTAGTAGGAGTAGGAAAGGGGGGAGTCCTACTCCTACTAGGAGGAGGACTCCTCCTCCTTGGCGCGCCCCAAGGGGCCGGCCGGCCTCCCCCCTTGCTCCTTTATATACGGGGGCAGGGGGGCACCCTAGAACACACAAGTTGATCTATGGATCGTTCCTTAGTCGTGTGCGGTGCCCCCGTCCACCATATTCCACCTTGGTCATGTCGTCGCGGAGTTTAGGCGAAGCCCTGCGCCGGTAGAGCATCATCGTCGTCACCACGCCATCGTGCTGACGGAACTCATCCCCGAAGCTTTGCTGGATCGGAGCCCGGGGATCGTCATCGAGCTGAACGTGTGCTGAACTTGGAGGTGCCGTACGTTCGGTAGTTGGATCGGTCGGATCGTGAAGACATACGACTACATCAACCGCGTTGTCATAACACTTCCGCTTACGGTCTACGAGGGTACGTGGACAACACTCTCCCCTCTCGTTGCTATGCCATCACCATGATCTTGCGTGTACGTAGGAATTTTTTTGAAATTACTACGTTCCCCAACACAGCCACCCCTCCCGGCTTGGGGGGCAAGTTTCCTAGGGGTGGGGGCACCCAAACCCATCTAGGGTTTCCCCTGTGGCCGCCGCCCCTCCCCTAGGGAAACCCTAGGGCACCTCCTCCTTTCCCCTGCCCCCTATATATAGTGAGGGAGAGAGAGGGCAGCCAAAACCCTTCCCTTGGCGCAGCCCCTCCCTCCTCATACATCTCCTCCTCCGTAATGCTTGGCGAAGCCCTGCTGGAGAACCACGAGCTCCACCACCACCACGCCGTCGTGCTGCCGGAGCTCTCCCTCAACTTATCCTCTCCCCTTGCTGGATCAAGAAGGAGGATACGTCCCCGGGCTGTACGTGTATTGAACACGGAGGCGTCGTCCGTTCGGCGCTAGATCGGATCTTCCACGATTTGAATCGCCGCGAGTACGACTCCACCATCCGCGTTCTTGTAACGCTTCCGCTTAGCGATCTTCAAAGGTATGAAGATGCACTCCTTCTCTCTCTTGTTGCTAGAATCTCCTAGATTGATCTTGGTGATATGTAGGAAAATTTTGAATTATTGCTACGTTCCCCAACAGTGGCATCATGAGCTAGGTCTATGCGTAGATTTCATGCACGGGTAGAACACATGTAGTTGTGGGCGTTGGTTTATTCAATTTGCTTACCGTTACTAGTCCTATCTTGGTTCGGCGGCATTGTGGGATGAAGCGGCCCGGACCGACCTTACACGTACGCTTACTGAGACAGGTTCCACTGACTGACATACACTTGTTGCATAAGGTGGCTAGCTGGTGTCTGTCTCTCCCACTTTAGTCGGATTGGATTCGATGAAAAGGGTCCTTCTGAAGGGTAAATAGCAATTGGCATATCACCATTGTGGCTTTTGCGTAGGTATGAAACATTCTTGCTAGAAACCCATAGCAGCCACGTAAAACATGCAACAACAATTAGAGGACGTCTAACTTGTTTTTGTAGGGTATGCTATGTGATGTGATATGGCAAAAAGGATGTGATGAATTATATATATGTGATGTATGAGATTGATCATGTTCTTGTCATAGGAATCACGACTTCCATGTCGATGAGTATGACAACCGGCAGGAGCCATAGGAGTTGTCTTAATTTATTGTATGACCTATGTGTCATTGAAAACGCCATGTAATTACTTTACTTTATTGCTAACCATTAGCCATAGTAGTAGAAGTAATAGTTGGCGAGACAGCTTCATGAAGACACAATGATGGAGATCATGGTGTCATGCCGGTAACGAAGGTGATCATGCCGCGCCTCAAAGATGAAGATCAAAGGCGTGAATGATATTGGCCATATCATGTCACTCTATGATTTGCATGTGATGTTTGTCATGTTTACATCTTATTTGCTTAGAACAACGGTAGCATAAATAAGATGATCCCTCATAAAATTTCAAGAAAGTGTTCCCCCTAACTGTACACCATTGCGAAAGTTCGTTGTTTTGAAGCACCACGTGATGAGTGGGTGTGATAGATTCTAACGTTCGCATATAACGGGTGTAAGCCAGATTTACACACGTGAAACACTTAGGTTGACTTGAGGAGCCTAGCATGTACATAAATGGCCTCGGAACACAAGAGACCGAAAGGTCGAACATAAGTCGTATAGTGGATACGGTCAACATGAAGATGTTCACCGATGATGACTAGTCCGTCTCACGTGATGATAGGACACGACCTAGTTGACTCGGATCATGTATCACTTAGATGCCTAAAGGGATGTCTATCTGAGTGGGAGTTCATTAAATAATTTGATTAGATGAACTTAATTATCATGAACATAGTAAAAAAGGTCTTTACAAATTATGTCATAGATTGTGCTTTAGTTCTACTATTTTAGATATGTTCCTAGAGAAAATGTAGTTGAAAGTTGATAGTAGCAATTATGCGGACTTGGTCCGTAAACTGAGGATTGTCCTCATTGCTGCGTAGAAGGCTTATGTCCTTAATGCACCGCTTGGTGTGCTGAACCTCGAATGTTGTTTGTGGATGTTACGAACATCTAACATACAAGTTTTGATGACTACGTGATAGTTCAGTGCGTAATGTTAAACGGTCTAGAATTGAGGCACCGAAGACATTTTGAAACATCGTGGAACATATGAGATGTTCCAAGAGCTGAAATTGGGATTTCTGGCTCGTGCCCACGTCAAGAGGGATGACACATCCGACGAGTTTCTTAGCCTACAAACTAAGGGAGAAAAGCTCAATTGTTGAGCATGTGCTCAGATTGTCTGAGTACTACAATCACTTGAATCGAGTGGGAGTTAATCTTCTAGATGAGATAGTGATGTTTCTCCAAAGTCACTACCACCAAGATACTAGAGCTTCGTGATGAACTATAACATATCAGGGATAGATATGATGATCCTTGAGCTATTCGCGATGTTCGACACCGCGAAAGTAGAAATCAAGTAGGAGCATCAATTGTTGATGGTTAGTAAAACCACTAGTTTCAAGAAGGGCAAGGGCAAGAAGGGATGCTTCATGAAATGGCAAATCAGTTGCTTCTCTAGTGAAGAAACCCAAGGTTGAACCCAAACCCGAGACTAAGTGCTTCTGTAATGAGGGGAATGGTCACTAAAGCAGAACTACCCTAGATACTTGGTAGATGAGAAGGCTAGCAAGGTTGACAGAAGTATATTGGATATACATTATATTAAGTGTACTTTACTAGTACTCCTAGTAGCACCAGGGTAATATATACCCGTTCGGTTGCTAAGTGTTAGTAACTCGAAATAAATGGCTACGGAATAACTAGATACTAGCTAAAGGCGAGGTGACGATATGTGTTGGAAGTATTCCAAGGTTGATGTTATCAAACATCGCACGCTCCCTCTACCATCGAGATTGGTGTTAAACCTAAATAATTGTTATTTGGTGTTTGCATTGAGAATAGACATGTTTGGATTATGTTTATCGCAATACGGTTATTCATTTAAGGAGAATAATGGTTACTCTGTTTATTTGAATAATACCTTCAATGGTCTTGCACCTAAAATGAATGGTTTATTGAATCTCGATCGTAGTGATCACATGTTCATGCCAAAAGATATAAGATAGTAATGATAGTACCACCAACTTGTGGCACTGCCATTTGAGTCATATTGGTATAAAACGCATGAAGAAGCTCCATGTTGATGGATCTTTGGACTCACTCGTTTTTGAAAAGATTGAGACATGTGAACCATGTCTATTGGTATATATGCATGAAGAAACTCCATACAAATGGATCGTTTGGACTCACTTGAGACATGAAAATCATACCACATGGGCAAGATGACTGAAAAGCCTCGTTTTCAGTAAGATGGAACAAGAAAGCAACTTGTTGGAAGTAATACATTTTGATGTGTGCAGTCCAATGAGTGCTGAGGCACGTAGTGGATATCGTTATGTTCTTACTTCACAGATGATTTGAGTAGATGCTAAGTATATTTACTTGATGAAACACATGTCTGAATTATTGAAAGGTTCAAGTAATTTCAGAGTGAAGTTGAAGATCGCCGTGACAAGAGGATAAAATGTCTATGATATGATCATAGAGATGAATATCTGAGTTACAAGTTTGGCACACAATTAAGACATTGTGGAAATTGTTTCACAACTAATACCGCCTGGAACACCATAGTGTGATGGTGTGTCCGAACATCATAACTTCACCCTATTAGATATGGTGCATACCATGATGTCTCTTATCGAATTACCACTATCGTTTATGGGTTAGGCATTAGAGACAACTGCATTCACTTTAAATAGGGTACCACGCAATTCCGTTGAGATGACATCGTATGAACTATGGTTTAGAGAAACCTAAGCTGTCGCTTCTTAAAAATTTGGGGATGCGACGCTTATGTGAAAAAGTTTCAGGCTGATAAGCTCGAACCCAAAGCGGATAAATGCATGTTCATAGGACACCCAAAAACAGTTGGGTATAACTCCTGTCTCAGATCCGGAAGCAAAAGGGATTGTTTCTAGAATTGGGTCCTTTCTCGAGGAAAAGTTTCTCTCTAAAGAATTGAGTGGGAGGATGGTGGAGACTTGATGAGGTTATTGAACCGTCACTTCAACTAGTGTGTAGCGGGGCACATGAAGTTGTTCCTGTGGCGCCTACACCAATTGAAGTGGAAGCTGATGATATTGATCATGAAACTTCGGATCAAGTCACTACCAAAACTCGTAGGTCGACAAGGATACGTACTACTTCAGAGTTGTACGTAATCCTGTCTTGGAGGTCATGTTGCTAGACAACAATGAACCTACGAGCTATGGAGAAGCGATAGTAGGCCCGGATTCCGATGAATGGCTCGAGGCCATAAAATCCGAGAGAGGATCCATGTATGAAAACAAAGTGTAGACTTTGGAAGAACTACTTGATGGTCGTAAGGCTGTTTGGTACAGATGGATTTTAAAAGGAAGACGGACAATGATGGTAAGTGTCACCATTAAGAAAGCTCGACTTGTCGCTAAGATGTTTTTGGACAAGTTCAAGGAGTTGATTACGATGATACTTTCACACTCGTAGCGATGCTAAGAGTCTGTTGGAATTATATTAGCAGTTACTGCATTATTTATGAAATCTTGCAGATAGGATGTCAAAACATTGTTTCCTCGATGATTTTCTTGAGGAAAGGTTGTATATGATACAACCAGAAGGTTTTGTCAATCCTATAAGATGCTAACAAGTATGCAAAGCTCCAACAATCCTTCTAAGGACTGGAGTAAGCATCTCGGAGTTGGAATATACACTGATGAGATGATCAAAGATTTTGGGTTTATACAAAGTTTGTGAGAAACTTGTATTTACAAAAAAGTGAGTGGGAGCACTATAGAATTTCTGATGAGTATATGTTGTTTTGACATATTGTTGATCAAAAATGATGTAGAATTTCTAGAAAGCATATAGGGTTATTTGAAAAGTGTTTTTCAATGGAAAACCTGGATTAAGCTACTTGAACATTGAGCATCAAGATCTGTAAGGATAGATATAAACGCTTAATAGTACTTTCAAATGAACACATACCGTGACAAGATTTTGAAGGAGTTCAAAATAGATCAGCAAAGGAGTTCTTGGCTGTGTTATAAGGTGTGAGTATTGAGTAAGACTCAAGACCTGACCATGGCAGAAGAGAGAGAAAGGACGAAGGTCATCCCCTATGCTTTAGACATAGGCTCTACAGTATGTTATGCTGTGTACCGCACCTGAAGTGTGCCTTGCCATGAGTCAGTCAAGGGGTACAAGAGTGATCCAGGAATGGATCACACGACATTGGTCAAATTTATCCTTAGTAACTAGTGGACTAAGGAATTTTACTCAATTATGGAGCTGGTAAAAGAGTTCGTCATAAAGGGTTACGTCGATGCAAACTTTGACACTACTCCGGATGACTCTGAGTAGTAAAACCGGATTTGTATAGTAGAGCAATTATTTGGAAAATCTCCAAATAGCGCGTGGTAGCTGCATCTACAAGATGACATAGAGATTTGTAAAGCACACACAGATCTGAAAGGTTCAGACCCGTTGACTCATAAACTCTCTCACAAGCAAGATATGATCAAACCCCATGGGTGTTGGATTCATTACAATCACATAGTGATGTGAACTAGATTATTGACTCTAGCGCAAGTGGGAGACTGTTGGAAATATGCCCTAGAGGCAATAATAAAATGGTTATCATTATATTTCCTTGTTAATGATAATTGTCTATTGGTCATGCTATAATTGTATTAACTGGAAACCGTAATACATCTGTGAATACATAGACCACAACATGTCCCTAGTGAGCCGCTAGTTGACTAGCTCATTGATCAATAGATGGTTATGGTTTCCTGACCATGGACATTGTATGTCATTGATAATGGGATCACATCATTAGGAGAATGATGTGATGGACAAGACCCAATCCTAAGCATAACACAAGATCGTGTAGTTCATTTGCTAAGAGCTTTTCTAATGTCAAGTATCATTTCCTTCGACCATGAGATTGTGCAACTCCCGGATACCGTGGGAATGCTTTGGGTGTACCAAACGTCACAATGTAACTGGATAGCTATAAAGGTGCACTACAGGTAGCTCCGAAAGTGTCTATTGGGTTGGCACAAATCAAGACTGGGATTTGTCACTCCGTATGACGGAGAGGTATCTCTGGGCCCACTCGGTAATGCATCATCATAATGAGCTCAGTGTGACTAAGGAGTTAGTCACGGGATCATGCATTACGGAACGAGTAAAGAGACTTGCCGGTAACGACATTGAATAAGGTATAGGGATACCGACGATCAAATCTCGGGCAAGTAACATACCGATAGACAAAGGGAATTGAATACGAGATTCATTGAATCCCCGACATCGTGGTTCATCATAAGAGATCATCGTGGAACATGTGTGAGACAATATGGGTATCCAGATCTCGCTATTGGTTATTGGCCGGAGAGGTGTCTCGGTCATGTCTGCATGGTTCCCAAACCCGTAGGGTCTACACACTTAAGGTTTTGGTGACGCTAGAGTTGTTATGGGAAATAGTATGTGGTTACCGAAGGTTGTTCAGAGTACCATATGAGATCCCGGAAATGACGAGGAGCTCCGGAATGGTCCGGAGCTGAAGATCGGTATATTGGACGAAGGGTATTGGAGTCCGAAATTGTTCCGGGGGTACCGGGTGACGACTAGCGTGTACGAAAGGGGTTTCGGAGGCCCCGACAAGCGTTGGGGGGGTCTTATGGGCCAAGGGGATGGGGCACATCAGCCCACTAAGGGGTTGTGCGCCCCTCCCACCCCATCTCACGTAACCTGGAGAGGTGGGGGCGCCTCCCCTAAGGCAGCCACCACTCCCAGCTTGGGGGGCAAGTTTCCTAGGGGTGGGGGCACCCAAACCCATGTAGGGTTTCCCTTGTGGCCGCCACCCCTCCCCTAGGGAAACCCTAGGCGCCTCCTCCTTTCCCCTTCCCCCTATATATAGTGAGGGAGAGAGAGGGCAGCCAAAACCCTTCCCTTGGCGCAGCCCCTGCCTCCTCATACATCTCCTCCTCCGTAATGCTTTGCGAACCCTGCTGGAGAACCACGAGCTCCACCACCACCATGCCGTCGTGCTGCCAAAGCTCTACCTCAACTTCTCCTCTCCCCTTGTTGTATCAAGAAGGAGGAGACGTCCCCGGGTTGTGCGTGTGTTGAACGCGGAGGCGCCGTCCGTTTGGCGCTAGATCGGATCTTCCGTGATTTGAATCGCCGTGAGTACGACTCCATCATCCGCGTTCTTGTAACGCTTCCGCTTAGCGATCTTCAAAGGTATGAAGATGCACTCCCTCTCTCTCTCGTTGCTAGAATCTCCTAGATTGATCTTGGTGATATGTAGGAAAATTTTGAATTATTGCTACGTTCCCCAACAAGCACCACCACGGCTAGTCCGAGAGGAGGCCTGGCCGGGACGAGGTCCTGCCGCCGGGAGGACGCCGGACAACCACAACCATGGGGATGGGTGGGCGGACGAGGTGGAGAGCAGGGGAGGGTAGGAGGAGGAGGGCGCGCCGCACTGGGCAGCACCGACGACGACGGCAAGGAGCAGCCGTGGAGGCAATGCCAGATCTGCCACTAGGAGGGGTCGCGGGGAGGAGCACCGCCAGGACAACCACCAGGAGGCGCGGGAAGGAGCGGAGGCACCGGATCCACCTTCAAGAGGCGCGCCTCTGGCTGCCAGGACGCTAGGAGAGGCGCCGATGGACCAACACTATGCGGGCCGCCTGCCGCGGGGCACCGCACGAGGAGAGCTGCGCAACAGGGGGAGGCCCCGCCGCCGCCGCCACAGTGTGAGCTTCGCTCGGTGGTGGCTTCCGGCGGAAGCGAGGGGAGTAGCCGGAGGAGGGGGGCTGTCGCCCGTTTCGCCTAACCTAGGCGCTGCGGGGGCCGACCTGTCGTGTGTCTTTAAGCTACATGTACCATGAATCCGCACCTGCTCCACAAGGTCATTGATAATTGTACATGTGCATGTTACCCTTGAAGTTTGCCGATGCATCTCTAGGAAATTGACAATATGTTACGCCTCTTGTTTCAGAGGCGGACATATACTCTACAATTCTCGAAATCATAAGTATTGTAAACGTCATAGCCCTCATCCTTCACAGTCATGGTGTATAAGAACACACATATGTTAGCACTTTTCACATTGTCACGTAATCCCACATATTTGGAGGTTCATGAAAAATAGCCCAACATTCTTAAAGCACTCCAAATACCCTCTCCACAACCTTCTTTGGCACCTTTTTGCATTAGGACTAATATAGTTTGTTTACTACTTTGGTGCTCGGAGATAGGCTTCACAATTGTCATCCATTGAGGATAGATTCCAACGGCAAGGTAGTACCCCATGGTGTAGTTGTGCCCGTTGACAGCGGAGATGCATGCTGGAGTATCCCTACCATAGAGTGTTTAAACAACAAAGATTGCTGAAGCATGTTGATGTTTTTGTGAGACCCTGTCCATGTCATAGAAAGAGAGTCAAATTTATAGGTCTTTTGAGGCCAATGCTTCAAGTATGACAACAGACTATTTGATGTGACCTTGGTTGCCCTGCAAAACCAACTAGGCAGTTCTTACATTGTGAATGAATGCAATTGACTGAATCAAGCATACTGGGAAAGCATATTGCTTCTCTAGCTCAAAAAAGTGTTTCTATGTCCTTAATATTTGGTTCTCCCAAATACTCCGATCCAAATACCCCTTTTTGTTCAAGTGCCCGGGGTTGCGTGCGTGCAACAGTCATTTTTCCTTTGGGGGTATAAACACCCCTAAATACCCCCCTTCTTCCTGTTGGAAATATGCCCTAGAGGCAATAATAAAATGATGATTATTATATTTCCTTGTTCATGATAATTGTCTATTGTTCATGCTATAATTGTATTGATCGGAAACCGTAATACATGTGTGAATACACAGACCACAACATGTCCCTAGTGAGCCTCTAGTTGACTAGCTCGTTGATCAACAGATGGTCATGGTTTCCTGACTATGGACATTGGATGTCATTGATAACGGGATCACATCATTAGGAGAATGATGTGATGGACAAGACCCAATCCTAAGCATAGCACAAGATCGTGTAGTTCGTTTGCTAAAGCTTTTCTAGTGTCAAGTATCATTTCCTTAGACCATGAGATTATGTAACTCCCGGATACCGTAGGAATGCTTTGGGTGTACCAAACGTCACAACGTAACTGGGTGGCTATAAAGGTGCACTACAGGTATCTCTGAAAATGTCTGTTGGGTTGTCACGAATCGAGACTGGGATTTGTCACTCCGTATGACAGAGAGGTATCTCTGGGCCCTCTCGATAATGCATCATCATAATGAGCTCAATGTGACTAAGTAGTTGGTCACGGGATCATGCATTACGGAATGAGTAAAGTGACTTGCCGGTAACAAGATTGAACGAGGTATTGGGATACCGACGATCCAATCTCGGGCAAGTAATGTACCGATTGACAAAGGGAATTGTATACGGGATTGCTTGAATCCTCGACATCGTGGTTCATCCAATGAGATCATTGTGGAACATGTGGGAGCCAACATGGGTATCCAGATCTCGCTGTTGGTTATTGGCCGGAGAGGTGTCTCGGTCATGTCTGCATGATTCCCGAACCCATAGGGTCTACACACTTAAGGTTTGGTAATGCTAGAGTTGTTATGGGAATTAGTATGTGGTTACCGAATGTTGTTCAGAGTCCCAAATGAGATCCTGGACGTCACGAGGAGTTCCAGAATGGTCCGGAGGTGAAGATTTATATATGGAAGTCATCATACGGTCACCGGAAGTATCCGGGGGTTTGCCAGTATTGTACCGGGACCACCGAAGGGGTTCCGGGGGTCCACCGGGAGGGTCCACCTGCCCCGGAAGGCCCTATGGGCCGTATGTGGAAGGTAACCAGCCCCTAAGTGGGCTGGGTGCCATCCCCCTAGGTCCCATGCACCTAGGGTTTGGGGGACCCTAAAGGGAGCGCCCCCCCTTGGCTTGGGGGGCAAGCCCCCTCCCCTTGGCCGCCGCCCCCCTCTAGATCTCATCTAGAGGGGCCGACCCCCCTTCCCCCTTCACCCTATAAATAGAGGGGAGGAGGGAGGGCAGCAGCACCACATCCAAGGCGCAGCCCTCCCCCTCTCCAACACCCCCTCCTCCTCCGTTTGAGCTTGGCAAAGCCCTACCGGAGAACCGCTGCTCCACCACCACCACGCCGTTGTGCTGTTGCCGGAGTTGTCTTCCCCAACCTCTCCCTCGTCCTTGCTAGATCAAGGCGCGGGAGATGTCATCGGGCTGCCCGTGTGTTGAACGCGGAGGCGCCGTTCTTCGGTGCTAAGATCGGAATCGACCGCGATCTGAATCGCTACGTGTACGACTCTTCCAACCACGTTCTTGCAACGCTTCCATTTTTTGCGATCTTCAAGGGTATGAAGATGCACTCCCCTCTCTCTCGTTGCTAGTCTCTACATAGATTGATCTTGGTGATGCGTAGAATTTTTTAATTTCTGCAATGATCCCCAATAGTGGTATTAGAGCCAGGTTTATGCGTAGTTTCTATGCACGAGTAGAACACAAGTTGTTGTGGGCGTCGATTTTGTCAATTTACTTGTCGTTAATAGTCTTATCTTGATTCAGCGGCATCGTGGGATGAAGCGGCCCGGACCGACCTTACACATACGCTTACGTGAGACAGGTTCCACCGACTGACATGCACTAGTCGCATAAGCTAGCGGGTGTCTGTCTCTCCCACTTTCGTCAGATCGGATTCGATGAAAACGGTCCTTATGAAGGGTAAATAGCAATTGGCATATCACATTGTGGTTTTGGCGTAGGTAAGAAACATGCTTGCTAGAAACCTATAACAACCACGTAAAAAACTTGCAACAACAATTAGAGGACGTCTAACTTGTTTTTGCAGCATATGCCGTGTGATGTGATATGGCCAAAAGGATGTGATGAATGATATATATGTGATGTATGAGATTGATCATGTTCTTGTAATAGGAATCACGACTTGCATGTCGACGAGTATGACAACCATCAGGAGCTATAGGAGTTGTCTTAATTTATTATATGACCTGCGTGTCATCATTGAATAACGCCATGTAATTACTTTACTTTATTGCTAAACCGTTAGCCATAGTAGTAGAAGTAATAGTTGGCGAGTGCTACGTCTTGAGCTTGCGTTGGTTTTCCTTGAAGAGGAAAGGGTGATGCAGCAAAGTAGCATAAGTATTTCCCTCAGTTTTTGAGAACCAAGGTATCAATCTAGTAGGAGGCTCCTCAAAAGTCCCACACACCTACACAAACAAACAAGAACTCGCAACCAACGCAATAAAGGGGTTCTCAATCCCTTCGCGGCCACTTGCGGAAGTGAGATCTGGTAGAGATAATATGATAATATAAATATATTTTTGGTATTTTATGATATAGATTGGAAAAGTAAAGATGCAAATAAAAGTAGATTGAAAGCTTATATGATAAAAGATAGACACGGGGGCCATAGGTTTCACTAGTGGCTTCTCTCAAGATAGCATAATTATTACGGTGGGTGAACAAATTACTGCCGAGAAATTGATAGAAAAGTGAACAATTATGAGATTATCTAGGCATGATCATGTATATAGGCATCATGTCCGTGACAAGTAGACCGACTCCTGCCTGCATCTACTACTATTACTCCACACATCGACCGCTATCCAGCATGCATCTAGAGTATTAAGTTCATAAAGAACAGAGTAACACATTAAGAAAGATGACATGATGTAGAGGGATAAACTCATGCAATATGATATAAACCCCATCTTTTTATCCTCGATGGCAACAATACAATACATGCCTTGCTGCCCCTGCTGTCACTGGGAAAGGACACCGCAAGATTGAACCCAAAGCTAAGAACTTCTCCCATTGCAAGAAAGATCAATATAGTAGGCCAAACCAAACTAATAATTCGAAGAGACTTGCAAAGATAACTTCATCACACATAAAAGAATTCAGAGGAGATTCAAACATTTCTCATAGATAAACTTGATCATAAACCCACAATTCATCGGATCTGGACAAACACACCGCAAAAAGAGTTACATCGAATAGATCTCCAAGAAGATCAAGGAGAACTTTGTATTGAGATTCAAAGAGAGAGAAGAAGCCATATAGCGTATCGTATCACGGGGTTTGGATGCACCGGCGAAGTTTGCACCAACTCTCAAGGTGAGAAAGGGTAATGCACGGTACCGAAGAGGCTAGCAATGATGGAAGGGTGAGAGTGCGTATAATCCATGGACTCAGCATTAGTAAAAAGGAACTCATATACTTATTGCAAAAATCTACAAGTCATAAAAAACCAAGCACTACGCGCATGCTCCTAGGGGGATAGATTGGTAGGAAAAGACCATCGCTCGTCCCCGACCGCCACTCATAAGGATGCACAATCTAAGAGAACCTCATGTTTCAAATTTGTTACACAACTTTTACCATACGTGCATGCTACGGGACTTGCCAACTTCAACACAAGCATTCTTTAAATTAATAATCACCCAACTAGCATGACTCTAATATCACTACCTCCATATCTCAAAACAATTATCAAGTATCAAATTGATCATAGCATCCAATTCACTTCCTTTGATAGTTTTTATTATACCCAACTTGGATGCCCATCATTCTAGGACCAATTTTATAACCATAGCAAATATCATGCAGTTCTAAGAGACTCTCAAAATAATATAAGTGAAGCATGAGAGATTAACAATTTCTACAAAATTAAGCCAGCGTCGTGCTCTAAAAGATATAAGTGAAATCCATATGTATCCGTATGTATTTTTATCTTTCCGTCAAATCCATGTAGTAGTATATGGTACTACTAGTAATTATCTTACCTTTCGCATCAACTTCATAATTTCCGTACGTACTCCATGCATGAACGGTGATAGAACCAAACTTCTCATTACTCTAGGCAAAATCGTTATTTTCCATCTATCGGTCGCGCCATGGAGGAGAACCAAATTTTACAAGTTACGAGTTCAAAAGGAAAAGCCTGCCGTGTACACGTCGCACCCCCACACGGTTGGTCTGGCACGCCGCTCAAGGGGGAATGCGTGCGGTGTTGCATTTTCACTTACAAGTGGGACAACAGTTGAGAAAACCGACTATCGGCAAACCCCCACCCCGCCCACCGCATGATGGCTGAGAAAACAAGAGGGAGAAGAGATGGTTGTAGCACAGACTCCAAGAAAATTGGTGTCGGATGGGACTCGTGTGGGTGGCGTGTGCCGTACTACTAGACGTGAATGCTAGTTATGGCCCATGCCACCCCACTATATCGAGCCTATATCGAGGTGCTGGTTACGTAGAACAAATTTCCTAGAGTCCATGATCGGCCCTCCTCTATCTCTCTTCTCAGCCAGCCAGCGGACATGTGGAGCCCATTGTCTGTTTTCTCACATGAGGTCCCACATGTCAGTGAAAACACAAGAGGACCCGCTGAACCTGCACATCTTTCACCTCGACGTGCTGGTGATGAAAAACAAATCCAATAAAGATCTTCGGTGGCCGCTTTTGGAGTTACTCAAGAGTAGTAAGATTCTATTTACAGTTTAACCCAAGATGCACATCACGTGGCTTCAACTACCACTCTATTTTCTTGCATGACACGACCTGGATGCTGGATGTCCCACGTGTTGGCAAAAGGAGGAAGAACCCAACCAAATCTTTGGTTGTGCTAACTTAAAAAATTTATTGTGTAGAATGGATGCAAGTTTTGGTATTGGGAAGAAGAGTACATCAATATATTGATAGAGCGCAATTTAGTAGATGTTCTAGCACTTTTAGCTAGCATAGAGGCTAGAGATGAGACTAGTGCACTTGTTGATACTCCTACTAGAATAGAGGCTAGACATGAGACTAGATGCAAGGAAGCAACATCTACTTCTTTACACTTGAAGAAGAAAGAAGCACGCAAGATCGAGCCTCCGTAGATCAACAATGAATGCATCGAGAAGGCACTAATCCAACTTACAGGAGCAGTTATGGAAGTTGGATATCTTCTAAAATGTATTATTGTGGTTCTTGTTTTCTTTGGTCTTGCTTTTCTAGTCAAAATTATCGTTGGAGTTCGTGCAAAATGGAGGTCCGTTTGGGGTCGTGCGTTGGAGTTGGCCTTACAATGGGGACCACAGTTGAGGAAACCGACTATCGGCAAACCCCCACCTCATTCGTCATGCGATGGCTGAAGTTAGAGAAACGACGAGGTTGAAGAGATTGCTCTAGCACGGACTCCAAGAAATATGGCGTCAGATGGATGTCGTGCTGGTGGCGTGTGCCGTACTCCTGGACGTGAATGCTTGTTCTTGCCCATGCCACCCTACTACTCCTACTACTTATATAGTACTCCTACTAGTAGTATCGAGGATTCGAGGTGCTGGTTACATACAACAAACACATTAACATATGGCTACAGTAAAAACACCCGCCCGACGCGTGAAGCATGTGAAGCTAGTACAAATAGTGTACTACTATTGTTGATTGGCCTCATCCGATAACCTGTTGCAATGCACGTACAATTATGTATTCAGAAAATATATTTTTGCCTCGTCGCACCACTCACTCAGAGAAGCGACTCGAAAGCCATTCATAAATTAGTAAGTTTATCACAGGCATATCATTTTATTACATACAACAGGTCATCAACCCACATCGACAACAAGGATACATTATAAATACTAAAGTTTTCATCACACAACAAATAACAAGCAATGAAATGAACTTCAACTCAACCAATCCTTGGCGTTGGAAACGCCTGCTTTGAACCACAAGTGATTCTCTGGGAAGGGCCATCCGTTGTTGATCTCGAGACAATGCAAGACTGATCATCCAGGCTGAAGCGGCCTACTATATTAGTACCAGGGTAGGGAACCACCCAAATGTCCGAGGTATAGATACAATTGCTTCTCATAAATGGTACTGGTAACATCGTGAGCAGTTGGATCGCCTTTCACCATCATTGGATAGTTTTGTCCAAGGAAGAGCGAGTTTTCTCCAAGACTATCAATTCTGTACCAGGGAGAAGGTGTTGGCGCTAGCACACTAGTAGCCATCCCGAATACCATGCAACGGGTGTTGGAATAGGTCCGGAGAGTGCGACCATGGGAGACTACACCTGCTTCCTTAGTAGTAACATCAGCAGTGGGTTGTATACACACAAGAAGAGGTGATCCATCGGAATTAGTTGTCAGGCGCCACTGAGTATATGGGCGCTGCTCGTCCTCATGCTCGTGATCATCACCATCGTCATCTCCCCCTTGGTTATAAAAATTTTCAAGTATAGGTGGTGAAATGTTCAAAGGACCTTGGAAACACAAGAAGAAGGTTAATTAGTAAAGGGAAACTTGCTAACCCACATGCATGTGGATGAAACAATTATAATTACGGTGGAAGACAAACGTACCAAAACTACGAGGATCCCATGCAAAAAAGTGCCATGAGTGGTGGAAGCAAACACAAGGCCCTCGTATTGAATTGCATCACAATATCCATCCAGTCAAACCACGAAGGATGGCAACAAGCTTGGTGAAGATAGCAACAACTACATAGTTCTTGTAATTCCAAGAGCGGTTGGGAACTCGACAAATTGCTATCTTCCGTAGAAGACAGTCACCATGATCGTATTTGAACATGCGTAGAATACCTGTGTGCTCAACTTCTGGGCAGTCTGCTGAGATTTTTGGAAGTGGAACCTGGTGACGAGTGTACACATTCACAAGTTCCCACTCGCAGTTGGCCCCAATACAAACAACCCAATCTCCATTTGTGCCTGCCCAAGCCTTACCCTCAAGCGATGGCATCTTAACATCATACGTATCATTATCAAGCGGCATTAACTTGCACAAGGCAAGGCCTCCGTCGTCCCCATGCCAGTCATCAAGGTCACGGCGAAGAAGATAGGGGAGATCAAACCGCTCTTTGACCCTTGGGTTCCTTGTAATGATGTTATTAGTTGAGTCGAGAATGGTCTTGAATGAACCTGCCATGCTAGCCGAGGTGATGACGTCGCACTGATCAATGAGTTCCTCCACCATGTCATCTTTCAGATCAGGGCAAGAATAACGGGGTCGTTTTCGGCCTGTTCCCTCCATGGTGAAGACGATCGAACAATGGTAGAAAGAAGGGTGAAGGAAAATGGAGGAGGGAGAGGAAGAGTATGCGATGGCAGTTCCAAATTGAGAGGGAAAGGCGAAGAGTCGGTGGACGGTTGCTAGTTTGCCATGGTACACGAAGAGGCGCCCCGGCCTACACGTCCATTCGGAAATACTAGTAGAAAAGGACTCGCTGTCGTCTCACTGATATGTTGGAACGGGACCACATGTCAACGAGACATGGTGTGTAATTTCTCGTGCAAAATGCGATCTAGCCGCGTTGGCCCGAGGTGCCGCATTAGTTATTGACCTTTGTTTTTTAATGGCATGTCGTTCAATTTTGAAGCATGACTAACTGGTACTGTACACAGAGAAAATCTAAACTACTCTACCACTACTCCACCTCCAGTACTAGTAGTAAAAAAAAGATATATAGGCTGGAGCTTCAGCGCTTTCTTGCTAAGGGCTGCCCACTTGCTTCTCACACTATCACTCTCTCTCCGGATCTAAAAAGATGACCTCTCTATCCCTCCTCACTGGTGGTCACAGATCCGCCAGGGAAGAAAAGGACGTGCAACGTTGACGCACTCGTCGGCGGCGAGCGAGGTCACGCACTGTCGACAAGGCCGTCCACTCAGACCTAGCACCCGCGCGGGATGGCCTCCATCCCCAAGCTCGCTGCCATAGTGTGTGCGGAGGACGACGACCACGAGCGAAGCCACTTCCCGCTGACCCTCAGGTATGCTACCTCTTTTCGAACCATACCCTTGTTCTATTGCCCCATCTGCCACGTCATTGCATGTGGATCTTTTTCCACTCTACCATCTTCCCAATTTGCTATCCTCTGCTCTGCTGGCCACGCAGACGAAAACCTTAATTTGCACTATTAAAGGAAACCCTACTTCATGCAGACTAATCCATGTCTGGGTTGAATAAGGAAAGGAAGGGAGATTGTACTGTCCAAGAGAGTAGGCATCGAACCCGCATCTAGGTTGAAAAGGGGAAAATCAATAGCTAAGGAACGAGTCTCGTGTCTCTTGGTTGAAGAAGGGTAGAAACTAGAAAGGCATGACAACGCAATAGAGAATGACCAGGTCGATCGGTTTGTTGTCCTCACATAGGAAAAAGGTAGCTAAAGAGAACAAAAATGGGACGTAATCCACATATGCTGCCTGGATATTTGTTGCTCTAGGCAACCATACCTCCCTCACTACTCTGCGTCTGTGGAGGTACATCGTACTGGTGCGCCCACTGTCCGAATGGGCCTCCCATGCTCTTATTGCCACTTTTTGGCTATTAGTATGCCAGCAGTCGAGTCAAGCAATGCTACTCCTAAAATGATGCCACATTTAACTAATGCCACACTCAGTCTAATGCCACCGATAAATTTAAGCAATGCCATTTAATGTCACTGGATTATTTCAGGGTTAGCTGTTGATTGTGGATGTATTAAAGATTTTTTAGCTAAGGCATTCTAATGCTATTGCACAACCAGTATACCAACGATGAAACTTGTTACTACCTTCAGATTTTTGCACTGTTAATTCTTATAGATTACATACCTCACTTTCATGAGATAAGTTAATTTTTTTGTACAATTTCACCAAAATGCCAAGGCACTGATGTCATTTTATTTTGGTTAAACTGCACAAAAATTATGAAGACAAGAGGAAAGGTCAAGAGTGGGCACCTCCTCCTCCGGCTGTTCTCTTGATTTGTTTGATCAAGTTTTTATGTTTGATCGATTATCAAGATTGGGATAGCAATTTTTAAGGTCCCCACGAGTTCTAAATGATATTTACCTTGGAGGTACATGGTTTGCAATTTTTTATACTGTCATTAGTTAATAATGCTAGTTACTTTCAGACTTTTGTATTTGGTTTAATGCTCATGCACAACTAGTATACCAATTTCTGAAACTTGTTACCTTTATGTTTTGTATTGTTAATTCTTATAGAAATCTTCCAGTTCTAGAGTTCACTGAAATCTGTTTAGTAAAACCATTGTATTGTACCCTGTAATAAACTAACTACTCTACTATTGCACTAGCCACTAGATTAGTATATTTGTAGTATTCGAATGGTGTTGCATTAGCGTATGGACATAAATAAAGTGGGGCAAGCTTTCCCAGATATGTGCTCAAGAAAACTACTACCTGTTTTTCTAAATACTAGACGTTTGGGTACTTGAAATTGAACCGCGAAACCTCTTATATTAAGGAACAGAGGGTGTAGAGTTCACTCAAATTATCCCGGTAAAGCTAGTCACACCTTTGTTAAAACTAATGTTCATTATGTTATTGGAGGAGGTCTGTATGTTTGTCTCTAATGCCTGTCGACTACATACCTGACATCATGATGTAATGTTAAGTCATTTCCTTTCGTATAGTGTCAATGAATTGTCAAGGCGGTGATGGCATTTTATTTTAGTTGAACTGCACAAAATATGCTTAAAAGAAGAGGAAAGGTCAGGAATCGATCATTCTTTCAAAAAGAAGTATATATGCCTTTCTGACATCAGCCGTTGTTGCCTTATTTATTCCTTCAAACAGGTGGTTAGAAACATTCTTGCTACCTTTTCCATTAAGAAATTGGAATGCTTATATTTGTGAGTTTATGCTTCAACTAGTGTCGTTTTTACAGTAATCACACTTTCAGTATCTATGCAAACAGGGATGCTTGACTTTAGTGGAACTGCACAAAAAGTCCAACTGGTTTAACATTAGAAGCATGTTTTCTTCCGAACCTTTATATCCAATTGGTGGCACTATGAGCAGTTCATTACGAAGGTACATGGTTTGTTACTATCTTGCTACTCTTTTTGTACTGTCATTAGATAGTAATACTAGTGGTTTGCATGTGAATTTATTGGCAGGGTGGACCTATATTGGAGGTGCAGGATAGGATTCAATGATTGGACGCTCAATTTCGGTTGTATCGATTTCACCTCTTCCATCACTGCGAACATGGATATCCTTGGTCTGATGAAGAATATGCGCTACATTTCTGCTCTGAACTAGCAAATCAATTCAGTATGAAATTGTCCAGGGCAAAACATAACTGTATCAAATTGTCCAGTGCAGAACATGACAGATGCTAAGCGGAAGAGACATGTTTAAACTAAAAATACAAGGTGTGGTATATGTTTACTAGTTGTTTGATATTTGTGCAGACAGAGATGTCTGCCCGTTGCTATTTGGCAAACAAACAAAGTGGCCGCAATTTTGGTTGAACTGCACAAGAGAATAGTATAGTCACTGCATGCAGTGCCATTTGAAAATAGACATAGAAAGATTGGATAGTCACTTCATGGACTGCAGAGAAGTAGTACTGTACTATCTATTGGCCAACACTAGGTGCTTCATTGCTTTGGTCTGATTATACATGGGCATTATTTTGCCTAAGTTAAAGTGTGTATTCCGAAAATAGTCTCGCGGTGTGATCGAGAGAAGACCAAATCATATTGCAGTGGATGTTCCTCCATCATGTGTGATTCATTCTCATGGTTCCAGCTGTTGGTGAAACCACTTACGTTTGCAAGAGGAATTGTAGACTTCACAAACAAATTTGTCTTTCAGTCTGTACTGAATGTTGGCCAAGAGAAGCATCCATGTTAGTAGGAAGAACAGATGTTTTTTCTAGATCTTTGCTTTTGGAGCTACATATTTGTATATGATCTGTGAATCATTGAGATGCATTAACATGTTGATCTTATGTATGGGAATCGTACTAGTTGGTTTTAGTTGCGACGCAAGATCCAAAGTGGCCGATCTTTGCTTTTGGAGCTACATATTTGTATATGATCTGTGAATCATTGAGATGCATTAACAGTTACATATTTTTGTTCGCTCAGTGTTTACAAGTGACTGATCGATCACTAGCTAGCCAACTAATGCGCTCCTGGCAGTTTTATTTGCGACACAAGATCCAAAGTGGCAAATTTTTTGAATAAAAATGCCTACCTCTGAAGAAACTGACAAGCTACACTATCCTACCTACTCGATCCTACACGGATAAATAGAAGATCACGCACGTACTATCTCCTTTCCGATTTGCAGGGCTCAATTCAAGAACGACCTACTCGATCCTACACGAATAAATAGCGGATCACACACGTACTAGTACCTCCTTTTCGGTTTGCAGGGCTTAACTCAAACCTCTCACCAACCAAGGTACTCTCTCCGTCTGGGTTTATTAGTCCCGTGAGCAAAGTAGCAAGACCAACGCATGGCAATAATTAACGGCATGCAGAATTTTAAGCCTAATTAATTCCAGCAAATTAAGTGGCTGCATGCGTGCCCTCGGCTGCGACTCGTTGCATGCTGCTCCGCGTACTGGTTGCGAGCGATTCTGAGTGCCTGCATGCATCCGGCTGTAATTAAGGTAGCTAACTGATGCGAAAAAAGATGCGCTTCAATTCTTGCGGGCTTATTAAATCCGTGGAATCATTATTGACAAGGAGGGAGATGATCCGAGTGCACTCGTTTGACCATCATGCCGGCATGCGACCCAGACGGGACGGGACGACACAGTCATAATTTCAATTTCTCTAGTTTTCCACGGCAAGCTGGCGCGCTAAGCCATGCCTGCTTATGCATTGAATTCCGATGACCATCGCGCTACCTTCCGCCAATAAGTATTGTTTCCCAGCCTTCTCTGGTGGCACCGTGACCCAATGATACCTCTCCAACGTATCTATAATTTTTGATTGTTCCATGCTATTATATTACCCCTTTTGGATGTTTATGGGCTTTATTTTACACATTTATATCATTTTTGGGACTAACCTACTAACCGGAGGCCGAGCCCGTATTGCTGTTTTTTTGCCTATTTCAGTATTTTGAAGAAAAGGAATATCAAACGGAGTCCAAACGGAATGAAACCTTTGGGAGCATGATTTTTGGAACGAACATGATCCAGAGGACTTGGAGTGCAAGTCAAGAAGCAGCCGAGGCTCCCACGAGATAGGAGGGCCCCCCTGTAGGGTGCGCCCCTGTCTCGTGGGCCCCTCGGGCGTCCACCGACGTACTTCTTCCTCCTATATATACCTACATACCCCGAAAACATCCAGGGAGCACCCGAAACACAATTTCCACCGCCGTAACCTTCTGTATCCGTGAGATCCCATCTTGGAGCCTTCGCCGGTGTTCTGCCGGAGGGGGAATCGACCATGAAGGGCCTCTACATCAACATCCTTGCCCCTCCGATGAGTTGTGAGCAGTTTACCATAGACCTACGGGTCCATAGTTATTAGCTAGATGGCTTCTTCTCTCTTTTTGGATCTCAATACAATGTTCTCCCCCTCTCTTGTGGAGATCTATTCGATGTAATCTCTTTTTGCGGTGTGTTTGTCGAGATCCGATGAATTGTGCGTTTATGATCAAGTTTATCTATGAATAATATTTGAATCTTCTCTTAATTCTTTTATGTATGATTGAGTTATCTTTGCAAGTCTCTTCGAATTATCAGTTTGGTTTGGCCTACTAGATTGATCTTTCTTGCCATGGGAGAAGTGCTTAGCTTTGGGTTCAATCTTGCGGTGTCCTTACCCAAGGACAGAAAGGGTTGCAAGGCACGTATTATATTGTTGCCATCGAGGATAACAAGATGGGGTTTATATCATATTGCATGAGTTTATCCCTCTACATCATGTCATCTTGCTTAATGTGTTACTCTGTTCTTTGTGAACTTAATACTCTAGATGCAGGCAGGAGTCGGTCGACGTGTGGAGTAATAGTAGTAGATGCAGGCAGGAGTCTGTCTACTTGTTATGGACGTGATGCCTATATACATGATCATGCCTAGATAATCTCATAACTATTCGCTTTTCTATCAATTGCTCGACAGTAATTTGTTCACCCACCGTAATACTTATGCTATCTCGAGAGAAGCCTCTAGTGAAACCTATGGCCCCTGGGTCTATCTCTTATCATATTTGCTTCCAATCTACTTTTATTTGCATCTTTACTTTTTGCATCTATATTGTAAAATAACAAAAATATATTTATCTTATCATACTATCTCTATCAGATCTCACTTTCGCAAGTGGCCCTAAAGGGATTGACAACCCCTTTATTGCGTTGGTTGCGAGTTCTCAGTTTGTTTGTGTAGGTGCGTGGGACTTTTGAGGAGCCTCCTACTGGATTGATACCTTGGTTCTCAAAAACTGAGGGAAATACTTACGCTACTATTGTTGCATCACCCTCTCCTCTTCGAGGAAAACCAACGCAAGCTCAAGACGTAGCAAGAAGGATCTCTAGCGCCGTTACCGGGGAGATCTTCACTCAAGTCAAGACATACCAAGTACCCATCACAAACTCATCTCCCTCGCATTTACATTATTTGCCATTTGCCTCTCATTTTCCTCTCCCCCACTTCACCCTTGTCGTTTTATTTGCCCTCTCCTCCTCTCTTTTCGCTTGCCTTTTTCTGTTTGCTCGTGTGTTAGATCGTTTCCCTTGTCGTTATGGCTAGTCCTCCTATCCTTATTATTAGCACGAAATCCTCAATTTTAAGCAAAGGGAGGGAGAAAATTTAAAAGATGCTTGGCATAGAATTTGCAATGCTCAAAATAGATCTACTAGGAAGCTTTCTACTTCCGTTCTTCTCCGTAATTTTTATGTAGGCATCACTCCTTGGAATAGATGTGTTCTTTATACTGTCGCCGGAGGTGATTTCTTGAGTAGCCATACGTTTGATGCTTATAATGCTATGTTAGATTTGTTTGGCCCACCACCTCTTTTGGTTAATGGAACTATTTTAACTCTAGAACACGTTATGCAATGGCTTGATATTATTGAAAATAAAATTGCCACTGTTGAGTTGATTGAAAATTTGGATAAAAAGATTCATAATCATATCACCCAATATGGATCTAGGGTTGGAGTTACTTTGAAAAATCTTAAAGAGAAAGAACCTATAGTTAATGAAAAAATAGATCTAGATTCTGCTAGAATTGGTAAACTTGAGGAAGAATTACTAACTTAGGTTCGGCATTTTCTTCCATGAAAAACACTCCAAAACCTCCTACGAAAACCGCCAAGTTTATTTATGTTCCTAAAAATAAGGGTGAATCTTCTAGTAAGGGAGACGCGGATCTCAAATCCATAAGTGTTCATCCCAATTGTCTTTCTATAGTTAAGGAACCTTTTGCTACAAACGAATTTATTGAATTTTTGCCCAAAGGTTTAATCCTTACCAAAAAAGGAGAAACCCCTAAAGATTATGAGTGCTCTACATACGAATTTAGTGCCAAAGAAGGCACTCGTTAGATCTATCTTCGCTTTTATGCCTAGCTAGGGGCGTTAAACGATAGCGCTAGTTGGGAGGCAACCCAATTTTTCTTTATGTTTTTTTGTTTTTGCTCCTGTTTAGTAATAAATCTTGCATCTACTTTCTGTTTAGATGTGTTTTTATCTTTTAATTAGTTTTTGTGCCAAGTAGAACCTATAGGATAAACTATGATGATAGTTGATTTGATTCTGCTAAAAAACAGAAACTTTGCGCTCACGAGAAAAAGTTCAATAAATAACACAAATGTGATTTTGCATTGATTCCTTTTGCTGCTGATCTATAGACAAATTTTCCAGTAATTCCTATTTTGGTAGGATTTTTAGAGTTCCAGAAGTTTGCGTTAGTTACAAATTTCTACAGACTGTTCTGTTTTTGACAGATTCTGTTTTTCGTGTGTTGTTTGCTTATTTTGATGCATCTATGGCCAATAAAATAGTTTATAAACCATAGAGAAGTTGGAATACAGTAGGTTTAACACCAAAATAAATAAAGAATGAGTTCATTGCAGTACCTTATGTGGTGGTTTTGTTTTCTTTCACTAACAGAGCTTATAAGATTTCCTGTTGAGTTTTGTGTTGTGAAGTTTTCAAGTTTTGGGTAAAGCTTTTATGGACTATGGAATAAGGAGTGGCAAGAGCCTAAGCTTGAGGATGCCCAAGGCACCCCAAGATATTCAAGAATAGCCAAAAGCCTAAGCTTGGGGATGCCCCGGGAAGGCATCCCCTCTTTCGTCTTCGTTCATTGGTAACTTTACTTGGAGCTATATTTTTATTCGCTACATGATATGTGTTTTGCTTGGAGCGTCGTGTATTATATTAATATTTGATTTTTAGTTTACCACAATCATCCTTGCGGTACACACCTTTTGGGAGATGCCTATTTGATTAGAATTTGCTAGAACACTCTATGTGCTTCACTTTTATCTTTTGAGCTTGATAGTTTTTGCTCTAGTGCTTCACTTATATCTTTTAGAGCACGGTGGTATCTTAATTTTGAAGAAATTACTAGTCTCTCTTGCTTCACTTATATTATTTTGAGAGTCTTTTAGAACAGCATGGTATTTGCTATGGTTACAAAGTTGGTCTTAGAATGATGTGCATCCAAGTTGGGTATAATAAAAACTATCATAGAAAAAGAATTGGATGGTATGATCAACTTGATGCTTGATAATTGTTTTCAGATATAAAGGTAGTAATGTTAGGGTCATGCTAGTGGGTAATTATGAAATTGAGAAATACTTTTGTTGAAGTTGGCAAGTCCCGTAGCATGCACGTATGGTAAAAGTTGTGTGACAAATTTGTTGCATGAGGTGCTCTTTTGATTGTCTTCCTTATGAGTGGCAGTCGGGGACGAGCGATGGTATTTTCCTACCAATCTATCCCTCTTGGGGCATGCGTAGTAGTACTTTGCTTCGAGGGCCAAGTAGACTTTTGCAATAAGTATATGAGTTCTTTTTTGACTAATGTGAGTCCATGGATATACGCACACTCATCCTTTCACTTTGCTAGCCCTTATTATTACCGCGCAACTTTCGCCGGTAACATAAACCCTTTATTTACCTTCCTCAAAACAGGCACCATAACTACCTATTATGGCATTTCCATAGCCATTCCGAGATATATTGCCATGCAACTTTCCACCGTTACGTTTATTATGACACATCCCATCATTGTCATATTGCTCTTTTGCATGATCATGTAGTTGACATCGTATTTGTGGCAAGGCCACATTCATAATTTTCATACATGTCGCTCTTGATTCATTGCATATCCCGGTACACCGCCGGAGGCATTCATATAGAGTCATATCTTGTTCTAGCTTTGAGTTTTAATTCTTGAGTTGTAAATCCATATAAGTGTGATGATCTTCATTATTAGAGCATTGTCCTAGTGAGGAAAGGATGATGAAGGCTATGATTCCCCCACAAGTCGGGATGAGACTTCGGACTTTACAAAAAGAAAAGAAAATGAAAAAAAATGAGAAAGGCCAAAAAGAAAAAAAGAAAGGCCAAAGAAAAAAAAGAAAAAAAATAAAATGAGAGAAAAAGAGAGAAGGGACAATGCTACTATCTCCTTTTCCACACTTGTGCTTCAAAGTAGCACCATGATCTTCATGATAGAGAGTTTCCTATGTTGTCACTTTCATATACTAAGTGGGAATTTTTCATTATAGAACTTGGCTTGTATATTCCAATGATGGGCTTCCTCAAAATGCCTTAGGTCTTCGTGAGCAAGCAAGTTGGATGCACACCCACTTAGTTCCTTTTGTTGAGCTTTCATATATTTATAGCTCTAGTGCATCCGTTGCATGGCAATCCCTACTCACTCACATTGATATCTATTAATGGGCATCTCCATATAGCCCGTTAATACGCCTAGTTGATGTGAGACTCTTCTCCCATTTTGTCCTCACAACCACCACCATATACCACCATAGTGCTATGTCCATGGCTTGCACTCATGTATTGCGTAAGAGTTGAAAAAGCTGAAGCGCGTTAAAAAGTATGAAACAATTGCTCGGCTCATCATCGGGGTTGTGCATGATGGGAGTATTTTGTGTAATGAAAATGAAGCATGGCCTAACTATATGATTTTGTAGGGATAAGCTTTCTTTGGCTATGCTATTTTGATAGGACATGATTATTTGTTAGTATGCTTTGAAGCATTATTATTTTTATGTTTTATAAGCTTTTATTTTGAATCATTTGGATCTGAACATTCATGCCACAATAAAGAAAATTACATTGAGAATTATGCTAGGCAGCATTCCACATCAAAAATTTCTTTTTGTCATTTACCTACTCGAGGACGAGCAGGAATTAAGCTTGGGGATGCTTGATACGTCTCCAACGTATCTATAATTTTTTATTGTTCCATGCTATTATATTACCGCTTTTGGATGTTTATGGGATTTATTTTACACATTTATATCATTTTTGGGACTAACCTACTAACTGGAGGCCCAGCCCGTATTCCTATTTTTTTGGCCTATTTCAGTATTTCAAAGAAAAGGAATATCAAACGGAGTCCAAATGGAATGAAACCTTCCGGAGCGTGATTTTTGGAACGAACATGATCCAGAGGACTTGGAGTGCAAGTCAAGAAGCAGCCAAGGCTCCCACGAGATAGGAGGGGCCCCCTGTAGGGCGCGCCCCCTGTCTCGTGGGCCCCTCGGGCGTCCATCGACGTACTTCTTCCTCCTATATATACCTACGTACCCCGAAAACATCCAGGGAGCACCCGAAACACAATTTCCACGCCGTAACCTTCTGTATCCGCGAGATCCCATCTTGGAGCCTTCGCCGGTGTTCTGCCGGAGGGGGAATCGACCACGGAGGGCCTCTACATCAACATCCTTGCCCCTCCGATGAGTTGTGAGTAGTTTACCACAGACTTACGGGTCCATAATTATTAGCTAGATGGCTTCTTCTCTCTTTTTGGATCTCAATACAATGTTCCCCCCCTCTCTTGTGGAGATCTATTCGATGTAATCTCTTTTTGTGGTGTGTTTGTCGAGATCCGATGAATTGTGGGTTTATGATCAAGTTTATCTATGAATAATATTTGAATCTTCTCTTAATTCTTTTATGTATGATTGAGTTATCTTTGCAAGTCTCTTTGAATTATCAGTTTGGTTTGGCCTACTAGATTGATCTTTCTTGCCATGGGAGAAGTGCTTAGCTTTGGGTTCAATCTTGCGGTGTCCTTACCTAGTGACAGAAAGGGTTGCAAGGCACGTATTGTATTGTTGCCATCGAGGATAACAAGATGGGGTTTATATCATATTGCATGAGTTTATCCCTCTACATCATGTCATCTTGCTTAATGCGTTACTCTGTTCTTTGTGAACTTAATACTCTAGATGCTGGCAGGAGTCGGTCGATGTGTGGAGTAATAGTAGTAGATGCAGGCAGGAGTCGGTCTACTTGTTATGGACGTGATGCCTATATACATTATCATGCCTAGATAATCTCATAACTATTCGCTTTTCTATCAATTGCTCGATAGTAATTTGTTCACCCACCATAATACTTATGCTATCTCGAGAGAAGCCTCTAGTGAAACCTATGGCCCCCGGGTCTATCTCTTATCGTATTTGCTTCCAATCTACTTTTATTTGCATCTTTACTTTTTTCATCTATATTATAAAATACCAAAAATATATTTATCTTATCATACTATCTCTATCAGATCACATTTTCGCAAGTGGCCGTGAAGGGATTGACAACCCCTTTATAGCATTGGTTGCAAGTTCTCAGTTTGTTTGTGTAGGTGCGTGCGAATTTTGAGGAGCCTCCTACTGGATTGATACCTTGGTTCTCAAAAACTAAGGGAAATACTTACGCTACTATTGTTGCATCACCCTCTCCTTTCGAGGAAAACCAACACAAGCTCAAGACATAGCACCCAACTCGCCATATCCTCATAAGCCCCCACCGTACCGACGTTGCTCGCCACGTCCGCCATGCCCCGCCCGTCTACGGTAGGCGAGGCCGGAGGCGGTCACCGCCGAAACTAGTGTTCGGTTTTTCACCGGAAGGCAGACAGAGGGAGGAGGCATTCTATCTGTCTTTAGATGGGAATGCGGAGATCAAGGACTTGTTGAAGCGCGACTGCCTGGCGGAGGAGCAGGAGTTGTTGGAGTGTGACTGCCTGGCGAAGGAGCAGCGTATCGCCAATTTGCACCGCCAGCGGGACATGGAGCAGCAGCACACCGACGCTCTGAGTCGCGAGCAGAGCGCACGCAACTGGGCCGACTACGTGAAGGCCGGCGCCCGGCAAATAGCCTTGGAGGCTGTCGGGCACGCACGCGTTCGCGGCACCAATTTTTACTACCAGCTCGTCAAGTGGGTTTCCCGCTTGGAAGCCGAAGCTTCGGTGGACCACGCCGGCATGGAAATGACCAACGTGCGCGAGCAACGCGCCCTATCGCACCTCTTGCAAGTCCGAGGCGAGGCGCAGGACGCTAGTGCCGGTGTTTAGCATGTACCGCAGATGGCGGCCGACATAGTCTAGTTAGCTAAGAGTAAGTTAGTACTTGTACGCTCCTAGAGTATTAGTGAGAGTAGATAGTTAACTTGGCAATGATGGTTGTCAACGTGAAAGTTCAGTACTCTATATGTGGATCAGACCTATTACTTTGCTCTGAATGTTGAACTTTCCGTTTGAACATATGGAATGGGCTGTTATTTTTTAAATGGGTTGTATTTGTCCTCCACGGGTTTAGAGGCTGACTTGTGGGCTTACCAAGTTGACACGTACACAATCAGGAGATGATTGTACGTAGAGAGGATGACAACAGGGACCCTCCAAGGTCATGGCAGTATGCAAGCAAGTGCCTCCTTATTTCAAGCCAATAAAAAAATGGCTCCTCCTAATGGATTTTGACATCTGGGTCCCATGCCATTGTCAACGTAGTCAATAAACGAGAGAATTGCACAACAAGCGGCTGACACCAGGGACCAGTAGCTCGCCCAATTATTTTTGTTTTGGGTTAATTTGATAAATGCCACTACAAATCTGGTGTTTCCGAGAAATGCCACTGCAATTTCCAAATTTTGAAAATGCCATTTCATGCAATTTCTGGTGGCATTTTTCGAAGTCTGGAGTGGTGTTTTTCAAAGTTTGCAAACTGCAGTGGCGTTTTTCAAAGTTTGCAAAAATTGCAATGGCATTTTTCAAAGTTTGGAAATTGCAGTGGCATTTTTATGAATCGCCATAATTGGAGTGGCATTTATCTATTTTTTTGAGACGGAAGCAGGGTGTCAATTGGGTTGTGCGGGACACTCTGTCCTGTCTAGACAGCCTTTTCTTTTATGTTTACCACAGACCAGCACAGTAATTTTTTTCTGAAAATGGCTAGCCCAGTTTTTTTGTGATTTGTCAAGTAAGTTGCTTTGTCAGGCCTGTTGGGCTGCAAATCTTTCAAGACAAGGAGAGCTTCATTCGGCTGGCCGAGAAAATAGCCTATCAGTAATTAGAAATGGGTTGTACATTTTTAAAACACATCAAACCGACAATTAGTTTCAAATATCTTTTTTTCATTTTGAGATTTTAAATTGCATTGACTTTTATGCGTGGACAATTTATTGGATTTTATATTGATATACATTTATTTTTAAAATCAGTTTGAATGTGACTCGAAATTTCGGGATTAAAAACAGTTCAGACCGCACCGACATATGCAAAATTTCGTATAATTTTTTAACCATGGCTACAATATGGGTTGTAATGCTAACAAAAAATATGGGCTCGAAAAAAACACCATAAGAATTAGCAAATGGGCTGTAAATTATTAGAAATAATGGCAGATGGCCTGTATGCTGTTTTCCATAGATTTGAGGCTTTCCTAAAAAAAAGGTTGACGCATAAGCAGTGACTGTTGGATGTCCATCCAACGGCCGTCGTGCTTCTTCAATCTCTGCTCTTCCTACTCCAGCCACTCAAACAAGCGCCGACGGGACTGCCTACTCCCTCCTCCCCGCGGCCGGCTGTGCTGCTGCGTAGGCCTCACCCCCCCCCCCCCCCCGTACTCCCATCGCTGGCCTAGCCATCCCTCTACTCACCCACACCTGTTGTTATTCTCTGGTGACGGCAGACGAACCAGTAAACCGTCGTACAATCGTACTCCCCTCCGTGTGGGAAACAACTGCCGAGTCTTCCCTGGCTCCGTGTCGTTCCCTTCCTAGGCCTCACCGTCGTCCACCGCCCTGGTGCTCTCGACGTGGCGTGGTTAACGTGGTCAACGACCGACATGCATCTGAAGTGGACTGTACGTAGAGAGGCTGACAGCTGGGTCCACGGCCGCACGCAAGGAAATGCCTCCTTATTACGTGCAAAATAATGATTTCTCCACCTGACATCTGGGACCCACCGAAAGGGCCTCTGTATTTCGCAGAAAAAACATTACCGCCGCTGACAGCTCGAACCCACCAGCTATATCTTCGCACGCAAGGAAGTTCCTCCTTATTACGCACAAAAAAAATGAATACTCCACCCTGCTAGCTGGGACCCAATATAGTGGGCCTACTAAGTTGATGGGGACAGAGGGCTTTGTCAACTTAGTCAATATGCACGATTCTAGCTCGACTGACCATACGATGTCCATCCTACGGCCGTAGTGCTTCTTCAACCTCTGGTCTTCTTGCTCCAGCCGCCCAAAGCAGCGCCGGTCGTGCCGCCTGCTCCTGCCTCCCGTGGCCGGCTGTGCTGCCGCGGAGGCCTCACCGCCCCCATACTACTCCCACCGTTGGCCAGGCCATCCCTACACTCCACTCACCCACACCCCATGTTATTCTGCGGCAACGGTAGCGCACCCGAACCAGTGAACCCTCGTACTCCTCTCTGTGTGGGCATCCACTGCCGCGTCTTCCCCAGCTCCGCGTCGTCCCCTTCCTAGGCCTCGTCGTCGTCCACCGCCGTGGTGCTCTCGGCGTGGCATGGTCAATGTGGTCAACGACCGACTTCCATCCGAAGAGTACTGTACGTGGAGAGGCTGACAACTGGGTCCACGGCAGCCGCAAGGAAATGCCTCCTTATTAAGCGGAAAATAATTATTCCTCCACCTGACAGTAGGGACCCATCGGACGGGCCACCAGTATTTCGTGAAAAAAATGTTTCCCCCCTGACTGCTGGGACCCACCAGACGGGCCACCGTATTTCACGAAAAAAACATTTCCCCCTGACTGCTGGGACACACCGGACGGGCCACCGTATTTCGCAAAAAAACGTTCCCCCCGCTGTCAGCTCGGACCCACCGGAAGTGCCTCCTTATTACGCACAAAAAAAATGAATACTCCCCCTGCTAGCTGGGACCCACCTTGGTGGGAGGCTGACTTGTGGGCCTACTAAGTTGACTGGGATGGAGGCCTTTGTCAACTTTAGTCAATATGAATGACTCTAGCTCCAGTGACCGTACGATGTCCATCCAATAGCTGAAGTGCTTCTTCAACCTCTGGTCTTCTTGCTCCAGCCGCCCAAAGCAGCACCGGTCGTGCCGCATGCTCCTGCCTCCCGTGGTCGGTTGTGATGCCGCGGAGGCCTCACCGCCTCCTACTACTCCCACCTCTGGCCATGCCATCCCTCTACTCACCCACGCCCCTTGTTATTCTGTGGCGACGGCAGCCTCACATCGCAGCCGAACCAGTGAACCCTCGTACTCCTCTCTGCGTGGGCATCCACTGCCCCGTCTTTCCCGGCTCCGCGTCGTCCCCTTCCTAGGCCTCGTCGTCGTCCACCACCGTGGTGCTCTCGGCGCGGCGTGGTCAATGTTGTCAACGACCGACTTCCATCGAAAGAGTACTGTACATGGAAAGGCTGACAGCTGGGTCCATGGCAGCCGCAAGGAAGTGGCTCCTTATTACGCACAAAATAATTATTCCTCCACCTGACAGCGGGGACCCACCGGACGGGCCACCGTATTTTGTGAAAGAAACGTTTCCCCCCTGACTGCTGGGACCCACCAGCTACATCTTCGCATGCAACGAAGTGCGTCCGGGCAAAAGAAAACGACTCGCCCCCCTGACTGCTGGGACCCACCAGCTACATCTTCGCACGCAAGGAAGTGCCTCACAGTCGGGACCCACCTTGTCGAAGGTACATAGCGTTGTCATTCTGGTCGCGAACGTGTACGTATATATACATTGGTCGATGTAGATGCGCACACGTGTCGTAGTAGAGGCGCGCACGTGTCGTAGTAGAGGCGCGCACATAGCATGTACACGTACGTACAACCGCCAGGGTGCAAGAAAGAAAATACGACCATGTACGTACATACGGGCGGGCTCTCGAACGCCTACTCGCGCATACATACGGACAGGGCTCGTGTACATGGCTGGGTCGGAACGGAGAAACTGCGTCGTCGTCTTGTTCATGGGGAGACAACAGAATGCATCGTGTTCATGGGGAGGCAACGGAATGTGTCGTGTTCATTGGGAGACAACGGAACGCGTAGGAGCCAACCGGCTTGAACGGAACAGGCGATGGAAACAAGGCCTGGCGTACCGCATAATGGAGGAAACGGCCTTGTGTTCGACCGGCCACGTTCGAAACGGGATCATGTTCATCGGGAGGGGTCTGGCATACCGCAAAACAGAGGAAACGGACTTGTGTTGGACCTCCTACGGTCGAAACGGGGTCCTGTTGATCGGGAGGGGTGTGGCATACCGCAAAACGGAGGAAACAGACTTGTGTTGGAGCGCTACAGTCGAAATGGGGGTCCTGTTCATCGAGAGGGGTGTGGCGTACCGCAAAACGGGACTCCATGGGATACTGTTCATCTCCACCATCGACCTCCTCCAGCCTCCACGGGCTATTGTTCATCCACCGTCGACCTCCTCCAGCCTCCACCTGCGACTGTTCATCCACGGGCTCCTGTTCCTCCAGCCTCCACCGCACGCTACTCCACCCGCTACTGTTCAACCACCCCTCTCCACGGGCTCCTGTTCAACCACCCCTCCACGGGCTACCGTTCATCCACCCCTCCACCATCTACTGTTCATCCAGCCCTCCACGGGGTCGTCCTGTTCATCCAGCCCTCCACGGGGTCCTGTTCATCCAGCCCCAACCGACTCGATCGATCGGGGTCCTGTTCATCTAGAGGCAACACCATGGGGTCCTGTTCATCCATCCCCCCCCCCCCCCGCAAATGCTCGCTGTTCTTTCAAAAACCCCTGCAATGCTCACTGTTCATCCAGAGACAGCATCGATCGGCTTCAGTTAGCAGCAGTAGCGAAGGAACCGCTTGAGTTCAGTAACGCGTAGCCTGCAGTGCAATCACTCGGGTTCAGTTAGGCGACGCCTCGCTCGGGTTCAGTTAGAGCACAACGCCTCGCACACACACGCGTATGTGTACGAGAGAAACACGCATCGCTCGGCCCCCGACCACCCACCGTAACCGGGAACTCCCTGAAATTTTCCTCGCCCTCGCTTATACCACGGTTTTTTCCGTCATGGACGGCCCAAAGAATGTCATGTTGCTGCGTCTCCGGCCCGCCCAGGACGAAAAGCCCATTTTCTGTCATGATTTTTTGTCATAGAAGTAGGAGCCCACCACATCTACGATGATACCAGCTTTTGTCACAATTATCGTCATAGAAGTGTCATAAGTATGACAGATTTTTTTTTGTTCGACCCAAAATGTCACAGATGTGTCTTTTTTTGTAGTGATAGTTCTATCAGCGAGCACATACTCAAAATGTCTGGGTTGCACAACCGCTTGTCTCAGCTAGGAGTTAATCTCCCAGATGATGCGGTCGTTGATAGAATCCTTCAGTAGATTCCACCTAGCTACAAGAGCTTTGTGATGAATTTCAATATGCAAAGGATGGAGAAAACCATTCCTGAGGTATATTCAATGCTGAAATCAGCGGAGGTGGAGATCAAAAAGGAACATCAAGTGTTGATGGTCAATAAAACCACTAGTTTCAAGAAAGGCAAGGGTAAGAAGAACTTCAAGAAGGATGGCAAGGGAGTTGCCGCGCCCGGTAAGCCAGTTGCCGGGAAGAAGCCAAAGCATGGACCCAAACCTAAGACTGAGTGCTTTTATTGCAAGGGAAATGGTCACTGGAAGCGGAACTGCCCCAAGTACTTAGCGGGCAAGAAGGCCGGCAACACCAAAGGGATATGTGATATACATGTTATTGACGTGTACCTTACCAGTACTCGTAGTAGCTCCTGGGTATTTGATACCGGTGCGGTTGCTCATATTTGTAACTCAAAATAGGAGCTGCGGAATAAGCGGAGACTGGCGAAGGACGAGGTGACGATGCGCGTCGGGAATGGTTCCAAGGTCGATGTGATCGCCGACGGCACACTACCTCTACATTTACCTACGGGATTAGTTTTAAACCTCAATAATTGTTATTTTAGTGCCAGCTTTGAGCATGAACATTGTATCTGGATCTTGTTTAATGCGAGATGGCTACTCATTTAAATCCGAGAATAATGGTTGTTCTATTTATATGAGAGATATGTTTTATGGTCATGCCCCGCTGGTCAATGGTTTATTCTTATTGAATCTCGAACGTGATGTTACACATATTCATAGTGTGAATACCAAAAGATGTAAGGTTAATAATGATAGTCCCACATACTTGTGACACCGCCGCCTTGGTCACATTGGTGTCAAACGCATGAAGAAGCTCCATGCAGATGGACTTTTGGAGTCTCTTGATTACGAATCATTTGACACGTGCGAACCATGCCTCATGGGCAAAATGACCAAGACTCCATTCTCCGGAACAATGGAGCGAGCAACCAACTTATTGGAAATCATACATACTGATGTGTGCGGTCCAAGGAGCATTGGGGCTCGCGGTGGCTATCGTTATGTTCTCACCCTCACTGATGACTTAAGTAGATATGGGTATGTCTACTTAATGAAACACAAGTCTGAGACCTTTGAAAAGTTCAAGGAATTTCAGAGTGAGGTAGAGAATCAACGTGACAGAAAAATAAAGTTCTTACGATCAGATCATGGGGGAGAATATTTGAGTCACGAATTTGGTATGCACTTAAGGAAATGTGGAATTGTTTCACAACTCACGCCGCCTGGAACACCTCAGCGTAACGATGTGTCCGAACGTCCTAATCACACTCTATTGGATATGGTGCGATCTATGATGTCTCTTACCGATTTACCGCTATCATTTTGGGGATACGCTTTAGAGACAGCTACATTCACTTTAAATAGGACACCATCTAAATCCGTTGAGATGACACCGTATGAATTATGGTTTGGGAAGAAACCTAAGCTGTCGTTTCTAAAAGTTTGGGGATGCGATGCTTATGTCAAGAAACTTCAACCTGAAAAGCTCGAACCCAAGTCGAAAAAATGCATCTTCATAGGATACCCTAAGGAAACCATTGGGTATACCTTATACCTCAGATTTGAAGGCAAGATTTTTCCCAAGAATGGGTCCTTTCTGGAGAAAGGGTTTCTCTCGAAAGAAGTAAGTGGGAAGAAAGTAGAACTTGATGAAGTACTGCCTCTTAAACCGAAAAGTAGCGCAGCACAGGAAGATGTTTCTGTGGTGCCTACACCGGCTAGAGAGGAAGTTAATGATGATGATCAAGGTACTTCGGATCAAGTTGCTACTGAACTTCATAGGTCCACAAGGACATGTTCCACACCAGAATGGTATGGCAACCCTGTCCTGGAAATCATGTTGTTAGACAACGGTGAACCTTCGAACTATGAAGAAGCGATGGTGGGCCCAGATTCCAACAAATGGCTTGAAGCCATGCAATCCGAGTTAGGATCCATGTATGAAACAAAGTATGGACTTTGACAGATTTGCCCGATGATCGGCGAGCGATAGAAAATAAATGGATCTTTAAGAAGAAGACGGACGCAGATGGTAATGTTACCATCTATAAAGCTCGGCCTGTCACTAAGGTTTATCGACAAGTTCAAGGGGTTGACTATGATGAGACCTTCTCACCCGTAGCGAAGTTGAAGTCCGTCTGAATCATGTTAGCAACTGCCGCATTCTATGATTATGAGATATGGCAAATGGACGTCAAAAAGGCATTCCTTAACGGTTTCCTTAAGGAGGAATTGTATATGATGCAGCCGGAAGGTTTTGTCAATCCTAAGAATGCTAACAAGGTATGCAAGCTCCAACGCTCCATCTATGGGCTGGTGCAAGCATCTCGGAGTTGAACATTTGCTTTGATGAAATGATCAAAGCGTTTGGGTTTATGCAGACTTATGGAGAAGCCTGCGTTTACAAGAAAGTGAGTGGGAGCTTTGTAGCATTTCTCATATTATATGTGGATGACATACTATTGATGGGAAATGATATAGAATTTTTGGAAAGCATAAATGCCTACTTGAATAAGTGTTTTTCAATGAAGGACCTTGGAGAAGCTGCTTACATATTAGGCATCAAGATCTATAGAGATAGATCGAGACGCCTCATAGGTCTTTCACAAAGCACATACCTTGATAAGATATTGGAGAAGTTCAATATGGATCAGTCCAAGAAGGGGTTCTTGTCTGTATTGCAAGGTGTGAAATTGAGCTCGGCTCAAAGCCCGACCACCGCAGAAGATAGAGAAAAGATGAGTGTCATCCCCTATGCCTCAGCCATAGGGTCTATTATGTATGCCATGCTCTGTACCAGACCTGATGTAAACCTTGCCGTAAGTTTGGTAGGGAGGTACCAAAGTAATCCCGGCATGGAACACTGCACAGCGGTCAAGAATATCCTGAAGTACCTGGAAAGGACTAAGGATATGTTTCTCGTTTATGGAGGTGACGAAGAGCTTGTCGTAAAGGGTTACATCGATGCTAGCTTCGACACAGATCTGGATGACTCCAAGTCACAAACCGGATACGTGTATATTTTGAATGGTGGGGCAGTAAGCTGGTGCAGTTGCAAGCAAAGCGTCGTGGCGGGATCTACATGTGAAGCGGAGTACATGGCAGCCTCGGAGGCAGCACATGAAGTAATCTGGATGAAGGAGTTCATTACCGACCTAGGAGTTATTCCCAATGCGTCGGGCCCGATGACTCTCTTCTGTGACAACACTTGAGCTATTGCCCCAGGTTTCACAAGAAGACCAGGAAAATCAAGCGTCACTTCAACTCCATTCATGAAAATGTTCAAGATGGAGACATAGATATTTGTAAAGTGCATACAGATCTGAATGTCGCAGATCCGTTGACTAAACCTCTTCCACGAGCAAAACATGATCAACACCAGAACTCTATGGGTGTTTGATTCATCACAATGTAACTAGATTATTGACTCTAATGCAAGTGGGAGACTGTTGGAAATATGCCCTAGAGGCAATAATAAAATGATGATTATTATATTTCCTTGTTCATGATAATTGTCTATTGTTCATGCTATAATTGTATTGACCGGAAACTGTAATACATGTGTGAAATACATAGACCACAACATGTCCCTACTGAGCCTCTAGTTGATTAGCTCGTTGACCAACAGATGGTCATGGTTTCCTGACTATGGACATTGGATGTCATTGATAACGGGATCACATCATTAGGAGAATGATGTGATGGACAAGACCCGATCCTAAGCATAACACAAGATCGTGTAGTTCGTTTTCTAAAGCTTTTCTAATGTCAAGTATCATTTCCTTAGACCATGAGATTGTGTAACTCCCGGATACCGTAGGAATGCTTTGGGTGTACCAAACATCACAACGTAACTGGGTGGCTATAAAGGTGCACTACATGTATCTCCAAAAATGTCTGTTGGGTTGGCACGAATCGAGACTGGGATTTGTCACTCCATATGACAGAGAGGTATCTCTGGGCCCTCTCGGTAATGCATCATCATAATGAGCTCAATGTGACTAAGTAGTTGGTCACGAGATCATGCATTACGGAACGAGTAAAGTGACTTGCCAGTAACGAGATTGAACGAGGTATTGGGATACCGACGATTGAATCTCGGACAAGTAATGTTCCGATTGACAAAGAGAATTGTATACGGGATTGCTTGAATCCTCGACATCGTGGTTCATCTGATGAGATCATCGTGGAACATGTGGGAGCCAACATGGGTATCCAGATCCCACTGTTGGTTATTGGCTGAAGAGCTGTCTCGGTCATGTCTACATGATTCCCGAACCCGTAGGGTCTACACACTTAAGGTTCGGTGACACTGGAGTTGTTATGGGAATTAGTATGTGGTTACCGAATGTTGTTCGGAGTCCCGGACGTCACGAGGAGTTCTGGAATGGTCCATAGGTGAAGATTTATATATGGGAAGTCATCATACGGTCACCGGAAGTATTCGGGGGTTTGCCGGTATTGTACCGGGACCACCGAAGGGGTTCTGGGGGTCCATCGGGAGGGTCCACCTGCCCCGGAGGGCCCTATGGGCTCTATGTGGAAGGGAACCAGCCCCTAAGTGGGCTGGACGCCACCCCCCTAGGGCCCATGCGCCTAGGGTTGGGGGGGGACCCTAAAGGGGGCGCCCCCCTTGGCTTGGGGGGCAAGCCCCCTCCCCTTGGCCGCCGCCCCCTCTAGATCTCATCTAGAGGGGCCGGCCCCCTTCCCCATTCACCCTATAAATAGAGGGGAGGAGGGAGGGCAGCAGCACCACATCCAAGGCGCATCCCTCCCCCTCTCCAACACCCCTCCTCCTCCGTTTGAGCTTGGTGAAGCCCTGCCGGAGAACCGCTGCTCCACCACCACCACGCCGTTGTGCTGCTGCTGGAGTTGTCTTCCCCAACCTCTCCCTCCGCCTTGCTGGATCAAGGCGCGGGAGACGTCACCGGGCTGCACGTGTGTTGAACGCGGAGGCGCCATTGTTCGGCGCTAAGATCGGAATCGACCGCGATCTGAATCGCTACGTGTACGACTCCTCCAACCGCGTTCTTGCAAGGCTTCCGTTTTTCGCGATCTTCAAGGGTATGAAGATGCACTCCCCTCTCTCTCGTTGCTAGTCTCTCCATAGATTGATCTTGGTGATGCGTACAATTTTTTAAATTTCTGCAACAATCCCCAACACTTCCTCCTAACCCTAATTCGCGCCTAAGCTTTGCTCCACCATTTCCTAACATCAAAAGGCTTGAGATCTCCTTCCCCAACCACCCAAACTGCACAGTACTTTGGGGATAGGAGGAGATTCACCCGATCTACACCTCCACCAAACCGTTTTGCGTTCCCCGGCTTCTACATCAACATCAACTTGTTACTCTTGGGTGTTTGGGCACCATAGACAGAAGATGTCACCACGGAGCAACAATACATTGTGGTGATGCTTCATGGTGGTGTTGGGAGCCTCCAATTAAGTTGTGGAGAGAGCTTGAACCTTGTTTGTAAAGGTCTCGGTTGCCGCCTTTAAGGGCACCACTTGTGGATCCACGACACCTTGTATTTGTGCGAGGGCGTGAGACGAATAAGGTGATCCTAGGGACGTTCGGGGAGCATTGTGCCTCCACACCTCTCCGATGGAGATGTACCTCCCCCAAAGCAGGAAACTTCGCAACACACCCCCGTCTCCATCGAGTTCACTTGCGGTTATTTCGGTCCTTTACTTTGTGCTTGTTATTGTTGTTGTTGTTGTTGTTGTTGTTGTTGTTGTCATATAGGTTGTTCACCTAGTTGCATATCTAGTCAGCCTTATTGTTTTGTTGAGGCTAATTTTTTTCAAAAGAGTTAAAATTTTGTTAGTCGCCTATTCACCCCCCCTCTAGTTGATTATACCGGTCCTTTCAGACTTTTTAATTGATGTTTTGACGGGAACTCCCAGTGATTTATGATTCGCATAAGCGTTTAGGAATATTTTAGCCGCGTCATAGGGGGAAAAATGAATGCGAGAGTTGTGGTGAATTCGGTTATCATGATATGAGCACGCTCCCTTTAATTATTATTTTAGAGTTTTTGCTTCCTTTAATTTGAACTTGCCTACCATGGTGTTTATTGTCCTTTGTTCGTGCTTAGCTTCGACATTGCTATGCAGAATTGATGCATATGTATCTTAATTAAGGGTGTGTCTAGAACTCAGTCAACTGGGACTTAACGAAGACTCAGTCGAGTGATGTCAGCATGTGTTTTTTGCTACAAGCGGCACAGCTATATGCTACAAACGGCGACAAAAGATGTTGCGATGATATTGCAAGCAACCACAACAAATACTACTACTGTTCTAACTAAAATGCTACAACCGCAATGAAGGATGTTGCAACCGGTGAGATGACGTGCTACAACCGGTGAGGGATGGCATGCTTCAACCAACAAGACGGATGTTACAACCGATAGGAAAAAAATGTTGCAACTAGTCACAAAAATGCTGCATGGTCGACTAAGACTTGGTTAAATCTCAGTCGACTGATTTTTAGCAGGGCCGCTTAATTAATGTGACTTATGTTTGTAAGATCAGGTAGATTGTCTGGTAATCTCATAACACCGTGTTTTTTTTATGGCGTTGATTTTTCTATTACTCCCGTAGCAAAAGACAATTATTGTTTATGACATAAAAAAAAGATGCACATTCTGGACCCAACGTGCACCGGTCTTTGTGTGTGGCAACGGGCAATAGATGGGTCTCATCGGTCAATGCCAGCAAACAGAGCAGCGGCAGAAGCCTCGAGAGACGAGAGGACAGCGCCCAATTCAAAATTCAAAATTCGAACCACCCACCACGCCCACCACAACACCCGCACCTTATAAACCCCAATCCCCAATCCTCCGTCCACCATCCGCCTGCCCCCCTTCCTTCCTCCAATACAACAGAGAGATCGCACCACCGGGGAGAGAGAGCGAGAGCCATGAGGAGCGGCGGCGACGTCAAGTCCTTCTTCCGGCAGCAGAAGGCCCACTCCGGCGCGGCGGCCACCAAGCCCACCGGCGGCGTCTCCAAGAAGGCGGCGCACCACCACGAGAAGCAAGCGGCGGCGCGCCCGACGCCAGGTACCCCGCCGCACGCCCAATCCCAACCCCGCCGATTCGTACGCCCGGCGCGGATTTGACCGCTCGATCGATCGATCTGGTGTTTTTTTTTTTCAATCTGTTGTTGCATCTGCTGCAGACCACGGCGGCGGCGCCGACGCGGGGAGGGAGGAGCTGGAGGACGCGGAGAGGAAGGCCAGGGAGTTCGACATGGACACGCGCTACGGGCCCTGCCTCGGCCTCACCCGCGCCCAGCGCTGGCAGCGCGCCGCCGCGCTGGGCCTCGCCCCGCCGCCGTACGCGCTCTGCTCCGACGACCAGCCGTGCCTCTGGGAGGGCCGCGTCTAGACTAGAGCATCACCACAGGGCCCCGTCGAGTCACCGATCCCCGCCGCCGTCTCCACCCGCCACTACTCGTGGTTCTGCGTACTGCTTCTTCTGTAGCCTTGTGCCCTCTTCAGTCTCCGTGTTGTCTTCAGTCTTCCTCTGTACGTTATGCGATGCCGTGTGATCCGATCCGATGCTGTATTAATCGCCGTATTAATCTCAGTATAACCATTGCTGCATCCGGTGTGTTGCAAATCTATCTACATCCAATTACAGTCGAGTTTTTTGACCAATATTAGTTGGGAATGCACGCGGATAACCCTGATTGAAAATTAGAATGAACGTTCTATGACTACACTTGATCCAATACGAACGCTCTCAGATCAAATCAGAAGAAAAATGCAGTTTTCTGCTACACACAATACAATCGAATTGGATTTGATTGAAATTATCAATGCCTGTGCAGGGCAAGATATAGGATTTGGGGTGAAGCTTTCGGCTATCTATGTGGAGAGTTTCATCTTGGCTGGGATGATAGATTGATAGTATCGGCTGAATTTATGCACTGTGTCGGTGAAACAAGTGAGGTAACCTGTTCTTTAGCGAAATTTGCTTATGACAATAATGCTTCTTGTAATGGGTCGATGAACCCTCAGGTTTCCTTGTGAATGCCATTGTAAACGATGTAACCATATTACCAATTCAATAACCGTATGGGACATGTGGTTAGCAAAATCAGAATTCATATATTACCAATTCAATAAAGTGGCCATGATGGCATTTCTTAACAAAATATTGTCAAATATATAAGAGCTCATGTAGATTGCAACAGACAAAATAAATACATATTGAGATCTCAGTTTCGTCCTTCATCTAGAGCCATTGCTCATGACAGCACCCACCAGAACACAAAGTTACAACGGCTGCCCACATCTTAGCAGATCATAACATGAACGTGAAAAATTGCACATTCGTAACTGTTACATCACCAAAGAAAAGAAAAGAAAAGAAAAATCCACTTCTCCGAATTCTCTCGAGTTTCGCTGCCGAACCTTTGGCACACAAACAAACTCGCTCACAACCACATCCACCACCGTGCGAACACTCATCACATAACAGATTTGACATGGTAGGTTGAAGGTATATCATTGGTCCACAGGCTGGCGAACTAGATGCCGAATATCAAGTCCATCACATTCGTTACAATAGATTTCGCTGGAGCAGCAACGCTGCCTGTTGTACGACGCCCTGCGTCTCTGATAACGTTTGTGGAGGACTTTGGGTCATATGGGCGCGGCAAGGCTCCCAACTGGTTTGATGCACCTGTGCTGCTCTTCAGGACAAGTGATTTCGAAGGCAGGGAGACCATGAAGCCTCCTTGCTTGATTCCAGCGAGCCTATCATCCAGCTGCTGCCGATGCATTGGATCAATATGCTTTACTCCAATTATGACGCCACTGCATAGCTGGATACCATTCTTTTGAAGGGCTTTCCTTGCATCGTAAGAGTGCTGTGAAGACAATTGTCAGTTTAAGATGGAAGGCCAGAGGAATTAACTGTCGCACCATAATGCAGAAACCTATCATGTGATGCACGGGCATAGCAGAACTGAGATAAACATTTGCTAAGAAAATAGCTAGGTTCCAGACATCACAAATCACTTTAAATAAATCTTATTCCAGCAATCACAGGCCAGAGAAACCTATAAAAATTCACATCATGCATGAATGCACAAAGACGGATTATCCGGACTAGAACATGTGATGATGAAAAACATACTCAACAGGCCAAAACCAACTTCACTGTGTGTTTCATGTTCAAAAGATAGCAAAATCATACTTACACCACAGCATTTACACACATGGTGGACTAACTTGATGTGAACGGTGGTGTAGCTAAGAAATAGTGACACTTTCACTGAAACTGGAGTAAAGAGAATGCAACGTTTAGGCTAAATCCATCTTAAAATAGGACGAAAAGGCATCTCTTTAACTGAGTGAAGCCATACAACGTGTCAATTGAACAAGTAGACAATCATTAATTCTAAGATCATATAACATGACGAATGGTGCCATGAAACCGAAACAGTTCAAGTATAAAGGAGCTTATACTCAAGTTTATGTCGAGTCACAGCTCATTAGCAACTACCCGCAAGTAACAAAGCAGATTAATACAACTGTTGGGAAAACATAAAAACAGGGGAACCGAAAGGTAGAACAGAAACCAGTAGCGACGGTAACTGAAGATATCGTTACCTGGTATAATATGTGGATCCAATTACCCTCTCTTGGGCCAGAGTGATGTCTCAATATAACACCACATTTCTCGAACTCTCGGAGAACGAGGTTGGTATCTCTAAGCGAGAATCTGTAGAAGGGAAACATTAAACATCAGTAAACCAATTCACCCTATATAAGGCACCCAACAAAAAGTTAAGTGACGGCTACTGCTTTGTCGGGCAGGGTGTACAAACTTAACAAAAATGAAAGAGCACTAGCACTACAGGGTCCGGTATATCCAGTTGCTAGGACAAGCAGGTCTAAGAGCGATATGCCACTAAATGATCAATTTTGCTGTTGCTCATGGACATAGACAGGACCAAGCACATGGCAGGGCCATGAACCTACGCAAAGCAGCAAAAAATTTCAGCTCCTTGGCTACATGTCCAGCGGTCACCAAGATACTACTACTTGCAGAACTGAATCTAGCATGCGCATGCGGTAGGCAATAGTTTCCTCACAAAACAAGTAAAGAAGAGCATCATAATTTCCTCACCCGAATACAGTGACCCACTCCTCGCCATCTGCCTTCCCTTCGCTCGCCGGGGCCGCGGGCTCCGTCCTGGCAGCCTCCGTCGCCGGGGTCACGGGGGACGGCGCCTCGGCCGTCGCCGTCGGTGGAGGAGGAGTGCAGGGACTGGACGGCGGGGGCAGCGCGAGCAGCTCCTTGCGGGGCGGCTCGACGACCCCGTCCATGGGGGATCCGGGGGCGGAGGCCTTGCCGCGGGAGCGGTCCCATGAGGGCGAGCGGCTGCCGGCACCTGCGCGGGGGGAGGGGGAGGAGGCGACGGGGAGGAGGTCGGAGGCGGTGGGGTCGGGCGAGAAGTCGGCGGCGGCGAAGCGGTCGTCGAGCGTGAAGAGGGGCGGCGGCGGCGGCGTGGCGGAGGGCGGGGCGGCCGCGGGGGAGGCGAATCGGGAGCCGCCGCCGCCGCGGTGGGACGGGATGGGGGAGGCGAGGTCGCGGAAGAAGGGCGACTGGCGCGCCGCGCGGCCGCCCCGGCGCGCGGCGGCGGGGGTGCGGGAGGAGGAGGGGGAGGCCATGTGGGCGCGGGCGGCGCGGGGGTTGAGGGTTTGGACTCGGAGGCGGGCGGGCGGGCGGGCTGGGTGGGTGTCCGCTGCCGAGCGGATCGATCGGGTGGATGCCTGCCCCGTGGTGGCGGTGGTATGCTTTTATTGGGCCGCGCCCGTCCCGTAACTTGCGAGGCTGGCAAAGGGCGAGGTCCGGCCCGAATCCATCCGAGTTAATTTCGAAATCCTGGCAGAATACTTCACGCTCACGATTTTTTCTTTTTTTAGCTTCAAGCTCACGACTCGTGTCAGAACGAAAACAAAAAAAACTTGATGTTCACGACGAAGGGAAGGACAAGATCAAAGCTTACACACAAATTTGGAGCAGAGGTTGCAACACAAAACAGTCCAGGAATCCTGCCGTCTAGCGGAGATGCCACGAGTGGTTGAGAAGACAGGGCAACCAAGTAGTACCATGGGAAGAGTATAAGCACATGTCCGACGTTTCCTCTTGGGCACACGCACACGGTGCAAGCGATCCATTACTTTTACTTGGGGGGAGAAGATAACCTAGTTTGAGATTACAAGTGCTTGTTCGGTGTCGCGGAAAGGACAAAAAAGAAAAACAAAGCTGTGTTGCACTATCGTCATCATCGTCATCATCAAGTAGGTAAAAAAGAAAGTAATCGCGGGCGGTGGGATTTTAAACCAAGCACTAGAGTCTGCAGAGCTGGGTCAGAAGAATCGAGCAATGCATGAGGAACGGGTGCAGCGAAGGGATCCTGGCCTTCAACTGCGATCCAACAAACATAGTCTTTTCCAGGATGGGACTACACTGGATGTTCTGCAGTCAGATAAAGAGAAAAAAATCAGAGTTAGCAGACTAGTTATCAGAAGCAATACCAAGATGCAACTTGCATCACCAACACTCTGGCTACTGCCTGGTCTTGCAGGGACTCTAAAACTTGGTGAATATTCATGAATCACGAGCGTTCAAAATTCATAAGATAGAAGGAACTATATGTTTGGAAGGGGAGGAACATCAGGAACAACTGAGGAATAGACTAACCATGTCCGAGATGCAGCTCACAGTAAGCGCAATTTCCCAGTAACTGAATCTATGTCTGCTTTCCTCCCTGCACCACAACGCCAAACAGAAAAGTATTACTAGGCTTCATGGGATATCAGTTTGATAACTACTATCACTCTATCAGTAGCACATACTCTATAAAGAACCAGAGGACCACCACTCTTGGAACAGAATTAGCACAAGGTGAGAAATTTTGAACTCGTGAAAAAATCGGAGTAGCTAAGAGAATAAAACAGCATACTTCTGATTGAGAAACTAACCTGGCCCTACTGCAAGAACTGTCTTAGACCCAGCCAGTACCTACAAAGAGAATAAGAATTGGTAACGGTCATTTCATCAGGCTAAATGAGATTAGAATCAAGAATGATAGTTGGTAATGATCAGGGTAAATGGGATCACAATCATTTGGTATATACATAGAAAACTGCCTTTTTCTAACTTTAGTTCAGCAATAACTGCTACTCCATCTCAACTATTTATTTGTTACTTTAATACTTATGCTGTAGCATCTCTCATCTCAACTATTTATTTGTTTGGCGTTCAAAGAGAGATGCTACAGCATAAGTATTAACAAGAATCAAATCTATGAATTTGAATTGTTGGCCTATAACATATGCATCAATATTAACACCCTGAAGGATAGCTCTGGCCCAAAATTTGGTCAACAAAGTGCATTATGTCAGTAAGAAATTTATCCTAATCACAATTAATCAAGAGTTATTGAGATTCAGACATTCATTATCACTTTGATACGCTGAATGGTCAGAAGGACGTTTAGCAATTGGTCTCAAAGGGCTATTTTTACAGGCAGTAGATAAGCAACTTGTCCTCCCAAAGAAACCCCAGCACAGATGAAATATATTTGTAGGCAAAAGCATAAAACAAACCTGTGTGCGGCCTGCATCTGCAACAATAAAAGTTGGGATACCTCGATGTTCTGCAGTTTCCTTTATCCTGTTCCTGATGATACACAAGTGGGAAAAGAAAGCGCTACATCATAATCCAGTAAATATTTTTCAAAGAAATATACGCCCTGGAAGAGATATGGCATACATTTCCTGTTGATTCTTGCATGTCAGAACAATCTTAGCCTGTCCGAACTGCTCCCATTGTCTCAAAAGAATCCGGTTGCTGCAAGGGGTATAGCAGATGAATCATGAATGATTCTGGAAACACAAAACTCAATTGTGCAAAACATCGAACCATGCAAAGTAGGCATACAGCTCCTTAACACTGACACCTTAATCTTGCTAGAGCTTTAGGAATTAGGATTCTTACAATTTGAACTTTATGGACAATAAGATAGTTCTTTGTTTTCATAAGAAAGTAGTATATGAGATAGTCCTGATAAAGAAGACCACTAATTAAAGGCCAGCCTATTGTGATTAATCAATCACTTCCCTTTCCAGTCCACTTAGACATCCTTTACTTAAAAAATCTTTAACTTGTCTCTATGTGCATCACTTGTTTTTTTTAAAGGCTTGCTTTCACTGAAAACATAATCAACAACAAAAGTGGGACTTCCTTTAAAGATTATGCTCTTGGGACTCATCTGATCAATGATGGAATACTTACCGTACCCATTTTAAGTTTATAACTCCAAGTTGAGTATAATAACCACTTATGCACTAGACTTCGGTTTGCGAGCCTTTGATGAAAAATAAGTGTGACACTGACTCCCATGGAGAAATACAGTCAACAACCTGGCATAGTACTAAAACTGTGTATAAATTTCGAACTTCATACAGTATGTATTACTCCCTCCGATCCATATTACTTGTCGCTCAAACAGATGTATCTAGACGTAGTATGGATCGGAAGGAGTAGCATTTCTAATAATGTCAAACCAACCCTACTTGTCCCTAGGCAGGCTAAAAGTCCGTGGAAATATCTACATCCTTTAACTAGAGCTACCTAATGAAGCAAGATGGCAAACTGCATTAGCACCTTGCCAACAGATCCGCATACAAGCCAGTTGCCGCATCTGCAAAGCAAATAAATTGCAATGAATTAAAAGCATGACAGATGTACATTGGCTACAGATTTTACTGAGTAGTCAGTGCACCAAAAAATAACACAGCTATCTACAGAATTCTTAATTCACTATAGTACACAGACAGCTTAAACTAGAGTTGTTCTGGCTAGAATTTGGTTGTTTACCGAATTGTGCAAGCAATCACCAATCAGTTGTATTTGAGCAAAGTACGATAGTCTTCAGGTTGGGATAAATCAAACAGAACGAGATGTACCAAGCAACAAATGCTCACACTAAGAGCTCAGGAAATGGAACTTACGGGCACATTGAGACGCTATTTTACCAGCCCCCATCTTAAGATCCTGACGCACAACTAAAACCTGCAAACAGCAGTGCCGAAACTCAGTACAAGTTCAAATATAAAAGCGTGGTATTCGAACAGAAAACCAAGAGTACTAGTAAACACTGCCTAAGTGATCAGTATACTACACTCTTGTAAATATGTCAATCAGCCACATCCTCCTCCTCCTCCTTACATGCGAGACCATCTGATAATGTTGGCAAAACCTATATCCTGTACTAGTCATTCATTGACTCCAACTTCACAGATTTAAATGCGCGAGGTGCTGCTCCCCCACAGACAACTCCGACTTCTGCCTGAGGCAAAGCTCAGCCGAGAGCCGAGACAGAGCAAAGGGTGTGCCATGGAGCGTGAGAACTACTCCCTCCGCTCCGATTTACTCGTCGTGGTTTTAGTTCAAATTTGAACTAAAACCACGACGAGTAAATCAGAACGGAGGGAGTATGTTTCAGCATGATGAGATAATCTAGTTTGTTGATCAGTAGCAATGGGCAGGTGTTTGGCTAGTATATCCTCACCTACGAATTCATGTAGAAAAATAACAGAACACATGAGAACTGAGTGCTAGGTCGTAACCCTTCAGGAGTCAATCAATCGGATAAGGAATTGTGGACTGTACAGGGTCGTTTCGGATCAGCGGATGGGATAAAATCATGTGGATGGCGCACTGTCAGTATAACAAGGCGAGGTTCAGCTTACCATCTTGAGCTCTTCGCCTGGTGCTGGGGCGGTGGACGAACCGGCGGCCGCCCGCTTGGAGCCCCGTGGCGCCGGGGCAGACGGGAGGCTGAACCTAGGCCTCCAGGAGGAGGAGAGGTCGAGGAGGAGGCCGAGGAGGAACCCGATGGCCAGGCCCGGGAGGAAGTTGGCCGGGCGGATGCCCGCCGCGAGCCACGGCTCCTCGTCCTGCCAAGGGGGAAACAGAAAAGAGGGTTAGGGTTCAGAAGCGGAGTCGCGGGGACTGGTGGCAGCATCAGCGGGGACGGACGCCGGAGTCCGGTGGGTGCGCGGCGCTCACCTTCCTCTTGCCGCCGTGGTTGGGGTTTCGCCGCGGCGGAGCAGCCATGGATTGGACTTGGAGGAGGCAGAGCGGAGAGGCAGTGCTGTGTTGAACTGAACTGTTTTTTTAGGGGGGGTTGATAACGTCGTCGTGTTACTCGATACGTGGGCCAGCAGTTTGCTATTGTGTTGGCCGGCCCATCCCACACGCCGTGCTAGGTCCGCCTCCGCCTCGCAGGAGGCGAGACATATGAACGTGCCCGATTATCCCTCGTCTCTCTCTATCCGTCTCGGACTCGCAGCCGGAAAATTGCCCCGATCTTTATATTTCACGCTCCTCGGCGGCGAAGCTCCTGTCGCCAGAGCCCAGAGACATGGACGAACACGTCGCGCAGAGCAAGGCCAAGCCCCACGCCGGCTTGTGCTTCGCCCCCATGAACGCCGATCCAACAGACGAGGAGAAGACGGAGGCCCTCTCTCACGCCGTACGGAGCGGGACAGAGGCCGGCATGGAGGTCGAGCAGATCCTCTCCTTCGCCACAAACTATGTGAACAACAACGCCGATCTGGCCTGCCACGTCCTCGCGCAGAACGGGGTACCAGCCGACGCGGTCCTCTCGGCGGCCATGAAAAGAGGGCTGAAGGCCAGAGAGGAGGTCTACGCCACCCTGCTGGAGCAGCTACTCGCCTCCTTCGCTAATCCATTGGAGGACACCCAGCTGAGGGAGTGGGAGTGCCCCCCCAAACCCCAATATTCTCTCACCGAGAAGAGGAGCGGTCCAAGACAGGACCCCAAATGCCCCTTCTTTCTCATCAATGTGAAGGTGTCGGCCAAGACGGCGCAGATATCGTGGTCGATGAAGAAGTATCCCCGCTTCCCCCGGGAGCGAGCGATGCACGATGCTTTACGCGTGAACTCGGGGATTTCATGTAGAGCAGGCAGGGGAAGGCGGGCAGCCGGGCGCCCTCTCCTACTTCATCGACGCCACATACAGTGGGTGGCCGCGGCCCAAAGAGGGCATCTTCGAGGAAGGCTCTTCTGTGCCTTTCAGGGAGGTCGCCGTCATCAAGAGGTTGCCTGGTGGTGATGGGATTTCTGTCATGTCCTATGTTCATGGACTTGGTGTTAAGCTTGATGACTTCCTCTTTGTGTTGCACGTCCCGTCTGCCGCCATGCCCCTGAGATTTACCGAGCAGTACTTCCATGTCCCTGAAAACTTCGAGGAGATTCCACTGTACGCCCCGGCTGGTCTTGATTTCATAGACATCAATGTCCCTGTCAAGAATCTGATCAAGAAACTTTACCGGGTGTATTTACAAGAGGAGCATGAGAAAAATATTGAGCGTGAGAAACATGATCGTCGGGGAAGTGAGGAGCTGGTGTGCAGCCCAGAGGAGTTCATGCTCCAAAGGCATGAGCAAGAGGGGGAGAAGCTGGAGCGCCTGCGGAGGAGAAGGGAGGACAGCAAGAAACATAGAGATCTACGCAAGGAAATGAAGGAAGCGGTCCATCGGATGGAGGATACAGCAAGGACTTCAGAAGAAGAGCAGCATGAGGAGGAGTATGACCCAATGCTTCTGCCGTTCCTGTTTCAGGAAGAATGTGGTCTGGTGAAACCATTGGAAGAGCTGTGCCAAAGTGAGAAGAGCCACGATGGATCGCTTGTGGAAGTTATGGAGCAGGAAGTTAGCTCTTAAGTTGCAGGCTTCGCATGATTGATGATTTAGTTATGTAAAATTATGGCTTGTATTGTACTGCATAGGATTATTGGATGCATTGGGGAAATTACATCCTGATTTACATATTAGATACTAGTAAAAACTATCTGGATTACACCCAAATTAGAAATTACCGTATTTATTATAATGTTAGGCTCTGTTTGGAGCTTTTAATGCAAAAAAAAAAAACCACAGCTTTTGAAGTTACTAAGACTACTTGCTTTCTGCAAAAACTTGCAAAACCATGGAGTGTTTTACACCGGCAGTATTTAGCAGATAACTTAGAGGCATGCTATTAATGTTGAAAACATTTTTAAAAAGGAACGGTATGCATGTTGAACACCCAAGTCAAAGTGTGTTGTTTGCTCAGCTTCTTATGCATGTTAATACTTTGTACAGATAGTTTGCTTATTGATATGTATCTATACATCTGTAAGATGTTTTTTTTTTGTAGTACTGGCACCGCCCTTTTTCCTGCTGGTAAATCCCTTGTTAGCTCCTACCATTAAAATTATAATTTGTTGGCATGTTTCACAATCATTTAGGAGTGCTAAACATCTCTTGTCCAAGACCGCTGGTACAAGCATGACAGACCAATGCTTCAGTCTTGTCCAGCCTAGATCAACCAGACGTAGATCCAAAAAGAACCACAGAATTGAGAATAGCATGGCTTACAGAGTTAAAGTGTACCGTCAGACTAGTATTTCTTGTATACCTCAAATTATTTTAAACTATAGTTTATTCAGGAAACCATGGTATGTTTGAAAACCTAAAAAATACTTTGCATCCTAACAGGAAAGTAGTTGCTTACTGTGAGCTTGTGATTTGTGCCTTTTTCTTACTGTTTCTTGGTTGATTTTTTTTCCCGGTTTAGAGTTTGTAGTAACGAGTTACATTTAAACCCTGAGTTGTAAGTGATTCAAATGTGTTTGATGCTGTGGGAAGATATGATCTACTGGACCACGGTGGAGGTAGAAGTGAGGCACCATCGGCGAGGCCATGCACCTCAGGTCCTGGGTTCAAGACATCAGGGGAGCACTGGGCCCCGCGGCCTTGCTCCAGTACGTCGACCTTTGGCGACAAATCCGGCATGTTGAGCTCTCGGCCACCCCCGACACCCTTACCTGGAGATGGACGGCCTCTGGCCTATACTCGGCCAGCTCTTGCTACCAGGCCCTTTTCATCGGGTCATGCGGCGACGACCACTGGAAACTCACGTGGAAACCATGGGCACCTCTTCGCATCAAGTTCTTCATGTGGCTTGCGATGCAAGAGCGCTGCTGGACGACGGACCGCCTTGCCCGTCATGGCCTCTCCGACGACAACAAGTGCGCCCTATGCGACCAAGAGCCCGAGACCATGCAACACCTCCTTGCGGGTTGTTCCTTCTCCAGGCAGATATGACATGAGATTCTCGGTTGGGTGAGAGCACCTACTTGCCTTCCCGACGGCAACACCCCCTTCCAAACTTGGTGGGCAACCTCAACAAACCAAGCGTCCCACTCCGCTCGCAAAGGTCTTGCTTCCATCATCATCCTCACTGCATGGTGGATTTGGAAACACCGCATGGGTGTGTCTTCAATCACGATCGGCCATCCTACTCCCGCCTCACCACATCCATCAAAGACGAGGCGCGCCTATGGGCCAAGGCCAGCTCCACAGGGATTAGCAACGTTATACCCGAGAGTTGACTTTTGTGTTATTGAGGATGAGCAGCCCCTTGCTCTGTCTGCTCCACCACCCGCAATCATGCCTCTTGCGTACATGGCTTGCGTGTGGTTGTAATCTCTTGCTGTAAACTCTTCTTCTATCAATGCAAAGATACGCAGCTTGCGTATTCGCGAAAAAAGAAGTGAGGCAAGGGGGATGAGGGAACCATCGCCCACTTTCGTATATTGATCGTAAAGGTGCATTGTTAATCTCACTCTAACTTATGATTTACAGTTAGTCCTTACATAAGTTTAATAACTTACTATGTTTGTTGTTGTGCCTTGTCCATTGCCCTATCTATTCTTTTTCCACTTGAGAGACATTGTCAACTTACCTGTTATCTTAAAGGGCTTTGGTGAGGTGACATGCATCTGCACCAACTTCCATAAAAGCTCCGTGGTGGCCATCCGAGGCGCCAACCTCGATTTAATGCACACCCTCTACAGTTTTTCGGCATCAAGGGCATCCTTCCCAATCAAATATTTGGGTCTTCCGCTCTCAATGTGCCAGCTGAGGAAAGTTGACTTCCAATACCTAGAGGACAAGGCGGCCGGGAAATTGGTCACCTGGAACGGGAAAAACATCACCACCATTGGGCGCATGGCCCTTGTTCATTCGGCCATCACCTCCCAGGTTGTGTACTCCATTACACCCCTCATTGTCCCACGGGGCTCCCTGAACAACCTCAACAAGATCGAGTGAGCTTTTCTATGGTCTGGTTCAGACAAAACTACCGATGCGAAATGCAAAGTCAACTGGGACATAGTATGCCGACCTACAAGCTATGGAGGCCTGGGTGTCCTCAATATCGACAAGTTTGCTCGTGCCTTGAGGCCGAGATGCCTTTGGCTTGAATGAAAAGAGCCGAGCAAACTGTGGGTGGGACTGGGTAACCCTTGCACCGCGAAGGACCATGATTTCTTCTATGCCTCCACTTCTATCATCATGGGCAATGGAGCCAAAACGCCTTTTTGGGATTTGCCTTGGTTGCTTGGTCGCAAGCCCAAGGAAATTGCACCACTCAATTTTGAGGCCTCGACGAGAAAGAACTGGAAGGTGTTGGGGAACGTAGCAGAAATTCAAAATTTTCTACCCATCACCAAGATCAATCTATGGAGATTCTAGCAACAAGAGAGGGAGGATGAGCATCTTCATGTTGGGGAACGTAGTAATTTCAAAATTTTCCTACGCACACGCAAGATCATGGTGATGTATAGCAACGAGAGGGGGAGTGTATCTTCATACCCTTGAAGATCGCTAAGCGGAAGCGTTTATCAACGCGGTTGATGTAGTCGTACGTCTTCACGATCCGACCGATCCAAGTACCGACCGCACGGCACCTCCGAGTTCTGCACACGTTCAGCTCGATGATGTCCTCGCCTTCTCGATCCAGCAAGACGGGCAAAGTAGTAGATGGGTTCCGGCAGCATGACGGCGTGGTGACGGTGTTGGTGAAGAACAATCTCCGCAGGGCTTCGCCTAAGCACTACGGAAACTATGACGGAGGATAAACTAGAGGGGACGGGGTTGCCGGTACACGGCTTGGTGTTTCTTGATGTGTCTTTGGTGATAGCCCTGTCCCTCTATTTATATGTTGAGCCTTGGGGTCGAAACTTGGAGTAAAAGCCTCCACAAAGTCGGTTTCACCCGAAAGGCAAGAGTCCTTCTCGAACTCCAGGGCAAGACGCCAGGGTTCCCGGCGTCTGGCCCCTGGACTCTGCAAAACTTCCTTTTGCGCTTTCCAAAAACCTTGTCGGCTTTCCCCTTTGGCCCAAATAACGTGTTCTCGTACCCAAACATTTCGGGAAACATTCGGAACCCCTTTTGGTGAATTCCGGAACTCTTCCGGAGATCAAACACTATTATCCCATATATATCAAACTTTATCTCCGGACCATTCCGGAGTTCCTCGTCATGTCCATGATCTCATCCGGGACTCCGAACAACATTCGGTTACCAACATACATAACTCATATAATACTATATCGTCAACGAAACGTTAAGCGTGCGGACCCTACGGGTTCGAGAACTATGTAGACATGACCGAGAACTGTTTCCGGTCAATAACCAATAGAGGGACATGGATGCCCATATTGGCTCCCACATATTCTACGAAGATCTTTATCGGTCAAACCGCATAACAACATACGTTGTTCCCTTTGTCATCGGTATGTTACTTGCCCAAGATTCGATCGTCGGTATCTCAATACCTAGTTCAATCTCGTTACCGCCAAGTCTCTTTACTCGTTCCATAATACATCATCCCGCAACTAACTCATTAGTTGCAATGCTTGGAAGGCTTTAAGTGATGTGCATTACCGAGTGGGCCCAGAGATACCTCTCCGACAATCGGAGTGACAAATCCTAATCTCGAAATACGCCAACCCAACAAGTACCTTCGGAGACACCTGTAGAGCACCTTTATAATCACCCAGTTACGTTGTGACGTTTGGTAGCACACAAAGTGTTCCTCCGGTAAACGGGAGTTGCATAATCTCATAGTCATAGGAACATGTATAAGTCATGAAGAAAGCAATAGCAACATACTAAACGATCGAGTGCTAAGCTAACGGAATGGGTCATGTCAATCACATCATTCTCCTAATGATGTGATCCCATTAATCAAATGACAACTCATGTCTATGGTTAGGAAACATAACCACCTTCGATTAACGAGCTAGTCAAGTAGAGGCATACTAGTGACACTATGTTTGTCTATGTATTCACACATGTATTATGTTTCCGGTTAATACAATTCTAGCATGAATAATAAACATTTATCATGATATAAGGAAATAAATAATAACTTTATTATTGCCTGTAGGGCATATTTCCTTCAGTCTCCCACTTGCACTAGAGTCAATAATCTAGTTCACATCGCCATGTGATTTAACACCAATATTCACATCTGTATGTGATTAATACCCATAGTTCACATCGTCATGTGATCAACACCCAAAGGGTTACTAGAGTCAATAATCTAGTTCACATCGTTATGTGATTAACAACCAAAGAGTACTAAGGTATGATCATGTTTTGCTCGTGAGAGAAGTTTAGTCAACGGGTCTGTCACATTCAGAGCCGTATGTATTTTGCAAATATCTATGTCTACAATGCTCTGCACGGAGCTACTCTAGCTAATTGCTCCCACTTTCAATATGTATCTAGACCGAGACTTAGAGTCATCTAGATTAGTGTCAAAACTTGCATCGACGTAACCCTTTACGACGAACCTTTTATCACTTCCATAATCGAGAAACATATCCTTATTCCACTAAGGATAATTTTGACCGTTGTCCATTGATCTACTCCTAGATCACTATTGCACTCCCTTGCCAAGCTTAGTGGTAGGGTATGCAATAGATCTGGTACACAACATGGCATACTTTATAGAACCTATGGCTGATGCATAGGGAATGACTTTCATTCTCTTTCTATCTTCTGCCGTGGTCGGGTTTTGAGTCTTACTCAATCTCACACCTTGTAACACAGGAAAGAACTCTTTCTTTAACTGTTCCATTTTGAACTACTTCAAAATCTTGTCAAGGTATGTATTCATTGAAAAACTTATCAAGCGTCTTGATCTATCTCTATATATCTTGATGCTTAATATATAAGCAGCTTCACCGAGGTCCTTCATCGAAAAACTCTTATTCAAGTACCCCTTTATGCTATCCAGAAATTCTATATCATTTCCAATCAACAATATGTCATCCACATATAATATTAGAAATGCTACAGAGCTCCCACTCACTTCCTTGTAAATACAGGCTTCTCCAAAAGTCTGTATAAAACCATATGCTTTGATCAACTCATCAAAGTGTATATTCCAACTCCGAGATGCTTGCACCAGTCCATTGATGGATCGCTGGAGCTTGCACATTTTGTTAGCACCTTTAGGATTGACAAAACCTTATGGTTGTATCATATACAACTCTTCTTTAATAAATCCATTAAGGAATGCAGTTTTGACATCCTTTTGCCAAATTTTCATAAAATGTGGCAATTGCTAACATGATTCGGACAGACTTAAGCATTGATACGAGTGAGAAAATCTCATTGTATTCAACACCTTGAACTTATCGAAAACCTTTTTGCGACAAGTCAAGCTTTGTAGATAGTAACACTACTATCAGCATCTGTCTTCCTCTTGAAGATCCATTTATTTTCTATGGCTTGCCGATCATCCGGCAAGTCTACCAAAGTCCATACTTTGTTCTCATACATGGATCATATCTCAGATTTTATGGCCTCAAGCCATTTCGCGGAATCTGGGCTCATCATCGCTTCCTCATAGTTCGTAGGTTCATCATGGTCTAGTAACACGACTTCCAGAACACGATTACCGTACCACTCTAGTGTGGATCTTACTCTGAAGACCTACGAGGTTTGGTAGCAACTTGATCTGAAGTTTCATGATCATCATCATTAACTTCCTCACTAATTGGTGTAGGAATCACTGGAACTGATTTCTGTGATGAACTACTTTCCAATAAGGGAGAAGGTACAATTACCTCATCAAGTTCTACTTTCCTCCCACTCACTTCTTTCGAGAGAAACTCCTTCTCTAGAAAGGATCCATTCTTAGCAATGAATGTTTTGCCTTCGGATCTGTGATAGAAGGTGTACCCAACAATTTTTTTTGGGTATTCCATGAAGACGCATTTCTCCGATTTGGGTTTGAGCTTATCAGGTTGAAAACCTTTTTCATATAAACATCGCAACTCGAAACTTTAAGAAACGACAACTTTGGTTTCTTGCCAAACCACAGTTCATAAGGCGTCGTCTCAAACGGATTTTGATGGTGCCCTATTTAAAGTGAATGCAACTGTCTCTAATGCATGACCCCAAAACAATAGTGGTAAATCGGTAAGATACATCATAGATCACACCGTATCCAATAAAGTGTGGTTACGACGTTCGGACACACCATAACGTTGTGGTGTTCCAGGTGGCGTGAGCTGTGAAACTATTCCACATTGTTTTATATGAAGGCCAAACTCGTAACTCAAATATTTTCCTCCACGATCAGATCGTAGAAACTTTATTTTCTTGTTACGATGATTCTCCACTTCACTCTGAAATTCTTTGAACTTTTCAACTATTTCAGACTTATGTTTCATCAAGTAGATATACGCATATCTGCTCAAATCATCTGTGAAGGTCAGAAAATAACGATACTTGCCACGAGCATCAATACTCATTGGATCGCATACATCGGTATGTATTATTTCCAACAAGTCAGTAGCTCGTTCCATTGTTTCGGAGAACGGAGTTTTTAGTCATCTTGCCCAAAAGGCACGGTTCGCAAGCATCAAATGATTCATAACCAAGTGATTCCGAAAATCCATCTTCATGGAGTTTCTTCATGCACTTTACACCGATATGACCCAAACTGCAGTGCCACAAATAAGTTGCACTATCATTATTAACTTTGCATCTTTTGGCATCAATCTTATGAATATGTGTATCACTACAATCGAGATCCAACAAACTATTTTCATTGGGTGTATGACCATTGAAGATTTTATTCATTTAAACAGAACAACAATTATTCTCTGATTTTAAATGAATAACCGTATTGCAATAAACATGATCAAATCATATTCATGCTCAACGCAAATGCCAAATAACACTTATTTAGGTTCCACACTAATCCCAAAAGTATAGGGAGTGTGCGATGATGATCATATCAATCTTGGAACTACTTCCAACACACCTCGTCACCTCACCCTCAACTAGTTTCTGTTTATTATGCAACTCCCATTTCGAGTTACTACTCTTAGCAACTGAACCAGTATCAAATACCAAGGGGTTGCTATAAACACTAGTAAAGTACACATCAATAACATGTATATCAGATATACCTATGTTCACTTTGCCATCCTTCTTATCCACCAAATACTTGGGGTAGTTCCACTTCCAGTGACCAGTCCCTTTGCAGTAGAATCACTTAGTCTTAGGCTTAGGTCCAGACTTGGGCTTCTTCACTTGAGCAGCAACTTGCTTGCTGTTCTTATTGAAGTTCCCCTTCTTCCCTTTGCCCTTTTTCTTGAAACTAGTGATCTCGTCCACCATCAATACTTTGATGTTTTTCTTTGATTTCTACCTTCGCCGATTTTTGCATCGCGAAGAGCTTGGGAATTGTTTTCATCATCCCTTGCATATTATAGTTCATCACGAAGTTCTACTAATTTGGTGGTGGTGACTAGAGAATTCTGTCAATCACTATCTTATCTGGAAGATTAACTCCCACTTGATTCAAGCGATTGTAGTACCCAGACAATCTGAGCACATGCTCACTAGTTGAGTGATTCTCCTCCATCTTTTAGCTATAGAACTTGTTGAAGACTTCATATCTCTCAACTCGGGTATTTGCTTGAAATATTAACTTCAACTCCTGGAACATCTCATATGGTCCATGACGTTGAAAACGTCTTTGAAGTCCCGATTCTAAGCCATATATAAATCATGGTGCACAAAACTATCAAGTAGTCATCATATTGAGCTAGCCAAACGTTCATAACGTCTGCATCTGCTCCTGCAATATGTCTCTGACCTAGCGGTGCATCAAGGATATAATTCTTCTGTGCAACAATGAGGATAAACCTCAGATCACGGATCCAATCCGCATCATTGCTACTAACATCTTTCAACACAATTTTCTCTAGGAACATATCAAAATAAACATATGAAAGCAACAACGCAAGCTATTGATTTACAACATAATTTGCAAAATACTACCAGGACTAAGTTCATGATAAATTTAAGTTCAATTAATCATATTACTTAAGAACTCCCACTTAGAAAGACATCCCTCTAATCCTCTAAGTGATCACGTGATCCAAATCAACTAAACCATAACCGATCATCACGTGAAATGGAGTAGCTTTCAATGGTGAACATCATTATGTTGATCATATCTACTATATGATTCACGCTCGACCTTTCGGTCTCTGTGTTCTGAGGCCATATCTTCATATGCTAGGCTCGTCAAGTTTAACCTGAGTATTCCGCGTGTGCAAAACTGGCTTGCACCCGTTGTAAATGGACGTAGAGCTTATCACACCCGATCATCACGTGGTGTATGGGCACGACAAACTTTGGCAACGGTGCATACTCAGGGAGAACACTTCTTGATAATTAGTGAGAGATCATCTTAAAATGCTACCGTCAATCAAAGCAAGATAAGATGCATAAAAGATAAACATCACATGCAATCAATATAAGTGATATGATATGGCCATCATCATCTTGTGCTTGTGATCTCCATCTCCGAAGCACCATCATGATCACCATCGTCACCGGCGCGACACCTTGATCTCCATCGTAGCATCGTTGTCGTCTCGCCAACTATTGCTTCTACGACTATCGCTGCCGCTTAGTGATAAAGTAAAGCAATTACCAGGTGATTGCATTGCATACAATAAAGCGACAACCATATGGCTCATGCCAGTTGCCGATAACTCGGTTACAAAACATGATCATCTCATACAATAAAATATAGCATCACGTCTTGACCATATCACATCACAACATGCCCTGCAAAAACAAGTTAGACGTCCTCTACTTTGTTGTTGCAAATTTTATGTGGCTGCTACGGGCTGAGCAAGAACCGTTCTTACCTACGCATCAAAACCACAATGATAGTTTGTCAAGTTAGTGATGTTTTAAACTTCGCAAGGACCGGGCATAGCCACACTCGATTCAACTAAAGTTGGATAAACAGACACCCGCCAGCCACCTATGTGCAAAGCACGTCGGTAGAACCAGTCTCGCGTAAGCGTACGCGTAATGTCGGTCCGGGCCGCTTCATCCAACAATACCGCCGAACCAAAGTATGACATGCTGGTAAGCAGTATGACTTGTATCGCCCACAACTCATTTGTGTTCTACTCGTGCATATAACATCTACGCATAAAACCTAGGCTCGGATGCTACTGTTGGGGAATGTAGTAATTTCAAATTTTTCCTACGCACACGCAAGATCATGGTGATGTATAGCAACGAGAGGGGGAGTGTATCTTCATACCCTTGAAGATCGCTAAGTTAAAGCGTTTATCAACGCGGTTGATGTAGTCGTACGCCTTCACGATCTGACCGATCCAAGTACCGAACGCACGGCACCTCCGAGTTCTGCACACGTTCAGCTCGATGACGTCCTCGCCTTCTTGATCCAGCAAGACGGGCGAAGTAGTAGATGAGTTCCGGCAGCACGACGGCGTGGTGACGGTGTTGGTGAAGAACAATCTCCGCAGGGCTTCGCCTAAGCACTACGGAAACTATGTCGGAGGATAAACTAGAGGGGACGGGGTTGCCGGCACACGGCATGGTGTTTCTTGATGTGTCTTTGGTGCTAGCCCTGTCCCTCTATTTATATGTTGAGCCTTGGGGTCGAAACTTGGAGTAAAAGCCTCCACAAAGTCGGTTTCACCCGAAAGGCAAGAGTCCTTCTCGGACTCCAGGGCCAGATGCCAGGGTTCCCGGCGTCTGGACCCAGACGCGAGGGACCCTGGCGTCTGGCCCCTGGACTCCGCAAAACTTCCTTTTGCGCTTTCCAAAAACCTTGTCGGCTTTCCCCTTTGGCCCAAATAATGTGTTCTCGTACCCAAACATTTCGGGAAACATCCGGAACCCCTTCCGGTGAATTCCGGAACTCTTCCGGAGATCAAACACTATTATCCCATATATCAAACTTTATCTCCGGACCATTCCGGAGTTCCTCGTCATGTCCATGATCTCATCCGGGACTCCGAACAACATTCAGTTACCAACATACATAACTCATATAATACTATATCGTCAACGAAACGTTAAGCGTGCGGACCCTACGGGTTTGAGAACTATGTAGACATGACCTAGAACTTGTTTCCGGTCAATAACCAATAGCGGGACCTGGATGCCCATATTGGCTCCCACATATTCTACGAAGATCTTTATCGGTCAAACCGCATAACAACATACGTTGTTCCCTTTGTCATCGGTATGTTACTTGCCCGAGATTCGATCATCGGTATCTCAATACCTAGTTCAATCTCGTTATCGGTAAGTCTCTTTACTCGTTCCATAATACATCAATGCTTGCAAGGCTTTAAGTGATGTGCATTACCGAGTGGGCCCAGAGATACCTCTCCGACAATCGGAGTGACAAATCCTAATCTCGAAATATGTCAACCCAACAAGTACCTTCGGAGACACCTGTAGAGCACCTTTATAATCACCCAGTTACGTTGTGACGTTTGGTAGCACACAAAGTGTTCCTCCGATAAACGGGAGTTGCATAATCTCATAGTCATAGGAACATGTATAAGTCATGAAGAAAGCAATAGCAACATACTAAATGATCGAGTGCTAAGCTAACGGAATGGGTCATGTCAATCACATCATTCTCCTAATGATGTGATCCCGTTAATCAAATGACAAATCATGTCTATGGTTAGGAAACATAACCATCTTCGATTAACGAGCTAGTCAAGTAGAGGCATACTAGTGACACTATGTTTGTCTATGTATTCACACATGTATTATGTTTCCGGTTAATACAATTCTAGCATGAATAATAAACATTTATCATGATATAAGGAAATAAATAATAACTTTATTATTGCCTCTAGGGCATATTTCCTTCACTTCATACCTTTGAAGATCACTAAGCGGAAGCGTTACAAGAACGCGGATGATGGAGTCGTACTCGCGACAATTCAAATCGCGGAAGATCCGATCTAGCGCCGAACGGACGGCGCCTCTGCTTTCAACACACGTACAGCCCGGGGACGTCTCCTCCTTCTTGATCCAGCAAGGGGAGAGGAGAAGTTGAGGGAGAACTCCGACAGCACGACGGCGTGGTGGTGGTGGAGCTCGTGGTTCTCCAGCCGGGCTTCGCCAAGCACTACGGAGGAGGAGGAGGTGTTGAAGGAGGGAGAGGGCTGCGCCAGGGGAAGGGTGCGGCTGCCCTCTCTCTCCCTTACTATATATAGGGGGGAGGGGTGGAGGAGGCGCCCTAGGGTTCCCTAGGGGATGGGTGGCGGCCACAGGGGAAACCCTAGATGGGTTTGGGCGCCCCCACCCCCTAGGAAACTTGCCTCCCAAGCCGGGAGGGGCGGCTGCCCTAGGGGTGGCGCCCCCACCTCTCCAGGTTACGCGAGATGGGGTGGGAGGGGCGCTCATCCCCTTAGTGGGCTGATGTGCCCCCTCCCCTTGGCCCATAAGGCCCCCAACGCTTGCCGGGGCCTCCGAAACACCTTTCGGACACACTGGTCATCACCTGGTACCCCCGGAACAATTCTGGACTCCAATACCCTTCGTCCAATATATCGATCTTCACCTCCGGACCATTCCGGAGTTCCTCGTGACGTCCGGGATCTCATCCGGGACTTCAAACAACCTTCGGTAACCACATACTATTTCCCATAACAACTCTAGCGTCACCGAACCTTAAGTGTGTAGACCCTACGGGGGTCGGGAACCATGCAGACATGACCGAGACGTTCCCCGGCCAATAACCAACAGCGGGATCTGGATACCCATGTTGGCTCCCACATGTTCCACGATGATCTCATCGGATGAACCACGGTGTCGAGGATTCAATCAATCCCGTATACAATTCCCTTGTCCATTGGTATGTTACTTGCCCGAGATTCGATCGGCGGTATCCCTATACCTTGTTCAATCTCGTTACCGGTAAGTCACTTTACTCGTTTCGTAATGCATGATCCCGCGACTAACTACTTAGTCACATTGAGCTCATTATGATGATGCATTACCGAGTGGGCCCAGAGATACCTCTGTGTCATACGGAGTGACAAATCCCAGTCTCGATTCGTGCCAACCCACCAGACACTTTCAGAGATACATGTAGTGCACCTTTATAGCCACCCAGTTACGTTGTGACGTTTGGTACACCCAAAGCATTCCTACGGTATCCGGGAGTTGCACAATCTCATGGTCTAAGGAAATGATACTTGACATTAGAAAATCTCTTAGCAAACGAACTACACGATCTTGTGCTATGCTTAGGATTGGGTCTTGTCCATCACATCATTCTCCTAATGATGTGATCCCGTTATCAATGACATTCAATGCCCATGGTCAGGAAACCATAACCATCTATTGATCAACGAGCTAGTCAACTAGAGGCTCACTATGGACATGTTGTGGTTTATGTATTCACACATGTATTACGGTTTCCAGTTAATACAATTATAGCATGAACAATAGACAATTATCATGGACAAGGAGATATAATAATAACCATTTTATTATTGCCTCTAGGGCATATTTCCAACAATCTCCCACTTGCACTAGAGTCAATAATCTAGTTCACATCACTATGTGATTGTAATGAATCCAACACCCATTGGGTTTGATCATATCTCGCTTGTGAGAGAGGTTATTAGTCAACGGGTCTGAATCTTTCAGATCCGTGTGTGCTTTACAAATCTCTATGTCATCTCCTAGATGCAGCTACCACGCGCTATTTGGAACTATTCCAAATAACTGCTCTACTATACGAATCCGGTTTACTACTCAGAGTCATCTGGATTAGTGTCAAAGTTTGCATCGGCGTAACCCTTTACGACGAACTCTTTTACCACCTCCATTATCGAGAAAATTCCTTAGTCCACTAGTTACTAAGGATAACCTTGACCGCTGTGTTGTGATCCATTCCTGGATCACACTTGTACCCCTTGACTGACTCATGGAAAGGCACACTTCAGGTGCGGTACACAACATAGCATACTGTAGAGCCCACATCTAAAGCATAGGGGATGACCTTCGTCCTTTCTCTCTCTTCTGCCGTGGTCAGATCTTGAGTCGTACTCAATGCTCACACCTTATAACACAGCCAAGAACTCCTTCTTTGCCGATCTGTTTTGAACTCCTTCAAAATCTTGTCACGGTATGTATTCATTTGAAAGTACTATTAAGCGTTTTGATCTATCCTTATAGATCTTCATGCTCAATGTTCAAGTAGCTTAATATAGGTTTTCCATTGAAAAACACTTTTCAAACAACCCTATATTTTTTTCAGAAATTCTACATCATTTCTGATCAACAATATGTCAACAACATATACTAATCAGAAATTCTATAGTGCTCCCACTCACTTCTTTGGAAATACAAGTTTCTCATAAACTTTGTATAAACCCAAAATCTTTGATCCTCTCATAAAAGCGTATATGCCAACTCCGAGATGCTTACTTCAGTCCTTTGAAGGATTGCTGGAGCTTTGCATACTTGTTAGCATCTTATAGTATTGACAAAACCTTCTGGTTGTATCATATACAACCTTTCCTCAAGAAAATTGTCGAGGAAACAATGTTTTGACATCCTATCTGCAAGGTTTCATAAATAATGCAGTAACTGCTAATATAATTCCAACACTCTTAGCACCGCTACGAGTGAGAAAGTCTCATCACAATCAACTCCTTGAACTTGTCAGAAAACATCTTAGCGACAAGTTGAGCTTTCTTAATGGTGACACTTACCATCATTCTCCGTCTTCCTTTTAAAATCCATCTGTACCCAACAGCCTTACGACCATCAAGTAGTTGTTCCAAAGTCTATACTTTGTTTTCATGCATGGATCCTTTCTCGGATTTTATGGCCTCGAGCCATTCGTCGGAATCCGGGCCCACCATCGCTTCTCCATAGCTCGTAGGTTCATTGTTATCTAGTACCATGACCTCCAAGACAGGATTACATACCACTCTGGAGTAGTACGTATCCTTGTCGACCTACAAGTTTTGGTAGAGACTTGATCCGAAGTTTAATGATCAATATCATCAGCTTCCACTTCAATTGGTGTAGGCGCCACAGGAACAACTTCCTGTGCCCTGCTGCACACTAGTTGAAGTGACGGTTCAATAACCTCATCAAGTCTCCACCATCCTCCCACTCAATTCTTTCGAGAGAAACTTTTCCTCGAGAAAGGACCCGTTTCTAGAAACAATCACTTTTGCTTCCGGATCTAAAATAGGAGGTATACCCAACTGTTTTGGGGTGTCCTATGAAGATGCATTTATCCGCTTTGGGTTCGAGCTTATCAGCCTGAAACTTTTTCACATAAGCGTCGCAGCCCCAAACTTTTAAGAAACGACAACTTAGGTTTCTCTAAACCATAGTTCATACGGTGTCGTCTCAACGGAATTGCGTGGTGCCCTATTTAAAGTGAATGCGGTTGTCTCTAATGCCTAACCCATAAATGATAGTTAATTCGATAAGAGACATCATGGTATGCACCATATCCAATAGGGTGCAGCTATGATGTTCGGACACACCATCACACTATGGTGTTCCAGGCGGTATTAGTTGTGACACAATTTCCACAATGTCTTAATTGTATACCAAACTCATAACTCAGATACTCATCTCTATGATCATATCATAGACATTTTATCCTCTTGTCACGATGATCTTCAACTTCACTGTAAAATTACTTGAACCTTTCAATAATTCAGACTTGTGTCTCATCAAGTAAATATACTCAGCATCTACTCAAATCATTTGTGAAGAACATAACGATATCCACTGCGTGCCTCAGCACTCATTGGACTGCATACATCAAAATGTATTACTTCCAACAAGTTGCTTTCTTGTTCCATCTTACTGAAAACGAGGCTTTTCAGTCATCTTGCCCATGTGGTATGATTTGCATGTCTCAAGTGATTCAAAATCAAGTGAGTCCAAATGATCCATCTGCATGGAGTTTCTTCATGCGTACATACTAATAGACATGGTTCGCATGTCTCAAACTTTTCAAAAAACGAGTGAGTCCGAAAGATCCATCAACATGGAGCTTCTTCATGCGTTTTATACCAATATGAATCAAATGGCAGTGCCACAAGTAGGTGGTACTATCATTACTATCTTATATCTTTTGCCATGAACATGTGTATCACTACGATCGAGATTCAATAAACCATTCATTTTAGGTGCAAGACCATTGAAGGTATTATTCAAATAAACAGAGTAACCATTATTCTCCTTAAATGAACAACTGTATTGCGATAAACATAATCCAATCATGTCTATGCTCAACGCAAACACCAAATAACAATTATTTAGGTTTAACACCAATCCCTATGGTAGAGGGAGCGTGCGATGTTTGATAATATCAACCTTGGAAATACTTCCAACACATATCATCACCTCGCCTTCAGCTAGTCTTCATTTATTCCGTAGCCTTTTATTTTGAGTTACTAACACTTAGCAACTGAACCGGTATCTATTACACTGGTGCTACTAGGAGTACTAGTAAAGTACACATTAATATAATGTATATCCAATATACTTCTGTCGACCTTGCCAGCCTTCTCATCTACCAAGTATCTAGGGTAGTTCTACTTCAGTGACCGTTCCCCTCATTACAGAAGCACTTAGTCTCGGGTTTGGGTTCAAACTTTGGGTTTCTTCACTAGAGTAGCAACTGATTTGCCGTTTTCATGAAGTATCCCTTCTTGCCCTTGCCCTTCTTGAAACTAGTGGTTTCACTAACCATCAACAATAGATGCTCCTTCTTGATTTCTACTTTCGCGGTGTCAAACATCATGAATAGCTCAAGGATCATCATATCTATCCCTGATATGTTATAGTTCATCAAGAAGCTATAGTAGCTTGGTGGCAATGACTTTGGAGAACCATCACTATCTCTTAAGGAAGATTAACTCCCACTCGATTCAAGTGATTGTAGTACTCAGACAATCTGAGCACATGCTCAACGATTGAGCTTTTCTCCCTTAGTTTGCAGGCCTAAGAAACTCGTCAGAGGTCTCAAACCTCTTGACATGGGCACGAGCCTGAAATCCCAATTTCAGCCCTTTGAACATCTCATATGTTCCGCGACGTTTCAAAATCGTCTTCGGCGCCTCAATTCTAAACCGTTTAACATTACTGAACTATCACGTAGTCATCAAAATGTGTATGTCAGATGTTCGCAACATCCACAGACGACGTCCGAGGTTCAGCACACCGAGCGATGCATTAAGGACATAAGCCTTCTGCGTAGCAATGAGGACAATCCTCAGTTTACGGACCTAGTCCGCATAATTGCTACTATCAACTTTCAACTAAATTTTCTCTAGGAACATATCTTAAAACAGTAGAACTAAAGCATAGGCTACGGCATAATTTGCAAAGACCTTTTGACTATGTTCATGATAATTAAGTTCATCTGATTATTTAATGAACTCCCACTTAGATAGACATCCCTCTAGTCATCTAAGTGATACATGATCCGAGTCAACTAGGCCGTGTTCGATCATCACGTGAGACGGACTAGTCATCATTGGTGAACATCTTCATGTTGATCGCATCTGCTATACGACTCATGTTCGACCTTTCGGTCTCTGTGTTCCGAGGCCATGTCTGTACATGCTAGGATCGTCAAGTCAACCTAAGTGTTTTGCATGTGTAAATCTGGCTTACACCCGTTGTATGCGAACGTTAGAATCTATCACACCCGATCATCACGTGGTGCTTCGAAACAACGCACCTTCGCAACGGTGCACAGTTAGGGGGAACACTTTCTTGAAATTTTATGAGGGATCATCTTATTTATGCTATCATCGTTCTAAGCAAATAAGATGCAAAAACATGATAAACATCTCATGCAATCAAATAGTGACATGATATGGCCAATATCATTTTGCTCCTTTTGATCTCCATCTTCGGGGCGCCATGATCATCATCGTCACCGGCATGACACCATGATCTCCATCATCGTGTCTTCATGAAGTTGTCTCGCCAACTATTACTTCTACTACTATGGCTAATGGTTTAGCAATAAAGTAAAGTAATTACATGGCGTTATTCAATGACACGCAGGTCATACGATAAATTAAGACAACTCCTATGGCTCCTGCCGGTTGTCATACTCATCGACATGCAAGTCGTGATTCCTATTACAAGAACATGATCAATCTCATACATCACATTATATCATTCATCACATCCTTTTGGCCATATCACATCACACAGCATATGCTGCAAAAGCAAGTTAGACGTCCTCTAATTGTTGTTGCAAGTTTTTACGTGGCTGCTATAGGTTTCTAGCAAGAACGTTTCTTACCTACGCCAAAACCACAACGTGATATGCCAATTGCTATTTACCCTTCATAAGGACCCTTTTCATCGAATCCGATCCGACTAAAGTGGGAGAGACAGACACCCGCTAGCCACCTTATGCAACTAGTGCATGTCAATCGGCGGAACCTGTCTCACGTAAGTGTACGTGTAAGGTCGGTCTGGGCCGCTTCATCCCACGATGCCGCCAAATCAAGATAAGACTAGTAACGGTAAGCATATTGAACAAACCAACGCCCACAACTACTTGTGTTCTACTTGTGCATAGAATCTACGCAAAGACCTAGCTCATGATGCCACTGTTGGGGAATGTAGCAGAAATTCAAAATTTTCTACGTATCACCAAGATCAATCTATGGAGATTCTAGCAACAAGAGAGGGAGAGGATGAGCATCTTCATACATTTGAAGATTGCTAAGCGGAAGCATTACAAGAACGCGGATGATGGAGTCGTACTCGCGGCGATTCAAATCGTGGAAGATCCGATCTAGCACCGAACGGACGGCGCCTCCGCGTTCAACATACGTACAGCCCGGGGACGTCTCCTCCTTCTTGATCCAGCAAGGGGAGAGGAGAAGTTGAGGGAGAAATCCGACAGCACGACAACATGGTGGTGGTGGAGCTCATGGTTCTCTAGCAGGGCTTCGCCAAGCACTATAGAGGAGGAGGAGGTATTGGAGGAGGGAGAGGGCTGCGCCAGGGGAAGGGTGCGGCTGCCCTCTCTCTCCCTTACTATATATAGGGGGAAGGGGGTGGAGGAGGCACCCTAGGGTTCCCTAGGGGATGGGTGGCGGCCACAGGGGAAACCCTAGATGGGTTTGGGCGCCCCCACCCCCTAGGAAACTTGCCTACCAAGCCGGGAGGGGCGGCTGCCCTAGGGGTGGCGCCCCTACCTCTCCAGGTTACGCAAGATGGAATGGGAGGGGCGCTCAGCCCCTTAGTGGGCTGATGTGCCCCCTCCCCTTGGCCCATAAGGCCCCCCAATGCTTGTCGGGGCCTCCGAAACCCCTTTCGGACACGATGGTCATCACCTGGTACCCCCGGAACAATTTTGGACTCCAATACCCTTCGTCCAATATATCGATCTTCACCTCTGGACCATTCCGGAGTTCCTCGTGACGTCCGGGATCTCATCCGAGAATTCGAACAACCTTCGGTAACCACATACTATTTCCCATAACAACTCTAGCGTCACCGAACCTTAAGTGTGTAGACCCTACGGGTTCGGGAACCATGCAGACATGACCGAGACGTTCTCTGGCCAATAACCAACAGCGGTATCTGGATACCCATGTTGGCTCCCACATGTTCCATGATGATCTCATCGGATGAACCACAATGTCGAGGATTCAATCAATCCCGTATACAATTCCCTTGTCCATTGGTATGTTACTTGCCCGAGATTCGATCGGCGGTATCCCTATACCTTGTTCAATCTCGTTACCGGTAAGTCACTTTACTCGTTCCGTAATGCATGATCCCGCGACTAACTACTTAGTCACATTGAGCTCATTATGATGATGCATTACCGAGTGGGCCCAGAGATACCTCTTTGTCATACGGAGTGACAAATCCCAGTCTCGATTCGTGCCAACCCAACAGACACTTTCGGAGATACCTGTAGTGCACCTTTATAGCCACCCAGTTACGTTGTGACGTTTGGTACACCCAAAGCATTCCTACGGTATCCGGGAGTTGCACAATCTCATGGTCTAAGGAAATGATACTTGACATTAGAAAAGCTCTTAGCAAACGAACTACACGATGTTGTGCTATGCTTAGGATTGGGTCTTGTCCATCACATCATTCTCCTAATGATGTGATCCCGTTATCAATGACATCCAATGCCCATGGTCAGGAAACCATAACCATCTATTGATCAACGAGCTAGTCAACTAGAGGCTCACTAGGGACATGTTGTGGTCTATGTATTCACACATGAATTACGGTTTTCAGTTAATACAATTATAGCATGAACAATAGACAAATATCATGAACAAGGAAATATAATAATAACCATTTTATTATTGCCTCTAGGGCATATTTCCAACAGAAGGTTCGGGAGGCTCTCAAGGGAAATGCTTGGATGCTCAAGATCAGACAAGACACCGTCATCACCGGCCACCATGTCTCCGAATTCTTTACTCTCTGGATGCTCATTCACGAGTTCCAGTCAACGAACACTCCAAAGATGCATTATATGGAAACACTCTACAGATGGTTTATACTCCACGCCAACTGCGTACAAGGTGCGGTTCCTTGGTTTGACTCTATCCCCCATGAAATTCATGGTGTGGAAGTGTGGGAGCCCCCGAAAGTCAAATTCTTCGCTTGGCTGGCCTTGCAAGATCGGATTTGGACCGCCGACCGGCTTGAGCAGCATGGTTGGCCTAACTGTGGCCTCTTCCCCCTCTGCAAGCGAGAGCAGGAGACGCGCATCCATCTCTTCGTTAAGTGCCGCTTCACTACTAGGGTCTGGCATTTGATCATTGATAAATATGCCCTTGTGCACTGATACGTCTCCTACGTATCTATAATTTTTGATTATTCCATGCTATTATATTACCTGTTTTGAATGATTATGGGCTTTATTATACACGTTTATATTACTTTTGGGACTAACCTATTAACCGGAGGCCCAGCCCATATTGCTGTTTTATTGCCTGTTTCGGTATTTCGAAGAAAAGGAATATCAAACGGAGTCCAAACGGAACGAAACCTTCGGCAGCGTGATTCTTTGGAAGAATATCATCCAGGAGACTTGGAGTTCACGTCATAAGAGCCTCGAGGAGACCACGAGATAGGAGGGGGGCCCCCCACTGGGCGTGCCCCCTGTCTCGTGGACCCCTCGAGCACCCCCCGACTGATTTCTTTCGCCTATATAAGCCTACGTACCCTAAAAACATCGAATATCAAGATAGATCGGGAGTTCCGCTGCCGCAAGCCTCTATAGCCACCAAAAACCTCTCGGGAGCCCGTTCTGGCACCCTGCCAGAGGGGGAACCCATCATCGGTGGTCATCTTCATCATCCCGGTGCTATCCATGATGAGGAGGGAGTAGTTCACCCTCGGGGCTGAGGGTATGTACTAGTAGCTATGTGTTTGATCTCTCTCTCTCTCGTGTTCTCTCTATGGCACGATCTTGATGTATCGCGAGCTTTGTTATTATAGTTGGATCTTATGATGTTTCTCCCCCTCTACTCTCTTGTGATGATATCGGATTGAGTCTTTACTTTGAGAACACTTGATGTATGTCTTGTCGTGTTTATCTGTGGTGACAATGGGATATCACGTGCCACTTGATGTATGTTTTGGTGACCAACTTGCGGGTTCCGCCCATGAACCTATGCATAGGGGTTGGCACACGTTTTCTTGACTCTCCAGTAGAAACTTTGGGGCACTCTTTGAAGTACTTTGTGTTGGTTGGATGAATCTGAGATTGTGTGATGCATATCGTATAATCATGCCAACGGATACTTGAGGTGACAATGGAGTATCTAGGTGACATTAGGGTTTTGGTTGATTTGTGTCTTAAGGTGTTATTCTAGTACGAACTCTTTAATAGATCGATCCGAAAGAATAACTTTGAGGTGGTTTCGTACCCTACCTTAATCTCTATGTTTGTTCTCCGCTATTAGTGGCTTTGGAGTGACTCTTTGTTGCATGTTGAGGGCTTGTTATATGATCTATCTATGTTATTATTGTTGAGAGAACTTGCACTAGTGAAAGTCTGAACCCTAGGCCTTCTTTCCTATCATTGCAATACCGTTTGTGCTCACTTTTATCGCTTGCTACCTTGCTGTTTTTATAATTTCAGATTACAAATACCTTTATCTACCATCCATATTGCACTTGTATCACCATCTCTTCGCCGAACTAGTGCACCTATACAATTTGCCATTGTATTGGGTGTGTTGGGGACACAAGAGACTCTTTGTTATTTGGTTACAGGGTTGTTTGAGAGAGACCATCTTCATCCTACGCCTCCCACGGATTGATAAACCTTAGGTCATCCACTTGAGGGAAATTTGCTACTGTCCTACAAACCCGTGCACTTTCAGGCCCAACAACGTCTACAAGAAGAAGGTTGTGTAGTAGACGTCAAGCTCTTTTCTGGCGCCATTGCCGGGGAGGTGAGTGCTTGAAGGTATATCTTTAGATCTTGAAATCGAATCTTTTTGTTTCTTGTTTTATCACTAGTTTAGTTTATAAAAGAAAACTACAAAAATATGGAGTTGAGTTTGTCTCATACGCTTCGTATTTTTAATATCATTCGTGAGTTTGATGAAAAGGAAAATTGTTCTCAAGTTCTAGAAGAAGAAATCTATAGAATTTTTGGTACTAGATCTTTGAATGATGAGCATGATTGCAATGTTGTTAGTATAAACTCCTTGAATATCCATAGTACTAATGATGATTGCACTAATCATGATGGTAATGTCTCCTATAAGCATGTTGATTTGTGTGGAGTAGATTGGACTTGCATGGACACACCAAATAGAGAAAATAGATATTGCAAGAGGCATAAGTATTTAAAAACTAAAGGTTTGCAAGAAAGTCTTGATGAGTGTGCTAGAAGATTCAATATTTTTCGTGCTCCTTGTGAACTTTGCAATGAACATGGTCATTTAAATCTCCAATGCAAATTGTTTCATGATTGAATCGTGTCCAAAAATTGTGATAACTTGATTACCCTTGGGAATCATAAAGAGCTTAGTCTTCTTTTGGGGTATGAAGAAATGAAACTTATAACTGAGGGTATTCCAAAATTTAATCTTGATAGATTTCTTGATTTTGATCTAGAGGATATTTATATGTTTTGTGCGGTGAATTGCATTGAAAATCCTTATATTGCCAATTACCTAAAGAAAAGGAAACAAATAGAAGATGAAGAGAATACTAATGAAAGGGAAGAGACTTCCCAATCTCCTCCTATTATTTCTTGTGATGAATCAGGTAACGAGGAGGAGCTTTCTATTCAACCAATCTCGTCAATAAGGAGCTCAAAGAGGAAGGTTGAACCCACACATAATGTGAAAAGAAAAGGAAAAAAAGGAGCAACAAAGGTAGAAAGGTATCCCTCCCAAATGATGTTGCTCCTACTACTCATTGTGATGATGATAATTGCTATACTATTGGTGCTATCCACATTTTTAAGGATGAGAGTGATTATGCTTATGATATGAAAGGGACCAAGCTTGGGGAAGCTACGTTTGATGAGGATGAAATATTTGAGAATATATTTTCTGAAATCAATGTTTGTCCCAAGCTTGGGGATGCTACGTTTAGTGAAGATGATATTTTTAGCATCACAAGTTTTGATATGTAAAGTTGTTATGATGATAGCATGCCTCCTACCTATGATGATTATATTGATGAAAGTGGGTTCGGAAGAGAGTCAACTTTAGGAAGTAGTGATCCCACTATTTTGGAGGATGTTGATTCTTATTGTGATGAATATGAAAGTGGATTTGGAAGAGTGTCAACTTTATTTAGTATTCCACTATCTCGGGAGAGGTTTCAATCGATTATGATGAGAACGAAGTTGCTACTTATGATGATTATTGTGATGAAACTTATGCTATAAAAAGTAGTGATGATTATATTTACAAATCTTGTCATGATTATGATTACCCTTTTTCTGAACATTACTCTTTTAATGTGGAAACAATTTATAGTATTCAAGTCTTTTATGATACTCCCACTATTCCGAATGAGAAGAAATTTGCTTATGTGGAGAGCAGTAAATTTTCTATGCTTGTAGATCATGAAAAGAATGCTTTAGGTGATGGTTATATTGTTGAATTCATTCATGATGCTACTGAAAATTATTATGAGAGAGGAACATATGCTTGTAGGAATTGCAATAATGTCAAGTTTCCTCTCTATGTGCTTAAAATCTTGAAGTTATGCTTGTTTTACCTTCCTATGCTATTTGATTGTTGTTCCCATAAGTTGTTTGCTTAAAAAAATCCCTATGCATAGGAAGTGGGTTAGAATTAAATGTGCTAGTCATATGCTTCATGATGCTCCCGTTATGTTTCAATTCTTATCTTTTATGTGAGCATCATTGTCATCATCATGCCTAGCTAGAAAGGCATTAAAGAAAAGCGCTTGTTGGGAGACAACCCAATATTTATCCTTACTGTTTTTGTGTGTTCACATGATTATGCTACTGTATTAATCATGTTTTATATCTTTTGTTTCAATAAAATGCCAAGTAAGACCTTTAGGATAGCTTACGGTGATAGTTGTGTTGATCCTGCTGAAAATCAGAAACTTTTGCACCCAGTAAATTAGTTTTGTTAATTCACAGAAACGTGCTCCTGATCTGATTCTTTTTGCTCCGGATTGGTACACATATTTCTTAGGATTTACTAATTTGGTAGGATTTTTGGAGTTCCAGAAGTATGCGTTTGATACAGATTACTACAGACTGTTCTGTTCTTGACAGATTCTGTTTTCTATGTGTTGTTTGCTTATTTTGATGAATCTATGAGTAGTATCGGAGGGTATGAATCATAGATAAGTTGGAGTACAGTAGATATTACAACAATATGAATTTAGAATGAGTTAATTACAGTACCTAAGTGGTGGTTTTGTTTGTCTTATACTAACGTAGCTTATAAGATTTCCTGTTGAGTTTTGTGTTGTGAAGTTTTCAAGTTTTGGGTAAAGCTTTTATGGACTATGGAATAAGGAGTGGCAAGAGCCTAAGCTTGGGGATGCCCAAGGAACCCCAAGATATTCAAGAATATCCAAAAGCCTAAGCTTGGGGATGCCCCGGGAAGGCATCCCCTCTTTCGTCTTCGTTCATTGGTAACTTTACTTGGAGCTATATTTTTATTCGCCACATGATATGTGTTTTGCTTGGAGCGTTGTGTATTATATTAGTCTTTGATTTTTAGTTTACCACAATCATCCTTGCTATACACACCTTTTGGGAGAAGCCTATTTGATTAGAATTTGCTAGAATACTCTATGTGCTTCACTTATATCTTTTGAGCTTGATAGTTTTTGCTCTAGTGCTTCACTTATATCTTTTAGAGCACGGCGATGGTTTTATTTTGTAGAAATTAATGAACTCTCATGCTTCACTTATATTATTTTGAGAGTCTTAAACAACATGGTTATTTGAATGAAAACTATCATAGGAAGTGAATTGGATGCTATGATTAATTTGATACTTGATATATAATTGTTTTGAGATATGGAGGTACTGATATTAAAGTCATGCTAGTTGGGTGATTATGAATTTAAAGAATGCTTGTGTTGAAGTTAGCAAGTCCCATAGCATGCACGTATGGTTAAAGTTGTGTAACAAATTTGAAACATGAAGCGTACCTGGCTTGTGTATCCTTATGAGTGGCGGTCGGGGACGAGCGATGGTCTTTTCCTACCAATCTATCCCCCTAGGAGCATGCGTGTAGTGCTTGATTTTTGATGACTTCTAAATTTTTGCAATAAGTATATGAGTTCTTTTGACTAATGTTGAGTCCATGGATTATACGCACTTTTACCTTTCCATCATTGCTAGCCTCTTCGGTACCGTGCATTGCCCTTTCTCACCTTGAGAGTTGGTGCAAACTTCACCGGTACATCCAAACCCCGTGATACGATACGCTCTATCACACATAAACCTCCTTATATCTTCCTCAAAACAGCCACCATACCTACCTATTATGGCATTTCCATAGCCATTCCGAGATATATTGCCATGCAACTTTCCACCGTTCCGTTCATCATCATCATGACATACTTTACTTTTGTCATATTGCCATTGCATGATCATGTAGTTGACATCGTATTTTTGGCAAAGCCACCATGCATAATTTTTCATACATGTCACTCTTGATTCGTTGCACCATCCCGGTACACCGCCCGAGGCATTCATATAGAGTCATATCTTGTTCTAGTTTCGAGTTGTAATTCATATGTTGTAATCAATGAAAGTGTGATGATCATCATTATTAGAGCATTGCCCAAAAAAGGCCAAAAGAAAAAAAAGGCCCAAAGAAAAAAAAAGAAAATAAAGAAAATAAATAAAAAGGTCAATGCTACTATCTCTTTTTCCACACTTGTGCTTCAAAGTAGCACCTTGTTCTTCATGTAGTGAGTCTCATATATTGTGCTTCAAAGTAGCACCATGTTTTTCATATAGTGAGTCTCATATGTTGTCACTTTCATATACTAGTGGGATTTTTTCATTATAGAACTTGGCTTGTATATTCCTACGATGGGCTTCCTCAAATGTCCTAGGTCTTCGTGAGCAAGCAAGTTGGATGCACACCCACTAGTTTTCTTTTGTTGAGCATTCATTTGTAGCTCTAGTGCATCCGTTGCATGGCAATCCCTACTCCTCATGTTGACATCAATTGATGGGCATCTCCATAGCCCGTTGATTATCCTCGTCAATGTGAGACTTTCTCCTTTTTTTATCTTCTCCACACAATCCCCATCATCATATTCTATTCCACCTATAGTGCTATATCCATGGCTCACGCTCATGTATTGCGTGAAGGTTGAAAAAGTTTGAGATTATTTAAGTATGAAAAAATTGCTTGGCTTGTCATTGGGGGTATAGAAGTTGGGAACATCTTTGTGTGACAAAAATGAAGCATATCCTAACTATATGATTTTGTAGGGATGAACTTTCTTTTGCCATGTTATTTTGAGAAGACATGATTACTTTGATTAGTATGCTTGAAGTGTTACTATTTCTTTTATCAATATGAACTTTTATCTTGAATCATTTGGATCTGAACATTCATGCCACAATAAAGTAAAATTACTTTGAGAATCATGCTAGGTAGCATTCCACATCAAAAATTCTGTTTTTATCATTTACCTACTTGAGGACGAGCAGGAATTAAGCTTGGGGATGCTTGATACGTCTCCAACGTATCTATAATTTTTGTTTGTTCCATGCTATTATATTACCTGTTTTGAATGATTATGGGCTTTATTATACACTTTTATATTACTTTTGGGACTAACCTATTAACCGGAGGCCCAACCCATATTGCTGTTTTATTGCCTGTTTCAGTATTTTGAAGAAAAGGAATATCAAATGGAGTCCAAACGGGACGAAACCTTTGGCAGCGTGATTTTTTTGGAAGAATATCATCCAGGAGACTTGGAGTTCACATCAAAAGAGCCTCGAGGAGGTCACGAGATAGGAGGGCGCCCCCCCCTACTGGGCGCGCCCCCTGTCTCGTGGACCCCTCGAGCACCCCCCCCCCCCCCCCCGACCGACTTCTTTCGCCTATATAAGCCTACGTACCCTAAAAACATCGAATATCAAGATAGATCGGGAGTTCTACCGCCGCAAGCCTCTGTAGCCACCAAAAACCTCTCAGGAGTCCGTTCTGGCACCCTGCCGAAGGGGGAACCCATCACCGGTGGCCATCTTCATCATCCCGGCGCTCTCCATGATGAGGAGGGAGTAGTTCACCCTTGGGGCTGAGGATATGTACCAGTAGCTATGTGTTTGATCTCTCTCTCTCTCGTGTTCTCTCTATGGCACGATCTTGATGTATTGCGAGCTTTGTTATTATAGTTGGATCTTATGATGTTTCTCCCCCACTACTCTCTTTTGATGAATTGAGTTTCCCTCTTGAAGTTATCTTATCGGATTGAGTCTTTACTTTGAGAACACTTGATGTATGTCTTGCCGTGTTTATCTGTGGTGACAATGGGATATCACGTGCCACTTGATGTATGTTTTGGTGACCAACTCGTGGGTTCCGCCCATGAACCTATGCATAGGGGTTGGCACACGTTTTCTTGACTCTCCAGTAGAAACTTTGGGGCACTCTTTGAAGTACTTTGTGTCGGTTGGATGAATCTGAGATTGTGTGATGCATATCGTATAATCATGCCCACGGATACTTGAGGTGACAATGGAGTATCTAGGTGACATTAGGGTTTTGGTTGATTTGTGTCTTAAGGTGTTATTCTAGTATGAACTCTTTAATAGATCGATCCGAAAGAATAACTTTGAGGTGGTTTCGTACCGTACCATAATCTCTATGTTTGTTCTCCGATATTAGTGGCTTTGGAGTGACTCTTTGTTGCATGTTGAGGGCTTGTTATATGATCTATCTATGTTATTATTGTTGAGAGAACTTGCACTAGTGAAAGTATGAACCCTAGGCCTTCTTTCCTATCATTGCAATACCGTTTGTGCTCACTTTTATCGCTTGCTACCTTGCTGTTTTTATAATTTCAGATTACAAATACCTTTATCTACCATTCATATTGCACTTGTATCACCATCTCTTCGCCGAACTAGTGCACCTATACAATTTACCATTGTATTGGGTGTGTTGGGGACACAAGAGACTCTTTGTTATTTAGTTGCAGGGTTGTTTGAGAGAGACCATCTTCATCCTACGCCTCCCACGGATTGATAAACCTTAGGTCATCCACTTGAGGGAAATTTGCTACTGTCCTACAAACTTGTGCACTTGCAGGCCCAACAACGTCTACAACAAGAAGGTTGTGTAGTAGACATCAAGCTCTTTTCTGGTGCTGTTGCCGGGGAGGTAAGTGCTTGAAGGTATATCTTTAGATCTTGCAATCGAATCTGTTTCTTGTTTTATCACTAGTTTAGTTTATAAAAGAAAACTACAAAAAAATGGAGTTGAGTTTGTCTCATACGCTTCATCTTTTTAATATCTTTCGCGAGTATGATGAAAAGGAAAATTGTGCTCAAGTTCTAGAGGAAGAATGCATTAAAATGTTTGGTACTAGATCTTTGAATGATGAGCATGATTGCAATGTTGTTAGTATGAACTCCTTGAATATCCATAGTACTAATGACGATTGCACTAGTTATGATGAAAATATCTCTTATAAGCATGTCAACTTTTGTGGAGTGCATGTTTGCATGAACACACCAAATAGAGAAGATATATATTGCAAGAGGCATAAGTATTTAGAAACTAAAAGGTTGCAAGAAAGTCTTAATGTTTGTGCTGAAAAATTCAATATTTTTCGTGCCCCTTGTGAACTTTGCAATGAACGTGATCCTTTAAATCTCCAATGCAAATTGTTTCATGATTGAATCGTGTCCAAAAATTATGATAACTTGATTACGCTTGGTCATCATAAAGAGCTTAGTCTTCTTTTGGGGTATGAAGAAATGAAACGTATAACTGAGGGTCTTCCAAAATTTAATCTTGATAGATTTCTTGATTTTGATCTAGAGAAGATTTATTTGTATTGTGCGGAGAATTGCATTGAAAATCCTTATATTGCCAATTACATAAAGAAAAGAAAGTAAATAGAAGATGATGAGAATACTAATGAAAGGGAAGAGACTTCAAAATATCCTCCTATTATTTCTTATGATAAATCAGGTGACGAGGAGGAACTTTCTATTGAACCAATCTCATCAATAAGGAGCTCAAAGAAGATGGCTGAACCCACACATAATGTGAAGAAGAAAAGGAAGAGAAGGAGCAGCAAAGGTAAAAAGGTATCCCTCCCAAATAATGTTGCTCCTACTACTCATTGTGATGATGATAATTGCTATACTATTGGTGCTATCCATACTATTAATGATGAGAGTGATTATGCTTATGGTATGAAAAGGCCCAAGCTTGGGGAAGCTATGTTTGATGAGGATGAAATATTTGAGAATATATTTTCTGTAATTAATGTTTGTCCCAAGCTTGGGGATGCTACATTTAATGAAGATGATATTTTTAGCGTCCCAAGTTTTGATATGCAAAGTTGTTATGATGATAGCATGCCTCTTACCTATGATGATTATATTGATGAAAGTGGGTTTGGAAGAGTGTCAACTTTAGGAAGTAGTGATCCCACTATTTTGGAGGATGTTTAATTTTATTGTGATGAATATGAAAGTGGATTTGGAAGAGTGTCAACTTTATTTAGTGATTCCACTATCTTGGGAGAGGTTTCAATCGATTATGATGAGAACAAAGTTGCTACTTATGATGATTATTGTGATGAAACTTATGCTATAAAAAGTAGTGATGATTATATTTATAAAACTTGTCATGATTATGATTACCCTTTTTCTGAACATTACTCTTTTAATTTGGAAACATTTTTTAGTGTTCAAGTCTCTTATGATACTGTCACTATTCCGAATGAGAATTGCTTATGTGGAGAGTAATAAATTTTCTATGCAAGTAGATCATGAAAAGAATGCTTTAGGTGCTGGTTATATTGTTGAATTCATTCATGATGCTACTGAAAATTATTATGAGGGAGGAACATATGCTTGTAGGAATTGCAATAATATCAAGTTTCCTCTCTATGTGCTTAAAATCTTGAAGCTATGCTTGTTTTACCTTCCTATGCTAGTTGATTATTGTTCCCATAAGTTGTTTGCTCACAAAATCCCTATGCATAGAAAGTGGGTTAGACTTAAATGTGCTAGTCATATTATTCATGATGCTCTCTTTATGATTCAATTCTTATCTTTTATGTGAGCATCATTTCTTCATGCCTAGCTAGGGGCGTTGAACGATAGCGCTTGTTGGGAGGCAACCCAACTTTATTTTTGTTCCTTGATTTTTGTTCCTGTTTAGTAATAAATAATTAATCTAGCCTCTGGTTAGATGGGATTTCATGTTTTAATTAGTGTTTGTGCCAAGTAGAACCTTTGAGAAGACTTGGGTGAAGTTTATGTGATCATGCTGTAAAAAAGAGAAACTTTTGCGCTCACGAGAATAGCTGCCATTTTTTACTGGAGAGTGATTGTAGGTTGATTCTTTTTGAATATGAATACTAGACAAATTACTCAGGTCCAGCAATTTATTTCAGAATTTTTAGAGTTACAGAAGTATTCTAATGATACAGATCACTACAGACTGTTCTGCTTTTGACAGATTCTGTTTTCATTATGTTGTTTGCTTATTTTGATGAGTCTATGAGTAGTATCAGAGGGTATGAGCCATAGATAAATTGGAATACAATAGATATTACACTAATATGAATTTAGAATGAGTTCACTACAGTACCTAAGTGGTGGTTTTATTTTCTTGTACTAACGGACCTTACGAGTTTTCTATTGAGTTTTGTGTTGTGAAGTTTTCAAGTTTTGGGTAAAGATTCGATGGACTATGGAATAAGGAGTGGCAAGAACCTAATCTTGGGGATTCCTAAGGCACCCCAAGGTAATATTCAAGGACAACCAAGAGCCTAAGCTTGGGGATGCCCCGGATGGCATCCCCTCTTTCGTCTTCGTCTATCAGTAACTTTACTTGGAGCTATATTTTTATTCACCACATGATATGTGTTTTGCTTGGAGCGTCATTTTATTTTGTTAGTATTTGCTTGCTGTTATTTAGAATAATTTTTTGCATCTTTAGTTTCAACAAAAATGTCAAGGATAGCCTTTGCCATGCTTATTTTGCTAGTATACATGTTGCAGTTTGCAAACAGAAAGTTTACCGCTGTTGCAAAAATTCCCTAGAAAAGTCAGAGAATGGTATAATGTTGAAACTTTTTGCATATTGAGATATGATAAATGTAATACAGTTGGGATTTTCTCTCATAATTTTTGGAGTTAGGGAAGTATGATGAATCTTGCATTCTTTACAGACTATACTGTTTTGACAGATTGCTGTTATGTTTGCATTGTTTGCGTATGTTTGCTTGTTTAATGATTCTACTTGAGGATAGGAGTATTAAATATGCAGAGGCATTTAGTATGCAATGTGGAATAATAATTTTAGTGATTTGTTACAGTAGAAAATGATAAGGTTTTGCATTGGTTTATACTAACCTATCTCACGAGTTCTTGTTGAGTTTGGTCTGGATGAAGCTTCTTGATAAAAAGAGAAACCATGATATGAGAGGAATTAAGGAGACACAAAAGTTCAAGCTTGGGGATGCCCAAGGCACCCCAAGATAATATTTCAACAAGTCTCAAGCATCTAAGCTTCGGGACGCCCCGTAGGCATCCCACCTTTCTTCTTCAACAACTATCGGTTAGTATCGGTTGAGCCTAAGTTTTTGCTTCTTCACATGAGTTGTGCTATCCTTGCAATGCCATTTTATTTTGTTTTGCTTGCTGCTTGAATAAAGTACTTGAGATCTGAAATTCCTCAATGTTAGAGAGTCTTCACATAGTTGCACAATTATTCGACTACTCATGGATCTTCACTTATATCTTTCGGAGTAGTTTGTCATTTGCTCTAGTGCATCACTTATATCTTTTAGAGCACGGCGGTGGTTATATTTTGTAGAAATTGCTAGTCTCTCATGCTTAACTTATATTATTTTGAGAGTCTTTTAGAACAGCATGGTATTTGCTATGGTTACAAATTTGGTCCTAGAATGATGAGCATCCAAGTTGGGTATAATAAAAACTATCATAGGAAGTGAATTGGATGCTATGATCAATTTGTTGCTTGATAATTGTTTTGAGATATAAAGGTAGTAATGTTAGGGTCATGCTAGTGGATAATTATGAAATTGAGAAATACTTTTGTTGAAGTTGGCAAGTCCCGTAGCATGCACGTATGGTAAAAGTTGTGTGACAAATTTGTTGCATGAGGTGCTCTTTTGATTGTCTTCCTTATGAGTGGCAGTCGGGGACGAGCGATGGTCTTTTCCTACCAATCTATCCCTCTAGGGGCATGCGTAGTAGTACTTTGCTTCGAGGGCTAAGTAGACTTTTTCAATAAGTATATGAGTTCTTTATGACTAATGTGAGTCCATCGATATACGCACACTCATCCTTCCACTTTGCTAGCCTCTATTATACCGCGCAACTTTCGCCGGTATCACACCCATTATTTACCTTCCTCAAAACAGCCACCATACCTACCTATTATGGCATTTCCATAGTCATTCTGATATATATTGCCATGCAACTTTCCACCGTTCCGTTTATTATGACACGCTTCATCATTGTCATATTGCTCCCTGCATGATCATGTAGTTGACATTGTATTTGTGGGAAGACCACCTTCATAATTTTCATACATGTCGCTCTTGATTCATTGCATATCCCGGTACACCGCCGGAGGCATTCATATAGAGTCATATCTTGTTCTGGCTAAGTTGTAATTCTTGAGTTGTAAATCCATAAAAGTGTGATGATCTTCATTATTAGAGCATTGTCTCAGTGAGGAAAGGATGATGAAGATTATGATTCCACCACAAGTCGGGATGAGACTTCAGACTTTACAAAAAGAAAAAAAGAGAAGAAAAAAAGAGAGATAAAGGCCAAAAAGAAAAAAAAGAAATGCCAAAGAAAAAAATAAAAAAAATAAAAAAAATAAAAAATAAAATGAGAGAAAAAGAGAGAAGGGACAATGCTACTATCTCTTTTTCCACACTTGTGCTTCAAAGTAGCACCATGATCCTCATGATAGAGAGTCTCCTATGTTGTCACTTTAATATACTAGTGGGAATTTTTCATTATAGAACTTGGCTTGTATATTCCAATGATGGGCTTACTCAAAACGCCCTAGGTCTTCGTGAGCAAGCAAGTTGAATGCACACCCACTTAGTTTCTTTTGTTGATCTTTCATATATTTATAGCTCTAGTGCATCCGTTGCATGGCAATCCCTACTCACTCACATTGATATCTATTGATGGGCATCTCCATAGCCCGTTGATACGCCTAGTTGATGTGAGACTATCTTCTCCCTCTTTTGTCCTCACAACCACCACGATTTACCACCTTAGTGCTATGTCCATGGCTTGCGCTCATGTATTGCGTAAGAGTTGAAAAAGCTGAAGCGCGTTAAAAAGTATGAACCAATTGCTCGGCTCGTCATCGGGGTTGTGCATGATGGGAGTATTTTGTGTAATGAAAATGAAGCATGACCTAACTATATGATTTTGTACGGATAAGCTTTTGTTGGCTATGCTATTTTGATAGGACATGATTATTTGTTAGTATGCTTTGAAGCACTATTATTTTTATATTTTATAAGCTTTTATCTTGAATCATTTGGATCTGAACATTCATGCCACAATAAAGAAAATTACATTGATAATTATGCTAGGTAGCATTCCACATCAAAAATTCTGTTTTTATCATTTACCTACTCGAGGACGAGCATGAATTAAGCTTGGGGATGCTTGATACGTCTCCAACGTATCTATAATTTTTGATTGTTCCATGCTATTATATTACCCCTTTTGGATGTTTATGGGTTTTATTTTACACATTTATATCATTTTTGGGACTAACCTACTAACCGGAGGCCTAGCCCGTATTGTTGTTTTATTGTCTGTTTTAGTATTTCGAAGAAAAGGAATATCAAACGGAGTCCAAACGGAATGAAACCTTCGGTAAAGTTATTTTTGGAACAGAACCAATCCCAGGAACTTGGAGTGCAAGTCAGGGGAGCATCGAGGGAGCCACGAGACAGGGGGGTGCGCCCACCCCCTGGGCACGCCCTACCCTCTTGTGGGCCCCTCGAGGCTCCCCCGACCGACTTCTTTCGCCTATATAAGCCTACGTACCCTAAAAACATCGAATATGAAGATAGACCGGGAGTTCCGCCGCCGCAAGCCTCTGTAGCCACCAAAAACCTCTCGGGAGCCCGTTCCGGCATCCTGCCGGAGAGGGGGATCCCTCACCGGTGGTCATCTTCATCATCCCAGCGCTATCCATGACGAGGAGGGAGTAGTTCACCCTCGTGGCTGAGGGTATGTACCAGTAGCTATGTGTTTGATCTCTCTCTCTCTCTCTCGTGTTCTCTCTATGGCACGATCTTGATGTATCGCGAGCTTTGGTATTATAGTTGGATCTTATGATGTCTCTCCCCCTCTACTCTCTTGTGATGAACTGAGTTTTCCTCTTGAAGTTATCTTATCGGATTGAGTCTTTAATGATTTGAGAACACTTGATGTATGTCTTGCCGTGATTATCTGTGATGACAATGGGATATCATGTGCCACTTGATGTATGTTTTGGTGATCAACTTGCGGGTTCCGCCCATGAACCTATGCATAGGGGTTGGCACACGTTTTCGTCTTGACTCTCCGGTAGAAACTTTGGGGTGCCCTTTGAAGTACTTTGTGTTGGTTGAATAGATGAATCTGAGATTGTGTGATGCATATCGTATAATCATGCCCACAGATACTTGAGGTGACAATGGAGTATCTAGGTGACATTAGGGTTTTGGTTGATTTGTGTCTTAAGGTGTTATTCTAGTATGAACTCTATGATGGATTGAGCGGAAAGAATAGCTTTGTGTTATTTTACTACGAACTCTTGAATAGATAGAACAGAAAGGATAACTTTGAGGTGGTTTCGTACCCTACCATAATCTCTTCGTTCGTTCTCTGCTATTAGTGTCTTTGGAGTGACTCTTTGTTGCATTTTGAGGGATTGTTATACGATCTATCTATGTTATTATTGTTGAGAGAACTTGCACTAGTGAAAGTATGAACCCTATGCCTTGTTTCCTACCATTGCAATACCGTTTACGCTCACTTTTATCATTAGTTACCTTGCTCTTTTTATTATTTCAGATTACAAAAACCTATCTCTATCATCTATATTGCACTTGTATCACCATCTCTTCACCGAACTAGTGCACCTATACAATTTACCATTATATTGGGTGTGTTGGGCATACAAGAGACTCTTTGTTATTTGGTTGCAGGGTTGTTTGAGAGAGACCATCTTCATCCTATGCCTCCCACAGATTGATAAACCTTAGGTCATCCACTTGAGGGAAATTTGCTACTGTCCTACAAACTTGTGCACTTGCAGGCCCAACAACGTCTACAAGAAGAAGGTTGTGTAGTAGACATCAGCCCGCACGCGACCTGGAGCCAGCAAAGCGCCGGATCTCCGGCCGGCTTCTCGTCGTCGCCACAACCATGGGGTTGCATGCCGTCATCGGGCTATGCGGACGGCAACATACACAGTGGGTTCAACCCCAACGTCACCTTCCCTCATGGTCGCCCGGTCTAGCGCATGTCCTCGCCCGCGTTCGCCGGCGTGCAGTACCCTCCATACATGTACTCGCCGCCGGACTACGCAGGCTCCCCGATGCCACCTCTCCGCCACAGCCAGCTGCTCTACTCACAAGCCTCCTCGTCTCATCTTGGCAACGCCGATGCAACGGAGGCCAACATAGAAGACATCATCACAGCCGGCTCGGCTGCCGCCGCCGCTTCCCCCGGGTTCACTGCCCAAGACGACTCGATTGATCTCGGCGACATGGATGGTGCGCTCGACTACGGCGAGGAAGAGCTGGAGGAGGAGGAGGAGGAGGAGGAGCCGGCGCCTACTCCAACGAGGAAAGGCAAGAAGAAGAAACGAGCGGCCAAGACCGGCGAGCAGCGCATCAAGTGGGCGTCCAAGGAAGACGAGTGCCTTGCCGAAGTGTGGAAAGTCGTCTGCCTCGACCTAATCACCGGCATGAACCAGAACATCGACACGTATTGGGACTGCATCAAGGCCGAGTTCGACGAGCGCAAGCTCTTCGACCCCTACTTCAAAGGCGTCTACATGCAGTGTGGATCAAAGGCGATGGCGAACCATTGGGGACTCATCCAAACAGCATGAAACAAATGGCATGGGATCATCGAGGAGGTCACGGCTCATCCGGAGAGTGGCACCAGCATCTAGGATCAGGTACAGCACGCCGTCCTCCCCCTATACCTTTCGCCATGTGTGCGCCCGCGCCGACTGATGTTCGTTCCTCGGCACAGCTGCTGCGCATGTTTGCAATGTTCCATGATGACAATGGCGACCAAGAGTTCATGTACCTACACGTCTTCAAGCGGATCAACAAGTGCGAGAAGTGGGCGGATGTCCGGCGCACCCTCGCCAAGGCCAAGGAGACGTACAAGCCGGACGCGCCGATCCCGGGCATGGCCGACACGCGCCTGGAGGGCAACAAAGGGGCCAAGAAGGCGAAACACGCTGAGTTGACTGTCGCACGTGTGCAAGAGTCCATCGAGCATTGCCTCATCGATGCCAAGACCAGGGCCGCCCTGCGAGAAGAGAAAACTAAGGCGCGGTGGGCGGCTTTGATGATGAACAGCGCCGTCAAACTCGACTTCCTCCAGACCAACGTCGTCGCGAAGAAGAGGAACACCGACCTGGCTTTCTTGATGGGCGGCGCTGACATGCTCCAGAGCGGCAATGAGCAGCTCAAGGCGTGGTACCTGGCGGAGCGCGGCCTCATCCTGAACCAGATACCGGAGACACCTACGCCAACTCCCACGCCGACGCCAACGCCATAGCCCAGCCCGAGTGATGATGCCTACACGACGCCCAACAGCACAGAAGCCGCGCTGACGCCTCCCAGCCCGCGCACGCCAACGCTGACGCCGGAGGCCGACCCCGACGTTTGATGCATTCCTTGCGTGTCCTTTCTTTTTGTGCGCTGAACTTTTCATTTGATCGCCGAACTGTGGTGTGATGATCGCCGAACTGTTGCGCCTATCGCTGGATTATGGCATTTTTTTTGGAGCAGGAACTGATCAAGTTTGAATATGGGGGTGTGGCTGGGGCCTTGGGGGGCATCACCTGGGGGCGTGGCTGGGGCCTTGATCGCCCCAGGGCCTAAAAATCGCCGGGTGAACGCCCGAAAATGCGCCGGCCTATGCGCTTGGGGCCGAACGAGTGGAGATGCTCTTACTACACGGTACTCGGTACATGGGCCAGCGTGTTGTCTTTGTGTTTTCTGGAATGTTTTGATTTAGGCAGTCATTCAGAGTCTATGGAATATTTTTGAGATCAGAGGATCATTTAACAAGACTCCACATCAATCTAGCCGCAGAGCTGGAAAAAAAACAAGTGATCAACATATTTGTCTTTCCCACAGAAGACACAATTTTTACTCCCTTGCCAACCTCTTCTAGCCAAGTTATCCTGCCAAAAGCCAGAGAAACATCTTGATCTTAGCCGGGGTTTTAGTTCCACAGGAATTTGTGTGGGAAAACAATATCATTTTTAATAAGGAAATCATAAAGAGATTTCACAGAATTTTTTTCTATCTTTAGTTAGCATCCACATAGGTTGGTCTTTACCTCCAAACATTCTAACCTCCTCGCATCTCAGTTTTAAACTGCCACATAGATCAGATAATTCCCCTAGTAGTGTACGTCTAAATTTAAAACCTCTCCATCCTTTTTGGATGGCCTCATCCACAGAAATGTTATGATCAAAACTAACATTATATAATCTGGGATAGGCCTCTTTAAGAGGTTTAGAGCCTACCCACCAGTCTTTCCAAAACCTAGTGTTCTTGCCATCTCCTAGTCTCCTATTCACATGCTGGAAATAGATTTTCTTCACCCCATCAAACTTCCCCAGAATTGTGAGTCTTCAGGTTTTTTTCTCAATCCCAGAGATGCATTTTTTTTGACATATTTGTTTCTAATAATATCAACCCACATTCCATTTTTAGTTTTCAATTTCTAAAACCGTTTAGCTAATAAAGGTTTGTTCATTATCTCAAGATTCAGAATCCCCAGCCCTCCTTGTTCTTTTGGTAGACAACATGTCTTCCAATTAACTAAATGATATTTCCTCTTATCTTCATTTTCTTGCCAGACAAGTCTGGCCCTATAAAAGTCAGCTTTTTTTTCTAGGCCCAGCTGGAAGTGGATAGAAGGACATCATGAAAAGTGGAATGTTTGTCAAACATGCATGTACCAAGGTCACTCTACCTGCCATATTAAACAGCCTCCCTTGCCAGAAAGCACATCTCTTTTCAATTTTTTCTATAACTTCCTTGCAGACTTTATTGCCCAATCTTATATTGGATACAGGTAAGCCCATATATTTAAAAGGAATTTCCCTATTTCACAAGTGAATATTCTTTGGTATTGGTCAGCTTTATTTGCTGCTTCCCCAAACATGAATAATTCACTTTTATGAAAGTTGATACTAAGCCCAGACATTTGTTCAAATGTAGTTAAAATGAATTTGAGATTTTTGGCACTGTCTTCATCATCCTACAATAGGAATATGGTGTCATCATCATTTCCCATATCTTGTAGGACCCCTTTAACAAAACCCTTTTTCTTTTCTCTATCCAAGATAATAGCTAGAGCATCTACAGCTACATCAAACAATAGGGGAGAGAGATAATCCCCTTGTCTCAACCCTTTATGAGTTTTGAAGTATGGTCCAATGGTATCATTCACCTTTATAGCTACCTAACCACCTACCATAGTATGCATCACCAAATCACACCATTTGTCAGGTAGATTTTTAAGCTTCATCGTTTTATACACAAATGGCCATTTAATTTTGTCATATGCTTTTTCAAAATCAACTTTAAAAAGGATGGCACTCTGTTTTTTTCATGTATACTGTTCAGAGCTTCATGAAGCACCACAACCCCTTGCATAATGTATCTCCCTTTGATAAAGGATGTCTGAGTAGGTGAGATGATAGGTTTAATAACCCTACTTAGTGTATTCATCAACACCTTAGTAATAATTTTGAAGCTCATGTTGAGTAAACATATTGGCCTATATTTTTGAATTTGTTTGGCATCTTTAACTTTTGGAATCAAAGTAATTATCCCATAATCCAGTCTTTTTATATCTAGTGTAGTGTGCCAGAATGAAATTCATCTAGCAAACTTTCGAGGTCCCATTTGACAACCTCCCAAAAGTGTTGGTAGAAGTCAGCAGGAAGACCATCAGGACCAGGACTTTTGTTTTTCTCCATGCAAAGACCACATCATGTAGCTCTTTCATAGAAAAAGGTTCAATTAATTGGGTGCTTAGATGGACCAAAGATGTTTTGGTCCATCTGGAAATGCAGAAACGATATGGTGTTTAGACCAAAGAATTTGAATGACACCATGATGGTTATTAGAAAGATGAGCAATTGGATTATTGGCTGGTCTATTTTGCAGAGAGAAAAAACCCATAGGAAAAAATGCTGATGCTGGGGGCAAAAATAATATAGCGGGTGGCAAGTGAAGTCTACAACACGTCGCAAGGATGGAGGCCTGGCATGAGAAGGCTGGGAGCTGCTAGAGATTAGCTGTAGTTGGCAGTAGTTTGTAGTAGCTCCTGAGTTTGTCCCATTTGTTATGGCTTTGTTCGTCTTTGCTGTCAGCTTCTGCTTGTGGTCTTCTTTTTGCTGGCTTCAGAACTTATGTATGACTGGGCAGAATTTGGCGTCTTAACTCCGCTGTGAACTATTACTTATGTCGTTGATTTCGTTAATGAAATCGGAGGGAAACCCCCTCTTAATAAAAAAAAAGGGCCGGCGTGTTGCTATTGTGTAATAGGCCGGCCCATGCCACGCGACGTCGCTGAGCGCCCGGTCCGCCTCCGACTCGCAGGAGGCGAGATATAAACGTGCCCAGATATCCCCCGTCTCTCTGTCCGTCGCAGACTCGCAGCCGGAAAATTCCCCCGATATTTCTTCCACGCTCCTCGGCGGCGAAGCTCTCCTGTCGCCATAAAGCCAGATACATGGACGAACACGTCGCGCAGAGTTGCCCGCCGGCCGAGGTTGTCCGGAGCAAGGCCAAGCCTCTCGCCGGCTTGTGCTTCCCTCCCATCAACGCCGATCCAATATACGCGCGAGGAGAAGATGGAGGCCCTCTCTCACGCCGTTCGGAGCGGGACAGAGGCCGGCATGGAGGTGGAGCAGATCCTCTCCCTCGCCGCTAACCACGTCAACGACAACGCCGATCTGGCCTGCCACGCCCTCGCGCAGAGCGGGATACCAGCCGACGCGGTCCTCTCGGCGGCCATGAAAACAGGGCTGAAGGCCAGAGAGGAGGTCTACGCCACCCTGCTGGAGCAGCTACTCGCCTCCTTCGCCGAACCATCGGAGGACACCCAGCTGAGGGAATGGGGGTGGCCCCCCAAACCCCAGTACTCTTTCACCGAGAAGAGGAGCGGCCCAAGAGTAGACCCCAAGCAGCCCTTCTTCCTCATCAGCATGAAGGCGTCCGCCGAGACGGCGCGGATATCGTGGTCGATGAAGAAGTATCCCCGCTACCCACGGGACCGAGCGTGGCACAATCCTCTGCGCGTCGCGCGCCTGGGCACGGGAGCCGAGGGGTTTCGTGTAGAGCAGGCAGGGCAAGGCGGGCAGCCGGGCGCCCTCTCCTCCTTCATCGACGTCACGTACAGCGGGTGGCCGCGCCCCAAGGAGGGCATCTTCGAGGAAGGCTCCTCCGTGCCTCTCAGGGAGGTCGCCGTCATCAAGAGGTTGCCTGGTGGTGATGGGATTTCTGTCATGTCCTATGTTCATGGACTTGGTGTTAAGCTTGATGATATCCTCCTTGTGTTGCACGTCCCGTCTGCCGCTGTGCCCCTGAGATTCACGGAGCAGTCCTTCTACGTCTCTGAAAACTTCGAGGAGATTCCAATGTATGCCCCAACTGGTCTTGATTTCATAGACATCAATGCCCCCGTCAAGAATCTGATCAAGAAACTTTACCAGCTGTATTTACAAGAGGAGCAAGAGAAAAATAGTAAGCCTGAGAAACAAGGTCATCGGGGAAGTGAGGAGCTGGTGTACCGGCAAGAGGAGGAGTTCATGCTCCAAAGACATGAGACTGAGGAGGAGAAGCTGGAGCGCCTGCGGGGGAGAAGGGAGGAGAGCAAGAAACATAGAGATCTACGCAAGGAAATGAAGGAGGCGGTTCATCGGATCAAGGATGCAGCAAGGACTTCAGAAGAAGAGGAGCATCAGAAGGAGTATGACCCAATGCTTCTGCCCTTCCTATTTCAGGAAGAATGTGGTGGTCTGGTGAAACCATTGGAAGAGCTGAGCCAAAGTGGGAAGAGACACGACGGATCGCTTGTGGAAGTTGTGGAGCAGCAAGTTAGCTCTTAAGTTGCAGGCTTCGCATGATTGATGATTTAGTTAAGTAAATTATGGCTTCTATTGTACTGCATAGGATTATTGGATGCATTGGGGAAATTGCATGCTGATTTACATATTAGATACTAGTAAAAACTATCTGGACACCCAAATTAGAAGTTACCGTATTTTTATTATAATGTTAGACTCTGTTTGGAGCTTTTAATGCAAAAAAAAACACAGCTTTTGAAGTTACTAAGATTACTTTTTTTCTGCAAAAACTTGCAAAACCATTGAGTATTTTACACCAGCAGTATTTAGCAGATAACTTAGGCATTTTATTTAAATTAATAAAGTGGCCGCATGCATCGCCCAAAGGCCAGGGGTCCTCCTCCTTTTCTGAAAAAAAGGCATGCTATTTAATGCTGAAAACATTTAAAAAAATGAACGATATGCATGTGGAACACCAAAGTCAAAGTGTGTTGTTTGCTCAGCTTCTTATGCATGTTAATACTTTGCACGTATAGTTTGCTTATTGATATGTATCTATACATCTGTAAGATGTTTTCTTTTTGTACTACTGGCACCTCCTTTTCCTGCTGGTAAATCCCTTGTTAGCTCCTACCATTAAAATTAGAATTTGTTGGCATGTTTCACAATCATTTTGGAGTGCTAAACATATCTTGTCCTAAGCATGGCAGAACAATGCTTTAGTCGTGTCCAGCCTAGATCAACCAGACGTAGATGGAATTTACAGGGTAACAAACATTGTTTTCTTGGTAAAAACAGAGGCAAGGAGGTGGATTTTAAATACCCCAGAAAGAACCACAGAATTGAGAATACCATGCCTTACAGAGTTGAAGTGTACTGTCAGACTAGTATTTCTTGTATCCAAACACCTAAAATTATTTCAAACCATAGGTTTTCCGGGAACCATGGTATGTTAGAAAGCCTTGAAAATACTTTGCATCCTAGCAGTAAAGCAGTTGCTTATTGTGAGCTTGTGATCTGTGCCTTTTTATCACTGTTTCTTGGTTGATCCCCCCACTAGTAGAAAACACGGCATTTGTCTCGGTTCGTAAGGGCCTTGAACCGGGACTAAAGGGTCGTTACTAATGCCTTCCCCACTAGTAGAAAAACACCTAATAGTCCCGGTTCGTGAGGGCCTTTAGTCCCGGTTCATGAACCGGGACTAATGGGCCGTTACTAATACCTCCACCCATTAGTCCCGGTTCAAACAAGAACCGGGACTAATGTGCCTCCACGTGGCTCTGTGTGTCGAGCCCAGTTAGGGGCCTTTGGTCCCGGTTGGTGGAACCAACCGGGACCAAAAGTCCTTTTTTTGGAAAGTGGCTGCTTTAGGGGTTTTGGGGGTTATTTTTAGGTTGTTATATTAGCTAGCTAATAGAGAGAAGTGTCCTCCCTTATATCTTCGTCCTTGGTTTACCAACGCTGCTGCTATATATGTTCATTTTACCCGCTGATATAATAACTCATGCATGCTCGCATACATCAGCGTATATAATAACAAGTACTCGTCCTACTAATCATGCATCATCATACAACTTCTACTCGTTATTAATAATAAGTCATACGATCATCATCCTCATAGTCATCGAACCCAACCCTACATAATTGTTCTTAACACATGATCATCAGTATCAGGTAGGACCTAAACACCCTTAAGATAAAATAGCATAAAACAATATAGACCATGACTCTCCATTATGAAGAATGGCGATCATCCTGTCTCCAATTTTTGCCCTTCGTTGAATGTTGCTTCCAAGAAGCTCCTTACGACTGTCCATACATTTTTTTCCATTCTTTGATTGTCATGTCTCCACTTCTTTTAGAAACCCGGTATGGACAGTTCAGATTCGTAGGAAGACCTGGTTGTATGTTCAAAACATGAAGGCTACCGTGTGTATACATCAGATGAGGCACACAATCATTCGGTATTATCTGTTGAAAAACATAGGAATAACTTCGTAGTTAGCAATGATATGATGTACTAGTTTTAGAAGTGTGTAAAAAGATGCACGGATGTCGTAATAGTAAAAAATCTTACCAGGGTATCTCCATGGTAGTTACCGTAGTTCAACACGTGCACTAGTGGCACGTATTGACCATAATGTTGAGGAGTTCGATTGTAGACATTGTAATTCTCAAGATCAGTACAAAATGCGACCAGATGATTTTTCTCCTGATAAGTTAGTTCGGAGCCTTCGGTGTAGTAGGTTCTGTCTACCATCTTCCGCACATTCTTTGAAGAATGAAAATAAGCTGTCAATGGAGAATAAGTTGTCAACTATTTTGAAATAAACAATATAAATTACTTAATAACTATGTTAAGCTCACATGGGGGAAGAATTGGAGGTGTATCCATAAGGACGAAAATCGTAGGTCTCTCTTGCTCGATTGTAGGATCACCAAGATCCATGGTAACAAGCATACCCTCATCAAAACCATACATCTTGCAAAGTGCTTCCCAATTTTTGCAACCAAAATGGGTTACACTCTGAGCATTGTACAGCTTTACTTGAAAATCCACACCATGATGGGTACTTAGGATAATTTTTTTGGTTTCGAAACTTTCATGGTCTTCAAAACCCATCCTCTCCAAGACATAGCGTCTTGCAAAGCATGGGATAAGCTAGTCGAATTGGAAAAGATAAAAAATATTGTCATGATTAAAATAGTTGAAGTCATGAGTAATTACGAAAAAAAACTATTATCGTCGCTTGCATACCGTATGAACATCGAAGGTCTCCTCGAGCTTAATGCTGAAGCGACGATCTTCGTCCAGCTCAATGAACCTGTCGCAGATACCTCGGTCGTCGTGGCACCAGTCGCACTCCCCCCGGCGGTTTTCGTCGTCCGATGAGTACGATATTTCCGACCTACGTTCATAATTCAAATATTAAACTAGATCATTATTATTAATCATGGGTTGACTATCGATGATCGATGTACGTAGCTCCTCCTTTCATTCCCGAATGCATTATTATATCAAATTGTCTAGCACACAGGAATGAAGGAGAACTTATCCAATATGAGCATTCAATAAGCAAAACCAAATCATAAAATAAGCAAAACCAAATCATAAATTAAAGTATAGTATTCAAATTAGCATGCATTCAATAATTATAAGCAAAAGTACATCATCTCTTGGTGTCCGTACATCGTCGAATATTATCACTAATACAACTAGAACCGTAGCCCCCGACGGGTATCGACGCGGGCGGTGGACACCCAAAGATAAGGAACCATCACAGGATCATAGCTCCAGTGAGATCCCTGAAGAACCTGCCAGGTATTGTCGAACCTGCCCTCCAATGCAACCATGTAGCGACGGACGTGCTCGTCCTCCTCGCTGACACGGTGACGTACCACCTCCGCGGTGTCCGGATGCCTCACCACCGTCACTGGCCCATGCGACCGCCACCAAACAAGGATCGGGTCAACAACGGTCTGCCTCCTCACCAACCTACGTCCCCCGGAAGGTAGCACCTCCCAATACCAGCCCGGTGGAGCCCAGTCCCGAACATGGCCCTGACCAAGCAGGCCTCCACTGCCGAGTCGACGACGACGAGGATGCGGGATAGGCATCGCCGACGTCGATGCGGGAACTACTTCTATATATAGTTAAATAGAAGTAGTTTTATTAATTAAATCAACTATCTAGTTCAACTACTAAGCACTTACTATAAATAAATAAGTAGTACTTACTAAAAACAAACTACTTCTATATATAGTAAAATAAATTAGTTTATTAAATCAACTAGCTAGATCAACTATATATAAACTACTTCTTATTTTTTTCCTTTTTCTAAATACTATGAACAAAAAAATCATTAAAATTCTATGAACAAAATTAATTACTACACATCTAATCTAACAAAAAAAATCTAATCTAACAAAAAAATCTATGAACTACATATCTAAATTACTACACATCTAATCTAACAAAAAAAATCTAATTAATCTAACAAAAAAATCTAACATAATATAAACAAATTAATTACTACACATCTAATCTAACAAAAAAATCTAATCTAACAAAAAAAATCTATGAACTACATATCTAAATTACTACACATCTAATCTAACAAAAAAATCTAATTAATCTAACAAAAAAATCTAACATAGTATAAACAAATTAATTACTACACATCTAATCTAACAAAAAAATCTAATCTAACAAAAAAATCAATGAACTACATATCTAAATTACTACACATCTAACCTAACAAAAAAATCTAATTAATCTTACAAAAAAATGACGGTGGCCGGCGTACGGCCGGCGAAGGCGACGGCGAGGTGCTCACGTACGGCCGGCGACGGCGACGGCGAAGGCGACAGCGAGGTGCGGAGCGGGGCGGCGACGGCGATCGGGGCGCGCGGGCAGCGACGGCGCGGGGCGGGGCTGGGCGGGGCGGCGCGGGGCGGCGACGGCGTCGGGGCGTGGCGGAGCGTGGCGGCGACGGCGTCGGGGCGGGGCGGCGACGGCGAGGTGGCGGCAGGGAGACGCGCGGCGACGGGAGTGGAGCAGGAGAGATCGTAGTCACGCTAAATGCTGTATATATAGCAAAGGCTTTGGTCCCGGTTCGTGGCACCAACCGGGACGAATGCCCCCATTAGTCCCGGTTGGTGCCACCAACCAGGACCAAAGGCCTCTTTTCAGCAGCCCAAAGGGCGGGAAACGAAGACCTTTGGTCCCGGTTGGTGGCTCCAACCGGGACTAAAGAGCGGCATTCATCCCGGTTGATTCCACCAACCGGGACCAAAAAGCGGCATTGGTACCGGTTGATGCCACCAACTGGTACCAATGGACCCGTCTAACTACTTTTTTATTTTCTGCAGCTGTTTTTTTGTTGATTCTTCCTACAGCTGTTTTTTAGTCCCACCTCGTCAAGCGAGAGGCACTCGCAGCTGTTTATAAGCCCTGAGTGCAGAGACGATGACGAAGAGGCTAAATGCTCCTGCACGTTGGTTAGCTTCAAGCCTTGAGGAATACGGTAGACTGCACAGAGCTATGTGCAGTGCAGTTGACACTATTCCGAAAGGCTTGAAGCAAATTAACAAGCATTGCGCCTCTTTTTTATTTTTAATGACTTATTACAACTCAGAAATAAAAATAAAAAAATAAATATAGCAGAAAAGAAAAAAAAACTATATAGAAAACTACTCAGAAATGAATTGAAGCAAAAAATAGTTGTGATTAACTATACTAAAAAAGGAGCATAGATGCTTATTTTTAATGATTTATTACAACTCAGAAATAAAAAGAAGAAAAAATAGTTGTGATTAACTTTACTAAAATATGAGCATATATGCTTATTTTTAATGACTTATTACAATTCAAAAATAAATAGAAGAAAAAATAGTTATGATTAACTTTACTAAAAAATGAGCATAGATGCTTATTTTTAATGACTTATTACAACTCAGAAATAAAAAGAAAAAAATAAATATAGCAGAAAAAAAACTATATAGAAAACTACTCAGAAATGAATTGAAGCAAAAAATATTTGTGATTAACTGTACTAAAAAAGGAGCATAGATGCTTATTTTTAATGACTTATTACAACTCAGAAATAAAAAGAAGAAAAAATAGTTGTGATTAACTTTACTAAAATATGAGCATAGATGCTTATTTTTAATGACTTATTACAATTCAAAATAAATAGAAGAAAAAGTAGTTATGATTAACTTTACTAAAAAAATGAGCATAAATGCTTATTTTTAATGAGTTATTACAACTCAGAAATAAAAAGAAAAAAATAAATATAGCAGAAAAGAAAAAAAACTATATAAAAAGCTACTTAGAAATGAATTGAAGCAAAAAATAGTTGTGATTAACTGTACTAAAAAAGGAGCATAAATGCTTATTTTTAATAACTTATTACAACTCAGAAATAAAAAGAAGAAAAATAGTTGTGATTAACTTTACTAAAATATGAGCATAGATGCTTATTTTTAATGACTTATTACAATTCAAAAATAAATAGAAGAAAAAATAGTTATGATTAACTTTACTAAAAATGAGCATAGATGCTTATTTTTAATGACTTATTACAACTCAGAAATAAAAAGAAAAAAATAAATATAGCAGAAAAGAAAAAAACTATATAAAAAGCTACTCAGAAATGAGCATAGATGCGGTTATAGAGGAAATTCAAATTAAATTCATAACAAATTTCAAGAGAAATTCGTATGAATTTAGGCTAAATTCCCTATATAAGGGCATCTATTTTCATTTTCAGAGGAGCTCAATAAGGCAGAGAGGGAGGGGCTTATAAACCGGTCTGATTCCCCTTCGGTTGGCGAGGTGGGACTAAACTTTGGCCGCAACGAGGACCAACCCTTTAGTCCCGGTTGGTGGAATGGACCGGGACTAATGGTCGTCCTTTGGTCCCGGTTCAGGCCACCAACCGGGACCAATGGTGGTGGGCCAGGAGCGAGGGTCATTGGTCCCGATTCGTCCCACCAACCAGGACCAATAGGTCCAGACGAATCGGGACCAATGGCCCACGTGGCCCGGCCGGCCCCTGGGGCTCACCAACCGAGTCCAATGTCCCCATTGGTCCTGGTTCTGGATTGAACCGGGATTAATGGGCTGGACCAGCCTGGACCATTGGCCCCTTTTCTACTAATGCCCCCCTTTAGTCCCGGTTCTAACACGAACCGGGACAGATGGTCCTCCACGTGGCCGGTGCGCCGAGCCCAGGTAGGGGGGCCTTTGGTCCCAGTTGGTGGCACTAACCGGGACCAAAAAGCGATGTTTTTCTTTTTTTAAGAAAAAGTGGCTGCTTTAGGGGTTTTGGGGGTTATTTTTAGGTTGTTATTAGCTAGCTAATAGAGAGAAGTGTCATCTCTTATATCTTCGTCCTTGGTTTACCAACGTTGCTGCTATGTTCATTTCACCCGCTGATATAATAACTCATGCATGCTCGCATCATACATCATCATATATAATAAAAGTCCTACTAATCATGCATCATCATACAACTTCTACTCGTTATTAATAATAAGTCATACGATCATCATCCTCATAGTCATCGAACCCAACCCTATATAATTGTTCTTAGCACATGATCATCAGTATCAGGTAGGACCTAAACACCCTTAAGGTAAAGTAGCATAAAATAATATAGACCCTGACTCTCCATTATGAAGAATGGAGATCATCCTGTCTCCAATTCTTGCGATTCGCTGCCTTTTGCTTCCAAGAAGCTCCTTACGATTGTCCATACATTTTTTCCATTCTTTGATTGTCATGTCTCCACTTCTTTTAGAAACCCGGTATGGACAGTTCAGATTCGTAGGAAGACCTGGTTGTATGTTCAAAACATGAAGGCTACTATGCGTATACATCAGATGAGGCACACAATCATTCGGGATTATCTGTTGAAAAACATAGTAATAACTTTGTAGTTAGCAATGATATACTAGTTTTAGAAGTGTGCAAAAAGATGCGCGGATGTCGTAATAGTAAAAAATCTTACCAGGGTATCTCCATGGTAGTTACTGTAGTTCAACATGTGCACTAGTGGCACGTATTGACCATAATGTTGAGGAGTTCGATTATAGACATTGTAATTCTCAAGATCAATACAAAATGCGATCAGATGATTTTTCTCCATATAAGTTAATTCGGAGCCATCGGTGTAGTGGGTTTTGTCTACCATCTTCCGCACATTCTTTGAAGAATAAAAATAAGTTGTCAATGGGAATAAGATGTCAACTATTTTGAAATAAACAATATAAATTACTTAATAACTATGTTAAGCTCACATGGGGGGAGAATTGGAGGTGTATCCACAAGGACCCAAATCGAAGGTCTGTCTTGCTCGATTGTAGGATCACCAAGATCCATGGTGACAAGCATTCCCTCATCAAAACCATATATCTTGTAAAGTGCTTCCCAATTTTTGCAACCAAAATGGGTTACACTCTCAGCATTGTACAACTTTACTTGAAAATCCACACCATGATGGGTCCTTCAGAGAATTTTTTTTGGTTTCCATACTTTCATGGTCTTCAAAACCCATCCTCTCCAAGACATAGCGTCTTGCATAGCATGGGATAAGCTAGTCGAATTGGAAAAGATGAAAAATACACGTTAAAATAGTTGAAGTCGTGCTTAATTATGAAAAAAATATTGTCGTCGTTGCGTACCGTATGAACATCGAAGGTCTCCTCGAGCTTAATGCTGAAGCGTCGATCTTCGTCCAGCTCAATGAACCTGTCGCACATACCTCGGTCGTCATGGCACCAGTCGCACTCGCCCGGACGGTTTTCGTCGTCCGAGTATGACATTTCCGTCCTACGTTCATAATTCAAATATTAAACTAGATCATTATTATTAATCACAGGTTGACTATCGGTGATGGTACGTAGCTCCTCCTTTCGTTCTCGAGTGCATTATTACACCAAATTGTCTAGCATACGGGAATGAAGGAGAACTTTTCCAATATGAGCATTCAATAAGCAAAACCAAATAATAAAATAAGCAAAACCAAATCATAAAATAAAGTAGTATTCAAATTAGCATGCATTCAATTATAAGTAAAAGTACATCATCTCTTGGTGTCTATACATCGTCGAATATTATCACTAATATAGCATCACTAATACAACTAGAACCGTAGCGCACGACGGGTATCGTCACGGGCGGTGGACACCCAAAGATAAGGAACCATCACAGGATCATAGCTCCAGTGAGATTCCTGAAGAATCAGCCATGTATTGTCGAACCTGCCCTCCAATGCAACCATGTAGCGATGGACGTGCCCGTCCTCCTCGCTGACACGGTGACGTACCACCTCCGCGGTGTCCGGAAGCCTCGGCACCATCACTGGCCCACGCGACCGCCACCGAACAAGGATCAGGTCAATAACGGGCTGCCTCCTCACCAACCTACGTCCCCCAGAAGGTAGCACCTCCCAATACCAGCCCGGCGGAGCCCAGTCCCGAAATGGCCCTGATCAAGCAGGCCTCCACCGCCGAGTCGACGATGACGAGGATGCAGGATAGGCATCACCGACGTCGATGCGGGAACTACTTCTATATATAGTTAAATAAAGTAGTTTTATTAATTAAATCAACTAGTTCAACTACTAAGCACTTACTATAAATAAATAAAGTAGTACTTACTAAAATCAAACTACTTCTATATATAGTAAAATAAAGTAGTTTATTAAATCAACTAGCTAGTTCAACTATATATGAAGCACTTACTATAAATAAAATAAATTAGTACTTACTAAAAATAAACTAGTTTAACTATAGTTCTATTATTTTTCTAACTAATTATATTAAACACTTTCTCTTCTTAATTTTTTCATTTTCCCTCTATTTTAAATATGAACATATTCATAAATGACTTATATCATTCACAATTTTCCTATACATACACAATAAGTTGACAAAGAAAATACTATGAACAAAAAAATCATTAAAATTCTATGAACAAAATTACAACAGAAAAAAATCATAAAAATTCTATGAACAGAAAAAAATCATAAAAATTTGACATATTCGATCTTTGCATATATATGAACCGGGACCAAAAGGTCCAGACGAACCGGGACCAATGGCCCACGTGGCCCGGCCGGCCCCCGGGGCTCACGAACCGGGTCCAATGCCCCCATGGGTCCCGGTTCTGGACTAAACCGGGACTAATGGGCTGGCCCGGCCTGGACCATTGCCCCCTTTTCTACTAGTGCCTCCCCCCCCCCCCCCCCGGGTTTAGAGTCTGTAGTAACGAGTTACATTTAAACCCTGGGTTGTAAGTTGTAAGTCATTCAAATGTGATTGATTTTGTGGGCAGATATGATCTCCCGGACCTCGAGGGAGGTGGAAGTGAGGCCAAGGGGGTGTGGGAACCATCGCCCGCTTTGGTATATTGATCATAAAGGTGCATTGTTATTCTCACTCTAACTTGATTTAAAGTTAGTCCTTACATAAGTTTAATAACTTACTATTTTAGTCGTTGGGGCTTATCCACTGCCCTATCTATTGTTTTCCCACTTGAGAGTGAATTTATATTTACTATATGCAGTGTTAAAGATATTTGTTTGCAATCAATGAATCTCATGCTAAACATTAGTAATTACACCAAGTTGACATTGTAATATATGTTGTATTGTGGATTTATAGTTATTTCGGAGTACACTCGTACTAAATCGTCAATGCTGTGAAAATCATTGCATGTCGTGTGTGTTATGATTTGGCCAATTTTACATTGAGTCTGTTTGACCTATAAGCTATATCAGTACACCATGATACAAGCATTGCTAAATCTGTTTCATGAAAGAATTTTGTTTCATTTCTTAATTGTCTGTTGAATTTTGGAATTTTGGTTCGTTTCTTTTGGGTTTTCGTGTTTACAATGATTTTTTTTGGAATGCCAACATTTTGCCGCTGCCGTTAGGGTGTGTTGGAGCTGCATTTTCCCTGTTGATTTTTCAGTAATCATCATTGTCATCATTTTGCTTATGCTGTTTTGATTTTGTTTCCCCAGGGAGCACAGTCAATGTATGGGATCTCATCCTCTGGCTATGGACAATGCTTGTTGACTCGGCCTTGCATTTCATTCCAACTTAATGCCCTTACTTCCAGGGACCATAGTGATTTCTGATGTTTGTTGGTTGGTCACCCTCGTGAGGTTCCTAGCGTGACGTTTCCATGATGCTTTCCGCGTTGGAACAACCTGTTGGCAATCTATCTAGAGGTTAGTTGAGCTGATACGTTGAATTAAACACTTTGACAGCAGAGTAAGAGGATATGATTCTGTTGGTGTAGTAGTAATGCTTTAGCACTCTATATGCTCAGCTTTCTTTTCTTTTCTTTGAGAAACTTCTATATGCTCAACTTGTGCTTCCTCCCCTGGAGAACGTATCTGGTGCACCGGACGCATTAGCACATTTTAAAATGTTTCAAAAATCAAAAAAAAATCTAACATGTTGGCATAACATCAATATATGTTTTCGCAAAATTTCGTATCAAAATTCAAAAAAATGCTCAAGATACAAATATGATGAATTTGATATTAGTGTGATAATGGGCCAAATCTAAAACCCAACTTGTGTTATATACTATTCAGTGTCGAAGAATTTGTCATGTTTATATCTCAAGCTATGTTTTGAATATGACAACATACATTAATGTTATGGTGATGTGCTAGATTTTTTTTCCAATTTTTTAAAAACATTTGAAAATGTCCTAAGAAAGTTTGGTGCATCAGTAGCACCAAATGGCCCGGTGCACCAGATACGTTCTCTCCTTCCCTGCCCATAAGGCCAGAATGATGTTGTAAAGCTAATCCCTGCCCACTCGGCCGTCGAGGCACTAGTAGAAAACAGGGCTTTCGTCCTAGCCGGAAAGGATCAATAGTCCCGGTCGCATTACGAACCGTGACTAATGTGAGCATCAGTCCCGTTTCGAGCGGCTAGGACGCCTGACGGGGCTAGGCTAGTTTTAGTCCCAGGTCAAACGCGACCTTTAGTCTCGGTTAGAGACACAAACCACCTTTAGTCCCGGCTGGAGACACAAACCGAGACTAAAGGTGTTTTAAAATTTTCTTTTGTGTTTTTCCATTTGTTTTCTGTTTTAAATTGCTTATATCTTTTAGGATATTTGATGTTTTCGAGTGATTCTTTTTGCGTTAGATTCAAAATTTTGTCTAGCTTCTGTTTGTGCCACTAGTTTTCAACTTTTAATGATTTAAATTTGAATTTGTTTAAATTTGCTTCAAACCATAGATTGTGAATAACTTGAGTTTAAAAATAGTTTTAAATGAATATTTTCCCTCCTAGTCACATGTTAGGTTGTTGTCACGGTAAGATTTATATGGTTATTTTAAGAATAATTTAAATTAGGATTTTAATTTACATAATATTGTTTTGCTTATATAGTTGTTTTAGTCATTTAATTGTTGTTCTTAATTATTTTTAGTTAGTTCTTTCTGTAGATTTTAACATGTTGTAGTATGCTTTTGTTAGACAATAGTAAAACAAATTTTATAATTAATTAATATTAATTTTGCTATTGTTTTGTATTATTAGTTGTTTAGCCTTTAATTATAGTTGATAGAATTAGTTTTGCTATATTAAAAAGTACAATAATTCTTTTTGCCACTTTAATATAATTAATTAGTTTCTGTTGTTTGACAATAATTTAGTTTTTGTAATTAGTTAATATTGCTTTATTGCTATGTTAGTTTTAATTTCTTATGATTATAACTAGATTATTATAATAGTTTTTAATTAGTTCTTTTTGCTAGTTATTAATTTAGCAAAATGCAATGTTTGATTAATATAGATTTCATTGGAGAGTGATGAATAGTTCTATCAAGGATTTCATCGGTAGGATTGGATGGACACCAACCCGTACTAAAGGGGTTCTAAAGAAGCAATTGATTTCAGCATATGAGAAATAATTTTAAAAATTATATTTATTTAAAAAATAAATGATGTCATATTTGGATTCCTCACATATTTATGATAATAATGGATATATTATTTGTCGAATCGATTCACAAATTTGAAGATATTAATTATGCCATATTAAATGAATAAATGATAAAAAATGAATAAAATAATATTATTACTTATTTTATTTTCATTGAAATTCAATATTATTATTACTTATTTTATTTTAATAATTATTTGGAATTCAAAAAAATTAAATCATGTGACATCAAGACCTAAGGGTTAATATGATTGTTAGCTTACTATTGTCAGGAAAATAAAAAGTACAGACTTGAAATTTAGGGGAAATAGAGCTGGGAAGTTAAGCGTACTTTGACTGGAGTAGTGAGAGGATGGGTGACCGTCCGCGTAGTTAGAAGATTTGGAATGAGTGCTCCACGCTTGAGCAGTGAGGAGGAGTGATTAGAGATTAAATTGTCAGATAATTCAAAATTTTAAAAAACAAAAAAACTTAAAAAAACAAAAAATTCAAAAAAAACGAAAAAATTCCTTTAGTCACGGTTAGTACACCAATCGGGACTAAAGGTCCTCCAGCCCCGCCCTAGACAGCTGCCACATGGAACACTTTTAGTCCTGGTTCATAACACAACCGAGACTAAAAGTGGTGGCCTTTAGTCCTGATTGCTTAGTCCCGGTTGCGACTAAAGGCCCGTTTTCTACTAGTGAGGGTTGTGCCCGTGTGGCCTTCATTTTCTTTTCTCAAACCCAATTTCATCCGCTCAAAACACAAAACAAAAAAACAAAAGCTTGTTACTGAGAAATTGTAGGCATGTATTGCCACAGTTCTAAGTCTTTTCAGACATACAAAGCAAAATGGGTAAATCTATATTTTAAACTATGTCTATACACATCCATATGTAGTTTATATTGAAATCTTTAAAAAGACTTATATTTAAGAACGAAGGGACTAGATTCCATTCTATGTGGACGTGAAAGCGTCAATGTTACCATTGAGAAAGAAGGCGCCAAAGCATGAAGAACCGAAAGTTGACGTCTGCCGTTTACCCGTTTCGTCGCGCCCTGCGTGAACTCCGAGACCCGGGCGTACCAGCGCAAGCCGGCTATCATCATGCGTGGTAACGGACAGGCCATGTTCCTACTGCTGGCCGGGGCTCCACATTCGGGCAGGCACTCCCGTCGTGCAGAAAAATAAGTTCGGCGCATGGCACGGCAGCGCTGCTGACCATCATATGCCCACAGTGCCATGCTACCGATTGATCAGCCCAGGCGCCCGGTTATGTGCTCTGCTTTGCTTTCGGACGTGTAGGGTGCGTTTGGTTGAAGGTGTCATATGAATGGGTTGGGACCGTCCAATTTATTTGGGATTGAACCATTCAATTCATGCGTTTGGCTGAATATAAGAGATGAGCTAATTATTTAGGACGGGACCACCAGTCATGCATGCAAAGGGTGGTCATTTGATTCGACCGATTTGGTTGACTGGAACGGTTCAGGATCTTCAAGGCATATTCTCTTTTTTTTGACTTGAACCATTCATGTGCTTTATAACCAAACATGTATATTTTTGAACGATCCCAACCCATTCATGACCACCCTTGCAACCAAACACACCCTAAACCACTCGTCGCTGTATCGATCGGTGCAAAAAAAGAGGTGGCAAAAGAGAAAGCGGCGCTCGCACGAGATAATAAAGGAAAACATTCTAAATCTTTTTTTTTTGCGGAAAGGAAAACGTTCTAAATAACCGGTTGATTTCGCCATCCCGCAAACCGCCTCGCGCTCCCACCACCTGTCCCTCCGTGGCCCACATACCGCTCCCTCTCTTCCCACCTTAGGGCATGTACAATGATGTTATCTTAAAAGTGCCACATAGGATAAATGATGAGGTGGAAGAGAAAAAACTCATAAGGAAAATCTTGTCTTCTCTTATTTAAGAGAAGACAAGAGATGATCTCTTGGCACAATATGTCTCATCATATTTTTAGGAATGCCTAGTTATTGAAGATAAGACTAAGAGATGACCCATTATGGACTTCTTTTTTTGTCATTTCTAAATTACATGCAAGACTTAAGATAAAACTACCTTATCAATCATTGTACATGCCCTTATCTCTTCCATAGCCGCACTCTTCCTCGCTTGCTCCCTCTCCTGCATCTCATTCCCTCCGCCCACGAAGCAGCCGCCAGCGCCGCCGCAATCCGCTGTCGTGCCGCAGCAGCCGTCACCGTCGACGCTGCATCGCCGCACCCCGCCATAGCCGACGGCTCTACACTGCAGCATCCCCGCGCTGCATCGCAGCTTGCCGTTGTCCTCGCGCAGCTTTCGCCGTGGGCGCATGCTGCGTCACCGCACCCGTCGTCAGCAACGCTGCATCGCGGCATCTGTAATGGACACCGGTTCTGCATCGTAGCATCCCGCACGGCATCACAACTTTCGCCGTCATCATCGCGCGCTACGTTGCAGCTTCCGCTATGTCTGTCGCGCTACATCGAAGCACCCATCGACGGCAAATGCTTCATCGCAGCATCCGCCATGCCTACCACCACTGCATCTCAGCTTTCGCCGTCGTCACCGTGCACTATGCCGCAACTTCGGCCATGGTCGCAGCACCTGTCTCCGTCGATGGAGCTTTGTTGGGGGCCATCGATGTTGCGATGAAGCTCCGTCGAGGTCATCCAATGCTGCAATGGAGCTTCACCGAAGGGCTACCAGTGATGCAATGGAGCATCACTAGTGGCCTCCGGGATTGCCATGAAGCAGCATCGAAGTGGCCTGTCTTTCAATGGAGCATCGGCGGTGGCGTCGAGAGCTGCGATGGAGCGCCACCGCGTCGATGTTGTCGCTGAGTGAAGCAACACCGATCGCTCCTCGGGATCCGATGCAGCTCTCGTCAGCAGCTTCAGGTGATGCGAGACCGAAGGAGAGAAGGAGGGCTGATGTGCGATGCGGGGAGGAGATCGTGCGTGCGTTGACTATTCAAACTGATGGTGGGGAAGGATCCGACGGTGTAGTGGGGCTGATCAAACAGTCAACGAGGCGGTTTAAATCTTCATAACATCAGCCGGTTGATTTGTAGCACTGGCCGGTGATAAAACCAGGCCGGTGCTCCTGGCCGAACCAAAGCATGCCGGTTCTCAATCGTCCCTGTCGTCCTTGGTTCGAGGCTATTGCTGGCGCAGCTGCATGGCCGGAAGTAATTAACAGCAAGTTCTCGTGAAGAGTCTTGGGATGATTAGTCTATCCGCCGGGATCGTCGTGGTACGATCGTGTACCAGCCGCGTGCAAGAGTGTGTGTGGGTGGGTGCGACACGAACGTGCCATTCCCCCGGTGCTCCTCCGTTCGAGCCCGCATCACATGGCCCCTGACACTGCCGGACTCACGTGGCCGGTGGGACAAACCCGGCCTATCGCCTCACTTCATAGCTGGGCCGTGGGTGCACGTGAAGATGCGGATAGAATATATGGCCCGTGTAGGGTACCTATACTACTCCAAAATTGTGATATTAAGTATTCCTCCCATCCCAAAAATAAGTAATATAAAATCTATATCTATATCTATATCTATATCTATATCTATATCTATATCTATATCTATATCTATACCTCTATATCTATATCTATATCTATATCTATATCTATATCTATACCCCTACTAATAAAGCAAGGTGATATTCTTAGTTTCGTCCCGCGATTAGATGATTTTTTTGAGTTTTTTTTATCTGGCGAGGTGGTACTATTCACATGAAAGTTTTGATCGTCGTTTCGTGCATAGAGGAAGCGTAGTCCAAAGGCCGATACGTCTCAACCGGGTGGGCCTCGACCTTCCTCTAATGGGCTGGCTCCCTTGACGAAAAAAGTGTAAAATACATGTTCCAATTATGAATCGAACTCCCAACCTCTGATTTGGTTCACGTAGTTGGTAGCCAACCGATATATATTCAGCCTATGCTAAAGACGTGATTTGATATTTATTAGTCCAACCTCGCTCTTTTAAATCAAATCCCATCATTTTAGATACGCACGTGAGTTGTATTAAAATCAACCAGCCAAGAGAGATCCATTAAATCCAAGTCAAAAAGAAAGAAAGAGACCACATAAAGGCAAGGAGTGGGGGGACGAACATGCTGATCAGTATGCCCGTGATCGAGTGATGGCCTGCAGGAGAGGCCGGAGTTCATGGGGTCGTCGCTGCAGTACTTGCATAAATTCGTGAACAAATATCTGCATGCAACGTACGTGAAGATAAACATGCATGCTAGGCAGCAGGGCCACTATTAGCCGGTGGCATTGACCACTTTTGGCTGCGCTATTCTAATTTAACATGAACACATGACATCAATGGTCTTAGATACAACTTCTAATCTCCCTCAAGAGAAAAGGTAGATACAAGTTCTAATATAATCATCTGGGACCTACTGCTCCAATCAGTTTTCTCCTCCACCGGATTTTCTTTTAAGTTTACCCATGAATTCTTAATTAGAAAACGATAGATCATGCTGAGATGCCCTTTTAGTTTGCATAAAATACCTCTATTTAATATATTTTTCATTTGAGATTTTCATGAGTTATAGGTAACAATGCTTCATCGTTTGGATAGAGATTTAGCTACATATGATCATGTCATGTGGCATCATGAGCATTCGTTTATCCAAAAATCCAAAGGTACCAATGTGCATTCTCTATAAAGAATTGTCAGATCTCTCTTCTCCGTGTGCGTATATATAAAAGAAGCGGCTATTTATTTTTTGGATATTGTGTTATTGCACGGAAAAAATTAGCTATTATGCACAATTTGTTTATCTAGATAATATGGTATTGTGGATTGTGGATTGTGCTTCTTTTACTTAAATGTTGTAGTTAAAACAAGTAAATGTCTAACCATTTTCCCATAACAAAGCAGCCCTAGCGGCGGAATCGAAAACTTGTGGCCGTGTGAGCATCGAAGGCGGTGGGCATGGAAGCTTTCGGTAGAAGATTTTAAGCACTATCAAGCAGCTAGCCCTTGAACCAACAAACTAAATGACATAGTTCCTCTCCCTGGCCAACCTTGATTGATAAAAATCATTGTGTTTCCCCGTTGCAACGCACGGGCATTTGTGCTAGTTAGTGTAAAGTTAAGTCGCTTATTTTGGGACAGAGGGAGTACTATATATCAGGCCCGTAGTACCTACTATCGAATTCCAAAAATTTCAACATAAAAAAAAGTTCCAAATCTTCTTCATTATTTCACACCGAGAAATAGGTAAATAATTGTGAACATTTGTATCTCAACTTTGCGCCTTTAAAATATTTTTTGCTATAAAAAGTACATTTTAAAACATGCACACATGAATTCCACATTTGCAATTGGCCATTACAAGAGACGGAGCACGTGAGGTGGCACAATGTCGGCTAACTAAAAGTGCAAACTGGCGAGCTCCTCTCTCTCTATCTCTCTCCGTCTTATTTTTGAAAAGACACATATAATTACTAAGAATTCATCGGAAGTATAAAGCACCTCAAACAAAAAAAAATTACATTGAGGTCCATGGGCCGTCGGACGACCACTACCGCAGCCAGGAAGAAGAGATAGTAGGAATATATGCTCACAGCTCCGCCAACTCGATCCTACGGACAAATCGAGGAGGACCGACCCCCCCCCCCCCCCCAAGCGCCGCCCCTGTGAGGACTAGAAAACCCTAACCTAAGCGGGGTTCCCATCCCCACCACCAGATGCTGAAGCGGCTGTCAAAGGGGACGTTAATCCATAGATGGGCCGGTGGAGCTTGGAGGGGAGGAGAACTTTGCCATAGGTGCTTAGCCTGGTTCTAATATATTAACATTTTTTTGCAAAAATAATGTGATTTTAAATTTTAGATTATTTAATTGAAGTAAAAGAGCCGGTCAGAGGGTGCCCTTAGGCCAGATCACCAATTTGCACCCGGCTAACCCCAACAAAAGTTAGAAAACTCTTCGCTATTCTCAGTACCAGCTAATGTTTTATTGTAGGAAGATGCTCGACTGTAAAAAAACATATAGATAACCCAATATGTTTTTTGTTATAGCTATTCGTCCATAAAATGTTGATGATCTTGGCGGGGTTGATGGAATGAAGTATGGACCACCTAAACCGTAGCACACAAGAGCAAGCAATAAGCATCAAACGAAGCAACATCGTTTTATTTGCCACTCTCAGCATCTCCAACTAACTATTGTATTCTTGCGTTATATTCTTTTACATTGCAATTTTACTATGTGTATAGTGTTGATTGGTAGGGTTCTATGTCTTCTCATTCTTCTTTGTTCGAAGTGGCTGACCACTCTTTATGAGGAGTGTGTTCTTTATTGTCTCAAAGAATCCTTGGATTTGTAAAAAAAAACATCGCGTTTCTTTTGTTTCACACCTTATAATTTTCTTTCTAGTCTATTCTAGAAATAGAACTTTGCGTCGCTTTATAAATAAAGCACCAACTGAAGTCCATGCAATAAGTCATCTAGCAGTGAGGAGAAAGAAAATAATAAGTATGTTGGGACAACTGCACAAACACCAACCAAGTTTATCGTGTTGTGATGTATTTTTGGCGATCCCATCTCGACGACGGCAATGCACAACTCCACGAAAGAGCAGGCCTCCAAAGCCGCATCTCTTGAGGACATGCACCGTGTAAGCCATGACAATATTTTTGAGGAGCATCTCGACGCGACTTCTCCCTTCCAATCGACTACATCGACCGGTTTGTCTATGGTCACTACTAGTACCTTTTGAAGTTTATCATGCAATATTTTTGATGTAGTATGTCGTCTGTGATTTGCTCCAGCAACACACTCCCTCCGTAAACTAATATAAGAGTGTTTAGATAACTACTTTAATGATTTAAACGTTTTTATATTAATTTACAGAGGGAGTACTTGTTTTGTTGTTAGATTTGGCTGAGCTTAACCCAAATGCGTATATCCCAGCAGAAAACGAATCCGCATAAAGTAAACACAGTATCTTCACCCCATTCCTCTCTTCATCCTACACGGAGTACAAAAGGTTAAAGCAAAGTAGGTTACCTTGGAATTTTGTTCCTACTATAGTTTTCACTTGTTCACGGGTACCTAGCCACGCTAATGATTCATCCACGCGATTAGGTTAAGATCGTGCTTTATCAACACGCCGGTGCATCGCCGTTCCCAACGACAAAAAATAAGCATACAATTTTCTGGAAAGGAAGAAAAAACTGCCAAGCAAACAAAACCGACGCCAACCACACTGGTCACGCCTCCCGAGGCCAATCCACCTCGGGATCAACGACCCTGCAGGCCCCGGGGGGCCGCTCCCGCCTCAGCCCGCCGGCCCAGCGGCCCGCTCCGATGGCGGCCACGCGGTGGGCTGCTCGAATCCAACGGCGACGGAGCGGTTAGCGGCGGGGCGGCCCACGTGGTGCGTACGTGGTTGCACGAGAGGGGGAGCGTGACGTGCGCGGCTTCCACGGAGGCGCAACGTGGGCGAGATCCTGGGCGTCGGTTTTAGCTTTAGGGCGGCCTGTAGTGGTGGTGCCAACGACGTGAGGCTCGCAAAGCTTTTCAACGGCAAAGCACTGATTGCTAGTGCTGCGTGGACAATGTGAGCATGACTCAGTGGGGTTGGTGGGGCCCACCAGGAGTGATCCATCCGTGGTGCAGTATGGCAAGGTGGTTTTTTTTTTTTTTGGGCAAGGTGGTTTTAGGGGCTATGGGTGTTTCTTTTTTACCAAAAAAAGATGTAAGGAGCTATAGTGGATAGTAAAAGTCCGAATAATTTTGACGTCGAACGTTCGGTATTAAGTTCAATGGAGCGAGCATGTCGAATGCGTACGAGCGGATGCTTAGGGGAGTGACGATGCAAGGAGAGATGGGCGGAGGAATGAGCACTGAAGGAGGAAAAATGGGCGAAGACAGGAGATGAGAGGGGAAGGAGGAGAAAGGGATGCACAAAGAGCAGACTGACTAACCTCGATGGGGAAGACCGACGATGGCGTGTGACGGCGAGCTCGATCAGGGCCGTAGACGAGTATACTAAGTGAGCGTAAAGAACCAGATGACTAGGAGCGCGATGATGCTTCGATTTGTCCGACGGTGGAAGGGAGGGGCACCATTTGAGGAGGAGCACAACATGAAATACTAAGAGTGGATACAGATGGGACGGCGAAAACGACGTTGTGGAGCACAATGGCGCGAGTAAGAGATAGATGGAGAGGGCGAGGGGGGAAGGGAGTGGATGGCGGCGACTATAAGAGGGGGCGACCCACGTGGAAGCATGACCAGGTAACACTCTATTTCATGCAATGCACGCTACATAGCCGAGTGAGGTACATAGTCGAATGGGGTACACGCATGTGTACTTCGACTATTATGACCTGTTGCGAGCATCATATAATGCTACCTCCCCTTCATGGTGCCCCAATCACGGTGGTTTTTGCAGAGTGATTTTGTACAAGAATCAACACAGGGTAAATCATCAATAAAAACCTCAAATGTGGATCTTTGAATTAAAGAAGTGATTCAATGCTTGCTAGCAAATTTGCCTTTTGCCATGAAGCAAATTACAATCAAAACGCTCATAAAAAACCCATTCAAACTCACCAAAAATGACCCAATCAGCCCGATGTTGCCATAGATGAAGGCGACGAGCACATGGTGCTGCACTGCACTGCATGGTGGCGCTACTGCTGTCATGCAAATGTCGTCTTCCCCGCGACCATAAATCGGGGAGCTGTTTCCTTTTTCTCTCTCACCGCGGTGAAACCCCGATTTAACAGGCTTTTAAGGGTGGCCTCCACCACCGCCAGCGCCAGGCCCAGCCAGCAGGCCAGGGAAGAGTGGCTCTGGCTTTATTTACTCCTAAAGAATCGTTCAGCCGAGCTCCGCTTGACCCCTCCCCCCTCCCCTCCCCTCTCTCTCCTCCACTCCGCTCCCTCCCGATTAAACCCTACTCTCTCTCTCCGCCTGCGTCTTTTCCGCCCGCCTCCACCCAGCGAAAAAATAATTCCGGGGGCGACGGCCGTCGGGAGTCGATAGAATTCGTCCCGGGAGGAGGAGGAGGAGGGATTTCTCGTTTTGTTCTGTTTGTTTGGATTTGGATGGAGGCGGCGGCCGAGTGCGCGGGCGGCGGCGGCGGCGGCGCCCTAAGGGAGGTCAAGAAGGAGGCCGGCGCCGGCGACGTGTTCCTCGTCGACGACCTCCTCGACCTGCCCTGCGACGACGACGAGGAGGAGGACGACGCGGCGGCGGCGGGGTTCGCCGACGGCGCCGCGGACTGTAGCGCCGGCGAGGCCGGGGGCGGCGGCGGCAACGCGTCGGCCGACTCGTCCACGGTCACCGCCGTCGACAGCTGCAGCAACTCCCTCTCCGGCGGCCTCGCCGACGGCGACTTCTCCGGCGGCCTCTGCGAGCCGGTAATTATTAATTCCTCTCTTTTTACCCTCCCGTGTCCATTATTAATTCACGCGTTATTCCTTCGTCGCACGAATTTATCAAATTTTGGCGGACGAATTATTCACGGTCAATGCGTTCGTCTCCCCCCATTAACACTCGCCCCGCCCCATGAATGAAGGCAGCTTTTGGAGTGACGTCTCCCGTAAATAGTAACCGATGAACCCCGCGGCCGGAAATAGCAACCTCCTAAATGCTCTCCGTTTCTCCGGACACGGAAACGAAACGAATACTCGATCACTTTATTATCATTTCCGAGCTAATTCCGCGGCGCTCGTTTGGTTCCATTGCTGAAAATCGTGTGCTGTGTGTCTGTGGATTTGCAGTACGACCAGTTGGCGGAGCTGGAATGGCTGTCCAACTACATGGGCGACGACAACTTCCCCACCGAGGACCTCCGCAAGCTGCAGCTCATCTCCGGCATCCCCTCGGCGTCGTCCCAGACGGCCCCGCGCGCGCCCGCCGCGCCGGTGCAGCCTTGTGGCGGTGGTGGCGTCGGTACGGCCTTGTGGCGCTCGGAGGCGCACGCCGGGCAGGTGTCCGTGCCGGGCAAGGCGCGCAGCAAGCGGTCCCGCGTCGCGCCCTGCAACTGGTCCTCCCGCCTGCTCGTGCTCCCGCCGGCGCCGGCCTCGCCGCCCTCCCCGGCGTCCGCCGTCATCTCGCCGTCCGAGTCCGGGACGGCGTTCCCGCTCTTCCCGAACAAGAAGCCCGCCAAGTCGTCCAAGAAGGAGGGGCCGGCCGCCCCCGCCATGACCGCCGCCGAGGCCGCGGCCGCGGAGGGGCGGCGGTGCCTGCACTGCGAGACCGACAAGACCCCGCAGTGGAGGACGGGGCCGCTGGGGCCCAAGACGCTGTGCAACGCGTGCGGGGTGCGGTACAAGTCCGGGCGGCTGGTGCCGGAGTACCGGCCGGCGGCGAGCCCGACGTTCGTGCCGTCCAAGCATTCCAACTCGCACCGCAAGGTGGTGGAGCTGCGGCGCCAGAAGGACACCCCGCAGCAGCAGCTCCTGCACCATTCTCAGCACAAGCCGCCGCAGCAGCAGCTCCTGCACCATTCTCAGCACCAGCCGCCGCAGCAGCAGCACCAGCTGGGGCCGGGCCTGGGGTTCCAGGTGCCGAGCCCGCTGCTGTTCGACGGGCCGCACCTGGGCGGCGGCGCGGACGAGTTCCTCATCCGCAACCGCATAGGCCCCGACCACCGGCAGCTCATCTAGCCTAGCTTAGCTAGCCAGCGCCGCCCAGCTCGCCTAGGAGGAGGATCGTTCCGTTAGCCCCAGCAGCAATAATTCAGCAAGAAGAACAGCCAGCCCAGCCCAGCTAAAACTTTTTTCCTAGGAGTTGTTGTTTCTCCGGATTTTAATTTACCTTTTTCCAGAGACCTGTATGCTTGCTTGCTTGCTACACTCTCCGTGTTTCTCAGTCAGCTCTCGAGTTCCTTAGAAACTAATCCTAGGGTGCATTTTGTTCGTTTTCCTTCCTTCTCTTCTTTTTTCATAGACTTTTTTCTTTGCTTTTCCATAGATTTTTTCCTTCATTTTCTTGTAATGCAGTCAGTGCAGGGTTCATAGCCTAGATTCTAGAACAAGAGGAAACAACAACAGCAGCAAACAGCAACGAGCAGCAGTGTTTTTCTTTGAAAGCAATTCTGCAAAAGTAACCAGTGAAATTGAGCAAAGCTAGTAGCTCGAGGCTCCAGGCTCGCATGTGATTTCCAATCTTGTCTGTGTTTGGGCGAGCAGGATGATGATGCCTCTGCCCCTGTGGTGTTGAATCCATCCATCGATCGATCAAACAAAACAAATGGTATGATAAGGGGCACGCACGCTGGCTGGCGCGCACAAAGTGACACGACTAGGGTGTGTCCAACCGAACCCCAGACCCAGGCCGGGCATGGCATAGGAGCAGTGGAGGGGAGCGAAAGGCGCACGTGACGGTGCGAATCTCGCACGCGGCCGCCCGCCGTAAATTGTTCCTCGGTGCAGCAGATGCTTAACGAATTTCTTTTTCTTTTACAGCGTCGGCATCATCATCGTCAACAGTCTCACAACTGGCCCTGTGTGCCCACCGGGCCAATTGAAAGCCGATACGTCAGCGGCTCCTAGCTCTAGAGTAAATATCTTTTCAGTGTCAGCTAAGCTAGCAGCGTTCTCAGTGAGTGGGCCGGGCGGGCCGCGTGGTGACTGCGAGTGCGAGAGATCGGATCCAACCACTTCGGCGCAAGTAAATTGTTTTTGGTGCGGCCCTGTTGGATGGATTCGTTCTCCGGTGACTGGCCGACTGCCGCTCTTGGTCGGCAGCGGCGTGGCGCCTCGTTCGTTCGTTCGTCCGGGCCACCTTTTTTCTTGGATGGTCGCTGCGTGCGTGCGTGCGTACGCACGCTTGCACGGAGCTGACCGCCGAAAGCCTTCGTTTTACGCCTTGTACGGTTCGCGGCGCGAGGTAATGGTTGTGGCCGTATATATGGTACCATCTGCTTGGCCAAGTCTGGCGCTAGCTACCGCTTGAAGTTGAACCAACAGACACGCGCGTACGGCCCCGGCCGGCCAACTCTGGAGGATTCCGTCGCAAGCACCTATGCTTATGTCCGGCGCACGGTAATTTAATTAAGAGCATCTACAACCAGAGCCCTCGGATCGGCCTCAAATGTCCGGGTGGCATGTCCGGTCACTGTTCGGACAGAAAATTGTCACCCACTCGGACCTGGTAAACTCGGCCCAAACGGTCGGGCTGACTGCTCATGACAAAATATGCAAAAAAATCTCAGAATTGAAATGATTATACAAAGATACAAGTAAAAGAAATTTAGAAAGGAGATTGTAACACTAGATACTATCATGCCAAAGTTAACCAAAGAAAGAGCAAAAATAGAATTATTTCCCTAGAGCAGGAAGAAGGAATAATTGAAGGAGAGGACAATCTTCTTAAATACATCACTATTTTTTATTAAAAAAATTATTTGGCAATGTTGTGGGGACAACTATTCTCTGAATATTCAAAATGCTAATGAAATTTCTGGCTTAGAGGCAGAGATATTAACATAGCCTTTTACTATGGATGGACAATATTCTCTGGTCTCCGAGATGAAAAAAAACAAGAGCCCTGCTCTTGTTGGTCTGTCAACATACTTTTATCAACATTTTTGGGATGTTGTTAAATGAGATTTTTGAAAACTTTTAGACGATTTCCATAGAGGAGACCTGGATATTAATAGGCTAAACTATGGGATAATTACTTTGGTGCCTAAATCTAAAGAAGCTAAACCGATTCAGAAATTCAGGCCAATTTGTTTACTTAATATCAGCTTCAAAATTATTACAAAAGTTCTGATGCACAAGCTTAGTAAAGTGGCCAATCCTATTATTTCTCCTGACCAGTTTGCCTTCATAAAAGGAAGATATATAATGGAGGGAGTAGTGGTGCTACATGAAGCTTTAAACTCTATCTGTCACAAAAAAAATCCCAGAATGCTCTTCTGTTTAAAGTGGATTTTGGAAAAGAATATGACAAAATTACGTCGCCTTTTTTCTATCAAATGCTAAAACTAAAAAAATCTGATAAATGGTGTGATTGGATTATGAAAACTATGGGGCATGTAGGTATCAAAGTCAATGACACTATATGGCCATCCTTCAAACTCCACAAAGGCCTAATACAGGGGGATGCTCTTTGATTTAGCAGCTGGTGCTTTAGTCATTATCATGGACAAAGCAATACAACATGATTTTGTGGAAGGGGTCCTTGTAGGAAATCTTGATAAAGGGGTTAATGTGTTTTAATATGCTGATGATACTATTTTTTCTTTTACAAGATAACTAGCAAAGTGGCCCACGCAGACGCGTGGGCAACACCTTATATATCTATTATTTCTTTCCAAAAAACATTTGTTTTATTTATGATTCCCCGCATTATAGATTATAGATTAACTTTGAAATCACCTTTTTTTTGAATAATGACTATGAAAAACACTAAAGATATTACAATATTATGTGTCAGAGTGTTGAGCCTCACGTATTCCCGTGGTGAAGGAGGTTAGTTGTTGGTTTAACATAATATTTCAATTTTTTATATTTTTCATCCAAGTTATGCTCCACCAAGATGTTTTATGGATGTAACAATTCCTATGCTCTCGAGTAACTTAGTAACATCTGGTGTTGCTACACATCATGACTGAATTTTCTTAAGGGGGCAAACAATGTTTGCAAGAAATCAAGAAATAGAGATGTTGCCCACCTGAATAATCTAGGATATAGGTGGGTAATTATTTTGAACCTTAATGGGAATAGTCTATTTGGAGATCCATCGGTTGTGATCGGCTAATTTATTTAATTGATGATCAGATGTTTCTAATTTATGGGATTTTATAGCTTATTTATCTTTTTTCTGGTTAGCCAGTCATGTACTTTTAATATATAATGTATTAATGAACTCTCGAAAGCTTAATTATAATTTACCTACTTGTATAGTTTTCTCTCACCGCTATCTCATCTTTGTGGTATCAAATTTACTGTGAGGTGCCATCTTTACCAAGCGAATGTGTTTTAAAATAAAATTTATTATTTCAATGATAATAATGTTGGACATATATTCATTTGTTTGTGACAATATATTATTACATAGAATGAAGATTTAGCTCCCGAGCTAGATGATAATTTGCGCGGTGACATTACATGACTAAGTGGAGTTGAGATCCTTTCTTGCACACAACATTTTAATTTTTAATATAATTTCATGCATTATAAAATGGTCGTTAATGTCATATGGAAACATGTAGATTTATTCCTTGTTTCCCATTTAATTTTGGAAATATGCACACACAAAATAGTCATAGTATGGTACAATATTGGAATAAAGGTTGGCAATTTACCTAAAAATATAATATATTTTCATATAATATTATATGCATACACCCGCCCGAATATCCTCTAATATGCCCTGCCAAGTTTCGCCATTTCGGTGGCGGGCTCCCAATACTGTTCTAGCTAAATTGACTGATCCCTGTTCGGACTCAAACTTGCCTTTATTTTATCACAAAGCGGGACAATAAACATTAAATAGATATACGTAATACACAAATATTATGGTTCCACTTCTTTTGGGGACTGTAGTTATGCGGGGCATCTTAGATTGTAGTATTTATGTTTATCACATGTTTCCTCAATTTTGTATAAGTTGCTTGCATAAAGGCCCTGCTTTTGTAACAAAAATACAAGTATAATGATAAATATCAACGAACTTCCAAAGTCAAAGTTTATGAAAAAAATTGCCGTGCACATTTGTGGTAAAATATTAACTACCGGTTAGCAAAATATTTGAGTGCGGGCACAAATGCTAACAAAATAAATGAGATTTCATCAAAACAATTGTTGATAAATATTTACTTTTTTATACATCCTGTAAATCAAACGTATAGTTTTGGTATTATTGATATCACAAATAAGTATATCATAAAAGACATTTGCAAAAGCTATTTTTTATATCACAAATAGTTGTATCATGGAAGAAATTTGCAAAAGCTAAAGCAGGGTACAAAAATAAATTTAAACTCACACTGAAAAAAATATCAACAGTTTGTATGATTGCTCAAAGGAAGCACCAGGTCATTGCTAACCGATGGGAAGTGATATATCTCTTTTATGGAAGAGTGATCATGGAATTATGTCTAGCTACAAAAATACATTTTCCTACCAACATCGAGTATGAAGTTGTTTCGTCTGAATATAAACTATACCTATTCTTCTTTTGAATTTCAAGCATGAAAGTAGTTTCCTCCTATTAATTATGTTGCATGTTTAAACGCGTCTGCCCTAGAATTCTTCATTTGAATAAACAAAACCATAGTGCGATTCGAATGCACATGCAAAAATGAATGATGGATATAAAATATTAAACTACCGCCTCTAACACGAACGTAACATGATGGCCAACACTATCTAATAAGTAATAGGGGAGGAAAATTAACTTCTAGATTTGTAGATATAGTAGTAAGACAAAATTTTAAGCCATTGAATGTTGTCATGTTAGAGAAGCATGAAGCGAGATAGAACTATATGAATATTTTCATAAGCTATTGAATGGAATTAAACTTTGTAAAGTTTGATCTCGTAATATTTTAATCAAGATAATGTATATTCATTTATGGTTTTGTGTTAGCTCATGCATTCGACAACACAACTATAATTTTACCAAGTGGATGATGTAAATATTTTTGACTAAGTTGAAATCATGCATGTGAGTAAGGCTTCAAGGTCAAAACATGTATATCCTACACTCCTTGATCTGTCATAACAAAGCTAAAACTGCACATAATTAATATGCCAAAGAGTGTGTTGTTCTTTTAAGCAATAAAATCAACCCCAATATGACACATGCACAGTGAACATACAATAAACACATAATTTATCTATTGCCATTTAGTCGAAAATGTGACTAACATCTAATATGTAAAACAAAATATTATTGATTATGAGTTTTGCAAAGGATTGCGTGAATATCAACAAACTTTGGAGGACAAAGTTTACAGGAAATTACAGTAAAATAACATTTCACTATAATAACTCCAATAAACTAGATTAATATTTTCGAGTTCACATGAATATTAACCACGCCATATCTATCATTAATTAATTGTATATTTTGAAATCATGTGATTCATCTCGTATTTTTAATATCGTAAAAATAAAATACATGCGTAAGGTATGTGCATAAGCTACACACATGAAAATAGATATTTTCAAAATAATGTGGTTCAAACAATTGCTTGAAGGATGGAACAGAGTCGATAGCAAATGCCAAACGAGATATATTAAGTGTGTGTATAATAATTCGATCAATTTTTTCTAGAAAATAGTTGTCCAAATGAAAAAACACGGTATGTGAAGGATAAAGTTGGGAGGAAGGTGCTGCACTTGAAGGCCATGGAAATGCAACAATCCCCTTAGAAAAGGGTGAGTTGGAAATATTCAAGCCCCTGATAAGGAATGGGATGAAGCATAGCGGCTTATTCTCTCGAGGATTGGGAGAGCATTCTTGAAAGAAATCTAGATCGATTGCGATCAGCCATGGGCATGCGTAGACGACCTTCGGTGGTGGCAGGTAACCAGCGCGAGACAACCGACCAAGTAGGCCTTGGGTCATGGTGCAATGCTAGCAGAACCCACAATCTGGAATCTCTTCTGTTGGCGGCGACCTGCCATTTGCGGAAAGCAAGGGTAGGAAGCAAAGAGATGGGGAGGACCTGAGAGAGTTGAAGGAGGAAGACCGGGGCAAGATAATTCTAAGAAGGTGTAAAAAAATATCCTTGCGGGCACACCCCTCTCATGCAGGGATTATTTGCAAAGCGGTGGTGGCACGCCCAAGCTTTGGGGCATTATTTGTTAGTTTTCCTATGCGTTTACACAGAAAATCAAGGGGACAGTAGGTTAATTACCACATTGAAGCACACCATCACTTTACTGATAAGACATAATGTGAAGGAAATATGCCCTAGAGGCAACAATAAAGTTGTTACTTTGTATTTCCTTATTCATGATAAAGGTTTATTATTCATGCTAGAATTTTATTGATCGAAAACTTAAATACATATATGAATACATAAACAAATACCGTGTCCCTAGTAAGCCTCTACTAGACTAGCTCGTTGATCAAAGATGGTTAAGGTTTCCTAACTATTGACATGAGTTGTCATTTGATAACGGGATCTGAAAGTGCGTTACATCGACTAGAGGGGGGGGGTGAATAGGCGATTTTTATGAATTCTTCACTGAGGAATTTCAGGGTGAGGAAATTCCTAAGCGACGAATTACTTGCAGCGGAATAAGTACTCAGGTATAAGCATAACAGAGCAACAACATAGTCATCATGATGAAATGAAAGACAAACACATAGTACAGAAAGCGTAAACACATGATAAACAGGATGAAGACAAACAGACTGAAGAAATAGGATTGAGGAAATAGAGAAAGTCTTCAGTCAAAGTCTTCAAACAGTAATGATTAGGTACATCAACACATAAATGAGGAAATGAAAGGGTTGATGAAATAGAACCAGTTGGCTTGGTGAAGACAATGATTTGGTAGACCAGTTCCAACTGCTGTGACAGTTGTATGTCTGGTTGGAGCGGCTGAGTATTTAAACTCGAGGACACACAGTCCCGGACACACAATCCTCACCGTATTCTCCTTAAGCTAAGGTCACACAGACCTCGCCCAAAAGTAGTGGTAAGTCTTCATAGTTGACTTCCAAACCTTCACAGACTTGGTCACTCGGCAATCCACAATTCCTCTTGGATGCTCAGACCATGACGCCTAACTGTCTGGAGGATACACAGTCCTCAAAGGTAACAGGCGTTGGTTCCACACAGGAACAATCTCTTAAGTGATGCTCAATCACTTTGGGGTTTGTAGGTTTGGGTTTGGGATTTGGGTTTTCCTCACTTGATGATTTTCGCTCAAAGTCCTCGGAGGAATGGGATGCTCTCAAATGACAAGTGTCAGTTTCTCTCGGAGCAGCCAACCAGCTAGTGGTTGTAGGGGGCGGCTATTTATAGCCTAGGGAGCAGCCCGATATGATAAGACATAAATGCCCTTGTATGATATGACCATTAGGTGGTAGGATATTTTGGACAGCTGGCGCGTAGCACAACAACGGTCAGATTTGAGGTTCGAATTCCTCAGGGCTATCATGTTCCTCACTGTGTAGGCAATCCGCACTGGCGAATTCCTAACTCCTCAGTCAGAACAAATTCCTCAGAGACCAGCAGATCTTCATCTCTGTCACTGAAGAAATTGACTGAACAGATATGAGATTTCCAATGGCTTCACTCGAAGGATTGGGTAGGTGTAGGATTTTGAGATGAGCATCACTTGGAAATCTGTTTCCTTAGTATTACCTCGACCCCCTTTAACAGTACGATGTTTCCTATGACTCAAGAATAAGAAAAAGAAACTACAAAAACAAAAGTCTTCACGCTTCAGATTCCTCGCATGAATATCGAAGTCTTCAAGGTCACACCAATTTCTTCAATTTCAAAGTCTTCAGGAGAACCAAAGTCTTCAGCCGAAGACATTCATTTTTAGGGGTCGACTTTTACTGTAAATATCAAACTCCTCATTGACTTATAGAGCCTGTGTACACTCACAAACATATTAGTCCCTTAACCTATAAGTCTTCAATACACCAAAATCACTAAGGGGCACTAGATGCACTTACAATCTCCCCCTTTTTGGTGATTGATGACAATATAGGTTAAGTTTTCAATGGGGATAAACATATGAATTGAAAGTACCCAATATTGAGGAATTTTATTGAAAGTACCCCCTATTGAAGAACTCCCCCTGAAGATGTGCATAGTGAGGAATTTGCTTTTGAAGAAATGCACATTTGAAGAGTAGAATCATGGAGATCTCCCCCTATATCTTGTAATTCATACATGCATTTAACATATGAAATGAAGAATTTGAAATGCATGATGAAATATGGTGACTGATCTGATTCAACATGCATGCATAATATTAATGAGGAAATAGCATGCAGAAAAACAGAGCAAAAGTATCAGGTCACCATCGGACTTAAGTTTACAACTCAATCAACAAAAGCTTCATAATAGTGAGAGTTGCAACTTAACAAAAAAAACGCCCAAATATATAGACCCGCTTGAAGACTAACTCAAATTTCTCCCCCTTTGTCATCAAATGACCAAAAGGGTCGAAAAGTGAGGACTAACGCCCCTGAAGAATTTCCTCACGAAGTCGATGGAGGAGCGTCAGCGATATTGGGGTCGTTTGTTGGAGAAGGGCTTGCCGTAGTGTCGTCCAGATCTTCATTTTCATCAGTATCACGGGATGAGGAATATGAACTGGGCACCAAAGGAGGAACTGCAACTTTCTTGAATTTCTTCGGTGGGGGCTTAGCCCAGCCGAAGTCCTACATGAAGCCCATCTGCTTGAGATCCTCATCACCATAAAGGTGAGACAGTATAGCCCAGGTGCGATCAAACACTTCATTAAGGTAGTAATGGTTCTTCTTCACTGAATTATATGTGGCAGTCACGTTGTGAAGAATTGAACCAAACTGACATTTCACCCATTTGTGAATGTGATCCACCTTTTGATGAAGACTGAGGGGAAGCTCACGACCAGTCATCACCCTTGGAGCCATTGCCTGAGGACTTTGCTTGGATGCATTGGCGGCAGAATCATGAGTAGCAGAGTCATCATTGGTGGAGTATGAAGCAGCTTTGCAAAACTATCCATCCAATGGTTGAATGCCCTCATCAATAACAGCAGTGGCCTTGCCCTTTTCATCAGCTGAGGAAAATGTCCGTTTGAGGACTTCAATGGGGGGCAAGTAGCTGTCGTGGTTGAGTATATCAGATTTGTAGTTGAGTGAAGACCTTGATCCGAGGAATCTCATAATCCAAGGAGCATAAGGCTTCAGCTCAAATGGGGACATTGCAACGTCTGCCAAAGTCCTCATGAAGAAATCATGATAGTTCACGGGAATACCGTGCATGATGTTGAAAAGCAGTTTCTTCATGATGCCAACGACTTCTTCATCATTCGAGTCATGGCCTTTGATTGGACTCAATGTCTTCGTCAGGATGCGATAGACTGTCCTTGGCACATATTGCAATTCCTTCACGAGGAATTTGGTCCTCGAGGCTTGTCCAGGCTTCAATGGCTTCATCAACACTTGCATGAAATGATCTGATAGCTCAGTTTCAGAGTAGATCAGACGCGCACCTTCTGGAGGAGGGCTGACAGGCATGGCACGAAGCAATTCAGTTGTCGGTGCCTTATAGTGTGTGTTCTTTGTCATCCAGTCCAACACCCAAGAGTTCACATCTTCAGCATTACCTGTGATGTGCAGCGTTGCATAAAATTGAAGAATGAGTTCTTCATTCTAGTCGCATATGTCAGTGCAGAAATTGAGCAAGCCAACATCATGAATGGCAGCGAGGACTGGCGAAAAACACGACAGTGATTCCATATCCAAGTGAGGAATATGCTCATGGTCGAAGACTTTGTCTTTGTTGAACGACACTGAAGAATAGAAATTGGCTTGGCTGGCAGTCCATAAGCGCTTCCTCCTCAGACGAACAGAGTCATATGGATTATAGTCAGTGAAGAACACATGCTCATTGAAGAAAGCATCAGCCTTGAACTTCGGAGTTTTGGAGAATGGATTCTTCGGATGTGGCTGAGGAGTGTCAGTAATCTGAAGAATGACTTCTGGAATGTCAATCTCTGGAGCCGAAGGCTGAGGAATATCTTCTTCTTCAGTAGCAGCCCGGGCCTCCATTTCTTCAGCATTTTCATCAGCACTAGTGGCTGGAATCTCTTCATGAATGGAAGGGGTGGCATGAATTTCTTCAGAGCCCATTTGAACTTCAGTTGGAGCTGGGGACTGAGGAATTTGTTGAATTGGTGTGAACAGAGGAGAGTTGGGGTGTTGGCTATCCCAAAAATCATCGTTCATCACAGGAGTGGTGCAGCCAATGTCCACATCCTCATCCACTTCCATTTTTCAACGCCGGCCTCTTCAGCAGTAAACTGAGGCATTGGTGATGATACCTGAGGAGTTGAAGTGAAAGCCTCAACTTCAATTTCCTCATCCATCTGCTCCGTGGAAGCAGTAGAGGGATCTTCTTCTGCAGATTCTTCAGGAATCTGGTATTCTTCACCATAAGTAACAAGTTCCTTTGATGGAATACTTGCAAGAGGAATAGCATCAATGGGATTGTCCATTGAGCTTGTCAAAATCTTCGCCTTCTTGGGGGCCGAAGATTCTGTGGCAGCCGATGCTTTCCTCTTCTTCAAAGCAGCACGCTTCGCAGCTTTGGTTTTGTTCACTTCCGGAGCAGAAGGAAGAATTTGGCTTGATGTTGGTGCAGGTGGAGCAGTGGGAGTTGGATTAATCTCTTCAGGCCCAACTGATGTAGTTGGCCTGTCATAAGTAGTTCCTTCAGGCGCTGCAACAGAATCTTCAGCTGGCCTGGCAGGTTCTTAAGGCGCAACACTAGTGGTTGTCCTGGCAGTTTCTTCAGCGACTGGAATTTCTTCAGCAGCCCTGGTGCTTGCAGTTTCATCAGCAGCCTGATTTTCATCAAAGGTGCTAGCAATTCCTTCAGTGGCTTTAGCAGATGCTTCAGCCTGAGTGACGTTAATGTGCACAGGAGCAACATCACTTGAGGTGAATTTCTTCGTCATCTTGACGGATTTGACTTTGGCACCCTGCCATTCAGCCTTGTAGGCTTCAAATTCATTGCTGAGCTTCTTGATGTTAGCTTGTAGTGCAAAGAGCTGCTCAGGCGAAAGACTGAGGACATTGTCCTTTAAGTAGCGCTGCTTCTTGCATTGCGCTTTCTTAGCCACTCGGGCTTGGTCATACTTCCACTTCTCTTCAGCAATGAACGCCGTCATCACGTGACTTTGTCCAGGAGTGAGGCCCAACTCTGGCATTGGAGCATTTGGATCCTTGTGCCATAGATCTATGAAATTGAGCATTTTCTTTGGATCGATTAGAAGGGGCACAACACTCCCTTTGGCTCTATCGGCCTGCTGTTGTCTGTCCATGATGATATCAGCTAATTCATCATCAGACAGTGTTTGAAAGACCACCTGCTTCTTGTGAGGACTTGGTCTAGTGCCTCGTCTAGCAGTGGCCTTGGTCTTCAGCAGTGTGGGACCGGTTGATGAAGGGTGAGCAGAAGAACTTGCTGAAGCTCCTGAGGCAATTGATATGCCAGTGGTCCTTTGGCACGTGGCGGGATGCACAGGTGCTGAGGACTTTGCCGGAGGAGCTGAGGATTTTGCAACCCGAGGAATTTGAGCAGCCCGAGGAATTGGGGCAGCTTGAGGAAATTGCCTTGGTGGCACTGAGGAAATTGGCCGTGAGGGCATTGAAGAAGAACTTGGCCGTGAGGGCATTACCGAGGAAGGTGGTTTCTTCCCTGGCTTCTTTGGCATAGCCTTCTTGCTTGAAGAAGCCTCAACAGCGGCAGCGGCAGCAGCCGAATCCTCATTGAATTTCTTCACTGCTTCTTTGGCCTGCTTGGCCAGCTTAGCTTGTCGCCTGGCCCACTCATCAACATAATCCTCACCATGTTTAAGGCTTGTTGGATCAGCCAATTGGCCAGGTGCCAGAGGAGGTCTTGGGCATGGAGGGTTGAGAGCGAATTTCTTCTTGTATTTGGAAGTGACATATATGTACCCCCCCACTCTCTTTCCCATCTTCTCTCTATGGTCTGAATGCGCACTTTGCGCTCATTCTTTGTTTCCTTGCCATGAGTTGCCTCATCAGGCGTGCAGTACCCTGCATAGATGTCCGCAGGGATCTCAAAAGTAGTATTAACCTCAAGCTTCTTTCCTCGTTTCTGAGGCCTTTTACCGTCTGCCATTTTCTTCAGCTGAGGAATTTGCACAATCGAGTTCTCTAAAGAAGTATGCAGCTTTTCTTCGAGGAACGCTGCAAATGAGTTAAGTTGATGAGAACCTAGTGATTTAGCATCAGACATATGTACCTGTGAACAGAGTATAGGTGCGAAGAATTTGGAGAGGTCATATGCGTTCTCAGAGGGTTTTGTAAATTGAACAAGTTTGAGGAAATTGACCCGATGTGTCTTGAAGAATTTCACTAAGCGTTCTTTGACTTAGCAGAGTTGTGCGGATCGTGAGATTCACACAATTGAGGAATCGTGAAGAAAAACATCACTTAGAGAAATAGATCAAGAACTGAAGATTTGTGCTAGGTGTTTAGAGTGTGGAGTTGAAGAATAAACACCTTTTGAAGATTCGATGAAAATCATCAGTAGAATAAATGCGCTAAAAGTAACTTTTAATTACCCTTTATGAAGAAAATGACAAACTGTAAGAGTAGATTTGGAAGTTCGTTGGCTCGGATCTTCCACGCCCTAACTTGGCGGAGGAAGACATCTACGGCGGCGACAGAGGGAAGATTTCCGCGGCCGGCGTGAGTACGATGGCGACAAGGTCAAGGCAGTGAAGCTCTTCCTCACCGGCGACGATGGAGGTAGCGGTGGCACTAGGGTTCGAGAAGCTCGAGCGCGGGAGTGAAGTCGAGCAGAGTAAAAGTGAAATGAGGAAGGGAAGGGGGTATTTATAGCTGAGGTGAAAAACTGTTCGCCCGAAGAATTTGGACGAATGTGCCCCTGACCCTTCTCATTCACGTGACATGTGTCACCCACATACTGAGAGGTGGAGACCTGTGAGATCCTGGGTGAATAGATTAGTATACCGTGGAATGCATAACGGTTTGAGCGGCAAAAGCCGAAAATTCAGATAAGAATATTTTAAAGTGTCGTTGGCAATTTCTTCAGTTGACAAGGACACAGTGAAGGGTTGAGTTTAGCATAGAGGGGGAAGGGTCCGATCACATTCACTTATCAGAAAAGTCAATTGAAGAATTAGCAATAAGTGAATGCTATAGAGGACATAAACTCATATGAAGAACAACGACGGAAAGAGTGAGGACAATGCAAAGTTGAAGAATTTGAAAAACTGAGGAGTTTCAAAAATGAGGAAAAACTCAAATTGAAGATTTTCAACTTTGGTTGGTGGCGTGACCCACCGTATAAGAAAGCTGATTTCAGACACTACGTACAACTCTCGTCGGGTTCTGAGAATCAATTTCTTCATTAATTTCTTCACACTTAGAGGGTTAGTCTTCATTGATTGAAGAAAAATGTTACTTCATGTGTTGCACATCTAAGTCATCAAGTCAGCATACGTGTTAGGATGTGTGTTCTTTTCAAAGAACATTCGAAGATTCTAGGATATTTAGCTCACACCGCAACTTGCTAAATCTCTTCTCATCCAAGGGCTTTGTGAAGATATCGGCCAGCTGGTCTTCAGTACTTGCATGGTCGATGGAGATGTGGCCCTTCAACACATGGTCACGAAGAAAATGATGACGAATTTGGATGTGCTTTGTCTTCGAGTGCTGAACTGGGTTGTGAGCAATCTTGATGGCACTCTCAAGAGGCACATTCTTCACGTTGGTGCCATAGTCCTTGAGTGTTTGCTTCATCCATAGTAATTGAGCACAGCAAGATCCAGCAGCAATGTACTCACCTTCTGCAGTGGAGAGTGATACACAGTTCTGCTTCTTCAAGGACCAACATACAAAGGATCGTCCGAGGAAATGACATGTGCCTAACGTTGACTTGCGGTCCACCCGATCGCCAGCATAGTCAGAGTCTGAATATCCAATGAGATCAAAGGAAGAGCCCTTGGGATACCATAATCCAAGTGTTGGTGTGTGAGCTAGATATCGAAAAACATGCTTCACAGCCTTATGGTGTGATTCCTTCGGTGTAGCTTGAAATCGGGCACACATGCAAACACTAAGCATAATATCCAGCCTATATGCACATAGGTACAATAAAGATCCAATCATGGAGCGGTATACCTTTTAATCAAAGTCTTTACCATTTTCATTAGTGCATAGATGGCCATTTGTGGGCATAGGAATTTTGACGCCTTTGCAATCTTGCATGCCGAATTTCCTCAACACATCCTTGAGGTATTTCTCCTGAGATATGAATATGCCATTGTATTGTTGACGAATCTGAAGACCTAAGAAGAATTTCAATTCTCCCATCATAGAAATTTGATATTCTTCACTCATCATATAGGAAAATTCATCACTTTAACGTTGGTTAGTATAGCCAAAGATAATATCATCAACATATATTTGGCACACGAATAATTCATCATCATATGATTTGGTGAAAAGAGTTGGGTCAAGTGAACTGGATTTGAAGCCTTTCTTCATGAGGAATTCCTTCAGTGTGTCATACCACGCCCGAGGTGCTTGCTTGAGGCCATAGAGGGCCTTGTTGAGTCTGTAGACGTGATTTGGAAATTTTGGATCCTCAAAACCTGGTGGTTGAGCAACATATACTTCTTCCTCAAGCTTACCATTGAGGAATGCACTTTTCACATCCATTTGTTGTAAGATGATATTATGATGGTTAGCATAAGCAAGCAATATGCGAATAGCCTCATGTCTAGCAACAGGTGCAAAAGTTTCATCGAAATCAATTCCTTCAACCTGTGTGTAGCCTTGAGCTACAAGACGAGCCTTATTCCTCACCACGAGGCCATTTTCATCTTGTTTGTTGCGGTAGATCCATTTGGTACCGATGATGTTGTGCTTGTGTGGGTCTGGTCACTTGACAAGCTCCCACACATTGTTGAGCTCAAATTGATGCAATTCATCTTGCATGGCTTGAATCCATTCAGATTCCATGAATGCTTCATCTACTTTAGTAGGCTCTGTGATAGAGACAAAAGAAAAATGCCCACAAAAGTTAGATAAATGTGAAGCTTTTGAGCGTGTGAGGGGACCTGGTACACGAATGTCATCGATGATCTTCTCGACTTGCACTTCGTTTGCAATCGAGGATGTGTGGGTTGACGACTTTGCTTAGGCCCAGTAGTTTCTTCAGGACCAGTTTCTTCAGCAGCACCAGCATGATTTTCTTCACGATCAGGAATGACTTCTTCAGCAGATTCTTCAGTAGGGATGACATCCTCAGTAGCTTTGAACTTGATAGATTCCTCAGGTGACATTTCATCTAGCACAGGAGGTAGGTGCTCTCTTTGCGAGCCATTAGTTTCACCAAACCGCACATCTACAGTTTCAACAACCTTGTGATGATTGATGTTGAAGACTCTGTAGGTGTGCGAGTCCTTTCCGTAACCAAGCATAAAACCCTCATGTGCTTTCGGTGCAAATTTAGAGTGATGGTGAGGATCTCTAATCCAGCATTTAGCATCAAAGACTTTGAAATAACTTACATTGGGTTTCTTGTCAGTGAGGAGTTCATATGAGGTCTTTTTGAAGAATTTGTGAAGATATACCCCGTTGATGATGTGGCAAGCCGTGTCAATTGCTTCAGGCCAGAAGTGCTCAGGTGTCTTGTATTCATCAAGCATAGTGCGGGCCATCTCAACAAGAGTCCTGTTCTTGCACTCCACAACGCCATTCTGCTCAGGAGTATAAGGAGCAGACAATTCGTGAGTAATACCAAGCATATCGAGATATTCATGGATGCTTGTGTTCTTGAACTCGGTTCCATTATCACTCCTGATATGCTTGATCTTCACACCGAAATTAGTGTAAGCCCTTGAGGAAAATCGTCTGAAGACTTCCTGCACTTCATTCTTGTAAGTGATGACATGCACCCATGTGTAACGAGAGTAGCCATCAACAATGACAAAGCCATACAAAGATGTAGAACTAGTGAACGTGGCATAATGAGTAGGGCCAAATAGATCCATATGAAGTAATTCAAAAGGACGAGAAGTGGTCATGATAGTCTTCACGGGATGCTTGGCTCTGGTGATCTTTCTAGCCTCACAAGCCCCACAAAGATGATCTTTGAGGAATTTGACACCCTCGATGCCAATGACGTGCTTCTTCTTCGCGAGTGTATGCAAGTTCCTCATCCCAGCATGACCAAGTCGTTGATGCCATAACCAGCATTCTGAAGCTTTTGCAAGTAGACATGTGGCAGGTTGTGGTCCTGCAGAGAAATCAACAATATACAAGTCTCCTTTCCTAAAGCCTTCGAAGACTTTGGAGTTGTCAGATTCCATTAGCACAAGGCAGCGAAATTTGCCAAAGACAACAACCATATCAAGATCACAAAGCATTGAGACAGACATAAGATTGAATCCTAAGGACTCAACAAGCATGACTTTTCCATGTGTTTATCCTTTGAAATTGCAACCTTACCCAGACCCAATACCTTGCTTTTGCCTTTGTCAGCGTAGGTGATATGCTTCAGATGAGATGGTAACAAATCAGTGTCTATCAACAAGCTCCTGTCACTAGTCATGTGATTTTTTACATCCACTGTCGAGAACCCACTCAGTAGATTTGGGTTGTTCATCCTGCGGATGAATTAGTGCAACTTACGAACCCATATACTTCATCAGTGAAGAATATGATATCAATTTCATAAATAGTAACAGATCTAGCAGAATGAGGACGTGAGAAATGAATGATTCATTTCTTCATGATTAGCTTGTGTCCTTTCAAGCACATTCAGGTCTCCAGCAAATTCTTCAGACGATCAAGTTCATCTGGAGACCTGACCCTGCGTAAGAAATTAGTTCTTTTTCTTCACCACCCACATCTGGAGGGGTGGCAAAGAGTTCATCATTCTGCGAGCTCCATGAGAAAATGATGGCATAGTAGCCAGTGCACTTTGTTTCATAGAAGAGTGGTTAGGATAATCATATGAATAAGCAGAGAAATTCTTCGAGGACTTATGAACATAATGGTTTGAAGAATAATGCACATATTCATGGCCCTTAGACTTTCCCTGCGAAATAGAAGTGTTAGCATGATGATGTTCATATGAGGATTTTGATCCGCGTGAGGAATTTGATCCATGTGAGGAATTTGGTCCATATGAGGACTTGGATCCATATGAAGAATTTCATCTGGGGTTCCTATTCTTCATGGGTGGTGTCATGATGACATTCACATGAAGATTTTCAAGGCATCTTTTAGGAACCCAGATTTTCTTCATAGGGGGACCGTTCCTGCAGTTAGTTCCAACATATCGAGCAAATACTTCACTGTTCTGATTCTTGAACAGTTTATAGTTGGAGTCAAATGACTCATCAGAGGAATATGAAGAATCAGAAGTAAAGCCAGATAAAGTGCATGGATCTACAGGAGGTCCTTTCGTAGCAACCCATGAGGTTTTGGGGTACTGCTCAGGTTTCCAGTAGGTTCCATCAACATTGAGTTTCCTCTCAAAGGCAATACCCTCTTTCCTAGGGTACCTGTTCAAGATCTGCTTTTTGAGCACATCACATAGAGTCTGATGTCCTTTGAGGCTTTTGTAAATACCTGTCACATACAATTCCTTTAGCCCTGCATTATCGTCAGTGATACATGTGGTATCCTCAGATGAGGAATTTGTAAGCACAGAGACAGTTGAAGAATTTGCAGCAATAGAAGCATTTGAACATTCAGGTGATGAATTAGCAGATACACGCTCAATGCATTTAAGACATGGTGGAATAAATTCTTCCTGAGTGGAACTGATCTGTTGAGCAAGCAATGAATCGTTTTCCTTCTGAAGATCTTCATAACTCGCTTTTAACTTCTCAAGATCTTGCTTTCTCTAAAGAAATTCATAAGAAAGCTATTCATGATCAGATAAGAGAGTGTTATGATGATTTTGAAGGTTGTCAAACTTTGACTGAAGTTTTTGAAGACTATCAGTCAAAGCCTTAGTTCGATCCAATTCCTCACCCAACATATCATCGCTTTCATCTAGCATGTTTTGAACTTTTTCAAGAGCTCTTTGTTGTTTAGTGGCATGGGAAGCAAGTTTGACATAGCTAGTCCAAATTCATCACCTGATTCATCATCACTAGATTCAGAAAGGTAGCATTCTGTTACCTTTGCACCCTTTTCCATAAGGCATGGTGAGGAAGATGATGATTCAGGTGCGAAAGTCATCTCTTTGAGTGATTCCTTGAAATCCTCAAACCAAGGATCATGACAAGTATGATGGCCTTCGTAGACCTCAGAGATTCGGTCCCAGATTAGCTTCGCATGGTTGAGATGCATGATGTTCCTGAACTGATTTTGGGACAAACAGGAGCAGATGACATCCTTCACCATGAAGTTGAGTAGAGTGTACTTGCGAATGTCATCAGCCTCCGCCATCTTGCATAGATCGGTAAGACCAATCTCAGTGATGGTCCACAGTTTGCTGTTCATCACCATGAGTCGCTTCTTCATCATGGCCTTTCACTTGGGATACTCATGACCGTCAAATATGGGGCAAGACACACTCCTCATTCCTGCAGTCGATATAACTAAAACTCCAGGTGGTTAAACCAAAGTCACACATAACAAGGGAGTACCTTCCTCTGATACTAATTGAAAGTGCGTTATGTCGACTAGATGGGGGGGGGGGTGAATAGGCGATTTTTATGAATTCTTCACTGAGGAATTTTAGGGTGAGGAAATTCCTAAGCGACGAACTACTTGCAGCGGAATAAGTACTCAGGTATAAGCATAACCGAGCAACAACATAGTCATCATGATGAAATGAAAGACAAACACAGAGTACAGAACGTGTAAACACATGATAAGCAGGATGAAGACAAACAGACTGAAGAAATAGGATTGAGGAAATAGAGAAAGTCTTCAGTCAAAATCTTTAAATAGTAATGATCAGGTAGATCAACACATAAATGAGGAAATGAAAGGGTTGAGGAAATAGAACCAGTTGGCTTGGTGAAGATAATGATTTGGTAGACCAGTTCCAACTGCTGTGACAGTTGTACGTCTGGTTGGAGCGGCTGAGTATTTAAACTCGAGGACACACAGTCCCAGACACACAGTCCTCACCGTATTCTCCTTGAGCTAAGATCACATAGACCTCGCCCAACTATAGTGGTAAGTCTTCACAGGTGACTTCCAAACCTTCATAGACTTGGTCACTCGGCAATCCACAATTCCTCTTGGATGCTCAGACCATGACGCCTAACCGTCTGGAGGATACATAGTCCTTAAAGGTAATAGGCATCGGTTCCACACAGGAACAATCTCTTCAGTGATGCTCAATCACTTTGGGGTTTGTATGTTTGGGTTTGGGATTTGGGTTTTCCTCACTTGATGATTTTCGCTCAAAGTCCCCGGAGGAATGGGATGCTCTCAAATGACAAGTGTCAGTTTCTCTTGGAGCATCCAACCAGCTAGTGGTTGTAGGGGGCGGCTATTTATAGCCTAGGGAGCAGCCCGATATGATAGGACATAAATGCCCTTGTCTGATATGACCGTTAGGTGGTAGGATATTTTGGACAGCTGGCGCGTAGCACAACAACGGTCGAATTTGAGGTTCAAATTCCTCAGGGCTATCATGTTCCTCATTGTGTAGGCAATCCGCCCTGGCGAATTCCTAACTCCTCAGTGAGAACAAATTCCTCAGAGACCAGAAGATCTTCGTCTCTGTCACTGAAGAAATTGACTCAACTTATATGAAATTTCCAATGGCTTCACTCGAAGGATTGGGTAGGTGTAGGATTTTGATATGAGCATCACTTGGAAATCTGTTTCCTTAGTATTACCTCGACCCCCTTTAACAGTACGATGTTTCCTATGACTCAAGAAGAAGAAAAAGAAACTACGAAAACAAAAGTCTTCACGCTTCAGATTCCTCGCATGAATATCGAAGTCTTCAAGGTCACACCAATTTCTTCAATTTCAAAGTCTTCAGGAGAACCAAAGTCTTCAGCCAAAGACATTCATTTTTAGGGGTCGACTTTTACTGTAAATATCAAACTCCTCATTGACTTATAGAGCCTGTGTACACTCACAAACATATTAGTCCCTTGACCTATAAGTCTTCAATACACCAAAATCACTAAGGGGCACTAGATGCTCTTACAGGATCACATTTTTAGGAGAATTATGTGATGGACAAAACCCATCTGTTAGCTTAGCATAATGATCGTTCAGTTTTATTGCTATTGCTTTCTTCATGTCACATACATATTCCTTCGACTATGAGATTATGCAACTCCCGGAGACTGGAGTAATGCCTTGTGTGCTATCAAACATCACAACATAACTAGGTATTATAAAGATGCTCTACAGGTATCTCCAAAGGTGTTTGTTGTGTTGGCATAGATCGAGATTAGGATTTGTCACTCCGAGTATTGGAGAGGTATTTCTGGGCCCTCACAGTAATACACATTATAAGATTGCAAGAAAAATGACTAAGGAGTTAGTCACGAGGTGATGTATTACAGAACGAGTAAAAAGACTTGCCGGTAACGAGACTGAACTAGGTGTGAAGATACCGACGACCGAATCTCGGGCAAGTAACATACCGATAGACAAAGGGAATTACATATGTTGTCATAACAGTTCGACCGATGAAGATCTTCGTAGAATATGTATAATTCAATATGGGCATCCAGGTTCCGCTATTGGTTATTAACTGGATAGGTGTCTTGGTCATGTCTATATAGTTCTCGAACCCGTAGGGTCCGCATGCTTAACGTTCGATGACGATATAATATTATATAAGTTATGTGATTTGGTGACCGAATGTTGTTTGGGGTCCCGGATGAGATCACAGACATGACGAGGAGTCTCGAAATGGTTGAGAGGCAAAGATTGGTATATTGGACAATAGTATTCGGACACCAAAAGTGTTTCGGGGGGTACCGTGTACTTATCGGGTCACCGGAAAGGAGTTTCGGGCACCCCCGGCAAAGATATGGGCCTTATGGGACAAGAGAGGAAATGCACCAGCCACAAGGGGCTGGTGTGCCCCCCATAGCAGGCCGGCCTAAGGAGGAGAAGGAAAGGGTGAAGTGAAAGGAAAGTGTGGACTAGGATGCCCACTTCCTTCCCTCTCCCCCCTCTTTCCTTCCCCCTTGGGAATACATGGCAGGGGCCGGCCAGGGTAGGAGCCCTAGGGCCGGCCGACCACCTATGTGGTGCGCTAGGCTGCCTCCCCTCCCCCTCCCACCTATATATATGTGGGAGGGAGGCGCTTAGCAAAACCCAGATCAATTGTTAGCTGTGTGCAGCGCCCCCTCCATCGTTTACACCCCCGGTCATATTTTCGTAGTGCTTAGGCGAAGCCTTGCAGAGAACACTTCACCATCACCGTCACCATGCCATCGTGCTGACGGAACTCATCTACTACCTCAACGTCTTGCTGGATAAAGAAGGCGAGGAACGTCATCAAGCTGAACGTGTGTGCAGAACGCAGAGGTGTCGTGCGTTTGGTACTTTATCGGTTGAAGCGCGAAGAAGTTCGACTACATCAACCACGTTGTGAAACGCTTCCTCTTATGATCTACGAGGGTACATAGACACACTCTCCCCCTCGTTGCTATGCATATCCATGGATAGATCATTGCATGTGCGTAGAATTTTTTTTGTTTTCCATGCAACGATTCCCGACAGTGGCATCAGAGTCAGGTCTATGCGTAGATGATATACACAAGTAGAACACAAAGTGTTATGGGCGGTGATAGTCATACTTCTTACCACCAATGTCTTATTTTGATTCAGCGGTATTGTGGGATGAAGTGGCCCAGACCAACCTTACATGTCCATGCACATGAGACCAGTTCCACCGACTAACATGCAACTAGTTTTGCATAAAAGGTGGCTGGCGGGTGTCTGTTTCTCCTACTTCTGTTGAGTCGAATTTGACTACGGCGGTCCTTGAGGAAGGTTAAAACAGCAAACTTGATAAATCACAATTGAGCTTTTTGCCGTAGGTAAGAGCGGTTCTTGCTAGAAGCCCGTAGCAGCCACGTAAAACTTGAAACAATAAAGTAGAGGATGTCTAACTTGTTTTTGCAGGGCATGTTGTGATGTGATATGGTCAAGATATGATGTGATATATGTTATTGTATGAGATGATCATGTTTTGTAATTTATTGGCAACCAGAAGGATCCTTATGGTGGTCTCTTTATTGTATGAAATGCATACGCCATGTAACTGCTTTACTTTATCACTATGTGTTAGCGATAGTTGTAGAAGCAATAGTTGGCGAGATGACCCCGATGCAACGATGGAGATCAAGGTGTCGAGCCAGTGACTATGGAGATCATGACGATGCTTTGGAGATGGAGATCAAAAGCATGAGATTATGATGGTCATATCATGTCACATATTTTGATTGCATGTGATGTTTATCTTTTATGCATCTTATTTTGCTTAGAAGGACAGTAGCATTAAGATGATCCCTTCACTAAATTTCAAGATATAAGTGTTCTCCCCAAGTATGCACCATTGCGAAAGTTCGTTGTTTTGAGACACCACGTGATAATCGGGTGTGATAGACTCTACGTTCACATACAACGGGTGTAAGACTGTTTTGCACATCCAGAAAACTTGGGTTAAACTTGACGAGCCTAGCATGTACAAACTTGGTTTCAAAACACTGGAGACCAAAAGGTCGAACATGAGTCATATAGTAGATATGATCAACATAGAGATGTTCACCATTGATGACTACCCCATCTCACATGATGATCGGACATGGGTTAGTTGATTTGGATCATGTATCACTTAGATAACTTGAGGTATGTTTATTTAAGTGGGATTTCATTAGTAATTTGATTAATTGAACTTAATTTATCATGAACTTAGTCTTGATAGTATTTACAAATTATGTTGTAGATCAACGACTCGCATTGTAGCTCCCCTATTTTTGATATGTTCCTAGAGAAAAGTAAGTTGAAAGATGATAGTAGCAATGATGCCGACTGGGTCCATGATATGAGGATTATCCTCAATGCTGCACAGAAGAATTATGTCCTTGATGCACCGCAATGTGACAGACCTATTACAGGAGCAGATGCAGACGTTATGAACGTTTGGCAAGCTTGGTATGATGACTACTTGATAGTTTAGTGTGCCATGCTTTACGTCTTAGAACCGGTACTTCAAAAATTGTTCGAACACCGCAGAGCATATGAGATGTTCCAAGAGCTGAAATTGGTATTTCAGACTCATGCCCGTGTGGAGAGGTATGAGACCTTTGACACGTACTTTGCCAACAAGATGGAGGAGAATAGCTCAGCCAGTGAGCATGTACTCAGAATGTCTGGGTACTACAACCGCTTGAATCAAGTGGGAGTTAATCTTCCACATAAGATAGTGATTGACAGAGTTCTCTAGTCACTATCACCAAGCTAAAAGAACTTCATGAGGAACTATAATATGCAAGGGATGACAAAAATGATTCCCAAGATCTTCGCGATGCTGAAATCGGCAAAGGTAGACATCAAGAAAGAGCATAAAGTGTTGATGGTTAACAAGACCACTTGTTTCAAGAAAAAGGGTGAGGGAAAGAAATGGAACTTCAAGAAGAATGGCAAGCAAGTTACCACTCCCGTGAAGAAGCCCAAAGCTGGGCCCAAACCTGAAACTGAGTGCTTCTAATACAAAGGAAATGGTCACTGGAAGTGGTACTGCCCCAAATACTTGGCGGATAAGAAGGATGGCAAAGTGAACAAAGGTATATTTGATATACATGTTATTGATGTGTATTCTACTAGTGTTCGTAGTAACGCCTAGGTATTTAATACCGGTTTAGTTGCTAATATTAGTAACTCGAAACAGGAGTTGCAGAGACTAGTTAAAAGTGAGGCGACAATGTGAGTTGGAAATGATTCCAAGGTTGATATGATCACCATCGCACACTCCCTCTACCCTCGATATTAGTGTTGAACCTAAATAAATATTATTTGGTGTTTGCCTTGAGCATGAATATGATTAGATCATGTTTTTTGCAATATGTTTATTCATTTAAGTCAAAGAATAATTGTCTGTTTACATGAATAAAACCTTCTATGGCCATACACCCAATGTGAACGGTTTATTGAATCTAGATCTTAGTGATACACATACTCATAATATTGATGCCAAAATATGCAAAGTTGATAATGATAGTGCAACATACTTGTGGCACCGCCATTTAGGTCATATTGGTGTAAAGCGCATGAAGAAACTCCATGATGATGGACTTTTGGAGTCACTTGATTATGAATCATTTGATACTTGCGAACCATGCCTCATGGGCAAGATGACTTAAACTCCGTTCCCCGGAACAATGGAGCGAGCTAATGACTTATTGGAAATAATAATACCGATGTATGCGGCCCAATGAATGTTGAGGCACACGGAGGGTATTGTTATTTTCTAACCTTCACAGATGATTTGAGTAGGTATGTGTATATCTACTTGACGAAACACAAGTCTGAAACATTTGAAAAGTTCAAAGAATTTCAGAGTGAAGTGGAGAATCATCGTAACAAGAAAATAAAGTTTCTACGATCTGATTGTGGAGGCGAATATTTGAGTTATGAGTTGGGCCTTCATTTAAAACAATGTGGAATATTTCACAACTCACGCCACCTGGAATACCACAGTGTAATGGTGTGCCCGGATGTCGTAACCGTACTTTATTAGATATGTTGCATTCTATGATGTCTCTTACCAATTCACCACTATCATTCTGGGGTTATGCATTAGAGACATCCGCATTCACATCAAATAGGTCACCGTCTAAATCCGTTGACCTAACACCGTATGAACTGTGTTTTGGCAAGAAACCTAAACCGTCATTTCTTAAAGTTTGGGGTTGTGTCGGGGGGATGAACCCCGGGTAGACAACGGAACCCGGATCCTTTTCAAAAACTACGGGACCAACATCTCCCCTCAAGCCGGCACGAGCTTGGCCGGGTTGCTCGACCCGGCCAAGCCCCGCAACCCGGCCAAACTCTCCGACCCGGCAAGACGCATTAACTTGACCTCAACAACTAGCACAAGACAGCCGAACCCGGCACAACCAAGGCTTCCTCGACAAGCCAACTCCACCCGTGGCATGCTCCGCATTCCAGCCATGGGTCAGCTCCCATCCCATCCAGGCCGTACGATGGGACGAGTCTTTAGCCACCGATAACCAAGGCAACAGTGCCCCGCCCATGCCTCTGGTCAGCCGGAGCATGGCAACAGTGCCCCTCACCTACCCGCTGACCAGGGCCAGCGTGGCTCGGTGCCCCCGCCATCACCGCCGACGATAGCAAGCGGCGATCTGACGGAGCGCCACTGTACACGACTCGACTCGGCCATTCCCTGATGATCGACAAGACGACGCACAGTCCCCCTAGGCATGCGGGGCCCGCACCTAGGGGAACCCGGTGAACCACAGGCCCCCAGCGGGTCCCAGCCCGGGTCCCCGGACACCGACAACCTGGACCCACCGACTTGTAACATTACCATTGTACCCCTGGGGGGTTGGTCTATAAAACCCCCCAGGAGCCCTCACACATAGGGCAAGTAAGCAGCAACAGAGCATAGAGAGGAACTAGCCACCAAAACAAGCAACATCCACCCAGAGACAAGGAGTGGCCTAAGCCTTGGCCGGCTCTCCTTCCTCCTCCATACAGCTTTAGGAGCAACATTGTACTATGAAACATCAAACTACACTCGGCATGACTAGGGGTGTTATCTCTGGAGAGCCCCGAACCTGGGTATGTCCGGTGTCCCGCGCCCGCTCATACCAACCTCGCCTCTGGAGCCCACCAGTGCCCTCGAGCCTCCTCCTCTCTTTACCCATCCCATGGCATCTACCGTGCGCCATCCAAGATAGTTGGTGCCCATCGTGGGGCAGCTCGAGGAGCTGGCTGGGAGCATGCTTCAGACGGGGCCCTTCTCCTACTCCGACAAGTCCGTCGCGCTGGCGGACGACATCGTCGGCGCGCTCGCCGCCTCCTTCACCGCGCTGCGCATCTCTGATGCATCCACGGCTGACGAGTACCCCAGCAAAGTACTCAGCTACTCCGACTCCCCCCTCTCCCTCGACGGTGGCATTTCCGCTGGGGCAATGGACTTCCATGTGGAGGTCTTCGTCACCGGCGATGGCACCTCCTCCTCATCGAGCAAGACGAGGAAGGCCGCCGAAGCCAGGGCCGCAGCAGAACGGACCGAGCCGTACGATCCGTTGCATGCCGTGATGCAGAGCCTCCGCATCCCCATCGGCACCAATGTCGACGCCACCAATGTCATTGAGGCCCGAACCCAGCTCGAGGAAAGGCGCCAGCGGATGCTGGACCTGTCCGAGATGCTCGCCGCCACCCAGCGTCGTCTGGACGCCTCTCAGCTAGAGCGCAATGCAGCCTACGGATTCACGCCCGCCGCGGCCGAGCCAAGCCGGGTTGCCGATGTGCGTGCCCGGGGAGGAGTGATCGGCCGGGCCCTCGGCGCCGTCCCGACCGTCTACGAGACCCCAGCGAAGAACATGTGCGCAGGCGGCCGCAGTCGACCTAGACCAGCTCACGGGTGAGGAGCTGAAGGAGCACATCGGGTGGATGCGCGAACTCCTCAATGCGGCCAACACCCAGTAGGACCGCCTCAACCAGCTCGCCAAGCCGGCAGGATCCCGCTCCGCCCACTTTGGTGGACCCGATGAACTTCAGCACACAGCTTCCTCGCCGCCCAGCGAGGCACACTCCGGCCGAGCCCGGACTCGGTGCGACCCGGCCGCCACAGCCGCCGGCGGTTTGGGTGACGAGCCCGTCCCGAAGATCCAATGCGGACCCGGCCAGCATGGACGGCGTCCGGCTCCAACCGACCCGGCCCCCATGGCCTGGTCGCGAGTCAACTCGGCCCGCGCGCCATCGACGACGCCGACGCTCACCACCGCCTCGATCAGCTTGCTCACTCCCTGGAGGTGGAGGAGAGTGGCGCTATTGGGCCGGCGTGCTTTGGCCCACGGATCCTGGAAGAGCCTTTTCCCAAAGGGTTCATAATCCTCCGCGACACCCCAAGTACAACGGGACCGTGAAGCCAGAAGATTGGCTCACCGACTACACCACCGCCATTGGCATCACTGGTGCCAATCGCCGGCTCGTCGTGCGCTACGCGCTGCTCATGCTCCAGGGGTCGGCCTGCACCTAGTTGAACAGTTTGCCGATGGGCAGCGTCAACACGTGGGTCGATTTCGAGCAAGCCTTCGTCCGCAACTTCACGGGGACCTACAAGCGACCCGGACGCCCTAGCCACCTCGCCATGTGCGTACAAGGGCCTACGGAGATCGGTCGCGAGTACCTCGCGCGCTGGACCGAGATCCGGAATAGCTGCGAGGGCGTCCATGAAGTCCAAGCGATCCAGTACTTCGTCAATGGGTGCCGAGACGACACCCTCCTCAAGCACAAGGTCTTACAGTCCGAGCCGGCCACCATGGCCGCGCTCATGGTAACGGCGGACAAATATGCCAACACCAACTCCGCCATGAAGATCCAGGTGGGGCTGGATGAAGCCGGCAAGGCGAAGCCGGTTCCCCCCTCCGAAGCCGGCCGGCGAAAGCAGCCGGCAGCAGCATCACCAGAACAACAAGGGCAAGCCGACCAACTTGCGCAGCGCTATGACAACTGGCTCGTCGCGGCCACCGAGCCCGCGGCGGACCCGGCAGCCAAGCACCGTCAGACCGGCACGACAGCATGGCAACCCTCCATGATCTTCGAAGAGATGCGCGACACCCCTACAAGAACCATAGCGGCGCAATTCCGTCCACGCACATGCTTCGACAGTGCGGCATCACCAAGCGCATCATGAGGGGCGATGTTCCGCCTCCTTCGGCTCCGGCCCCAGGCGCGGGGCAGCCACCTCCGCCTCCACCGCCACCTCCAGCTGGCGGCAGGATGCGCGACGACGTCTACCCGGACCAGAACGCGGCCTACATTGTCTTCACGAGCCTCGATGACGACAAGCATATCGAGCGCCTCCTTCGGTAGGAGGTGAACACCGTCGTCCCGGTCAAACCAGAGTTCATGCACTGGTCGGATCGCCCGGTCACCTGGACCCGGGAGGATCACCCGGCGGTCATGCCAAGTCCGGGTGGTTACACCCTCGTCCTCAACCCCACCATCATCGCACGGTGCACGTGAAAGTTCTCCCGAGTCCTCATCGACGGCGGTAGCAGCATCAACATCCTCTATCGCGACACAATGACCAAGCTCGGCCTCAAGGCCGAGGACCTGGAACCAACCCGGACGATCTTCCACGGCATCGTGCCCGACCTCTCCTGCTCTCCCATTGGCCGGGTCCGGCTCGACGTCCTGTTCGATGACAATAGCCACTTCCGACGTGAAGTCCGAGGTGGTGGACCTGTCCAGCGCGTACCATGCACTGCTGGGCGACCCGTGCTCGCCAAGTTCATGGCGGTCCCCCATTACGCGTATCTGAAGATGAAGATGTCAGGTCCCATGGGCCTCATCACCATTCCCGGTGACTACCGCAAGTCCCTGGCGTGCGCCCAAGACGGCGCCAAGCTGGTTGAGTCGCTGGTCATTGCCAAGGAGTGGCGCCAGCTCGACCGGATCGTCGCCCTGGCAGGCGAGGCATCGGTCGCGTCGATCCCGACCAAGGACCCGGCCGATGAGGCCGTCTTCAAGCCCTCCAAGGAGACCAAGAAAGTGAAGATGAACCCAGAAGACCCCAGCTGTAGCAAGTACGTTGTCGTAGGCGCCCGCCTCGACAGCAAATAGGAAGGCGAGCTCGTTGACTTCCTCCGTCAGAATCGGGATATCTTCGCATGGACCCCCAAGGACATGCTGGGTATCCCGAGGAAGTACGTCGTGCACAAACTTCATGTTCACAAGGATGCCAAGCCTGTCCGTCAACCCCTATGATGTTTTTTCCGAAGAGAAGAGAAGAACCATTGGTGAAGAGGTCACCAAGCTTTTGGCGGCCGGCTTCATCATGGAAGTGTTTCACCCCGAGTGGCTGGCCAATCCAGTACTCGTCCTAAAGAAGAACAAGAACTGGCGTATGTGTATTGACTACACCAGCCTCAACAAGGCCTGTCCTAAGGATCTGTTCACTCTCCCGCGGATCGACCAAGTCATCGACTTGACCGCCGGGTGCGAGCTCCTGTCATTCCTTGACGCTTACTCTGGCTACCACCAGATCAAGCTGGACCCGGCCGACGCCCTGAAGACGTCCTTCATCACGCCCTTTAGGGTGTATTGCTACATCACTATGTCGTTTGTCTTGAAGAACTCCGGCACCACCTTCCAATGCTGCATGTAGAAATGCCTGCTGCCGCAACTCGGCTGCAATATCCACGTTTATGTGGACGACATCGTGGTGAAGACCAAGCAGCACCTCACGCTCCTCGACGACTTAAAGGAAACATTCGCCAACCTCCGCGAATACAAGGTCAAGCTTAACCCGGAAAAGTGCATTTTCAGCGTCCCGGCCGGAAAGCTACTCGGCTTCCTCGTCTCAGAACGCGGCATTGAGGCGAACCCGGAGAAAATCAAGGCCATCGAGCGCATGCGCAAGCTGGCTCGGCTGCGCGATGTCTAGAAGTTCACCGGATGCTTGGCCTCGGTCAGCCGGTTTCTACGCTGGCTGGGCGAGAGGGCGCTACCCCTCTACCAGCTGATGAAGAAGACGAAGCCGTTTGAATGGAACGACAAGGCAGACGAGGCTTTCCAAGACCTCAAGCGCATGCTCTCCATCGCACCAGTCCTGGCCGCGCCGACCGACAAGGATCCATTGTTGCTCTACATAGCTGCGACCTCGCAGGCGGTCAGAACAGTGCTGGTGGTCGAGCGACCAAAGATGGGCAAGATCCAAGCTGTCCAGCGCCCGGTCTACTACCTGAGCGAGGTGCTTTCCATCTCCAAGCAGAACTACCCGCACTACCAGAAGATGTGTTACGGCGTGTACTTTACCGCCAAGAAGCTGAAGCAGTACTTCCAAGAGCACGTCATCACCGTGGTCAGCACGGCTCCTATCAGAGAAAGCATCGGGTGTCGGGATGCCTCTGGTCGGGTCGCCAAGTGGGCGCTCCAGCTGGCCGGCCACACCATCCTCTACGAGCCCCGCACCATGATCAAGTCGCAGGCCCTGGCCGACTTCCTCGTCGACTGGACCGAGACCCAGTACTTACCGCCGCCCCCAGACTCGATGCATTGGCACATGCATTTTGACGGGTCCAAGATGCGACTCGGCCTGGGGCCCGGCATCGTACTGTTGTCTCTGAAGGGCGAGTGACTCCGCTACGCGCTCCAGATCCACTTCGCCGCCTCCAACAACGTCGTCGAGTACGAAGCCCTTGTGCACGGACTCCGACTTGCCAAGGAACTCGGCATCCGGCACATCCTGTGCTACGCCAACTCGGACCTAGTGGTGCAGCAGTGCTCCGGCGAGTGGGACGCCCGCGACTCCAATATGGCAAGCTAACGCTTCCTCGTCCAGAAGCTGTACGAGTCCTTCGAGGGCTGTGAGTTCCTCCATGTCCCGCACGTGGAGAACAAAGCGGTCGACACGCTTGCCAAGATCGCATCTTCTCGATGGTCCATCCCGTCCGGCGTCTCCCTCAAGCACCTGTGCAAGCCGTCTGTCAAGCCGTCGCTGGACTCCGAGTCCATCCACGTTCCAGACGACCCGACAGCATCTCAACCTGGTCCGGGGGATGCTGAACGGTCCGGGGGCTGCGGAACCCGGCCCGGGGGTTGCGGAACCCAGCCCGGGGGCTGCTCAGCTCGACCCGGCCGCCATCGCCCCGGACCCGACCGTCGCCATCCCCAACCTAGTTCTCCGTAGCGACATCCGTCATGACTCGCCTCGCATAGCGGCTTATGTTGAGGCGGATAATGAACAAGCACATCAGGATGCTCTTGACCTGTTAGATGAACAACGGGACTTGGCAGCAGCTCGCTCGGTGATTTACCAGCAAGACTTGCGTCGATATCACAGCCGCTGGGTTAAGTCCAGAGCCTTTCAGGAAGGTGATTTGGTGCTCCGGCTCACCCAGGATCAAACTGATGCGCACAAGCTATCCCCACATTGGGAAGGGCCCTTTGTGGTCAGCAAGAACTTGAACAACAGGTCATATTACCTTATCGATGTTCGAGAGCGCAAATACTCACGTAAGTCGGAGGAAGAGACCCGCCGGCTGTGGAATATAGCTCATCTTCGACCCTACTACACTTGAGGCATAGGCTCTCCTGATGTACATATTTTGCCAATGCATATATTATGATAAATAATAAAGCAGGACCTCAGTCCTTTTTTCTTCCCTCAAGGTAAATTTGTCATTATCATTGTCATTATTTTCTTACATGATCACTTGGGGGCTGATCAGGCTTAACCCGTTTGATCCGGCTTATGATCGTATTCGAATCTAGCCGTTAAAAGTTATGATCACTAGGGGGCTTCCTGTTCAAACATAGGTCATATTCGAACCAAAGAGAACACAATTGTCGGTACCCTTTTGATTGGCACACTGCCGAGCTCACTCGGGGGCTTCTTGATCGTATTCGAATCATAGCTTAACCCCTTTTGGGAACCGACTTTGATCGTATTCGAATCGGAGTCATTAAAAAACTCTCAAGGTCATTAGGGGGCTTCTTGTTCAAACATAGGTCGTATTTGAACCAAAGAGAACATAGCCATCGGTACCCTCTTGATCAGCGCAACACCAAAGCCATTGGGGGCTACATGATCATATTCGAATCCTAGCTTAAACCCCTCTGGAACGATTTACTGATCGTATGTGAATCAGTAGCCTTGCAACATTTTGTTCTTTTTTGATTTAAGCTGTCTTTGAAAACACCCTTTTTTGACTTAAGACTTTTTCTGAGGTTTGCAAAGGTTAAGTATGATTGCTTTAACCCTGCTCAATATCGTGTGATGAGTCGCCGATCCATAAACATCATTATACCTTTGAAATTTTTGGGTATCTAAAATTGGGTTGGCACCCTTACCGACCGGGTCAGATAACCCGGCGGTGCAAATCTAATAAGTCCTAATCGTACGATCATAGTTGTGTTCTTTGCAAAAAGCTAATCTATGACTCTTTTTACAATCCTTTTGATCCGCCTTGGTTTTCAAATGTCAAGGGATTTTTTGCAGTCTGTTTTCATATGCAAGACTGTTTTCGCAACCTGATCAAGTATACGGTAAGCAGATGAAAAGTAATATGGATGGAAAAAATACGGCGGCTTAATGGCATTAAGCATGTCAGGACCCCGACTCGATGTCACATTGATCTAGCCGGTAACACCTCATATCACTTTGCGGCCTCACGCACGGTATCCCCACGGTGTCGTCTTACCTTTTCCCGGGACCGTTTGCGCCTTTTGGCTCACGTATATGATAGTGTCGCTAGCATCCATATGATAAGGAGCCCGGGCTGACATGACTAGTCGTAAACCCAAAGTGGCACAGACTTACAGGGACAGGCATCCATGACCCAGCTTCGAACGTGTCGGTCATCAGCAAGTGGGTCCGGGCTGTAGCACTGGGCTAGCAGGACTCCGGTAAACCGGGCTGTAGCGGGCTAACAGGACTCCGGTACACAAAGCGTGACATTTCCCCGAAGGGACAGACACAGGAACGAAGAAGGACACATGCCGGCCAGCCTAAGTGTTCCAGAGCAGTAGCAAGCTACCATGGCTCAGCGGTAACACTAGGAGACATTTCCCGGTAAGAGAGGCTACTAAAGATAAACAACTAGATAGTCAGATCCCACACATACCAAGCATTTCAATCATACACACAATATGCTCGATATGTGCAAATACAACGAAGCATCACAACATGACTCTATGACACAAGTACTTTATTTAAGGCTCAGTGAGCCATACATAACATACACAAAGGTACGGGTCTCACGACCCCACATACAAGTCATACAGTCATACAAACCAGCAGCGGAAGTAACTTGTCTGAGTACAGACAACTAGTAAAATAAAAGAGGCTTGGACAGCCTAGCTATACTACGTGGTCCTTCACAAGCTCAGGGTCACCACCTGGGTCTTTAGCCTACTCGTTGATGTCAACGTCTACATAGAACCCATCAGAAGGGGTTGCAGCGTCTTCTGTAAAAATGTAGATTATAGCAACATGAGTACAAAGGTACTCAGCAAGACTTACATCAGATCCTACATACATGCATAGTATCAAGAAGGGTTGGTGGAGTTATTGCAGCAAGCCAGCTTTGACTCTTGGCTAGGCTATCCTACGATACTCCAATTTGAAATAGTTTTGCGCACACGAGTCCACTACTCACCACTTCAATACACTACCGAGGATCCACCTCCGTCTTCCTACGGAAGAGCCATCCTCGGCACTCACACTTATCTTGAGGCTTTTAGTAGTTTCCATTTACTTGTCTATGAACTGTATAGGCAACCAAGTAGTCCTTTACCGCGGACGCGGCTATTCGAATAGATCATGTTAACCCTGCAGGGGTGTACTTCTTCATACATGTTTCCACCACTTAGCGTCTGCACACGACATGTGCTCGGCAGACTTCAAGCGAAAGCCGACGTGGGTGTAGACCACGACCTACCTAAACACTTAAGCCTCTAGTCCAGGTTTATCGCCTATTCAGGTTCCATCCGCAGGGAGTCCGGCCGAGGTTTCCCATACGGCCCCGAACGATGTGAACAGGGTTCCCGAGATACCTAACGGGTATTCGGTACACCGTGCCACGTACCTACCGCATCACAGCCCACCCCTACGGTCAGCGCTGTCCACGGCCTCCAGTAGGCTACAAACACCAGAAACTACTTGCAACTCCTGGACAGAGAGCTAGGGTGAATAAGAAGTCGAGCGGGGTCATATTTCAGGGCCCAATGCATGGTAGTAGCTGTATCTTAAATCACACATACAGATCTCAGTGCTTAAGGTCGGCTTCAATGAAACAACCCACCATGTACTCCTACATGGCCTCTCATCGATACCTTTACCAAATCGTGTTCACCACACCACTCTTATTACCGACATAACCATTTCACTCTAGCCCATCACCCAGATGAACCAGACCTGACACGACTCTAAGCATAGCAGGCATAGCAAGGTAGGAACAACACATACATATGGCTCAATCAACTCCTACACATGCTAGTGGGTTTCATCTAGTTACTGTGGCAATGACAGGTCATGCAGAGGAAATGGGTTCAACTACCGTAGCACACAGCAGTTTGAATCGCGTTGTCTTAATGCAGTAAAAGAGAGCAGGAGCGAGAACATGGGATTGTATCGATATGATCAAATGGTTGGTTGCTTGCCTGATGGTTCGATGCACTGATATGGTTCTTCGTTAGGGTAATCACGGTATTCCTCGGGGACAGAACCTGTCGCAAAGGACATCGATACACAAGCATCACCAAAGAATGTGCAACAATATGATGCATGCATGAAACATGGCAATATGAGTGTGTTGGGCTAATGCAACTAAAACCAGAAGGGTTTGAACAAATTTGAATCAAAGATTCAAATTTCAAACTCAAACATGGCCTTTTTAAGTGCTTTTCCTTGTTCTGCTTGAAACATCAATTTAACTTGTTTGATCATGCATGAAAATAGTACAGATGGGTAGATTGGATTTTTCTGATCATTTTTCATATATAATTTGTCCAATTTGAAGTTACAGAATAAAAGTTATGAATTTTGAAGTTTAAATAATATTCTGGAATTTCCTGATTTAAATTAAATCCAGAAAATCAATTACTGCGTCAGCCTGACGTCAGTGTGACGTCAGCAGGTCAACGGAACAGGTCTAGGTCAAACCTGACAGTGGGTCCCGCATGTCAGGGTGATTATTTTAATTAAGATTTAATTAAAACTAAACCTGTTTAATTAACAGGGCTGGGCCCCACCTGTCATTGACTCAGGGGAGTCAACCAGGGCCCACCCGTGGTCAAAGTCAAAGTCGGCTACCGGCGTTTAGCCGCCGGCGAGCCCGACGTGGCGGCGGGAGTGGTTTTGGCCATTTCGGCCACCAAATGGGTCGCGGAGACCACCGGAGTGGAGCTGAGGACAAACCGCAGCTCTTGGCGGAGTCCGTTGGGGTCGGGGTGGCCGGAGTTGGCGCCGGCGACGACTTTGGCGGCCACCGGGGTTCGGTCGAGGATGAACTTGGCGCTAGAGGGGTCGGTGAGGCTCGTGGAGTGGCTAGCTAGGTGCTGTGGGACTCGGTGAGCAAGATGGACACCATCTTGTGGCCGGAGTGTGGCCGGAAGCACGTCGGCGACGAGATCCGCGGCGGTGCGGGCGTGTGATCCTCGTGCGGTGGCTACACGGCTCGGGAATGAGAGAGAGAGGGTCGGAGGAGTAGCTAGGCTCACAGCGTTCCCGTAGAGGCCACCGGCGGGGTCGGGGACGAGCTGAGGCAGCGACGGCGTTGAAAGGGATCTCCGGCGACGGCGAGCTCGGGCGAGGTCGGTGCGGTGGTCTCGGGCCGCTCGAGCACACGGGGCTCGGCTAGCTCGATGAAGTGGACGGCGGCGAAGCTCCTGGACACGGTGGGACGGCGTGGGGTGGACGGAGGGCGTGGCTACGGCGAGGGGGTGGCGGCGATGGCGTCGGCCATGGCTGGGGCGTGCGAGGGGGAGGAGCTGGAGAGGAGAGGGGGTGTCTGGGGGGTTCGGGGGAGAGAGGGAGGCCGGTTCACGGCGTTAGCCGGGCGAGGGAGGCGGCGAGGCGGCGAGCAGCTGCGTGGCGAGCTGCGGTGCCGCCGCCGAGCACCTTGGCTGCCTGCCTGGCAAGCCAAGCAGCTCGCTGGCGCGGTGGCCGGGCTGGGCCGGCCAGGTGGGCTGGCTGGTGGGCGACAGGTAAGTTTTTTTCATTTTCTTCTGTTTTCTGTTTTTATTTAATACTTCTGCAACTTTGTTGAATTAAATAAAATACCTAGGCAACTTCAAAAATCACCAAACTACTCCTGGTCCATAGTTGGATTATTTCCAACATGAAACATTTTAGTTTGGAGATATTTGAGCATTTAAATATTTTATATAATTTTAAATGCCCAAATTCAAATATTTATGATTTAATTCAAAAACCTTAAGATGGCCTAGGAAAATGTGCACCACTTTTGGCAGAGGTTCTGAACCAAGACAAAAATGATGGGCATTTTAGAAGGGCATTTCAGGTTCATTGAAAAATTATTTTAGTAACCCTAGTTGGTTTCAGGGGGGGACTGGGGGTTCTGTCATCCCCATTTCAAGTTTCTGATGAAAAAGTAAACATGATGCAACACTCTAATGCATGACTAACTAGGTTGTGACAAAGCATTTAAACATGCGCGATGGCACGGCCAAAATAAAGTTATTTCTATCCTATTACAGTACTCGTTGAGTCCAAATAAAGTCACATTGTTTATAGTACATCTCAGGTATGAGCTGCCACGACAGGTTCGCCTTCATGATTGGCCGGAAGCATCTGGGTTAGCTCTCTCCTCGCCTTCGCCCTGCTCTCTTTCCTGGAAGGTTGACGATGACGAGTCATTGTTGTTCAAGGCTTCAAATTCAGCTTCAGCATCAACAAGGCCGGCCGGGTCAACTTCAGGAGCAAAGGTATGCTTACGGAGTGGGGGAATTAGACTGGTAACTTCATAGTGAGGCATTGGAATTCTCCGGTTCTCTTCATCATAACCCGCCTGGTACTTGGTAAGGTCCACTTCATTTGCTATCAGAGTCGCCATGGGGCGTGTCTCTTTGACACAGGCGAGAAAATCTGCGTCTTCAAAAGGAGTTCCATCTTCCTTCAGGCTTGGGTAGCCGATGGCAATGTCAGCCGGGTCTAGTTCTGGTAGCCAAGCCTTGGCTCGGCTTAAAGCATTTACCGCTCTGACTCTTGCAGCTGACCGCCTCAGTACATTGAACCGCTGAGGGAGAACGGACAACTTCTTCAAGACCTCTGCCAGGAGGGTTGGCACTTCATTCGACAGGGCCACCGTGGCTAATGCACGTTGAGACCCGGTGTACAACTGTTCCACCAAAGTGTATACTGCCTTCAGTTTGGTCAGCATGTTTTGGTTCAAATTTGAGCTTCTGGGGCTTGTACAAACATGATCAGGTGAGTTAATTCCAGTCTTATGATCATTTGAAAGGCTTAGGTATTTAACACACTTGCAGGGCGACTTACCAAAGATTGCGGAGACCATTTGCGAGACGTGGCGCTTTAAACCGGCTAACTCACCGGTGACTTCTTCTAGAGCCGCCTCCGCTTTTTCAGTTCGGTTAATCAGTGCTGTCTTTTCATCAACCCAGGCTTTCTTTTCAATCTCAAATTCTTTCTTCAGTTTTTCTTGCTCAGATACGCTGAATTTGAACTTGTTATTGGCTTTTTTAATTTCTGACTCTTGGGTCTCAAGTTGGCTCTTCAGATTAGTCACCTCGGATTCGAGTTGGCTCATGGTGGCCTATACAAGTACAGAATAAAGAGTCAAGTCAATTGTTTATATATTGTTAAAGTCCCAAGCATTTTGCTAGCAATAACACTTGGCACTTGGGGGCTAATGTTACCAAAGAGTTTTCTTTTCAATGGCGGTTCATCGGATGGCGATTCATAAGAGTAAGTCCCAAGCATTTTGCAAGCAATAATACTTGGCACTTGGGGGCTAATGTGTATTGCTGTTCAAGGACCCATAATAATTTTTATATAAGAGCCGGCTCAACCATATTGGTTAAGCCGCCCCTTGGGGATCATATGGTAAGCCAGAAAAATATGTTCTTTTCTTTATGTTGCTAAGTTTGTTTCAAAGTCTACAACATAAGCGTCATAAGCAGTAGACTTGGGGGCTAACATATTAATGAACAAAAGAGAACAGGTTATACCTCGAATTTATGGTGCATCTGCTTCACCATATCAATCTCAAGGCTCCGGCTGCTATGTACTTGGTTCATATAGCCAGAAAAGATATCTCCAATGCTCATATGAGCATAGTTGGCAACATCCATCTTGACCCGGCGCTGGTCCAGAAGTTCTTCCTTGGCGGGGCATTTGGCCAGCACAGTTGGCCTTCCTGGCTCAACATAGCCGGTTTTGGTGATCTCTACATCAACATTGGAAGGATCATCTGTCCGGACCAGGCTAGGAGCCTATGGATTCTCTGACTCATCGGCATCTTGATCAGTGGGTAGGTCAGTGGCAGGAAGAGGTAAGTCTTGAGCTGGCTCAGATGGCGGCTCATGAGTGGTTGAGTCCGGCACGACTGCCTCGAGAACCGACTCAGTCACAACTCTGTCTTCAGCTGGTTTATTTTTCCTAACCCTTTTGCTGGGCTTGGCTTGACCACTGCGTCAAAATAAAGGATTAATATAGATGCAAGGGATTAACATAAATGCAAGATGAGCGGGTTAGAATACCCTGGAGCAGTCTTGAAGGTTGGCAGATTGGACTGTAGTGACTCGCCGGAGGAAGGGGAAGTATTCTGATAATCCGAGTCAGAGGGATTGAGTGGTTGACGAAAGAGACCCGCCAAGGGTTAAAATTTATTTAAAACATAAGTGACCTCGTTCTGGCGTTTCCTTGGATTGTTTGGTAAGCCGGAGGAGAGCTCCGCGTCCTTGCTGGTCCGGGTCTGCCTCCGGATCTCATGAGTTTGCCGCTTTAAAAGAAATTGAGGATCGTGATGAGCTAAAGGATGAGAAAATCTTACTTTTTGGGTAACTCTGCGGATTTTCCGTCTTGGCAAAGGCTCGGAGTCGGAGGAAAGGATAGTTACCTCATCAGCCTTGTTACGGCTTGCTTCTGTGTCCTCCTGCTGATGATCAGTGTCAATAAGACTATTAAAAAATAAGCCAAGAGAGCCAAGGGCTACCTCTGACTCAGAAGAGTCCGCTAGCTGAAGTAGGTTAGAAGCGATGGCCTTCTTGCCCTTCCTTTTGACAGCTTCTTTCCTGGCGGCTTTCTTTTCTTTCCTGGCTCTCTTGGCAGCTTCATGATCATATTTAACTTTCCAAAATTTATCACCCGCCTGCAAAGATTAATCATATTCATGAGTATGGGTGAAACATTAAGGAATTAAGATAATCATTTCATGTGGGCGCTTTACCTTTGGAGCCAGGTTATCTTTGCAGAAGGGGGCTAGGCCCACCTTGCCGCAGTCCGCCAGACTCTCATTAAGAAGAGACTTGGTCATTTCATCAATAACATGGGCAGGTAAATCGTCAGGGCTGTGATGCAAAGGATCCTTCTTGGCGCCAGTGTATTCGCACATCAGACCGGTGCAGCGGCTCAACGGAAAAACTCGCCAGGCAAGCCAAACCCGGACCAGGTCAATGCCAGTCAACCTGTTCCCCAGCAGATCCTTGATCTTGGCCAAAGTAGGAGCAAGTGATTTACGCTCCGTGGTGGTAATCTTGTCAGGCAGAGGATGATTGGTTTCAAGATGAAGGGCATGAAAGCCAGGCAGAGGATGCTCATCAGCCGGAGAGGTATCCTTGCAGTAGAACCATGTCATATTCCAGTCTTTGGGGTGGCTTGGCTGGTTAGCATAGGGGAAGGTCACATACCTGCGGCGCTGGATCGAAACTCCACCAAGTTCCAAGCTCTGGCCGCTGGCGCATCCCGTCTGGCGGTTCAAGTAGAACAGTTCTCTGAAAAGCAGCAAATTGGGTTCTTCACCAAGGTAAACTTCGCTGAACACTTGGAAGTTGCAGATATTAGACGCGGAATTGGGTCCGATGTCTTGTGGGCGAAGGTCAAAGAAGTTCAACACATCTTTGAAGAATTTTGAGCCAAGAGGAGTAAATCCCCGGTTCATATGATCTACGAAAACAATGACCTCTCCGTCTTTGGGTTGAGGAAATTCTTCATAGGGTTAGGAGCGCGATAAGGCATGACTTCTTTCTTCAGCAGATAGCCGGTCTTCACAAAGTCATCCAAAATGCTGTCAGTGACAATGGATTTAACCTAGTTGCAAGAGGTAGGTGCCTTGGGTGCCATTCTATTTGAAAGCCTAAGACAAAGTAAAAATGCCAGTTCAAATTTAAGCCGGGCAGGACAAAAGTATTACTGTGCATGTTCAAAATGGAGGCTTATGAAGGGGCCTAATGGTATAAGGATGATTATGTCCTGGTTAGTTAAGCCGCCATAGGCTCTATAAGCCATCAACACTATTTAAACCGACAGGGGTGGTTCAGATTATTAATTGAGCATTACTTCCTTAAAGCCGTCGATCAGAGTCGCCATGACTAGATAAATCTAACAAAGTATGGATTTTGCCTAAGTGTTGCACAAACATGTTTCACAATTTGCAGCTGTTATTTTGGATCAAACAAAGGTTCAGAAAAGAAAAATTACTAGACCTAAAAACAGGGCGCAGAGGAGTCCATGTGCTATAATGGGGTTTTCTTACATGGAAAGGAGATCTACTGATAATCAAAACAGATGTGGAACACGAACCGATTAAGATCTATGGGGTTTTTCGGATCAAATGAAGCCATGGCAAGAAGAACACAAGAACTTGGATGAACCGTGCTCGGTATAGAGGAACACTCTAGCCCTAGTGTAGATCTATGGCGTGGAAAGGGGAAGCACTTACTGTGGAGGATCTGTGGAAGAGGAGTGCTGCCGTTCTCTGGTCAACGTCAGGTCGATGAAGCGGCCAAGCTTGACGGAGACGAGGTGTGTTGTGGCGACGGCGGCGGAGCTCCAGTAACATATGGGGTGAGAGGAAGAAGATGCGGAATGGGGAGAATGAGAAGAGACCTAGTTGGGTCTATTTATAAGGAAAAGACTGTTAAGTGGGCGCGAAAAACGAAGAGGCCGAAAAACATAGTTATCCAACTATAAGGACACCTCGATTTTCGGACGGTCATTAAAGACAAAGATCCATTGAGATACATTGGAAGAACTACGTATTTATGGTAGATAACGTCATGGCGGGTTACAAAAAGCTTCATAAGCAAGGAGCAGAAGATTTTTCTTAAGTATCAAAGATTGACATGAACCAGTTCAAATCAATCTGGGGCCTAATGTTGGGGATATAACTATTAGGTATGACCCGCACAGGAGGGGCCGGGTCATACCTATGAGTATTTGGAAGCCCAAGACCATGGTTGAAGATGGCGGTTCAGTAAGGGGCCACAGCCCAGAGGCGACTTAAAGCCCGTAGTGATAAGCCGCCATGTATACGTGACTTGTGTTGTAAGACAAGAAATATTAAGAGACTAAGCCAGACACTATTTATGAGCTCTTTCTTTTTCTTTTTTTTCTTTTTTTTCTTTTTTGGCCTTTCTTTTTTTCTTTTTTTGGGACAATGCTCTAATAATGATGATCATCACACTTTTATTGATTACAACACATGAATTACAACTCGAAACTAGAACAAGATATGACTCTAAATGAATGCCTCCGGCGGTGTACCGGGATGGTGCAATGAATCAAGAGTGACATGTATGAAAAATTATGCATGGTGGCTTTTCCACAAATATGATGTCAACTACATGATCATGCAATGGCAATATGACAAAAGTAATGTATGTCATGATGATGAACGGAACGGTGGAAGGTTGCATGGCAATATATCTTGGAATGGCTATGGAAATGCCATAATAGGTAGGTATGGTGGCTGTTTTGAGGAAGATATAAGGAGGTTTATGTGTGATAGAGCGTATCGTATCACGGGGTTTGGATGCACCGACGAAGTTTGCACCAACTCTCAAGGTGAGAAAGGGCAATGCACGATACTGAAGAGGCTATCAATGATGGAAAGGTAAAAGTGCGTATAATCCATGGACTCAACATTAGTCAAAAGAACTCATATACTTATTGCAAAAATTTAGAAGTCATAAAAAACCAAGCACTATGCGCATGCTCCTAGAGGGATAGATTGGTAGGAAAATACCATTGCTCGTCCCCGACCGCCACTCATAAGGATGCACAAGCTAGGTACACTTCATGTTTCAAATTTGTTACACAAATTTAACCATACGTGCATGCTACGGGACTTGCTAACTTCAATGCAGACATTCTTTAAATTCATAATCACCCAACTAGCATGACTTTAATATCACTACCTCCATATCTCAAAACAATTATCAAGTATCAAATTGATCATAGCATCCAATTCACTTCCTATGATAGTTATAATTATACCCAACTTGGATGCCTACCATTCTAGGACCAATTTTATAACCATAGCAAATACCATGCTCTTCTAAAAGACTCTCAAAATAATATAAGTGAAGCATGAGAGACTAGCAGTTTCTACAAAATTAAGCCACCGTCGTGCTCTAAAAGATATAAGTGAAACACTAGAGCGAAAACTATCAAGCTCAAAAGATATAAGTGAAGCACATAGAATATTCTAATAAATTCAATCAAGTAGGCTTCTCCCAAAAGGTGTGTACAGCAAGGATGGTTGTGGTAAACTAAAAAGCAAAGACTAATATAATACACGACGCTCCAAGCAAAACACATATCATGTGGCGAATAAAAATATAGCTCCAAGTAAAGTTACCAATGAACGAAGACGAAAGAGGGGATGCCTTCCCGGGGCATCCCCAAGCTTAGGCTTTTGGCTATTATTGAATATCTTGGGGTGCCATGGGCATACCCAAGCTTAGGCTTTTGCCACTCCTTATTCCATAGTCCACCAAAGCTTTACCCAAAACTTGAAAACTTCACAACACAAAACTCGACAGGAAATCTTATAAGCTCCGTTAGTGAAAGAAAACAAAACCACCACATAAGGTAATGTAATTAACTCATTCTTTATTTATTTTGGTGTTAAACCTACTGTATTCCAAGTTCTCTATGGTTCATACCACTTAATACTAGCCATAGATGCATCAAAATAAGCAAACAACGCACCAAAAACAGAATCTATCAAAAACAGAACACTCTGTAGCAATCTGTAACTAGCGCAAACTTCTGGAACTTTAAAACTCCTACCAAAATAGGAAGTCCTGGAAAATTTGTCTATTTATCAGCAGCAAAAATAATAAAACGCAAAATCACGTTTCTGTGAATTAACAAAACTAATTTCGTGCGCGCAAAGTTTCTGTTTTTCAGCAGAATCAAATCAACTATCACCATAGGTTATCCTATAGGTTCTACTTGGCAAAAACACTAATTAAAACATAAAAACACATCTAAACAGAAGGTAGATGCAAAATTTATTACTAAATAGAAACAAAAACAAAAAACACAAATAAAATTGGGTTGCCTTCCGACTAGCGCTATCGTTTAACGCCCCTAGCTAGGCATAAAAGCGAAGATAGATCTAAGTAGTGCCATCTTTGGCACTCAATTCATCAATAGAGAACTTATAATTTTTAGGGATTTCTCCATTTTTAGCAATGATTAAACCTTTAGGAAAAAAATCAAGAAATTCATTTGTAGCAAAAGGTTCCTTAACGATAGAGAGACAATTGGGATGAACACTTATGGATTTGAGATCCGCGTCTCCCTTACTAGAAGATTCACCCTTATTTTTAGGAACATAAATAAATTTGGCAGTTTTGGTAGGAGGTTTTTGAGTGTTTTTCATGGAAGAAAACACGGAACCTAAGTTGGTAATGATATCCTCAAGTTTACCGATTCTTGCAGAATCTAGATCTATTTTTTCATTAACTATAGGTTCTTTCTCTTTAAGATTTTTCAAAGTAACTCCAACCCTAGATCCATATTGGGTAATGTGATTATGAATATTTTTATCCAAATATTCAATCAACTCAACAGTGGCAATTTTATTTTCAATAATCTCAAGCTGTTGCATAACATGTTCTAAAGTTATAACAGTTCCATTAACCAAAAGAGGTGGTGGGCCAAACAAATCTAACATAGCATTGTAAGCATCAAATGTATGGCTACTCAAGAAATCCCCTCCGGTAATGGTATCAAGAACACATCTATTCCAAGGAGTAATGCCTACATAAAAATTGCGAACGAGTACGGAAGTAGAAAGCTTCCTAGTAGATTTGTTTTGAGCATTGCAAATTCTATACCGAGTATCTTTTAAAATTTCTCCCTCCCTTTGCTTAAAATTAAGAATTTCATGTTCGGGAGTGATAACAAGGATAGGAGGACTAGCCATAATGACAAGGTAAACGATCTAACACATGAGCAAACAGAAAAAGTCAAGCGAAAAAGAGAGAGGAGAAGATTGAGAAAGAGAGGGCAAATAAAACGGCAAGGGTGAAGTAGGGGAGAGGAAAACGAGAGGCAAATGGCAAATAATGTCAATGCGAGGGAGATGAGTTTGTGATGGGTACTTGGTATGTCTTGACTTGAGCGAAGACTTCCCCGGCAACGGCGCTAGAAATCCTTCTTGCTACGTCTTGAGCTTGCGTTGGTTTTCCTTGAAGAGGAAAGGGTGATGCAGCACAGTAGCGTAAGTATTTCCCTCAGTTTTGAGAACCAAGGTATCAATCCAGTAGGAGGCTCCTCAAAAGACCCACACACACAAACAAACAAAGAACTCGCAACCAACACAATAAAGGGGTTGTCAATCCCTTCACGGCCACTTGCGGAAGTGAGGTCTGATAGAGATAGTATGATAAGATAAATATTTTTTTGGTATTTTATAATATAGATGCAACAAGTAAAGATGCAAATAAAAGTAGATTGAAAGCTTATATGATTAAAGATAGACCCGGGGGCCATAGGTTTCACTAGCAGCTTCTCTCACGATAGCATAAGTATTACGGTGGGTGAACAAATTACTGTCGAGCAATTGATAGAAAAGCGAATAATTATGAGATTATCTAGGCATGATCATGTATATAGGCATCACGTCTGTGACAAGTAGACCAACTCCTGCCTGCATCTACTACTATTACTCCACACATAGACTGCTATCCAGCATGCCTCTAGAATATTAAGTTCATAAGAACAGAGTAACGCATTAAGAAAGATGACATGATGTAGAGGGATAAACTCAAGCAATATGATATAAACCCCATATTTTTATCCTCGATGGCAACAATACAATACGTGCCTTGCAACCCTTTCCGTCACTAGGTAAGGACACCACAAGATTGAACCCAAAGCTAAGCACTTCTCCCATGGCAAGAAAGATCAATCTAGTAGGCCAAACCAAACTGATAATTCGAAGAGACTTGCAAAGATAACTCAATCATACATAAAAGAATTCAGAGAAGATTCAAATATTTCTCATAGATAAACTTGATCATAAACCCACAATTCATCGGATCTCGACAAACACACCGCAAAAAGAGTTTACATCGAATAGATCTCCACAAGAGAGGGGGAGAACATTGTATTGAGATCCAAAAAGAGAGAAGAAGCCATCTAGAAAATAACTATGGACCCGAAGGTCTGTGGTAAACTACTCACAACTCATCGGAGGGGCTATGTTGTTGATGTAGAAGCCCTCCATGGTCGATTCCCCCTCCGGTGGAGCGCCGACAAAGGCTCCAAGATGGGATCTCGCGGATACAAAAGGTTACGGTGGTGGAAATTGTTTTTCATTGGCTCCCTAGATGTTTTCGGGGTACGTAGGTACATATAGGAGGAAGAAGTACATCAGTGGCTGCTCGTGGGGCCCAGGAGACAGAGGCGCGCACAAGAGGGGTGGGCGCGCCCACCTATCTTCTGGCCGCCTCGATTGCTTCTTGACTTGCACTCCAAGTCCTCTGGATCATGTTCGTTCCAAAAATCATGCTCCCAAAAGTTTCATTCCGTCTAGACTCCATTTGATATTCCTTTTCTTCGAAATACTGAAATAGGCAAAAAACAGCAATACGGCCTGGGCCTCCGGTTAGTAGGTTAGTCCCAAATATGATATAAATGTGTAAAATAAAGCCCATAAACATCCAAAAGGGGTAATATAATAGCATGGAACAAGAAAAAATTATAGATATGTTGGAGACGTATCACAGTGCTACAGCCCGGATTCACTCGCTGATAACCGACATGTTTGTTGCGGGGTCACATATGCCTGTCCCTGTAAGTTAGTGCCACTTTGGGTTCACGACTAGCCATGTCAGCCCGGGCTCCTTGTCATCTGGATGCTAAGCGACACTATCATATACGTGTGCCAAAAGGCGCAAACGGTCCCGGGCAAGGTAAGGCGTCACCCGTGGGAATACTGTGTGTGAGGCCGCAAAGTGATATGAGGTGTTACATGCTAGATCGGTGTGGCATTGAGTCGGGGTCCTGACAGCGTTGGCATCAGAGCCGAACTGCCTGTAGGTTCTTGAAGCCAAACTGGTCGATGTTGAGTCTAGAAATGCTTTAGTTATATGTAGGGGAATTGATTGTGGGATGGAACGTAAGGTTCTTTTTACTCCTTTATCCCATGGCATTCTGATCTGAGTCAGTCCATTCTTTCCACCGGGGGTTAAGGATTAGGATCTCTCCTCTCTATCAAGTTCACGTGTTACTAGTCCGTAGTACCTTATAGGATTGATGGATACAAGCCTAGTTCAGTTCTACTACCCGATTATGTTGATAAGATGGACCCAGAACCTTGATATGATGTTGTTGATGTTGGAAATATGCCCTAGAGGCAATAATAAATTAGTTATTATTATATTTCCTTATTCATGATAATCGTTTATTATCCATGCTATAATTGTATTGATAGGAAACTCAGATACATGTGTGGGTACATAGACAACACCATGTCCCTAGTAAGCCTCTAGTTGACTAGCTCGTTGATCAATAGATGGTTACGGTTTCCTGACCATGGAAATTAGATGTCGTTGATAACGGGATCACATCATTAGCAGAATTATGTGATGGACAAGACCCAATCCTAAGCCTAGTACAGAGATCGTGTAGTTCGTATGCTAAAGCTTTTCTAATGTCAAGTATCTTTTCCTTAGACCATGAGATTGTGCAACTCCCAGATACCGTAGGAATGCTTTGGGTGTATCAAACGTCACAACGTAACTGGGTGGCTATAAAGGTGCACTACAGATATCTTCGAAAGTGTCTGTTGGGTTGGCACGAATTGAGACTGGGATTTGTCACTCCGTGTGACGGAGAGGTATCTCTGGGCCCACTCGGTAGGACATCATCATAATGTGCACAATGTGACCAAGGGGTTGATCACGGGATGATGTGTTACGGAACGAGTAAAGAGACTTGCCGGTAACGAGATTGAACAAGGTATCGGTATACCGACGATCGAATCTCGGGCAAGTACAATACCGCTAGACAAAGGGAATTGTATACGGGATCGATTGAGTCCTTGACATCGTGGTTCACCCGATGAGATCATTGTGGAACATGTGGGAGCCAACATGGGTATCCAGATCCCGCTGTTGGTTATTGACCGGAGAACGTCTCGGTCATGTCTGCATGGTTCCCGAACCCGTAGGGTCTACACACTTAAGGTTCGATGAGCTAGGGTTATAAAGGAAGTTTGTATGTGGTTACCGAATGTTGTTCGGAGTCCCGGATGAGATCCGGGATGTCACGAGGAGTTCCGGAATGGTCCGGAGGTAAAGATTTATATATGGGAAGTCCTGTTTTGGTCACCGGAAAAGTTTCGGGTTTTATCGGTAACGTATCGGGACCACCAGGAGGGTCCCGGGGGTCCACCAAGTGGGGCCACCACCCTTGGAGGGCTGCATGGGCCAAGTGTGGGAGGGGACCAGCCCCAGGTGGGCTGGTGCACCCCCCACAAGGGCCCAAGGCGCCTAGGGTTTGGGGAGGGGGCGTCCCACCTTGCTTGGGGGGCAAGTTTCTCCCTCTCCACCCCTTGGCCGCCACCCTAGATGGGATCTAGGGCTGGCCGCCGCCCCCTAGGGGTGGAAACCTAGGTGGGGGCACAGCCCCCTCCCCCCTATATATAGTGAAGGCATAGGAGCAGCCCAACACATGAGTTTCTTCTCCTGTTGGCGCAGCCCTACCTCTCTTTCTCCTCATATCTCGCGGTGCTTGGCGAAGCCCTGCTGGACTACCACACTCCTCCATCATCACCACGCCGTTGTGCTGCTGCTGGATCAAGGCATGGGAGACGTCACCGGGCTGTACGTGTGTTGAACTTGGAGGTGCCGTCCGTTCGGCACTAGGATCTCCGGTGATTTGGATCACGACGAGTACGACTCCTTCAACCCCGTTTTCTTGAACGCTTCTGCTTAGCAATCTACAAGGGTATGTAGATGCACTCTCCTTCCCCTCGTTGCTGGTTTCTCCATAGATAGATCTTGGTGACACGTAGGAAAATTTTCAATTTCTGCTACGTTCCCCAACAGTGGTATCAGAGCTAGGTCTATGCGTAGATTCTTTGCACGAGTAGAACCCAAAGTAGTTGTGGGCGTTGATTTTGTTCAATATGCTTACCGTTACTATTCCAATCTTGATTCGGCGGCATTGTGGGATGAAGCGGCCCGGACCGACCTTACACGTACACTTACGTGAGACAGGTTCCACCGACTGACATGCACTTGTTGCATAAGGTGGCTAGCGGGTGATAGTCTCTCCCACTTTAGTCGGATCGGATTCGATGAAAAGGTTCCTTATGAAGGGTAAATAGCAATTGACATATCACGTTGTGGTTTTGCGTAGGTAAGAAACGTTCTTGCTAGAAACCCATAGCAACCACGTAAAACATGCAAACAACAATTAGATGACGTCTAACTTGTTTTTGCAGGGTATGCTATGTGATGTGATATGGCCAAAAAGAATGTGATGAATGATATGTGATGTATGAGATTGATCATGTTCTTGTAATAGGAATCACGACTTGCATGTCGATGAGTATGACAACCGACAGGAGCCATAGGAGTTGTCTTTATTTATTGTATGACCTGCGTGTCATTGAACAACGCCATCTAATTACTTTACTTTATTGCTAACCGGTAGCCATAGTAGTAGAAGTAATAGTTGGTGAGACAACTTCATGAAGACACGATGATGGAGATCATGATGATGGAGATCATGGTGTCATGCCGGTGACGATCATGATCATGGAGCCCCGAAGATGGAGATCAAAAGGAGCAAAATGATATTGGCCATATCATGTCACTATTTGATTGCATGTGATGTTTATCATGTTTATGCATCTTATTTTCTTAGAACGACGGTAGTAAATAAGATGATCCCTCATTAAAATTTCAAGAAAGTGTTCCCCCTAACTGTGCACCGTTGTGAAAGTTCGTCGTTTCGAAGCACCACATGATGATCGGGTGTGATCGATTCTCACATTCACATACAACGGGTGTAAGCCAGATTTACACACGCAAAACACTTAGGTTAACTTGACAAGCCTAGCATGTATAGACATGGCCTCGGAACACAAGAGACCGAAAGGTCGAGCATGAGTCGTATGGAGGATACGATCAACATGAAGATGGTCACCGATGATGACTAGTCCTTCTCATGTGATGATCGGACACAACCTAGTTGACTTGGATCATGTAATCACTTAGATGACTAGAGGGATGTCTATCTGAGTGGGAGTTCATAAGATGAACTTAATTATCCTGAACATAGTCAAAAGATTCTTGCAAATTATGTCGTAGCTCGCGCTTTAGTTCTACTGTTTAGATATGTTCCTAGAGAAAATATAGTTGAAAGTTGACAGTAGCGATTATGCGGATAGTAGAAAGCTTATGTCCTTAATGCACCGCTCAGTGTGCAGAACCCCAAATGTCGTCTGTGTTGCGAACATCGGACATACACGTTTTGATAACTACGTGATAGTTTAGTTAAACGGTTCAGAGTTGAGGCACCAAAGACATTTTTCGAAACATCGATGAACATATGAGATGTTTCGAGGGCTGAAATTGGGATTTCAGGCTCGTGCCCACGTCAAGAGGTATAAGAATTCCGACGATTTTCTTAGCCTGCAAACTAAGGGAAAAAAAGCTCAATCGTTGAGCTTGTGCTCAGATTGTCTGAGTACAACAATCACTTTAATCGAGTGGGAGTTGATCTTCCAGATGAGATAGTGATGTTTCTCCAAAGTCATTGCCACCAAGCTGCTAGAGCTTCGTGATGAACTATAACATATCAGGGATAGATATGATGATCCTTGAAGTATTCATGATATTTGATACCGCGAAAGTAGAAGTCAAGTAGGAGCATCAATTGTTGATGGTTAGTAAAACCACTAGTTTCAAAAAGGGCAAGGGCAAGAAGGGATACTTCATGAAACGGCAAATCAGCTGCTGCTCTAGTGAACAATCCCAAGGTTGAACCCAAACCCGAGACTAAGTGCTTCTGTAATAAGGAGAACAGCCACTGGAGCAGAATTACCCTAGATACTTGGTAGATGAGAAGGCTGGCAAGGTCGATAGAAGTATATTGGATATACATTATGTTAATGTGTACTTTACTAGTACTCCTAGTAGCACCAGGGTATTAAGATACCGGTTCGGCTGCTAAGTGTTAGTAACTCAAAATAAAAGAGCTACGGAATAAACGGAGACTAGCTGAAGGTGAGCTGACGATATGTGTTGGAAGTGTTTCCAAGTTCGATGTGATCAAACATCGCACGCTCCCTCTACCATCAAGATTAGTATTAAACCTGAATAATTTTCATTTGGTGTTTGCGTTGAGCATAGACATGATTGGATTATGTCTGTCGCAATACGGTTATTCATTTAAGGAGAATAATGGTTACTCTATTTATTTGAATAATACCTTCAATGGTCTTGCACCTAAAGGAATGGTTTATTGAATCTCGATCGTAGTGATACACATTTTCATGCCAAAAGATATAAGATATTAATGATATTACCACTTACTTGTGGCACTGCCATGTAAGTCATATTGGTATAAAACGCATGAAGAAGCTCCATGTTGATGGATCTTTGGACTCACTCGTTTTTGAAAAGTTTGAGACATGCGAACCATGTCTATTGGTGTATACGCATGAAGAAACTCCATGCAGATGGATCGTTTGGACTCACTTGATTTTGAATCACTTGAGATATGCAAATCATACCACATGGGCAAGATGACTGAAAAGCCTCGTTTTCAGTAAGATGGAACAAGATAGCAACTTGTTGGAAGTAACACATTTTGATGTGTGCAGTCCAATGAGTGCTGAGGCATGAAGTGAATATCGTTATGTTCTTGCTTCACAGATGATTCGAGTAAATGTTGTATATTTACTTGATGAAACACAAGTCTGAATTATTGAATGGTTCAAGTAATTTCAGAGTGAAGTTGAAGATCATTGTGACAAGAGGATAAAATGTCTATGATATGATCATAGAGATGAGTATCTGAGTTATGAGCTTTGGCACGCAATTAAGACATTGTGGAAATTGTTTCACAATTAATACCGCCTGGAAAACCATGGTGTGATGGTGTGTCCAAACATCATAGTTGCACCCTATTGGATATGATGCGTACCATGATGTCTCTTATCGAACTACCACTATCGTTCATGGGTTAGACATTAGAGACAACCGCACTCACTTTAATAGGGTACCACGTAATTCCGTTGAGACGACACCATTTGAACTATGGTTTGGAGAAACCTAAGTTGTCGTTTCTTAAAAGTTTGGGGCTGCGACGCTTATGTGAAAAAGGTTTCAGGTTGATAAGCCCGAAACCAAAGCGGATAAAATGCATTTTCATAGGACACCCAAAATGGTTGGGTATACCTCCTAATTCAGATCCGAAAGCAATAGGGATTGTTTCTTGAATCGGGTCCTTTCTCGAGGAAAGGTTTGTCTCGAGAATTGAGTGGGAGGATGGTGGAGACTTGATGAGGTTATTGAACCGTCACTTCAACAAGTGTGTAGCAGGGCACAGGAAGTTGTTCTTGTGGCGCCTACACCAATTGAAGTAGAAGGTTATGATAGTGATCATGAAGTTTTGGATCAAGTCACTACCGTACCTTGTAGGGTGACAAGGATGCGTACTACTTCAGCGTGGTACAGTAATCCTGTCTAGAAGGTCATGTTTCTAGACAACAATGAACCTACGAGCTATGGAGAAGTGATGGTGGGCCCGGATTCCGATAAATGGCTTGAGGCCATAAAATCCGAGAGAGGCCGGACTCCCTATGGATGGAACCTGGATAGGCGATAAACCTGGACTAGAGACTTAGGTGTTTAGGTAGGTCATGGTCTACACCCATGTCGGCTTTCGCTTGAAGTCTGCCGAGCACATGTCATGTGCAGACGCTAAGTGGTAGAAACCTGTATGAAGAAGTACACCCCTGCAGGGTTAACAGCATCTATTCGAATAGCCGCGTCTGTGGTAAAGGACTACTTGGTTGCCTATACAGTTCATAGACAAGTAAATGGATACTACTAAAAGCCTCAAGATAAGCGTGAGTGCCGAGGATGGCTCTTTCGTAGGATGACGGAGGTGGATCCCCGGTAGTGTATTGAAGTGGTGTGTAGTGGACTCGAGTGCGCAAAACAATTTCAAGTTGGTGTCTCGTAAGATAGCTTAGCCAAGAGTCAAAGCTAGGTTGCTGCAATAACCCCACCATTCCTTCTTGATAATGTGCATGTATGTAGGATCTAATGTAAGTCTTGTTGAGTACCTTTGTACTCATGTTTGCTCAATTTACGTTTTACAAAAGACGCTGCAACCCCTTCTGATGGGTTCTTCATAGATGTCGATGTCGATGAGTAGGCTGAAGCACAGGTGGTGATCCTGAGCTCACGATGGACTGTGTAGTATAGCCAGGCTTTCTCAAGCCTCTTTTATTTCCTAGTTGTCTGTACTCAGACATGTTACTTCAGCTGTTGGCTTGTATGTTTGTATGACTTGAATGCTGGGTCGTGTGACCCGTACTTGTGTGTATGATATGTATGGCTCTCCGAGCCTTTAAATAGAGTACTTGAGCTGCAGAGTCATGGTGTGATGCCATGTTGTATTTGCACATATCGGGCATATTGTGTGTATGATTTAAATGCATGGTATGTGTGGGATCTGACTATCTAGTTGTTTATCCTTGGTAGCCTCTCTTACCGGGAAATGTCTCCTAGTGCTTCCACTGAGCCCTGGTAGCTTGCTACTGCTCCGGAACACTTAGGCTAGCCGGCATGTGTCCTTCTTCGTTCCTGTGTCTGTCCCTACGGGGAAATGTCACACGATGACTACCGGAGTCCTGTTAGCCCGCTACAGCCCGGTTTACCGAAGTCCTGCTAGCCCAGTGCTATAGCCCGGATGCACTCGCTGATGACCGACACGTTTGTTGCCGGGTCACGTATGCCTGTCCCTGTAAGTTAGTGCCACTTTGGGTTCACGACTAGCCATGTCAGCCCGGGCTCCTTGTCATATGGATGCTAGCAACACTATCATATACGTGTGCCAAAAGGCGCAAACGGTCCCGGGCAAGGTAAGACGTCACCCGTGGGAATACCGTGCGTGAGGCCGCAAAGTGATATGAGGTGTTACATGCTAGATCAGTGTGGCATTGAGTCGGGGTCCTGACGGTCCTGCTAGTCTTGGTATTGTTGCACCGATATGGAAACTTTTGCTTGATGCCTCGGTACTCCACGCCTGTGCTTTCCCCCTTTGCACCAAAGAGGAAATGAGGACACTGCGCGGGCTGGCGCCCGCCTGGCACCCGCCTGATCTTGATCGTCATGGCTTGCATCATGGGCACGTCGCGAGGTACCCCTTGCCTTGATCTCTCCGCCTCCTCACGAGCCTGCCTGGTGAGGCCACTCCTGAGGGGGCCTTGCGCAGTCTGCCCCGCGAGGCTTGGCCCCTCGTGAGGGTCTTCAGTGTTGGTTGATCAAGATCGGCCTTACTAGGCCACTGGTTGAGCCACACTGCAGGCCGCAGGCAGGCAAGTCTGGGGACCCCCGTTCCCAGAACGTCCACTTTGCCTGATTCCTTGGGACCCCGCGCCTGTGCTTGCCTCCATAGCACCAAAGAGGAAATTGGCTCCTCTGCACCTGCTAGCACCGACCTGGCCTTAGTCCTCATGGCTTGCGTCAATGCAACCTCATGAGGTTGGGAACCCCGCATAGAAATCTCCGCTCCTTAGGAGCAGCCTGGGGAGGCCACTCCCTCGGGAGGTCTTGGCATTGTCCGCCTCACGAGGGTGTTGTCTTGTTGGCGTCATAGACGGGCCGTAGTAAGCCGTCGATGGAGCCATGTCGTGGGCTGTATGCAGGCAAGCCTGGGTACTCTGGTTCCCAGAATGCCGACAGTAGCCCCCGGCCCAAGTTGGGATGTAAGTGGCAAATAAATGGCGTCCACAATCCCGTTTAGTTAGTTTTTGCTAGCTTGATAGTTCATTTTCCTCAAACAAACAAAAACCATTTTTGAACTATCATATCATAAGTGGACTTTAAAAGGGACTGAACGAGACCCGGTTGACATCCCTAGGCCCAAGGCACGCTCGGACTTGGCTTCAAGGCGAAGCCAAATGGCAGGGCGTAGCGCCGCGGGCCCCAATTGCCTGCGGACTGAGCCGACACGTGGCGCTTGATAGGACGTGGCCGTCTCCAGTTCCGCACGCCACCTCGGCAACTGCCCAGGCTGACAAAAGACTAGCGCCCGCTCCGTGCCATCATTGTCTTCTCTTCGCCTTGCTCCAGATCCCCTTTCCTCCTACAAAGAGCATCTCCACATCTGGTCGAATTCCTCCACCCTTCCGTGTCTCTTCTCCCAAGTTCTTCACAGATAGCCTCCGGGAAGCCGACCGCGAGCTCCTCCTCCTCAGCTGCGCTGGCCCTCAACACGTCCTCCATCACCGAGAGGAAACACCTTGCCGCCATGCTCCCGTTGATGGCGAGCACCAACAATGAGTGGAAGGAGATGACGTTCCAAGCCGGCTCCACTAAGCAAGGGAACCTGGCAGGGACATTCTTGAAGGAAATATGCCCTAGAGGCAATAATAAAGTTGTTATTTATATTTCCTTATATCATGATAAATGTTTATTATTCATGCTAGAATTGTATTAACCGGAAACTTAGTACATTTGTGAATACATAGACAAACAGAGTGTCACTAGTATGCCTCTACTTGACTAGCTCATTGATCAAAGATGGTTAAAGTTTCCTAGTCATTTACATGAGTTGTCATTTGATGAACAGGATCACATCATTATAGAATGATGTGATTGACTAGACCCATCTGTTAGCTTAGCACTATGATCGTTTAGTTTGTTGCTATTGCTTTCTTCATAACTTATACATGTTCCTATGACTATGAGATTATGCAACTCCCGAATACCGAAGGAACACTTAGTGTGCTATCGAACGTCACAACGTAACTGGGTGATTATAAAGATGCTCTACAGGTGTCTTCGATGGTATTTGTTGGGTTGGCATAGATCGTGATTAGGATTTGTCACTCCATGTTTCAGAGAGGTATCTCTGGGCCCTCTTGGTGATGCAGATCACTATAAGACTTGCAAGCAATGTGACTAATAAGTTAGTTGCGAGATGATGCATTACGGAACGAGTAAAGAGACATGCCAGTAACGGGATTGAACTAGGTATTGAGATACCGACGATCGAATCTCGGGCAAGTAGCATACCGATGACAAAGGGAACAACGTATGTTGTTATGCGGTTTGACCGATAAAGATCTTCGTAGAATATGTAGGAACCAATATGAGCATCCAGGTTCCGCTATTCGTTATTGACCGGAAGTGAGTCTCGGTCATGTCTACATAGTTCTCGAACCCATACGGTCCGCACGCTTAACGTTCGATGACGATCAGTATTATGAGTTTATGTGTTTTGATGTACTAAAGGTTGTTCGGAGTCCCGGATGTGATCACGAACATGATGAGGAGTCTCGAAATGGTCGAGACATAAAGATTGATATATTGGAAGGCTATGTTTGGACACCGGAAAGGTTCCGAGTTGTTCGGGCATTTTTCCGGAGTACCGGGAGGTTACCGGAACCCCCCAGGGAGTTATTGGGCCTTAATGGGCCATGGTGGAAGAGAGGAGGAGGCGGCCAAGGTGGGGGCACGCCCAATCCGAATTGGGAGGGGGTCGGCCCCCCTTTCCTCCTCTCCCTCTCCCTCTTCCTTCTCTCCTACTCCAACTAGGGAAGGGGGAAACCTACTCCTACTGGGAGTAGGACTCCCCCCTTGGGCGCGCCATAGAGAGGGTTGGCCCTCTCCTCCTCCACTCCTTTATATATAGGGGAGGGGGCACCCCATAGACACACAAGTTGATTGTTTAGCCATGTGCAGTGCCCCCCTCCACAGATTTCCACCTCGGACATATCATTGTAGTGCTTAGGCGAAGCCCTATGTCGATAACTTCATCATCACTGTCATCACGCCGTCACGCTGATGAAACTTTCCCTCGACCTCAGCTGGATCTAGAGTTCGTGGGACGTCACCGAGCTGAACGTGTGCAAATCGTGGAGGTGCCGTACGTTCGGTGCTAGGATCGGTCGGATTGTGAAGACGTATGACTACATCAACCGCGTTGTCATAATGCTTCCGCTTTCGGTCTACGAGGGTACGTAGAAAAGACTCTCCCCTCTTGTCGCTATGCATCACCTAGATTAGATCTTGCATGGTTGTAGGTAATTTTTTTAAATATTGCGTTCCCTAACAATTCTATCCCTTCTTCCTCCACAACGTCTTTTCGGGGCTCGTCCCGCCTTTCTCGGAGTTCTTCACCACCGTCCTTGAGCATTACCAGGTTCAGGCTCTGCATCTTTAGCCCAACTCCATCCTTCTCCTGTCCATCTTCACCTTTTGGTGCGAGGCATTCGTGGGCGTGATGCCATCCATTGCGCTCTGCCACCACTTCTTCTATCTTTGGATGCACGACCCGACCCAGCGTTCCGGATGAGTCTCCTTCACCGCGGTCCATAAGGGCAACGCACTGATGAGGGCCTGGAAGAAGGTGAAGAATTTCTGGCGCAAGTGGGTCTTCATGGACGCCAGGGCCTCCAAGTGTACCTTGAGTTGCCAACCGAGCTACCGGAGAAGCTTGATTGGTTGGGTCATGAGAGGCTCACCGACCCCCGGGCGGCACCAGTCCTGAGGAAGATGACGGCGGACATGGAGGCCGGGGCATTGACAGGGGGCCATGCTCGTCAAGGAGTTCCTATCGCAGCGCCTGGCCCCGTTCCAAGCACACACACACACCCCATGTGGGAGTGCAAGCGCGTGGAGGACGACATCTGGCTGCACTCAGGGAGCTTGACGGGCGAGGAGCCGGACAAGGCTATGTACACCCTGCTCGAGGGGAACCTGGGCAACCTCCCGGCGGCCTACATCCTGTTGTACTACCGTGCCGATAGGGCGGTGCTGGTCGCCGCCATGGCCGGCTTCAACAAGCTGGGGCTCGTGCCACCTGAGCTCCCCAACTCCCTGGTGCTGGTGTCTTTCGGTGACGACGTCGGGGAAAAGGGGGAGGAGGACTCAGAGCCGCCGTGGATGATGTGGCGGAGACCTCTTCTTCGTCACAAAGCAAGCTTCTCCGCAGCCTCTCTGATGATGATGACGCTGCTGAGCCCCCAGTCGTGGAATCCCCGCGCTCCACCGGGGTCGTCACGAGGTCCGGGGCCACTCCCCCTACCTTGCGAAGGCTAGGCCTAGCGACCCCAATGAAGGGCGGGCGGCACCCCCTCCTCGAGGTTGAAGGAAATATGCCCTAGAGGCAATAATAAAGTTGTTATTTTATATTTCCTTATTCATGATAAATGTTTATTATTCATGCTAGAATTGTATTAACTGGAAACTTGATACATGTGTGGATACATAGAGAAAACACTGTGTCCCTAGTGTGCCTCTACTTGACTAGCTCGTTAATTAAAGATGGTTAAGTTTCCTAGCCATATACATGTGTTGTCATTTGATGAACGAGATCACATCATTAGGAGAATGATGTGATGGACAAGACCCATCCATTAGCTTAGCATAATGATCATTAAGTTATATTGCTATTGCTTTCTTCATGTCAAATACATATTCCTCCGACTATGAGATTATGCAACTCCCGGATACCGGAGGAATGCCTTGTATGCTATCAAACATTACAACGTAACTTAGTGATTATAAAGATGCTCTACAGGTATCTCCAAAGGTGTTTGTTGGGTTGGCATAGATCAAGAATAGGATTTGTCACTCCGAGTATCGGAGAAGTATCTCTGGGCCCTCTCGGTAATGCCCATCATAAGAATCCTTGCAAGCAATGTGACCAATGAGTTAGTTGCGGGATGATATATTACGGAATGAGTAAAGAGACTTGCCGATAATGAGATTGAACTAGGTATGATGATACTGACGACCGAATCTCGGGCAAGTAACATACCAATGACAACGGGAATAACGTATGTTGTCATTGTAGTACGACCAATAAACATCTTTGTAGAATATGTAGGAACCAATATGAGCATCCGGTTCCCCTATTGGTAATTGACCGGAGAGGTGTCTCAGACATGTCTACATAGTTCTCGAACCCGTAGGGTCCGCTTGCTTAACATTCAGTGATGATTTGTATTATATGAGTTATGTGATTTGGTTACCGAATGTTGTTCCGAGTCACGGATGAGATCACAGACATAACGAGGAGTCTCAAAATGGTCGAGATGTAAAGATTGATATATAGGATGACAGTATTCGGACACCGAAAGTGTTTCAGGGGTGCCGGGTACGTATCGGCTCATCGCCAGGGGTTCCGGGCACCCCCCCCCCCACAGCAAACTATATGGGCCTAATGGGCCAAGAGTGGGATAGACTAGCCCCTAAGGGGCTGGCGCACCCCCTATAGGCCGAAATAGGAGGAGAATGGAAGGAGGAAAGGGAGAAGGAAAGGGAGGATTCAGCCTCCCCTTTCCTTCTCCCCTCTCTCTTTCCTTCCCCTCCGACACTTATGGAAGGGGAGAGGCCGACTTGGAGGAGGCCCCAAAGTAGGATCCCTCCTACTTGGGGCGTCCCTTGCTGCTCCCCTCCCTCTCCCACATATATATATATATATATATATATATATATATATATATATATATATATATGGGGGGACCGCTAGAACACACCACATTGATTCCTAGCCGTGCGCGGCACCCCCTCCACAGTTTGCACCTCCGGTCATATTCACGTAGTGCTTAGGCGAAGCCCTGCGCAGATCACTTCACCATCACCGTCACCACACCGTCGTGCTGACACAACTCTCTCCTGACACTTTGCTAGATCAAGAGTACGAGGGACATCATCGAGCTGAACGTGTGCAGAACTCGGAGGTGCCATACATTCGGTGCTTGATCGATCGGAACAAGAAGAAAGGTCGACTACATCAACCGCGTTGTAAAACGCTTCCGCTTTCGGTCTACGAGGGTACGTGGACACACTCTCCCCCTCTGTTGCTATGCATCTCCTAGATAGATCTTGTGTGAGCATAGGAAATTTTTTGAAATTGCATGCTACGTTCCCCAACAGTCGCATCTGAGCCAGGTCTATGCGTAGATGGTATGCACGAGTAGAACACAAAGAGTCGTGGGTGGTAATCGTCATACTTCTTACCACCAATGTCTTACTTTGATTCGGCGGTATTGTTGGATGAAGCGGCCCGGACCAACCTTACATGACCACATTCATGAGACCGGTTCCACCGACAGACAAGCAACTAGTTTTGCATAAACGTGGTTGGCGGGTGTCTGTTTCTCCAACTTTAGTTGAATCGAATTTGACTGTGCCGGTCCTTGTTGAAGGTTCGAACAACAAACTTGATAAATCACCATTGTGGTTTTGTGCCGTAGGTAAGAACGGTTCTTGCTAGAAGCCCGTAGCAGCCACGTAAAACTTGCAACAACAAAGTAGATGACTCTAACTTGTTTTTGCAGGGCATGTTGTGATGTGATATGCTCAACACATGATGTGATATACGTTGTTGTATGAGATGATCATGTTTTGTAAAAGTTATAGGCAACTAGTAGGAGCCTTATGGTTGTCTCTTTATTGTATGAAATGCAAACACCATGTAATTGCTTTACTTTATCACTAAGCGGTAGCGATAGTCGTAGAAGCAATAGTTGGCGAGATGACCACGACGCTACGATGAAGATCAAGGTGCCAAGCCGGTGACAATGGAGATCATGACGTTTCTTTGGAGATGGAGATCAAAAGCACAAGATGATGATGGCCATATCATGTCACATATTTTGATTGCATGTGATGTTTATCTTTATGCATCTTATTTTGCTTAGGACGGCGGTAGCATTATAAGATGATCCCTTAAATAAATTTCAAGGTATATGTGTTCTCCCCGAGTATGCACCGTTGTGAAAGTTCTTCGTGCTGAGACACCACGTGATGATCGGGTGTGATAAGCTCTACCTTCCCATACAACGGGTGCAAGCCAGTTTTCCACATGCGGAATACTCGGGTTAAAATTGACGAACCTATAGCAAGTACAGACATGGCCTCAGAACACTGGAGACTGAAAGGTCGAACATGAATCATATAGTAGATATGATCAACATAGAGATGTTCACCATTGATGACTACTCCATCTCACATGATGATCGGACATGGTTTATTTGATTTGGATCACGTATCATTTAGATGACTTGAGGGATGTCTATCTAAGTGGGAGTTTTTAAGTAATATGATTAATTGAACTTAATTTATCATGAACTCAGTCCTGATAGTATTTGCATATCTATGATGTAGATCAATGGCCTATGCTATCGTTCCTTTGAATTTTAATGCGTTCCTAGAGAAAGCTAAGTTGAAAGATGATGGTAGCAACTACACGGACTGGGTCCATAACTTATTATCCTCATTGCTGCATAGAAGAATTATGTCCTTGATGCACCGCTAGGTGGAAGGCTTGCTGCAGGAGCAGATGCTGATGTTATGAATGTCTGGCAAGCTCGATCTGATGACTACTCGATAGTTTAGTGTGCCATGCTTTACGGCTTAGAATCGGGACTTCAAAGACATTATGAACGTCATGGACCATATGAGATGTTCCAGGAGTTGAAGTTAATATTTCAAGCAAATGCCCGAGTTGAGAGATATGAAGTCTCCAACAAGTTCTATTGCTACAAGATGGAGGAGAGAAGTTCTGTCAGTGAACACATATTCAGAATGTCTGGATATCATAATCACTTGACTTAGCTGGGAGTTAATCTTCCAGATGATTGTGTCATTGATAGTGTTCTTCATTCACTGCCACCAAGCTACAAAGGCTTCGTGATGAACTATAGTATGCAAGGGATGAAAAAGACTATTCCCGAGCTCTTCGCAATGCTCAAAGCTGTGGAGGTAGGAATCAAGAAGGAGCATCGAGTGTTGATGGTTAACAAGACCACTAGTTTCAAGAAAAAGGGCAAGGGAAAAGAAGGGGAACTTCAAAAAGAATGGCAAGCAAGTTGCCACTCCCGGGAAGAAGCCCAAAGCTGGACCCAAGCTTGAAACTGAGTGCTTCTAATGCAAAGGGACTGGTCACTGGAAGCGGAACTGCCCCAATTATTTGGCGGATAAGAAGGATGGCAAAGTGAACAAAGGTATATTTGATATACATGTTATTGACGTGTACCTTACTAATGCTCGTAGTAGTGCCTGGGTATTTGATACCGGCTCGGTTGCTCATATTTGTAACTCGAAACACGGACTACGGATTAAACAAAGATTGGCTAAGGACGAGGTGATGATGCGCGTCGGGAATGGTTCCAAGTCGATGTGATCGCCGTTGGCACGCTACCTCTACATCTACCTTCGAGATTAGTTTTAGACTTGAATAATTGTTATTTGGTGCCAGCGTTGAGCATGAACATTATATCTGGATCTTGTTTAGTGTGAGACAGTTATGCATTTAAATCAGAGAATAATGGTTGTTCTATTTATATGAGTAATATCTTTTATGGTCATGCACCCATGAAGAGTGGTCTATTTCTTTTGAATCTCGATTGTGGTGATACACATATTGGTAATACTGATGCCAAAAGATGCAAACTTGATACTGATAGTGCAACATATTTGTGGCACAGTCATTTAGGTCATAGTGTGAAGCCCATGAAGAAACTCCATGCAGATGGACTTTTGGAATCACTTGATTATGAATCATTTGATACTTGCGATCCATGCCTCATGGGCAAGATGACTAAACCTCCATTCTCAGGAACAATGGAGCGAGCCAATGACTTATTGAAAATAATGCATACTGATGTATGTGGTCCAATGACTGTTGAGGCTCGCGGCGGGTATCGTTATTTTTTGACCTTCACTGATGATTTGAGCAGATATGGGCATATCTACTTAATGAAACACAAGTCTGAAACATTTGAAAAGTTCAAAGAATTTCAGAGTGAAGTGGAGAATCATCATAACAAGAAAATAAACTTTCTACGATCTAATCGCGGAGGTGAATATTTGAGTTACGAGTTTGGCCTTCATTTAAAACAATGTGGAATAGTTTCACAACTCACGCCACCTGGAACACCACAGCGTAATGGTGTCCGAACGTCATAACCGTACTTTATTAGATATGGTGCGATCTATGATGTATCTTACCAATTTACCACTATTGTTTTGGGGTTATGCATTAGAGACAACTGCATTCATGTTAAATAGGGCACCGTCAAAATCCATTGAGACAACACCATATGAATCGTGGCTTGGTAATTGTTTTTTAAAGTTTGGGGATGCGATGCTTATGTCAAAAGGCTTCAACCTGATAAGCTCAAACCCAAATCGGAGAAGTGCGTCTTCATAGGATACCCTAAGGAAATAATTGGGTGCACCTTCTACCATAGATCCAAAGGCAAGATCTTTGTTGGCAAGAATTGAACCTTTCTAGAGAAGGAGTTTCCCTCGAAGGAAGTGAGTGGGGAGGAAAGTAGAACTTGATGAGGTAATTGTACCTTCTCTCAGTTTGGAAAGTAGCTCATCTGAGAAATCCGTTCCCGTGATGCCTACACCAACTAGAGAGGAAGCTAATGATAATGATCATGAAACTTCAGATCAAGTTACTACAGAACCTCGTAGGTCAACCAGAGCACGATCCGCACCAGAGTGGTATGGCAATCCTATTCTGGAAGTCATGTTGCTTGAAGATGGCGAACCTACGAACTATAAAGAAGCTATGATAATCCCAGATTCCGATAAATGGCTTGAGGCCATGAGATAGGATCCATGTATGAGAACAAAGTAAGGACTTTGGTGGATTTTCCCGATGATCGGCGACCCATAGAAAATAAATGAATCTTCAAGAAGAAGGCTGACGCTGATGGTAATGTTACTATCTATAAAGCTCGACTTGTAGCAAAAGGTTTTTGACAAGTTCAAGGAGTTGACTATGATGAGACTTTCTCACCCGTAGTGATGCTTAAGTCTGTTTGAATCATGTTAGCAATTGTCACATTTTATGGTTATGAAATCTTGAAAATGGACGTCAAAACTGCATTCCTTAATGGATTTCTTAAAGAAGAGTTGTATGTGATGCAACCAGAAGGTTTTGTCGATCCTAAAGGTGCTGACAAAGTGTGCAAGCTCCAGCGATCCATTTATGGACTGGTGCAAGCATCTCAGAGTTGGAATATATGCTTTCATGAGGTGATCAAAGCATATGGTTTTATACAGACTTTTGGAGAAGCCTGTATTTACGAGAAAGTGAGTGGGAGCTCTATAGCATTTCCAGTATTATTTGTGGATGACATATTGTTGATTGGAAATGATATAGTATTTTTGGATAGCATAAAAGGATACTTGAATAAAAGTTTTTCAATGAAAGACCTCGGTGTAGCTGCATATATATTGGGTAGCAAGATCTATAGAGATAGATCAAGACGCTTAATAGGACTTTCACAAAGCACATACCTTGACACAGTTTCGAAGAAGTTCAAAATGGATCAAATCAAAGAAAGGGTTCTTGCCTGTATTACAAGGTGTGAAGTTGAGTCAGACTCAATGCCCGACCACTGCAGAAAGAAAGAGAGAAAATGAAGGTCATTCCATATGCATCAGCCATAGGTTCTATCATGTATGCTATGCTGTGTACCAGACCTGATGTGTGCCTTGCTATAAGTTTAGCAGGGAGATACCAAAGTAATCTAGGAGTGTATCACTGGACAGTGGTCAAGAACATTCTGAAGTACCTGAAAAGGACTAAGAATATGTTTCTTGTTTGGAGGTGACAAAGAGCTTGCCGTAAATGGTTACGTCGCTGCTAGCTTTGACACTGATCCGGATGACTCTAAGTCATAAACCGGATACGTATTTTTATTAAATGGTGGAGCTGTCAATTGGTGCAGTTCCAAGTAGAGCGTCGTGGCGGGATCTACGTGTGAAGTGGATTACATAACTGCTTCAAAAGCAGCAAATGAAGGAGTCTGGATTAAGGAATTCATATCCGATCTTGGTGTAATACCTAGTGCATCGGGTCCAATGATTTTTTTGTGAGAATACTGGAGCAATTGCCTTGGTGAAGGAATCCAGATTTCACAAAAAGACCAAACACATCAAGAGACGCTTCAACTCCATCCATGATCTAGTTAAGGAGGGAGACACAGAGATTTGCAAAATACATACGGATCTGAATGTGGCAGACCCATTGACTAAGCCTCTTCCACGAGCAAAACAAGATCAACACCAAGAATCTATGGGTGTTAGAATCATTACAATGTAATCTAGATTATTGACTCTAGTGCAAGTGGGAGACTAAAGGAAATATTCCCTACAGGCAATAATAAAGTTGTTATTTTATATTTCCTTATTCATGCTAGAATTGTATTAATCGGAAACTTGATACATGTATGGATACATAGACAAAACACCGTGTCCCTAGTATGCCTCTACTTGACTAGCTCGTTAATCAAATATGGTTAAGTTTCCTAACCATAGACATGTGTTGTCATTTGATGAACGGGATCACATCATTAGGAGAATGATGTGATGGACAAGACCTATCCTTTAGCTTAGCATAATGATCGTTCAATTTTATTGCTATTGCTTTCTTCATGTCACATACATATTCCTCCGACCATGAGATTATGAAACTCTCGGATACCGGAGGAATGCCTTGTGTACTATCAAATGTCACAACATAACTGAGTGATTATAAAGATGCTCTACAGGTATCTCCGAAGGTGTTTGTTGGGTTGGCATAGATCGAGATTAGGATTTGTCACTCCGAGTATCGGAGAGGTATCTCTGGGCCCTCTCGATAATGCACATCATAAGAAGCCTTGCAAGCAATGTGACTAATGAGTTAGTTGCAGGATGATGTATTACGGAGTGAGTAAAGAGACTTGCCATTAACGATATTGAACTAGGTATGAAGATACCGACGATCGAATCTTGGGCAAGTAACATACGTATGACAAAGGGAATAATGGATGTTGTCATTGCGGTACGACCGATAAAGATCTTCATAGAATATGTAGGAACCAATATGAGCATCCAGGTTCCGCTATTGGTTATTAACCGGAGAGGTGTCTCAATCATGTCTACATAGTTCTTGATACGTCTCCGTCGTATCTATAATTTTTGATTGTTCCATGCCAATATTCCTCAACTTTCATATACTTTTGGCAACTTTTTATATTATTTTTTGGGACTAACATATTGATCCAGTGCCCAGTGCCAGTTCCTGTCTGTTGCATGTTTTTTGTTTCCCAGAAACCCAATATAAAACGGAGTCCAAACGGGATAAAAATGGATGGATAATTTTTTGGAATATTTATGATTTTTGGGAAGTAAAATCAACGCGAAATAGTGTCCGGGGTGGCCACGAGACAAGGGGGCGCCCCCTCCCCCCTGGGCGTGGCCTGGGCTCTCGTGGGCCACCCGTAAGGCGGTTGACGCTCTTCTTTTGGCACAAGAAAGCTAATTTTATGAGAAAGATCTGGGCGAAAGATTCACCCCAATCGGAGTTATGGATCTCCAGATATAAAGGAAATGGTGAAGGGGTAGAATTTGAGAACGCAGAAACAGAGAGATAGATCCAATCTCGGAGGGGCTCTCGCCCCTCCCAAGGCATGGGATCCAAGGACCAGAGGGGAAACCCTTCTCCCATCTAGGGAGGAGTTCAAGGAAGAAGAAGAAGAAGGGGGCCTCTCTCCCCTTGCTTCCGGTGGCGCCGGAGCGCTGTCGGGGGCCATCATCATCACCGCGATCTTCATCAACACCTCCATCATCTTCACCAACGTCTTCATCACCTTCCCCCTTCTATATCCAGCGGTCCACTCTCCCGCAACCCGCTGTACCCTCTATTTGAACATGGTGCTTTATGCTTCATATTATTTTCCAATGATGTGTTGCCATCCTATGATGTCTGAGTAGATTTTCGTTGTCCTATTGGTGATTAATGAATTGCTATGATTGGTTTGAGTTGCATGTTTTATTATTGGTGCTGTCCTATGGTGCCCTCCGTGTCGCGCAAGCGTGAGGGATTCCCGCTATAGGACGTTGCAATGTGTTCATGATTCGCTTATACTGGGTTGCGTGAGTGACGGAAACACAAACCCGAGTAAGTAGATTGTTGCGTATGGGATAAAGGGGACTTGATACTTTCATGCTATGGTTGGGTTTTACCTTAATGAATCTTTAGTAGTTGCGGATGCTTGCTAGAGTTCCAATTATAAGTGCATATGATCCAAGAAGAGAAAGTATGTTACCTTATGCCTCTCCCTCAAATAGAATTGCAATAGTGATTACCGATCTAGTAACATAGTCAATTGCTTAGGGACAATTTGACAACTCCTACCACCACTTTTTCACACTCGCTATATTTACTTTATTTCATCTTTATCTAAACAGCCCCTAGTTTATGTTTACGTGCTCTTTATTATCTTGCAAACCTATCCTATCACACCTACAAAGTACTTCTACTTTCATACTTGTTCTAGGTAAAGCGAACGTCAAGCGTGCGTAGAGTTGTATCGGTGGTCGATAGAACTTGAGGGAATATTTATTCTACCTTTAGCTCCTCGTTGGGTTCGACACTCTTACTTATCGAAAACTGTTGCGATTCCCTACACTTATGGGTTATCAAGACCTTTTTCTGGCGCCGTTGCCGGGGAGTCATAGCGTGGGGTGAAAATTCTCGTGTGTGCTTGTTTGCTTTATCACTAAGTAATTTGTATTTGCTGTTCTTAGTTGTTCTCTATCTTTAGTTATGGGTAGGAAACGAAAAATACAAAAAAAATTAGTTGTACCTACTGCTCCAATGGTTGAAGAACCACTCAAAATCTATCACACTACTGAAGCTTTTTACTTGGATCATCTTCGATCCCTATGTGCTCGTGCTGAAACCCAAACTAGCTTAGTTGAGGGAAAATCATTAGATGAGCATGCTTGTTATGTGCAACACCGTATATCTGAAAAAGGGAAACTATTATGGGATCAAATTCAACGTTTGCAATGCTATGCTTGGAATTTATGTGAAATATATGATGTTACTTGTTGTTCTGAAAACCCTAAGAAACACCTTCCCTACCAATGTGAGTTTATTGATAATGGAATTGTATCTTCGTATGCTAAGGGTGTTTATAATTACTATGATGTTCAACAAATTAAAGAATTTGTTGCTTTTAAGGGTGCTTTTGAAATTGTTTCTTTGATTGAAAAGTATGATGCTACTCTTTACAAATCTGAAAGTTTTGCCATACTTGAATATTGTTATGATAATTATGCTTCTAATGCCTATGTTAAACCATATATTGAGAAATTATCCGCTGTCCAAGAAGAGACTAATATTTTGCAGGAAGCTATGGAAGAAGAAATTGATGAAACTGTGAGCTCATTGGATGAAAAAGATGATGAGGAGAGCGAAGAACAAAAGGAGGAAGAGCGGATTAGCTACCCGTGCCCACCTTCTAATGAGAGTAACTCTTCAACTCATACATTGTTTAATTTCCCTTCGTGCTTACCGAAGGATGATTGCTATGATGATTACTATGATGATTGCTATGATGATTGTTATGACCCCGTTGATTCTCTTGAAATATCCCCTTTTGATGATGCTTGCTATGCTTGTGGCCAAGATGCCAATATGAATTATGCTTATGGAGATGAACTTGCTATAGTTCCTTATGTTAAACATGAAATTGTTGCTATTGCACCCACGCATGATAGTCCTATTATCTTTTTGAATTCTCCTGACTACACTTTATCGGAGAAGTTTTTGCTTAGTAAGGATTATATTGATGGGTTGCCTTTTACCATTGCACATGATGATTTTGATAATATAATATGCATGTGCTTGCTGCTCCTACTTGCAATTATTATGAGAGAGGAACTACATCTCCGCCTCTTTATGTTTCCAATATGATAGAATTGCAAGAAACTGTTTATACTATGCATTGGCCTTTACTATGTGTGCATGAATTGTTCTTTTATGACATGCCGATGCATAGGAAGAGAGTTAGACTTCGTTGTTGCTTGATATATGTTACTTTTTGCTCACTACTAAATTACAAATCATTGTTAATTAAAATTGGCTTTGATATACCTTGGGATCCGGGTGGATTCGTTACTTGAGCTCTAAATGCCTAGCTTAATGGCTTTAAAGAAAGCACTGCCAGGGAGACAACCCGGAAGTTTTAGAGAGTCATTTATTTCTGTTGAGTGCTGTCATATAATGTAAAAACAAAAAAAATAAAGAGGGGAACCTAAAACTTTTCAAAAAGGAAAGTGAAAGTGAGAGAGACAAGCATTGTTGAAGTGGGAGAGCTCCTTGAACTTTGTTCATGCTCACGGAAACTTCGTGAATCTTGATTACAGAAACTTTTCAACAAAAATAATTATCCCCTTGTACAATTCCATTGTATTATAAAAATAATGTGCCAAGGTTTGCCTTTAGGATGTTTACAATGCTTGTTGGTTTGTACGGTGCAGGACAGAAACTTTGGCTGTAGTGCGCGATTTTACATTTTTAACTGAAACGTCAATTGGTTATGATTCCTTTTGCACTGTCTTTCTATACAACTTGTTTAGTTTTCATAATTTTGGTAGAATTTTTGGGGTACCAGAAGTATGGTGGATGTTCATATTGCTACAGACTGTTCTGTTTTTGATGCATAGTTTGCTTGTTTTGATGAATCTATCAATTTATATCAGTGGATTAAGCCATGGAAAAGTTATATTACAGTAGACACAATGCAAAAACAAAATAGGAATTGGTTTGCAACATTACTTAGAGTGGTGATTTGCTTTATTATACTAACGAATCTTACCGAGTTTTCTGTTGAAGTTTTGTGTGGATGTAGTGTCTAATCGAGGATGTCTCGATATGAGGAAAAGGAAGAGAGGCAAGAGCTCAAGCTTGGGGATGCCCGAGGCACCCCAAGTAAATATTCAAGGAGACTCAAGCGTCTAAGCTTGGGGATGCCCCGGAAGGCATCCCCTCTTTCTTCAACAAGTATCGGTATGTTTTCGTATTCGTTTCGTTCATGCATTATGTGCAAGTCTTGGAGCGTCTTTTGCATTTAGTTTTCAATTTTCTTTTATGCACCATGCTGGTATGAGATAGTCTTGGGTTGATTTATAGAATGCTCATTGCACTTCACTTAAATATTTTGAGTATGGCTTTATAGAATGCTTCATGTGCTTCACTTATATCATTTGAAGTTTGGAGTGCCTGTTTCTCTTCATATAGACAACCGCCATTTGTAGAATGCTCTTTTGCTTCACTTATATTTGTTAGAGCGTGGGCATATCTTTTGTAGAAATAATTAAACTCTCTTGCTTCACTTATATTTGTTTAGAGAGATGACAGGAATTGGTCATTCACATGGTTAGTTATAAAATCCTACATAAACTTGTGGATCACTGAATATGATATGTTTGATTCCTTGCAATAGTTTTGCGATATAAAGGTGGTGATATTAGAGTTATGCTAGTGGGTGATTGTGGATTAGTAGAAATACTTGTGTTGAGGTTTGTGACTCCCGTAGCATGCACGTATGGTGAACCGCTTTGTGATGAAGTTGGAGCACAATTTTATTTATTGATTGTCTTCCTTATGAGTGGCGGTCGGGGACGAGCGATGGTCTTTTTCTACCAATCTATCCCCCTAGGAGTATGCACGTAGTACTTTGTTTTCAATGGCTTGTAGATTTTTGCATTAAGTATATGAGTTCTTTATGACTAATGTTGAGTCCATGGATTATACGCACTCTTACCCCTCCATCATTGCTAGCCTTTTCGGTACCGTGCATTGCCCTTTCTCACCTCGAGAGTTGGTGCAAACTTCGCCAGTACATCCAAACCCCGTGATACGATACGCTCTATCACACACAAGCCTCATTATATCTTCCTCAAAACAGCCACCATACCTACCTATTATGGCATTTCCATAGCCATTCCGAGATATATTGCCATGCAACTTCCATCATCATCATATACATGACTTGAGCATTCATTGTCATATTGCCTTGCATGATCGTAAGATAGCTAGCATGATGTTTTCATGGCTTGCCAATTTTTGATGTCATTGCTACGCTAGATCATTGCACATCCCGTGCACCGCCGGAGGCATTCATATAGAGTCATATCTTTGTTCTAGATATTGAGTTGTATGTAAATAAAAGTGTGATGATCATCATTATTAGAGCATTGCCCCAGTGAGGAAAGGATGAAAGAGACTATGATTCCCCCACAAGTCGGGATGAGACTCCGGACTTTATGAAAAATAAAAGAGGCCAAAGAAGCCCAAATAAAAAAAAGAGAGGCCAACGAAGCCCACCAAAAAGAAAGAAAAAATGAAAAAAAGAAAAAGAAAAAGAAAAAATGAGAGAAAAAGAGAGAAGGGGCAATGTTACTATCCTTTTACCACACTTGTGCTTCAGAGTAGCACCATGTTCTTCATAGAGAGAATCTCCTATGCTTTCACTTTCATACACTAGTGGGAATTTTCATTATAGAACTTGGCTTGTATATTCCGATGATGGGCTTCCTCAAATGCCCGAGGTCTTCATGAGCAAGCAAGTTGGATGCACACCCACTTAGTTTTCAGTTTGAGCTTTCATACACTTATAGCTCTAGTGCATCCGTTGCATGGCAATCCCTACTCCTTGCATTGACATCAATTGATGGGCATCTCCATGGCCCGTTGATTAGCCGCGTTGATGTGAGACCTTCTCCCTTTTTGTCTTCTCCACATAGCCCCCACCATCATTTTCTATTCCACCAATAGTGATATATCCATGGCTCACGCTCATGTATTGCGTGAAAGTTGAAAAAGTTTGAGATTATTAAAGTATGAAACAATTGCTTGGCTTGTCATCGGGGTTGTGCATGATTAAATACTTTGTGTGATGAAGATAGAGCAACAACCAGACTATATTGATTTTGTAGGGATAACTTTCTTTGGCCATGTTGTTTTGAAAAGACATGATTGCTTTATTGGTACGCTCGAAGTATTATTGTTTTTATGTCAAATGATAGACTATTGCTTTGAATCACTCGTATATTAATATTCATGCCATGATTAGACATATGATCAAGATTATTGTAGGTAGCATTCCACAACAAAAATTATTTTTTTTATCATTTACCTACTCGAGGACGAGCAGGAATTAAGCTTGGGGATGCTGATACGTCTCCGTCATATCTATAACTTTTTATTGTTCCATGCCAATATTCTTCAACTTTCATATACTTTTGGCAACTTTTTATATTATTTTTTGGGACTAACATATTGATCTAGTGCCCAGTGTCAGTTCCTATTTGTTGCATGTTTTTTGTTTCCCAGAAACCCAATATCAAACGGAGTCCAAACGGGATAAACACGGACGGAGATTTTTTTTGGAATATTTATGGTTTTTGGGAAGTAAAATCAACGCGAAATAGTGTCCGGGGTGGCCACGAGACAAGGGGGCGCGCCCTCCCCCCTGGGCGCGGCCTGGGCTCTCGTGGGCCACCCGTAAGGTGGTTGACGCTCTTCTTTTGGCGCATGAAAGCTAATTTTATGAGAAAGATCTGGGCGAAAGATTCACCCCAATCGGAGTTACGGATCTCCAGATATAAAGGAAACGGTGAAGGGGTAGAATCTGAGAACGCAGAAACAGAGAGATAGATCCAATCTCGGAGGGGCTCTCGCCCCTCCCAAGCCATGGGAGCCAAGGTCCAGAGGAGAAACCCTTCTCCTATCTACGGAGGAGGTCAAGGAAGAAGAAGAAGAAGGGGGCCTCTCTCCTCCTTGCTTCTGGTGGCGCCGAAGCACTGTCGGGGGCCATCATCATCACCGCGATCTTCACCAACACCTCCATCATCTTCACCAACGTCTCCATCACCTTCCCCCTTATATATCCAGCGGTCCACTCTCCCGCAACCCGCTGTACCCTCTACTTGAACATGGTGCTTTATGCTTCATATTATTTTCCAATGATGTGTTGCCATCCTATGATGTCTGAGTAGATTTTCGTTGTCCTATCGGTGATTGATGAATTGCTATGATTGGTTTGAGTTGCATGTTTTATTATTGGTGCTGTCCTATGGTGCCCTCCGTGTCGCGCAAGCGTGAGGGATTCCCGCTGTAGGGCGTTGCAAAGCGTTCATGATTCGCTTATAACTGGTTGCATGAGTGACGGAAACACAAACCCGAGTAAGTAGATTGTTGCGTATGGGATAAAGGGGACTTGATACTTTAATGCTATGGTTGGGTTTTACCTTAATGAATCCTTAGTAGTTGCGGATGCTTGCTAGAGTTCCAATTATAAGTGCATATGATCCAAGAAGAGAAAGTATGTTACCTTATGCATCTCCCTCAAATAGAATTGCAATAGTGATTACCGATCTAGTAACATAGTCAATTGCTTAGGGACAATTTGACAACTCCTACCACCACTTTTCCACACTCGCTATCTTTATTGCATCTTTATCTCAACAGCCCCTAGTTTATGTTTACGTGCTCTTTATTATCTTGCAAACCTATCCTATCACACCTACAAAGTACTTCTAGTTTCATACTTGTTCTAGGTAAAGCGAACGTCAAGCGTGCGTAGAGTTGTATCGGTGGTCGATAGAACTTGAGGGAATATTTATTATACATTTAACTCCTCGTTGGGTTCGACACTCTTACTTATCAAAAACTGTTGTGATCCCCTACACTTGTGGGTTATCAGTTCTCGAACCCATAGGGTCCGCATGCTTACCGTTCAATCACGATTTGTATTATATGAGTTATGTGATTTGGTGACCGAATGTTGTTTGGAGTCACGGATGAGATCACGAACATGACGAGGAGTCTCGGAATGGTCGAGACGTAGATTGATATATAGGACAATAGTATTCGGACACCGGAAGTGTTCCGAGCGTACCGGGTACGTATCGGGTCACCGAAGGGGGTTCCAGGCACCCCCCGATAAACTATATGGGCCTAATGGGCCAAGAGTGGGACAGACCAGCCCCTAAGGGGCTGGTGCGCCCGCCTATAGGCCCAAATAGGAGGAGAAGGAAATGAGGGAAGGGAGAAGGAAAGGGGAGTATTCAGCCTCCCCCTTTCCTTCTCCCCCTCTCTTTCCTTCCCCTCCGACACTTATGGAAGGGGGGAGGCCGACTTGGAGGAGGCACCCAAGTAGGATCCCTCCTACTTGGGGCGCCCCTTGCTGCTCCCCTCCCTCTCCCACCTATATATACGTTGGGGGCACCGCTAGAACACACCACATTGATTCCTAGCCGTGTGTGGCGCCCCCTCCATAGTTTATGCCTCCGGTCATATTCACGTTGTGCTTAGGTGAAGCCCTGCACACATCACTTCACCATCACCATCACCATGCCGCCGTGCTAACACAACTCTCCCTCGACACTTTGCTGGATCAAGAGTACGAGGGACGTCATCGAGCTGAACGTGTGCAGAACTCAGAGGTGCCGTACGTTCGGTGCTTGATGGTCAGAACGAGAAGAAGTTCGACTACATCAATTGCATTGTCAAACGCTTCCGCTTTCGATCTACGAGGGTACATGAACACACTCTCCCCCTCTCATTGCTATGCATCTCCTAGATAGATCTTGCGTGAGCATAGGAATTTTTTTTAAATTGCATGCTACGTTCCCCAACAAAGGTGACGCCTCCGCCTTGCCGATCGTTGATGTCGCACCGAGGCCAGCTGTCGTGTGCCCCGCCAACCCTCAGGACATGGTGAGATTCGTGCCGAAGAAGATTAGGGGAGCCCTGGCTCCGGTTCAGAAGAGGGCGCACATTGCCTCTAACGAGTAAGCATATTACCTTGTTTTCACTTGTCACCCTCGATACCTGTGCCCACAACACTCCCCTCCTGGTGACCAAGACGGGCGTCGTGGTGAAGAAGAGGAAGGAGGGAGTCGAGACCTTGGAGGTGCCATCGCTCACCCCGGCCATGGTGGCCCTGGCGCAGATGGAGTGGGTTGCCTCGCGCTCCCCTATGATAGAGCAGGACCCCCAAAGTAAGGCGGCGGAGCCTCAGGAGGAGTCTGCTTTCATGGGCTATCAAGCTCTGGAGCTGCCGGTCCCCGTCGTGCCTGCGAGGGGTTTGGAGGCCCTTGAGCCCCAAGCTAGCCTTGTTGTTGCGGCGACGCCAGTTCTCACGCTGGTGCCGCCTCCTCCCCAGGCCCTTGTGCTGGTGGACTGTGGCCCCCTTGTCAGGCTTGGGGCTCTGGAGGAAGCCTTCACTGTGCTGGGCTAGCTCCGAACCGATCTCTAGGACACAGATAGGTGCATGGTGAGGAAGCGCTTGGGGCTGATCTCGGGGTGGCTCCAGGCCGACGCGTCTGCCAGGACAGCCTAGATCCGAGCCGATGCTCCCGCCGAGGAAAGCAGGAGGAAGGCCAATGAAGCCGCGAGGGCTTGTGACGCGGCATTGGCCGACGCGGCGTCCACCGAAGAGCTCTGCAGCAAGGCGGAGACTGAGCTAAAAGCTGCGCAGGCAGCCCACACCCAATGGCTCCATCAGCAGGAGGAGCTCAAGGCCCGCGAAGCGATGCTCGCCGACCGTGACGCCAAGCTAGCCCAGGCGACCAAGGACCAAGCCACGGAGCAGGACCGCCCGGGCAAGCTGAAGGAGGAGGTAGACAAGACGCAGACGGCCTATGACCAGCTCGTCTCTGAGGCGACGACCCAACTGGAGGCCCGGGAGAAGACCCTCGCCGCCGCCGAGAAAATGGCGGACGTGGAACGTGAAGCCTTGGTCTCCGTCGAGCTCAGCTCTCGCAAGGCGCTGCACTCCCTTTACAGAGGAGGGTACGAGAAACCACTGGCGACTCTGGAGGATGGCCCTGCTGGGATTCTCCTCAAGGTTGTTGAGGCGCTTGAGGCCATCGCTACTGGGGTGGACTCCGCTGTGGAGGAGGAGTGCCGCACGCTCTTCACCTCGGCCGCAACGTGCGTCTTCAGCCACCTCTACCTTCGGGATCCAGGGTTCAACCTCAGCGTGCTGACGGTGGCCCCTGAGTCCCGCACCACTGTTGCCGAGGCCATGAAGAAGCAAGTGGAGGCCCTGCTGGGAAGGTTCCTCTGCGTCCCCGATCCTGCAACTACGGCGGCGTAAGCCAGCGGCGAAGATGGTGGCAGTGTCATCAGCGATGGCTTCCCAAGGCGGGTGGTAGCGGCAACCAAGGCAATGTCGGTGCTTCCTCCTAGTTTGATCCTGCAACATTCATCGTGCCTTGCGGAGGCGTGAGAACTTCTTCTTAAATTTGGGAAACATTATGTTTTGTAATAACTAGCCGAAACTCCGCGATTTCCTTTTCGTGCTCGATTTCCTTTCTGTTTGCCTTAGTGTTCTGCATCGGCAGGGCCCGGCCCGCGCATACCTCAGCCGCCGTTGGGGCGTCCGAATTACCAGGATGAGGCCAAGGGGTGGGGGGCTACGTGACCAGTGAGGCCCCTGAGTCGCGATGCTCAGGGGTCCCCCTTGATGTACAAACATCCCTCATGAAGGAAGCATGAGCAGCGTCTGAGTTAATTCGGAGCCCTCCATATCTTTCCTACACTTGGGAGGGATGCGAGAAGACCAGGTGCGAGAGACCTGGTGAGGTGGCATGCATGAGGCGTGGCCTGAGCGTAGCCCCCGCGCCCACCCCCCTCGTGCGACCCTCTGTAGGGAAAGCGGTGCGGTGAGGTCGGACAACGAGTCTAATGTCCCTCCTGAGGTTATTCCAGCCGCTAGGGCGCCCTCAGTTGTTTATTCACCAGCGCAGAGCATGCTGCTTCCACTTTAGCATGGGCATAGCCGATCCTCGACTGTGTCGTCCGCCGGCGTAGAGCATTGGGCTTCCACTGGTGCATGGGCATAGTCGCTCCTTGACAGTGTTGTCCGCTAGCGCAAAGCATGGTGCTTCCACTGGTGCGTGTGTGGGAGTTCCCTCGGGGGGAGACACCGGGGCGTGTACAACCCTGTTCATACACGTGGCTAGCACGGTAGCACTGGAGAAGGTGTATATGGGCACCCATGAGCCAGCACAGGACTCACGAGGCCCTACCTCAAGGCGGGTTGCGCCTGAATTTTTGGTGTGGAACATTTGTAACAACCCTGCGAGATGTTGAGGCGACCTGCGCTGAGTGAATCTCCGGAGGACATCGCATGAGAAGGCCAAACACCAACGACCCCAGGAGGTGATGTGAACGGAGCCGGCCTGCCAGACAGAGCTCAACCGTTGGGTTTATGGATGCTGCGGGGACGGACCCGAGCACAAACGTCGTGCCTAGTCTTCTCATGCAACAATCCCAAAGAAAGGCAACCGGCGCGCGGCTCCCGCGGCGGCGAGGCGCCGGGTCACGCGCCATGACTCTTCCACTCTCGATTAGCTCATGCGAGAATGAGGCACCAAGGACCACGGGAGGTGACCTGCATGGGAGCTGGCCCGCAAGACAAAGCTCAACCACTCGGGTTTAGCTACACTGCAGGGATGGACCCAAGCATAGACGTCGTGCTAGCCCTTAATCATGAGGGCGCACGAAATTCATGGTGGCGAAGCACCGGACATGCAGGTTGCAATATTAAGCAATTCATAAAGGTGCGAAGCCAGTTCTGATACATGCGCAAAATGATACACGCTACAGGGGCGGACCCGTACAGCTCGAGGATAATGCAGCCCGAAGGGCGCCCTCAATAGAAAAAACCAAAAATTCACCTGGCACTGTCGCTTTAGAAGTGTTGGAGTAGCTGGAGACGCGTGCTGCAGAAGTCGCTTCTCACGAGCCGGCCGGCTCCAGAGTCCTGGGGGGCTCCGAAGGTCCGGGGGGCTCGCGAGGTTCCGGCACCTCCTCCGTCAAGATCGCCTGGCGCCTGGCCTCGTGAGCCGGTAGGGTGCCCTACATGTAGCGCCGGTGCAAGGCAACCACATTTAGCAGGTCGAATGACATGCATACGTAGCTGCAGGGGTAGCCCCCACTCTGACCGACGTAGGACGGCCAGAAGAGCTCCTGAGAAGTAGCCCCGTTGAGGCCTGGGATGTTGACACAGATGCGCATCTCGCTACCCATGTCAGGGGAGGCAGCTGCACTGGGTGATGCGGGCAGACGTTTGCCACGCATGGCTCGCGCCTCATGAAGCTCCTTGATCGCCTTGGTGATGAACTCCTGAGCGCTCGGCGCCTCGCGCCTTACGCCTTGCTCACGGAGGAACAAATCGAAGCACGCCCCCACGTGGTGCCCAAACGCCGCCCTCGTGACGCTGGTCAAGTCAGAGGCCCTCCAAAATGAAGGAAATATGCCCTAGAGGCAATAATAAAGTTATTATTTATTTCCTCATATCATGATAAATGTTTATTATTCATGCTAGAATTGTATTAACCGGGAACATGATACATGTGTGAATACATAGACAAACATAAAGTCACTAGTATGCCTCTACTTGACTAGCTCATTAATCAAAGATGGTTATGTTTCCTAACCATAGACATGTGTTATCATTTGATTAATGGGATCACATCATTAGGATAATGATGTGATTGACATGACCCATTCCGTTAGCCTAGCACTTGATCGTTTAGTATATTGCTATTGCTTTCTTCATGACTTATACAAAGTTCCTGCAACTATGAGATTGTGCAACTCCCGTTTACCGGAAGAACACTTTGTGTGCTGCCAAACGTCACAACGTAACTGGTTGATTATAAAGGTGCTCTACAGGTGTTTTCGAAGGTACATGTTGAGTTAGCATAATTCGAGATTAGGTTTTGTCACTCCGATTGGCTGTAATACTCATCACCTAAGCCTTGCAAGCATTGTAACTAATGAGTTAGTTATAAGATGATGTGTTACAAAACGAGTAAAGAGACTTGCCGGTAACAAGATTGAACTAGGTATTGGATACCAACGATCAAATCTCGGGCAAGTAACATACCGATGACAAAAGGAACAATGTATGTTGTTATGCGGTTTGACCGATAAAGATCTTCGTAGAATATGTAGGAACCAATATGGGCATCCAGGTCCCGCTATTGGTTATTGACCGAGAATGGTTCTAGGTCATGTCTACATAGTTCTCGAACCCGTAGGGTCCGCACGCTTAACATTATGATGACAGTTTTATTATGAGTTTATAAGTTTTGATGTACCGAAGTTTGTTCGGAGTCCCGGATGTGATCACGGACATGACGAGGCTCGAAATGGTCGAGACATAAAGATTGATATATTGGATGACTATATTCGGACACCGGAAGTGTTCCGGGTGATTTCGGAGAAAACCGGAGTGCCGGGGGGGGGGGTTACCGGAACCCCCCGGGAGAGTATTCGGCCTTATGGGCCTTAGGGGAAAGGAGAGAGGGGCGGCCAGCATGGTCCGCGCGCCCCCTCCACCCTCTGGTCCGAATTGGACTAGGAGGGGGGCGGCGCCCCCCCCCCCCCCCTCTTTCCTTCCCCCTCCTAGTAGGAGTAGGAAAGGAGGAGTCCTACTCCTACTAGGAGGAGGATTCCTCCTCCCTTGGCGCGCCCAAAGGGGCCGGCCGGCCTCCCCCTCCCTCCTTTATATACGGGGGCAGGGGGCACCCCATAGACACACAAGTTGATCTACGGATCGTTCCTTAGCCGTGTGCGGTGCCCCCCTCCACCATATTCCACATCGGTCATATCGTCACGGAGTTTAGGCGAAGCCCTGCGCCGGTAGAACATCATCATCGTCACCACGCTGTCGTGCTGACGGAACTCATCCCCGAAGCTTTGCTGGATCGGAGCCCGGGGATCGTCATCGAGCTGAACCTGTGCTGAAGTCAGAGATGTCGTACGTTTGGTGCTTGGATCGGTCGGATCGTGAAGACGTACGACTACATCAACCGCGTTGTCATAACGCTTCCGCTTACGGTCTACGAGGGTACATGGACGGACACTCTCCCCTCTCGTTGCTATGCCATCACCATGATATTGCGTGTGCGTAGGAATTTTTTTTGAAATTACTACGTTCCCCAACACAGAAGAGAGCCCCCGAGCCCATCCTGAGAAGGGCGTCGGGCGCGCCTTCCTATTCGAGAGGGAAGGCACCCTAGCAGTGGGTGTGAAGCCTGAGGCACGGTCATCGGGCACCCCACCCCCCTGATGTCCCTTGGGAAGGAGCTACTTCTTCTTCTTGAGGGTGGCCTCAGGAGGTAGGGTGGCGCCGTCGCCATCGGAGTTCTCAACCACCGCGTCCTGGTAAGTGCGCTCGAGGGAGCACACTGCATCCTTCTCGTCGCAAGCGGCTGTGATGATGCTGCCACTTTCTGGCATCTTGAGGACATTGTAGCCATAGTGAGTGGCCGCCATGAACATGGCGAGGGCCGGATACCCGAGGATGGCATTTTATGGGAGGCAAATGTAGGCGACGTCAAAGTTGATGAGCTCGGTGTGGTAGTTGTCGCGCTTGCCGAAGGTGACAGGGAGACGAATCTGCCCTATGGGGATGGTGGAGCCATCGGTCACCCCTGAGAAAGGCTTGGTGGGGAGGAGCTGGTCGTACAACACCTGGAGCGTCTCAAACATCTCGACGGAGAGAATATTGAGCCCCGCGCCATCGTTGATGAGTGTCTTGGTGACGATGATGTTGCTGATGGTCGGTGACCAGAGAATCGGGAGCGCGCTAGCGGTGGCTGAGCACCTAAGCCGGTCCGTAGAGTCAAAGGTGATGGCGTACTTGGACCACCAGAGGGGACAAGATGCCTCGAGCTTGGGGAGGGCCGCGTTCACCTCACGAGCGAACTGCTTGAAGAAGCGATGAGAGGCGGGAGCCTGAGCTCAACCCAGGATGCAGGCAATGGCACGAGGCTCTTGGAAGCCCCTAGCCCCATCGTCTTGGCGGTGGTCGTCGTTCCTTCCTGGCGGCTGCAGCGAAGGAAGGCCGGCTTTGCCCTGAGGATGGTCCTCGTGGGGCTGGTCACGCCAGGGGGCATCGCGAGGCTGGCACGGCCAGCGGTCCTCATGAGGCTGATTGCGCCAGTGCTGCCGGGGGTCGCGGTTGTCCCAGCAGCCTCCTTCGTGGCCATAGCCACGGTCATTGCGCTCGGGGCAGCGACCAATGTGCCTTTCACGGATTGCCCTGAGCTCCTGGCAGTCGTTGGTGTTGTGGTTGTGGACATTGTGGAAGACACAGAACAGACGGCTGCCCTTGGAGGATTCGGCGTGGTCGCAGCCGCGCTTCATCTCAGGTTCAACCGCGAGCACAGGTGGGCCCTTGCGCTTCACGTCCTTAGCCTTGGCCTTCTTGTCTTCGGGATCAACCTCTAGAAGCCCTGGGAAGGAGAGGCAACCTTCCTCTGCCCTTGCGTACCTGGCGGCCATGTTGAACATCTCTAGAGCCGAGCACAAGTCCTCGTGTATGGCGAGCTCCTCCTTCATCTTGACATCCCAGATGCCCTCAGAGAACGCCGAAATTATGGCTTCGTTCGACACCTTCAGGATCTTGAGGTAAACATTGGTGAAGCGATGTATGTACTTGTGCAAGGTTTTGCCTGACTGCTGCTTGATGCGCCGCAGGTCGCCTGCCATAGGAGCGCGGTCGCGAGTGCCTTGGAAGTTGGCGATGAAGCGCTCGCGGAGCTCATCCCAGGAGGAGATCGACCCCACCAGAAGGTTCAGGAGCCAAGAGCGTGCGCCATCCTTGAGGGACATGGGAAACCAGTTCACCATGACCTTCTCATTGCCATTCGCCGCCTCAATGTTCAACTAATAGAGCTGGAGGAACTCAGCGGGGTCAGGGCTGCCGTTGTTGCACGGAGGCAGATCCGGCTTGAACTTGCTGGGCTAGACGACGTGGTGCAGCTCCAGGGTGAAAGCATGGCAACCTGCCGCACTCACAGCGGCCAACCGCAGGGGAGGAGCCTGATCTTGACGCTCCCGCGCGCGCTGCCGCCTCTAGAGGCACGCGGTCTTGACGTGGCGGTGCTGGAAGCGCACGCGCCTCTCCTTGGGGCCGCTGCACCACCTGGCAGCTTTCTTCATCGCGCGCCAGCGCCCTGCACGGCGGGTCACGCTGGGGTGCCTCACGCCTTAGCTCGGGGTCCACGCCGTGCAGAGGAGGAGGAGGAGGTGCGCTGGGAGCCATGTCGCCCGCCAGGGATGGCGGAGGACGAGGCAAACGGGACGGCGCAGGTGCATCACCAGTGGCGTTAAAGAGCTCGGCGATGCGGGCGAGCTAGTCGTCTTAGAGGTTGTTGGCCAAGTGGTAGCGCAGAAGCGCGCACGCCATGAGTAGCGCATTCTGCGCGTTTGCCGGCCCGCGACGAGCGTGACAAGACGACACCGTGGATGGAGTGGGTGATGGAGTCGCGGTGCGGCTGTCGCGCCGCACATACGGCGGCAGCAATGAGTCCTGCTGTTCGCGGATAGCAGGGTCGGTGGCGGCATTAGCCACCGGGGAGGCAGGCCAGCGAGGGACGTCGTTGCCCATGGGTGCTGTCTAGGCGGCCCGAGCGGCCCGGCGCTTGGCACGGACACGCCAAGCATCGGCAATGGAAGCGTCGGAACGACGGCGACACGAACAGTGGAAGAGAGGCTTCGACACGCCCCTACCTGGTGCGCCAAATGTCGGATTCAGGGCTCCGCAGACCCAAGAGGAGGTTTAAACTCTAGGGCATGTGCGAAGTACTCAACCTCTCCAACCAACCAATCCGCCACCCCACGGCATAGCTCGATGAACAAGTAAGAGAAAGGACTCGGCAGTTTACCCAGGTTCGGGCCACCTTGCGGTGTAAAACCTTACTCCTGCTTTGTGGTGGATTTGCCTCATGAGGGGCTGAGGATGAACTAGTACAAGGGAAGAACAACCTCGTGAGGTCTGCTCTGGTGAGGGGATGAGTCGAGGAGGTTATGTCGGATCTTATCGGGTCGGATTCCCCCTCTTGGTGGTGGCTAACCTATACTTATAGTGGCCTCGGTCCTCTTCCCCCAAAACGTAAGCGTAAAGGGATCCCACAGTGGCCAATTTGAAAGGGGACAAGTAGTACATTTTATCCTAACGAAAGGTGGTCTTCGCCTGCAAAGCCTCTGGTCGTGACGTCGTGGTGGGCTCGGTGATGACATCTTTGCCATCCTGGTGGTCTTGGTCTTGTTGCATGGGAATGGAGACCCTTGCTTGATTCCTCGGGACCCCGCGCCTGAGCTTGCCTCCTTAGCACCAAAGAGGAAACTGGCTCCTCTGCACCGGCTAGCGCCCGCCTGGCCTTGGTCGTCATGGCTTGCGTCGCCACAACCTATGAGGTTGGGCAACTGCATAGAAATCTCCGCTCCTCAGGAGCAGCCTGGGGAGGCCACTCCCTCGGGAGGTCTTGGCTTTGTCCGCCTCGCGAGGCCTGGTCCCTCGCGAGGGTCTTGTCTTGTTGGCGTTGTAGATGGGTCGTACTAGGCTGTCGATGGAGCCACGTCGTGGGCCGTAGACAAGCAATTCTGGGTATCCTGGTTCCTAGAATGCTGACACCGGTCATATTTTCGTAGTGCTTAGGCGAAGCCCTGTGGAGATCACTTCACCCTCACCGTCACCACGCCGTCGTGCTCACGGAAATCATCTACTACCTTGACGTCTTGCTGGATCAAGAAGGCGAGGAACATCACCAAGCTGAACGTGTGCAGAACGCGGAGGTGCCGTGCGTTCGGTTCTTGATCGGTTGAAGCGCGAAGAAGCACGTAGACACACTCCCCCCCCATTGCTATGCATCTCCATGGATATATCATTGCATGTGCGTAGAATTTTTTCTGTTTGCCATGCAACGATTCCCGACATAATGATGGGTGGGCCTTTACCCACGTCAGGACGTTTTGTTTCCCGTCGGGACGAGAACGCATGGCCGACACATAGGCTGAAGACATGATTGGCCTGTGCTATTAGAACGGGACTAGATCAAGTGCGGGAATACTTCACAGATAAGGATAAACCCACGCGGGAAGATTTCCGACATCTGGACCGGTGGAAGGATGACGAGGTACTCGTCGGAAATAAAGTCGAGCATAGAAACTCTTCGGACACGCTTAAACGATCAAGAAGTTGGATATGAGGAGAATTATTGAACCGATTTTCAAGACCGATGATTGAAAACAAAGAATAGTTTGAAAGATCCGAGCAGCCTCTTTAACTTGAATTTTTTTTAGACAAACTCGCAAAGCTTTATTAAGTCGTCACAATGTTTACAGGGACGGATGGAAGATCTCCGGGGTGACCTAACCAGACATGGCAGCCACCCCCTAAAGAAAGTGCATGCTTTGCAAGATTGTGAGCTTCAAAGTTTGAGCTCCTAAATTCATGACTAAATTTACAAAAATCAAAAGACGATGAGTGGTCTAAGATTTCATGTATGATTGCTCCATAACTGGGTGCATTCTTCTTCTAGATATCTTCTATGACACCTTTGCAGTCCGAGGCCACATGAATACGCCTTAGGTAAAGATCATCTGAAAGGGCAAGTTCCTCACGCACAGCCAGGGTTTCAAGCACTTGAGGATCGGCAATGTGTCGAAAAGCTAGTACTGAAGCTCCCAAAAAACTGTCCGTTGCATCACGACTGATAGCTCCTACTGCCCCATAGCCTCCCTGACAAGAAACCGCCGCGTCGACGTTTAACTTGAATAGCAGTTTAGGGATTGCTAACGGTGTCCTGGATTAGGGGCCATTGACCACGTTAGCTCTCGGACAGGTGGGCCGGGCCGAGGCCCACCATGGCGGTTCACCGGTGGGCCATATCAAGGAGGCCCATGGCGCATAGAAGGAAGGCTCCTGAATACTTGTCATATACTCCCAAGACTATTTTTCAAAAAAAAATACTCTCAAGACATTTAGTGGTCGTCTAGAGTACGTTTTTCTTATACGTAACCGACTCGGTTGTAACCCTAGACCCCTACCTATATAAACCAAGGGTAGGGCTCGTAGTTGACACACAATGATCTCGTGATAGATCTCATGTATTTTGTCTTTGTCTTCTTTTAAACTTCCAAATGTCCATAGAGACTCATCTGTTTCCTCTCGTCTCTGGTGTTCCATAGAAGTGTAAAAGTACCTCCACGAAGGAGCAAGCTTAGAAACAATGCTCCTGACAACAAACTGTTCTTGTGATACACACTTAAGGAGCTCGAGTTTGTTTGCCATCTTGTGCACATCATGAGCTTGTTCGGCCACAGAACGGTTTCCAACCATTCTATTGCCACATAGATTTACATACACGATAGCGGCCAGTTCTTGAGATGAACGGAAATGCGGCCGGTAGCCCTGCACGTACGGCGTGGTTGCTGGTTTGTTCCACTTCCCGGTGCGAATTCTCAAGCCTGAAATGGATAACCATCCCACCGCACGCACCAGGACAGCACTACTATTTTAGTCTCGAACGCCGGCCATCCATCTCAAAATCAAAAGAAAAAATGAACGCCGGCCATCAGGAAGCAGCAACCGAAAGGTGTCTTTCCGTTGTGGACATAGAAGGGCGTACCCATTCCGGGCACGGAACGCACGCGCGCGCGTACGGCACGGTGCCGGTGGCCGGTGGATCGTCACATGGGCAGGCAAACTGGGCGGCGGCACAAAAGCAAACCGCTCCGGCCTCCGGGCGCACGCCCCGCTGTTTCGGCCCCGCCAACCCGCGGCCGCCGGCGGCGGGCGCACGTGCGTCCACGTGCACGGGCTAGCTCGCGCCTCCGACGACCGACTGAGGCAGTGGCATGGCAAGAACCCCATGACGCGACCAACGGCGGAGGCGTCACGCACGGCGGCCGCGAGCCGCAGGAGGCTCTCTAGCTCCGTGACATGGTCGATCTTTCCCGTGCTTCGGTGCGTGAACCCCATTGATTGCCTGGAGCGTGGTGCCTACGCCTACGCGTCGCGTCTCAGATACGCCCCACCTGGGTCAGGCGTACGTAGTGATGCACCGTACCGTGAGCTGTACGAGCGAGTTAGTGCCATGCCATGCATGCTTCTGAACTCTTCTTTTTCTTTGCCGATGGATGGTGCAATGCATTCATGCTTCTGGACTCTTCTCTTGCCGAGCAAAGCACTTGTATATTACTCCCATCACGTAAGGATAGCAGTTTTTTTTTCTTTTTTTTTCTTTTTTTGCGGGTAGTAAGGATAGCAGTTCAGCAACAAGTAATACAGTATATGTTTTTAGGCAGGTGTAGAGATTTAGTACCAAACGTTTGAGCCAATATATTTTTTAGAATATAAACGTTTGAGCCATATAGTTCTCTAAAACATATCTTTGGACCATATCTGGGCCGCTGTAGGTCCATATTTTGCGTTAAAGAAGAAGACAGCCGTGCCCACAGCCCACGCGCACGAGCTGGGGCGGACACCGTGTTTCCACAGCCCACTTCCTAGCCACTGCCTTCTGGCCCATTATGCACACGGAATATCGATGATTTCTGGTCCCGGGTACATGAAAGAAGCCGAAATCACTAATTAAGAAGAACTCTTTCCGAAGATCACTCTAACTTCCCCAGGTTGCGACAAGTGGCACGCTGCATGTGCACCACTTGTCGCAACCTGTGAGTTTTCCCTTTTTTCGTAGATCCGTTTATTCAAAACGTTTTATCTCTTAAACCGTGCGTTTAAATCTTGAACCGCTTTCACCGTTGGATTCCTCGCGTCGAGATCTTCAAAACTAGATCCCGTGTTGATAGGTTTTAATGAACTTTTTTTCATGAAAAAACCGGACTAAAAAACCGACCCGGGAACACGGGTTTTTTTCCCTTTCCGAAAACGCCCGTGCCTCTGACGAAATCACAACCGTGCCTCTCGCGGAAGCAAAACCGTGCCTCTATTGAAAGAAAAAAATAGAAAACGCATTTTTTTTTCATTTCGAAAGAGATACGCCCATGCCTCTCGCGAAAGCACAACCGTGCATCTCACGAAAGCAAAACCATGCCTCTCGCGAAAAAAAAACGTGTTTTTTTCCTTTCCGAAAAAGGCAGGCCCGTGCCTCTCGCGAAAAAAAAAACGTGTTTTTTTCCTTTCCGAAAAAGGCAGGCCCGTGCCTCTCGCGAAAGCACAACCGTGCATCTCACGAAAGCAAAACCGTGCCTCTCGCGAAAAAAAAACGTGTTTTTTTCCTTTCCGAAAAAGGCAGGCCCGTGCCTCTCGCGAAAAAAAACGTGTTTTTTTCCTTTCCGAAAAAGGCAGGCCCGTGCCTCTCGCGAAAGCACAACCGTGCCTCTCGCGGAAGCAAAACCGTGCCTCTCGCGAAAAAAAATAGAAAAAACATTTTTCCCTTTCCGAAAAAGCCACGCCCGTGCCTCGCGAAAGCACAACCGTGCCTCTCGCGAAAGCAAAACCGTGACTCCCGCGAAAAAAATGTGTTTTTTTGCACAAAATTTTTAATTTTTTCGAAAAAGAAAATTTGATCGAAAAGCTAGGGAAGACCAGTAGAAAACCAAAACGTCAAAAAAACCCCAGAAAAAACCGTTTAAAAAGCCGAAAACACGTGCGGAAAAATAGAAAAAACAAAATCCGGAGGGAGCGCCCAAAGCGTGACACATGGCGAATGGCTGAGAGCGTGCCAAGTGACGCTGATCGTTGCGAGGCTCCCGAAGGAGCGCTCGTTAATTAGTTACTCCCGAAAGAAGCGGGGTGTTTTTAGTTCGTTCCTCCTATCGCATGCTAGTTGAAACTAAGCTGGCGAGAGAGGCGTGGCTCGAAGGGAGGGCTGCTTCGTCGAATTTGGACAGTGAAAAACAGTCTTGGAATGCACTGTGGAAAGTGAATGTTCCTCCAAAATTGAAAATCTTTCTGTGGAGGCTGGCTCAACAATCAATCCCGACTGCGGACGTGCTACATCATCGTAATATGTCCACAACTACATGATGCGTCCTCTGTGGAGCCGAGGACTCATGGCAACACTCGTTGCTCCATTGTACGGTCGCCAGGTGCGTTTGGGCGCTGCATGATCAAGATCTCGTGGAAGCCCTAAATAACACCACGGAACCGAACGCAAAACGATGGCTTTTTCGATCCAGGACATGCTCTCTCCGCAAGAGTTCATCTTGCTAGTCACAACCCTATGGGCACTTTGGTTTGCACGACGACAGGCGCTACATGAAAATATTTTTCAGAGCCCTCTATCAACATACCACTTCATCTTGAAGTTTGTCCGGGAGCTTGACGAATGCAAACCGAAGAAAGCAACTACTGGAGCACCGATGGTGGTTCCTACACTGCCAAGATGGATCCCTCCTCCTGAAGGAATTGCTAAAATCCGGGTTGATGGAGCTGTATCCAGAGATGGTAATTTTGGTTTGTTTAGTGCCCTATGCAGAAACTCATCGGGCAGCTTTTTGGGTGCTTCGGTTATCAAGATACATGGAGTAACGGATCCGGCGACGCTAGAAGCACTGGCATGCCGCGAGGCGCTCGCGCTGGCAGCGGACCTGGGCCTTGCTCGAATCCTCATCGCCAGCGACTGCCAAGGGGTAGTGAAAGATATCAAGAATCGCACTGGGGGAGCCTACGCCAGCACCACCAGAGATTGTGGAAACTTCGACTAGTTTTGATAGTTGCACCTTCATCTTTGAAGGTAGAGCCACCAATATTGAGGCACATAGCCTCGCTAAGCATACTTTCGGTTTGGATTTTGGGCGCCATGTGTGGCTGTTACACCCTCCAAACATCTCTTGTATTCCTATGAACTTGTTTGAGTAATAAATAAAGCGTGTTTAGACTCAAAAAAAAGTGGAAACCCCTTTTTTTACGTTTAAAACACCTTTATTGCATGGTAATCAACATAGCATCGTTTACAAAAGTAGACTATTTGGTGGAACTTGTGGAAGCAGAAAAATGGTAGGGTATTTGCGTCACGAGCCATTGCTAGCGAATGGGGTACTGCTGCGCTGATTCATCAGGAGCTCCTGCGTTGGGCCCAAGCAGGAGGGAGAGGAGTACAACATCTAACTGAGGAGTAGTGTGTTTGTGTGGGAGTGGTGTCTTTCGATGTGTTATCCGTCTGTGGATGGCCATCAATTGTAGCTCTTGTATAAAACCTCTGCTTTCTATAAATCAATTGTACGCGTTTTGCGTACTCTCAAAAAAACATAGCATCGTTTACAAAAGTAGGCTGACAATATCATCTGGTGGTTCTTCTATCCACGCACTACATGACCCGTGTCTAGCGAGACTAGCTAGCTCATGAAGCCACCTGATTAGTTTCTCTAGGTGTATGCTAAAAAATGACATGAGAGGAGTCACATGCATTATGATAACAATCATCAAATATTGCAGTTGCCAATCCATATGACCACCCGCCATTAATAATCGTCTCACTCACCTCATCATTATCAGAGTTAACTTTCAAACGGTTGCACCCCAACGTTGCAGCCAGATTAAGACCAAGTCGTAGGGTTGTTGCTTCTGTCATGAGCAGCACATCTCCACACCATTCAAGTTTACCATTTCCAGCGCCAATAAATTTACTAGTAGAGTCCCTCAAAACAGCTCCATATGCCCCTTCAAGCAAATCAGGATCAAAAGATCCATCAACATTTAACTTGTCATAGCCTCTCTTTGGTTTCACCCATCCATGGCGTTTGATCTTTGCACAAGGGCTACTAGCTGTAGAGAAATTCGCAACCAAAGCTCTTGTAGCCATAGCAATATATTTCACCTATTGTGTCTCCTCCCGGTGTACCATATTCTTCTTTCCCATCTTAGGTACCAAGACCCGATAGCTATAACTTCAGTGAAGTTTCCCATACCAAGCACCACAACTTCTTGGGCCGGTTGCATAAGTAGAAACTCAAGAATTGCCTCACCTGCCAAATTAACTTTCAGTGCATTGTTAATGGCTTCCTCGACACCCAATAGTCTCCACACTTCTCTTGCTTTCTGACAAACAAACAACATGTGTTTGGCGTCCTCAGTTCCAACATCGCATTAGTAGTATATATCTTGCCGGTTTTCTCCCAGGACGGTTTTATGCTTCTTTTGCGCGGACCGCTTTATGTTTTCTCATTGGTTAGGTTTAGCAACACAGAAGCACCTCATTTCCTTGCATCTTATTCTTCTGCCTCCATGTTGCAAAAAAGAAAAAGAAAAAACAGCTATTTTTATTTATTCATTGTGCAGTTATTTTTGGGGTATAAAAATATATGTATTATATGGTGTATCTCTTGAACCTTCTCAATGCCATTATATATGTTCCGTACGTTAAAATAGAAGTAATGTGTAGTGATGATATATCTGTATCCATCACATGATACTTCTCGTTGATTTTCTTCATGTTTAAATATTTGTGCATAGAAAATATTCCGCGGATGACCGCAGCAAATACATGTCACTCAAATAAAAGGTTTGGCACAGGACCCTTATCTATCTGGATTTGACAAAATCTCCCATCTATACGCCGGTGGCGGAGTGGCACTGGTGGTCCTGCCCACCTTTATATACGTTCATGATACTAGTAATTTGTACGTGCTTTGCACGTCAGCTGATTACGTATAAGCATGGTACTAAATTAGTGTAAAAAACTAAAGCACACATATATTATGGTAAATTTTTCATAGAAGCTTCAAATGGAGATTTCCAATAGGCATTTGTGGAATCATTTTTAGGCTTCGCAAGGCTGGATAACAACTATTCCCAAAAAAAAATAGTATGATGATTTTCTTTATATAAAACATTAGATATAGCCCTTTTATATATATAAAAATTGTTTAGGAAGTCCTTCAATTTATTGGACTCATACTAAAGCTCTTTTTTTGAGAAAAATAATGTGAAAATAAGAAGTACGATTAATAATAAATTTTCACCTTCTCAAGCTCATGTCAGCTAAGAAAATAAAATGAGTCAAAACGTTCTCTTTCATAGGTTATTTGCACATTTTTTTCTCATTCTAATTATCCTAGGTACCTTACTACTTGTTTCAAATAATAAGAAAATGGAAAAGTTTACCATGCATACAACACTGCAATGCTAGGCTCGCATGCTAGTCTCTCGTGAAGCGGTCGATGCATGCAGGTAGCTGTTGCATGCATGTAGGCAGGTAGTACGAATTAAATAATTTAGAGGAGCAAGTGTGTCTGTTGTCCAGCCCATAGTGGAAAGATCCAGAGTGTGGTCAGATGGTGGGTCACACAGCGAATTCTAGAAATAGCAGACATAGGTTTGGAGCAGCCACTGTTCATGCGAATCCCACTGCTCCCAACCGTTAGATTGATAGCACCAATGACCAGGATTGCTGTTCTAGATCCATTCAAAACTCGTACACTATATAGTGGTATAGATATTCCGTATGGTAAAATATGAGCTATATTGTTGAGACATCCTTATTGTAGTCATGTACGTTCATGTTATTTGTATCTATCACATGGTACATCTTGTGAACATTTTCTATGCTTTATACTTGCGCAAGAAAAGGTTATGCAGATGACTGCAGCAAATATACGTCACTCAAATGAAAGGTTTGGTGCATGACCTTTGTCTCTGTATTTGATGAAACTTCCCATCTATGCCGCGGGTGGCGGAGTGGCACAGGTGGTCCTTCCCACCTTTATATATGTTCATGATATGTTTCGTACGCTAAAACATGAGTTATGTCGCTGAGATATCTTTATTGTAGTCATGTACGTTCATATTATTTGTATCTATCACATGGTACATCTCGGGAACATTTTCTATGCTTTATACCTGCGCAAGAAAAGGTTCTGCAGATGACTGCAGTAAATATACGTCACTCAAATGAAAGGTTTGGTGCATGACCCTTGTCTCTGTATTTGATGAAACTTCTCGTCTATGCCGCGAGTGGCGGAGTGCCACCGGTGGTCCTTCCCACCTTTATATATGTTCATGATATGTTTCGTACGTTAAAACATGAGTATGTCGCTGAAACATCTTTATTGTTGTCATGTAGGTTCATGTTATTTGTATCTATTGCATGGTACACCTCGTGACATTTCTCGATGCTTTTATATTTGTGCAAGAAAAGGTTCCACAGATGACCACAACAAATATAGGTAACCTAAAGGTAATATTTTGTGCATGTCCCATGTCTTTCTAAATTTTACTAGATTTCCGTTTGTTCTTGACTATCGGCTTCAAACAATGTAGCCTTGATTACTACAGGGACTAAAATATCTAAAATATCTCGCGGCCGGATCCACCTAGATAGCAACATTTAGGACAACAACTCAAAGATACCATGGGCTGTCACTCGAAACATTGTAAGCTTTTTTGGAAGTGGTTTTGCCTTTTTCTGAACTTTTTTGGATGTCCATGTGCTTCCAAAAGTATATCTGTGCATGTGACTTCTCCACTTCGCAACTATTCTCTAATGATAGCCCAATCCTCGGAAAATAACACTTGGACTAATGATGATAGTCTGGTAATAACTAGGAATTGTATATTTGGAGTGTTGCCAAAGTTGAATCGCACCTAGCCACATACTAAACTATTTTGTTGACACTTCTAAATATACTACTCCCTCCATATAGAAATATAAGAGCGTTTAGATCACTACTAACACACTTATATTTCTTTACAAAAGGGGACATATTTTCTGTAAAGAAGTCATGGAGACATGGACCACAAAATTAAGCTGCGATCACGCTTGTCACGTCGGAACCAGAGAAACTTCCCATGTCTAACTACTGTAGCATGGTCCTCGGCTTCTAGGTAGATGCTATATATAGATTGCACACATTAAAGTTAGCTCGGCAAACATGCATGATCTGGGAGCCGGATCCCCTGACGTACGGCCACCTGACGTTGGGCCACTGACGCGTGGGTCCGGGTCCACACGTCAGCGAGTGCGCCGTACGTCAGAGGAGCTGCGTCCCATGATCTGATACCCGACCCCCTGAATCATTATTGAATTTATCAGTTGCTTCCCAGAACATCACAGCGGAAGCGTAACTGGTGTGAAGTCCCTACGTTTCACACTGTACAGGACCTCGTCAGTAGACCTCAGTTGGTGCATGCCACTAGATAAATGCTTGCAGTGTCCTACATCTTGGCACGCACACATTCCTTCGATCTATTGTCATTTATAGAATACATACAGAGGATAGACGCTGGTACGTACGTACGTACGCACGCACGGTGGTGCAGAATGCAGAAGAAAAATCACAAGAAATGGCACCACCCTTGAACTCGATCCATACCACTAATCGATTCAAACCATCTCATCCATTTGAGACACTTAATATGAGACGGAGGGAGTAGTACCCTACGAACAAATGACGTACCTATGCCCTCCTATCTTATTCGCACGTACTCCCTCCATCCGAAAATACTTGTCGGAGGAATGGATGTATCTAGACATATTTTAGTTCTAGATACATCTATTTTTATGCATTTCTCCGACAAGTATTTCCGGACGGAGGGAGTACTAGGTATCACCGGCTCGATCGAAAAGGGGGAGGGCCTGAGAAAAGAAGCGGGGGAAAAGCGCCGGTGATCCTGCCTTTGCCGGAGATGAGGTTAGGCGACGGAGCTCTGTCACGGCGAGGTCGATCGATCGATACGTCACGCGGCCTCTGCGCATCCCGTGAACCGCTCACAGGCGCGCGACCTCGACAGTCCCTGCCCTGCACTTGCATGAGGCGCACACAGATCGACCCATGACTGACGAACTTGACACCCCGGCCCTGACATCACAAGATTTTAGTAAAGATTCAGGCAACCTTCCTATTCCGGGATAAAAAGATCCGGACTAACGTGCATATTGGATGGCGCCTTGCAACCACTTGCCCTGAAAACTAATTAACCTTGCAGCTGCTAGCTGAACACACCACTTCTCGCAAAAAAAAAAGAACACACCACTACTTGCAGGGAGTGGATCGTCTCATGGATAGGGAGATGAATGAATAGGCGATCGACACCGAGGCGCCGCCTCTAGCTAGAGTGTCCTCGTCCTCGGTCCAGTCAACAGTTGTAAGCGATGATAAGAAAATGAAGTAAAGTTATCTCCGAGCATGCGTGCAACAGTGCAGCCGCTAACTAATCTGCCTATCTTTTTCCTTTTTTCCTTTGTAAAACTAGTCTGCAGTGCACTGCACACCGTATTCAGAGAACAGTGAAGCAACAGTGCAACAGCGTTGTGATCTCGACAGCCCTGCCCATTAAGCAGCTAGCCAGCTGAAAAGAAGATCTAGGCCGTATTTTCCTTTCCGGTAAATGCACGGGAAGTATGTGCGAACATTATCCTCGGGTAAATGCAAGGAATAAGCTGTAGTATGTATATTTTCATGGCGGGCTGCTTTTTACCTGGACATTTGGTCGGCCCAGCTAGCCGGCCGCCCGGTTCGCCCCCGTTTGGCCGGCCTCTGGCGTCCGCCGCAAAACCAACCACGCATGATCTCGATCGAGGGCGGCGTTTTTCTTGTGACCTATGGTGTGGTGGTGGTGGTGGAGTTGTTACTGTGTGCGCGGGGGCCGGCTAGCGTACACCCCGTGCCTATAAATAGGGCCGGCCTACAGCTAGCTATGTACTGGCATATGAAAACGCAAGTGATCTCGATAGCTAACCACTTAGTTAGAAGGTCATATACACCGAGGTGATTGGGTGACTTCGATCACAAGAAAGGTTCCAGAGTACTGCTCTGCTAGCGACTCCCTTCGCCTCAACGGGACGCGATGCCTTGGCGCTTGGCTAGACCCGTAGAGGTAATGATCAATTGTCACTCATCCTACCCCTAGTCCTAGTTACTTACCGCGGTGTTGATTAATCTGTACTACTCTCTAGCTAGATTTTTTTACTGCCAAACTGCGTACGGTAGATCACCGTGGCCGATTGCATGCAATCCTTGTGCAAGTGTGCGTACGTTCCATCTTCCATGGACTGCTGGCAGGTGGAGCCGGCCGCGCGATCCATGCATGCATTGGGCAAAACCATGCCATGCATGCGCGCGTCCGCTCGTCTCTTTACACGCGAGTTCGATCATGACATGCCGATATATACTGTACATCTGACCGACCACACGTACGCTTATGTGATGTGCAGGGCGAGGTGGTCGGGGAGGCGCGGAGCGTGCAGTGCGAGTGCTGCGGGATCGCGGAGGAGTGCACGCCCACCTACATCGGCCGCGTCCGGGCGCACTTCCACGGCAAGTGGGTGTGCGGGCTGTGCGCCGAGGCCGTCAAGGAGCGGCAGCAGCGGGACCCCGACCTCGCCGTGGCCGCCGCCGTCGACGCCACGGCCGCGCTCTGCCAGCGCTTCAACTCCACCGTCCGCCTCAACCCCAAGCTGTCCCTCGCCAGCTCCATGCGCGACATCGCCCGCAAGAGCTGCCAGCACCGCGGCGCCACCGGATCGGGCACCTGCACCGCCGGCGCCGGGATCAATTCCTCCGACGCCGCCTGCTGCGGCGCCGGCCGCGCCACCAGCTGCGCGCTGCCCTACGTCTGACGATCAACAAACAGGGCCCCAAACCCTAACTACAGAATACAGATTGATCGACCAACACGTATGCATGCATGCAAGCATTGGCTCGCCTGCAGTGTTAGTTTGATCCTGCATGTCTTTATGATTTGTGATGATACTATTAACGTTATTTACGCACGATATGTTATCCATGCACCGTATGCACATGTGCATGCTAGCAGTGAGATGTAACCCTAACTTTTTCTTTTGAGTTGGCAGTGAGATGTAACTGAATATGTACGTGTGGCCGGGTCTACCGGATACAAATAACAATATTTGACGTTGGAGAAACTATAAATCGAGTAGAAAATGTCTTCAGATGAGCAGATGTTTACTGAAGATTTGTATGTCTCATGGCTCTCTATGATCAACTGAACTGTCAGTGCATGTGACAGGAGATATTTTCAATGGATTTGAATATCCAACTGAACTGTCAGACTTTCAGGCATGGCAAACCGAACGTATTTTCATAGCAAATTATGTTTGCCAAGGATGGAAAATTTATAGGCGAGCATGAAAAATCCATCTTAATTAATTTTTTGCTAGAAAATTACCATGTTCGCCAACTAAATTTTCTATCCTCACAGCAACATAAACTGTCATGAAAAACTTTTGATTTGCCATTCCTAAGAATCTGATGTCACATTTTTAGGATCCCCGTCTTAAATTGCTATGTAGCTGCTCTAGTCAGTATGCTACAGCCCACAGTGTTCATCACTTCTCGTCGAATCAAAAGGAAAAGAATAAAAAGGTGCTCAGTTTTCGTGATCTCGCTTGGACGAAGGAAGGCTTGTGCGACTTCAATTGACACAGGCATTATCGTCATCATCACCCGGCTAGCAGTTATTAATCTTGGCCTCGTCGGCGTCAGCGAAGAACCTCTTCCAGAACCAGTGCCGCCGCCACACCCTGTCGAGCATCTCGTCGACGGGCACGCCTTTGGTCTCCGGCAGCAGCGTGAGGACGAAGACCCCCATGATGACGATGCAGATGGCGAAGAAGAAGAAGATGAAGGCCCGCATGGTGCACATCATGGACAGGAACGCCTGCGCGATGACGAAGGTGAAGAACATGTTGGCGCTCACCGCGCAGGAGAAGCCCGCCGTCCGGGTCGCCAACGGGAACGTCTCCGACGGGATGAGCCACCCCATGGGGCCCCACGACCACGCGAAGCTCGACACGTAGACGCATATCAGCACCACGATGGCCAGCGCCCACGAGTGGCTAGGGTTGTTGTTGTCTTTCACTTGCACCCACATGATCCCTCCCACCGTCACCTGCAGGGCAGTGCAACGGATCATCCATCGTAATTTCAGATGTGAATAACGTCTTATATATTTTCAGGTGATTGGTAAGTTATAGTTAGTGGACGGACCTGGGCGATGAGCATTTGGACGCAGGCCTCGAGGAGTAGCTTGCGGCGGCCGATCTTGTCGACCAGGATGATGGACACCAGTGTGGAGATGACGTTGACGCCACCGGTCACGACGGCGGAGAGGAGGGAGGCATTGCTCTCGAAGCCCATGGTCTGGAACAAGACCGGCGCGTAGAACATGATGGCGTTGATGCCCGTGAACTGCTGGAACACCTGCATGAGAATGGCGATCACCAGCGGCGGCCGGCTTTCCCGGCGCCTGAGCCGCCGGAACGGCTTCTCCTCCGCGCACAACGCGGCCGCCGTCTCGCACGCGGAGTTGATCTCGTCGAACTCTTCGTCCACCTCCTTAGTGCCGCGGATCCTCTCCAGCATGGCGCGGCCGGCCACGCGGTGCCCGCGCTCCACGAGGCTCGTCGGCGTCTCGGTGATGACGAGCGACCCGAGGAACAGTATCGCCGCCGGGACCGCCGCACCGCCGAGCGAGTATCTCCAGCCGATCGGGTGGATGTTGGAGGTATAGTAGTTGACGATGTTGGCCACGAGGATCCCGATGGTGACGTTGAGCTGGAAGAGGATGTTGAGCGCCCCGCGGATGTGCGCCGGCGCGATCTCGGAGAGGAAGAGCGGCGCCGCTTGGTTGCCGAAGCCGACGCCGACGCCGAGGCTGATGCGGCCGATGATGAGCATGGCGATGTTGACGGCCCCCGCGCAGAGCCCGGCGCCGATGAGGAAGAAGACGGAGGCGGCCTGCATGGTGCGCTTGCGGCCGAAGCGCGTGCACGCCATGGACGCCCCTAGGCTGGTGACGAGCGCGGCCAGGTAGAGCGACGACGTGAAGAGCTGCAGCCGCTGGTCGTCGAACTTGCAGTAGTTGTTCTCCTTGGCGCGGTGCTTCCGCGCGTACACCGTCGGGAAGAACCGCACCAGGAAGTCATCCATGGCCGTCACACCGCCTGCTCATGCATGCACCAGCGTCATTAATTTCATCAATCCGAGGCGCCGCCATGTTTGCCATTCTCCACACCAAATCAGATCACGGGACGAGCTTGTACATACCTGAGATACCAATGTCGTAGCCGAACATCAACCCGCAGGTGGCAGCGATGATGCCACAGATCCAAACGTACCATGTGATTTTTCCTTTGAACTGCCGGTGGCCGGTCTTGGCGTCTGCAGCGACGAACCCCCCTGCCATGTCGATCTATATCTCTTATCTGGTCGAGTAATCAACTGAAGTGTGACCGTGAGTGGATAAAAGAGAAGGATCAGCTAGACGCGTATATATATGCGGAGGCATGCATGCGGTTGGATAAGGAGGGATAAATGAGCGAATGCTGACTCGGTTATAACAGATGCGCCTGGTCAGATTTGATCCGCACAAAACATGGAATGTAAACCGTGTGTGCTCTCTGGTCAGTCACGCTGGCGTTAAAAGTGGATTAGGAGCCACCGATTGCCGCAGAACCGCTCGCCCGTCGCCTGTCGTAACGCTGCACGATCCGAAAACCATGGAATCAATCGCCACGATCGCATGTGTGGAGATTGAGTGTGTCTGCTTGTTTTTTTTAGCACAGATACTCACTTAGACCCTGTACAATGGCAGGTGCTAACACAGATGCCTGAGAAAAAAACCCGGTTTTTTACCTGAGATTGGAATGCACCGATGCTTAGGAAGGGCAGCAGAAGCAAAGTTTTGCTTCCGGTGCCAGCGGGTGCTTAGCAGAAGTAACTGCTCCATTCAGTCACGGACGCTTCAATCCAGCGCCTCCATCGGCAGAAAATAAAAAGAAAAAAAGCCCAGCTAGCACCCCATACGAAGCACTCTGCGTTGCGGACCAAAGAAAATTCCGAGACGAAGCATACATAGCTAGCACCGGTGTACAGGCTTCCGCCTTGTACAAGGCCTTACACGTACAAACAATCAGTCATGTGAACACATGCACGCACACCCTACTCATATGAGCACCTTCAAGATACCAAGCTGACACACCAGTCACCACAATCAACACTTAGTCGACGGGAACGTCTCCTCCCACTGAACAAACTCGTCGGAAAGTCTGAAATAAATCCAGGAAAAATGTGTGTACTACTCGCAACCGCTTGGCTCATGCCACCTCGTCTTGACCTCCCACTGGTGGTTGGGCTAGCAGCGCAACTACAATTCAACATCATCGACAATACCATCGCCAACCCCTCCCCTTTCATCCAAGTTAGCCTCCACTCCCCGCTAGATCTTCCCGCCCCCCATGTCAATTTCTTTGGAGAGGCTCTCCTGGAGCTCGGATAAAGCGGAGGGTGAGGCGGTCCCTGGAAAGTCGTCGGGCCTTTAGATCCGGGAGCTTACAAGCATGATTCGCGCTGCAAAAGACTTGGGTCGGTACGACCAGGATGGAGGTGATGGAGAGGTCAAGAGCGGCTGTTGTGGGGCGTCTTCGTAGGCTCCCACGGCGGGGTCCTACCCTGGTGCGAGTGTTAGTGGCGGGCGACCACTTCTGCTACGGGGAGGAGATATTGTTTCAGCCTCCTTTGCTCCGATGCCCCGCCTCAAGTCGCTGGTAGTTCAAGACCGTGGTCTCGTGTACGAGGAAGGTGTTTTGACTTTCGCAGATCATGGAGGATTGATTGAGGTGCGAGGGTGTAAGGAATGTGTGGCTGTGGCTAGGAGTAGTGTTGTGTCGTCGCCGTGTGCTTCAAAAACTTGTTCGGGAAGTCCACGTGGAGTTGGTGGAAAATTACCCACCACTGCCACTGTTGGAGATGATCCTGGCAGATCCCTCGCTAGCGTATGCCAACATGGTAACTAGGTCAGCGGGGAAACAAGGATATGAGTTTACCCCGGTTTTGGCCCTCCGATAAAGGTAAAATCCTACTCCTGCTTTGTGTATGTTGCGATTTGGATGTACATGCTCTATCGACAAGCCGATCTCCCTCTTGTATAAGATACCGTGGCCCTAGGTTTACTTGATTCCTAGTCGGTTACGTTAGTGGAGAGGAGTCCTCCACGGCTCCATCTTCCTTGTCCTGAAGGGCAATGCTTCCAGAGTCTTTCTCCTAGAGGGACCATGTGGGCTGCCTTTATGGCCCTGGTGTAACCAACCTGGGGGTCCTCAGTGACCTACTTGGACCAGTAACCGACAAGGTGAGGTACCTAGGCCGTAACACCGTTGGCCACCGGTAGTGGATACTCCTGTTGGAAATATGTCCTAGAGGCAATAATAAATTAGTTATTATTATTATACTTCCTTGTTCATGATAATCGTTTATTATCCATGCTATAATTATATTGATAGGAAACTCAGATACATGTGTGGGTACAAAGACAACACCATGTCCCTAGTAAGCCTCTAGTTGACTAGCTCGTTGATCAATAGATGGTTACGGTTTCCTGACCATGGACATTGGATGTCGTTGATAACGGGATCACATCATTAAGAGAATGATGTGATGGACAAGACCCAATCCTAAGCCTAGCACAAAGATCGTAGTTCGTATGCTAAAGCTTTTCTAATGTCAAGTATCATTTCCTTAGACCATGAGATTGTGCAACTCCCGGATACCGTAGGAATGCTTTGGGTGTACCAAACGTCACAACGTAACTGGGTGGCTATAAAGGTGCACTACAGGTATCTCCGAAAGTGTCTGTTGGGTTGGCACGAATCGAGACTGGGATTTGTCACTCCGTGTAACGGAGAGGTATCTCTGGGCCCACTCGGTAGGACATCATCATAATGTGCACAATGTGACCAAGGGGTTGATCACGGGATGATGTGTTACAGAACGAGTAAAGAGACTTGCCGGTAACGAGATTGAACATGGTATCGGCATACCGACGATCGAATCTCGGGCAAGTACAATACCGATAGACAAAGGGAATTATATACGGGATTGATTGAGTCCTTGACATCGTGGTTCATCCGATGAGATCATCGTGGAACATGTGGGAGCCAACATGGGTATCCAGATCCTGCTGTTGGTTATTGACCGGAGAACGTCTCGGTCATGTCTGCATGGTTCCCGAACCCGTAGGGTCTACACACTTAAGGTTCGATGACGCTAGGGTTATAAAGGAAGTTTGTATGTGGTTACCGAATGTTGCTCGGAGTCCCGGATGAGATCCCGGACGTCACGGGGAGTTCCAGAATGGTCCGGAGGTAAAAATTTATATATGGGAAGTCCTGTTTTGGTCACCGAAAAAGTTTCAGGTTTTATCGGTAACGTACCAAGACCACCGGGAGGGTCCCGGGGGTCCACCAAGTGGGGCCAGCATCCCCGGAGGGCAGCATGGGCCAAGTGTGGGAGGGGGCCAGCCCCAGGTGGGCTGGTGCGCCCCCCCCCCACAAGGGCCTAAGGCGCCTAGGGTTTGGGGAGGGGGCGCACCCACCTAACTTGGGGGGCAAGTTTCCCCTCTCCCCCCCTTGGCCGCCCCCCAGATGGGATCTTGGGCTGGCCGCCGCCCCTAGGGTGGAACCCTAGGTGGGGGCACATCCCCCCTCTCCCCCTATATATACTTGAGGGTTTTGGGGCTGCCAACACATGAGTTTGACCTCTCCCTGTCGCAGCCCTACCTCTCTCCCTTCTCCTCTCCCGCGGTGCTTGGCGAAGCCCTGCAGGATTGCCATGCTCCTCCATCACCACCACGCCGTTGTGCTGCTGCTGGACGGAGTCTTCCTCAACCTCTCCATCTCTCCTTGTTGGATCAAGGCATGGGAGACGTCACCGGGCTGTACGTGTGTTGAACGCGGAGGTGCCATCCGTTCGGCACTAGGATCTCCAGTGATTTGGATCACGACGAGTATGACTCCTTCAACCCTGTTCTCTTGAACGCTTCCGCTTAGCGATCTACAAGGGTATGTAGATGCACTCTCCTTCCCCTCGTTGCTGGTTTCTCCATAGATAGATCTTGGTGACTCGTAGGAAAATTTTGAATTTCTGCTACGTTCCCCAACAGTGGTATCAGAGCTAGGTCTATGCGTAGATTCTTTGCACGAGTAGAACACAAAGTAGTTGTGGGCATTGATTTTGTTCAATATGTTTTTCGTTACTAGTCCAATCTTGATTCGGCGGTATTGTGGGATGAAGCGGCCCGGACCGACCTTACATGTACACTTACGTGAGACAGGTTCCACCGACTGACATGCACTTGTTGCATAAGGTGGCTAGCGGGTGCCAGTCTCTCCCACTTTAGTCGGATCGGATTCGATGAAAAGGGTCCTTATGAAGGATAAATAGCATTTGACATATCACGTTGTGGTTTTTGCGTAGGTAAGAAACGTTCTTGCTAGAAACCCATAGCAGCCACATAAAATATGCAAACAATAATTAGAGGCGTCTAACTTGTTTTTGCAGGGTATGCTTGTGGAAATATGCCCTAGAGGCAATAATAAATTGATTATTATTATTATATTTCCTTGTTCATGATAATCGTTTATTATCCATGCTATAATTGTATTGATAGGAAACTCAGATACATGTGTGGGTACATAGACAACACCATGTCCCTAGTAAGCCTCTAATTGACTAGCTCGTTGATCAACAGATGGTCACGGTTTCCTGACCATGGACATTGGATGTCGTTGATAACGGGATCACATCATTAGGAGAATGATGTGATGGACAAGACCCAATCCTAAGCCTAGCACAAAAGATCGTAGTTCGTATGCTAAAACTTTTCTAATGTCAAGTATCATTTCCTTAGACAGTGAGATTGTGCAACTCCCGGATACCATAGGAATGCTTTGGGTGTACTAAACGTCACAACGTAACTGGGTGGCTATAAAGGTGCACTACAGGTATCTCCAAAAGTGTCTGTTGGGTTGGCACGAATTGAGACTGGGATTTGTCACTCCGTGTAAACGGAGAGGTATCTCTGGGCCCACTCGGTAGGACATCATCATAATGTGCACAATGTGACCAAGGGGTTGATCACGGGATGACGTGTTACGGAACGAGTAAAGAGACTTGCCGGTAACGAGATTCAACAAGGTATCGGGATACCGACGATCGAATCTCGGGCAAGTACAATACCGCGAGACAAAGGGAACTGTATACGGGATCGATTGAGTCCTTGACATTGTGGTTCATCCAATGAGATCATCGTGGAATATGTGGGAGCCAACATGGGTATCCAGATCCCGCTGTTGGTTATTGACCGGAGAACGTCTCGGTCATGTATGCATGGTTCCCGAACCCGTAGAGTCTACACACTTAAGGTTCGATGACGCTAGGGTTATAAAGGAAGTTTGTATGTGGTTACTGAATGTTGTTCGGAGTCCCGGATGAGATCCCGTACGTCACGAGGAGTTCCGAAATGGTCCGGAGGTAAAGATTTATATATGGGAAGTCCTGTTTTGGTCACCGGAAAAGTTTCGGATTTTATCGGTAACGTACCGGGACCACCGGGAGGGTCCCGGAGGTCCACCAAGTGGGGCCACCATCCCCGGAGGGCTGCATGGGCTAAGTGTGGGAGGGGACCAGCCCCAGGTGGGCTGGTGCGCCCCCACAAGGCCCAAGGCGCAGGGAAGAGGGGGAGGGGGCAAACCCTAGGGCAGATGGGCCCTAAGGCCCACCCCAGGCGCGCCTCCCCTCTCTCCCCTTCTGGCCGCCACCCAGATGGCATCTGGGGGCTGCCGCCACCCCTGGGGAGGGAACCCTAGAGGGGGCGCAGCCCCCTCCCCTCCCCCTATAAACACATGAGGTTTGGGGGCTGCCCAACACACGAGTTTCTCCCCTTATTGGCGCAGCCCTACCTCTCTTACTCCTCCTCTCCCGCAGTGCTTGGTGAAGCCCTGCAGGATTGCCACGCTCCTCCACCACCACCACGCCGTTGTGCTGCTGTTGGACGGAGTCTTCCTCAACCTCTCCCTCTCTCCTTGCTGGATCAAGGCATGGGAGACGTCACCGGGCTGTACGTGTGTTGAACGCGGAGGTGCCGTCCGTTCGGCACTAGGATCTCCGGTGATTTGGATCACGACGAGTACGACTCCTTCAACCCCATTCTCTTGAACGCTTCCGCTTAGCGATCTACAAGGGTATGTAGATGCACTCTCCTTCCCCTCGTTGCTGGTTTCTCCATAGATAGATCTTGGTGACACGTAGGAATATTTGAATTTCTGCTACGTTCTCCAACAGTGGCATCATGAGCTAGGTCTATTGCGTAGATTCTTTGCACAAGTAGAACACAAAGTAGTTGTGGGCATTGATTTTTTTCAATATGCTTACCGTTACTAGTCCAATCTTGTTTCGACGGTATTGTGGATGAAGCGGCCCGGACCGACCTTACACGTACACTTACATGAGACAGGTTCCACCGACTGACATGCACTTGGTGCATAAGGTGGCTAGCGGGTGCCAGTCTCTCCCACTTTAGTCAGAACGGATTCGATGAAAAGGGTCCTTATGAAGGGTAAATAGCAATTGACATATCACGTTGTGGTTTTTGCGTAGGTAAGAAACATTCTTGCTAGAAACCCATAGCAGCCACGTAAAACAGGCAAACAACAATTAGAGGACGTCTAACTTGTTTTTTCAGGGTATGCTATGTGATGTGATATGGCCAAAAAGAATGTGATGAATGATATGTGATGTATGAGATTGATCATGTTCTTGTAATAGGAATCACGACTTGCATGTCGATGAGTATGACAACCGGCAGGAGCCATAGGAGTTGTCTTTATTTATTGTATGACCTGCGTGTCATTGAACAACGCCATGTAATTACTTTACTTTATTGCTAACCGGTAGCCATAGTAGTAGAATTAATAAGTTGGCGAGACAACTTCATGGAGACACGATGATGGAGATCATGATGATGGAGATCATGGTGTCATGCCGGTGACGACGATGATCATGGAGCCCCGAAGATGGAGATCAAAAGGAGCAAAATGATATTGGCCATATCATGTCACTATTTGATTGCATGTGATGTTTATCATGTTTACACATCTTATTTGCTTAGAACGACGGTAGTAAATAAGATGATCCCTCATTAAAATTTCAAAAAAGTGTTCCCCCTAACTGTGCACCGTTGCGAAAGTTCGTCATTTCGAAGCACCACGTGATGATCGGGTGTGATAGATTCTTATGTTCACATACAACGGGTGTAAGCCAGATTTACACACGCGAAACACTTAGGTTGACTTGACGAGCCTAGCATGTACAAACATGGCCTCGGAACACAAGAGACCGAAAGGTCGAGCATGAGTCGTATGGTAGATACGATCAACATAAAGATGTTCACCGATGATGACTAGTCCGTCTCACGTGATGATCGGACACGGCCTAGTTGACTCGGATCATGTAATCACTTAGATGACTAGAGGGATGTCTATCTGAGTGGGAGTTCATAAGATCAACTTAAATTATCCTGAACATAGTCAAAAGATTCTTGCAAATTATGTCGTAAGCTCGCGCTTTAGTTCCACTGTTTAGATATGTTCCTAGAGAAAATATAGTTGAAAGTTGACAGTAGCAATTATGCGGACAGTAGAAAGCTTATGTCCTTAATGCACCTGTCAGGACCCCGACTCGATGTCACATCGATCTAGCTTGTAACACCTCATATCACTTTGCGGCCTCACGCACGGTAACCCCACGGGTGTCGCCTTACCTTTGCCTGGGACCGTTTGCGCCTTTTGGCTCACGTATATGATAGTGTCGCTAGCATCCATATGATAAAGAGCCCGGGCTGACATGACTAGTCGTAAACCCAAAGTGGCACAGACTTACAGGGACAGGCATCCATGACCCAGCAACGAACGTGTCGGTCATCAGCAAGTGGGTCCAGGCTGTAGCACTGGGCTAGCAGGACTCCGGTAAACCGGGCTGTAGCGGGCTAACAGGACTCCGGTACTCAATGCGTGACATTTCCCCGAAGGGACAGACACAGGAACGAAGAAGGACACATGCCGGCCAGCCTAAGTGTTCCCGAGCAGTAGCAAGCTACCATGGCTCAGAGGTAACACTAGGAGACATTTCCCGGTAAGAGAGGCTACTAAGGATAAACAACTAGATAGTCAGATCCCACACATACCAAGCATTTCAAACATACACACAATATGCTCGATATGTGCAAATACAACAAGGCATCACAACATGACTCTATGACACAAGTACTTTATTTAAGGCTCAGAGAGCCATACATAACATACACAAAGGTACGGGTCACACGACCCAGCATCCAAGTCATACAGTCACACAAACCAGCAGCGGAAGTAACTTGTCTGAGTACAGACAACTAGTAAAATAAAAGAGGCTTGGAAAGCCTAGCTATACTACGAGGTCCTTCACAAGCTCAGGATCACCACCTGGGCCTTAGCCTACTCATTGATGTCAACGTCTACGTAGAACCCATCAGAAGGGGTTGCAGCGTCTTCTGTAAAAATGTAAATTATAGCAACATGAGTACAAAGGTACTCAGCAAGACTTACATCAGATCCTACATACATGCATATTATCAAGAAGGGTTGGTGGAGTTGTTGCAGCAAGCCAGCTTTGACTCTTGGCTAGGCTAACCTACGAGACTCCAACTCGAAATGGTTTTGCGCACACGAGTCCACTACTCACCAATTCAAAACACTACCGAGGATCCACCTCCATCTTCCTACGGAAGAGCCATCCTCGGCACTCACACTTATCTTGAGGCTTTTAGTAGTTTCCATTTACTTGTCTATGAACTGTATATGCAACCAAGTAGTCCTTTACCGTGGACGTGGCTATTCGAATAGATCATGATAACCCTGCAGGGGTGTACTTCTTCATACACGCTCTCACCACTTACCGTCGTTTACACGACATGTACTCGGCAACCTTCAAGCGGAAGCCCAACGTGGGTGTCGGCCACGACCTACCTAACCACCTAAGCCTCCAGTCCAGGTTTATCGCCTATCCAGGTTCCATCCGCAGGGAGTCCGGCCGAGGTTTCCCATACGGCCCCGAACGATGTGAACAGGGTTCCCGAGATACCTAACGGGTATTCGGTACACCCGGCCACGTACCTACCGCATCACAGCCCACCCCTACGGTCAGTGCTGTCCACGGCCTCCAGTAGGCTACAAACACCAGAAACTACTTGCAACTCCTGGACGGAGAACTAGGGTGAATAAGAAGCCGAGAGGGTCCATTGGTTTCGGGCCCAATGCATGGTAGTAGCTGATTCTTAAATCACACATACAGATCTCAGTGCTTAAGGTCGGCTTCAATGAAACAACCCACCATGTACTCCTACATGGCCTCTCATCGATACCTTTACCAAATCGTGTTCACCACACCACTCTTATTACCGACATAATCATTTCACTCTAGCCCATCACCCAGATGAACCAGACCTGACACGACTCTAAGCATAGCAGGCATAGCAAGGTAGGAACAACACATACATATGGCTCAATCAACTCCTACACATGCTAGTGGGTTTCATCTAGTTACTGTGGCAATGACAGGTCATGCAGAGGAAGTGGGTTCAACTACCGTAGCACACAGCAGTTTGAAACGCGTTGTCTTAATGCAGTAAAAGAGAGCAGGAGCGAGAACATGGGATTGTATCGATATGATCAAATGGTTGGTTGCTTGCCTGATGGTTCGATGCACTGATACAGTTCTTCGTTAGGGTAATCACGATACTCCTCAAAGGCAGATCCTGCCGCAAGAACACCGATACACAACCATCACCAAACATTGTGCAACAATATGATGTATGCATGAAATATAGCAATATGAGTGTGTTGGGCTAATGCAGCTAAGACCAGAAGGGTTTGAACCAATTTGAATCAAAGATTCAAATTTCAAACTCAAATATGGCCCTTTAAAGTGTTTTTCCTTGTTCTGCATTAAACATCAAGTTAACTTGTTTAATCATGCATGAAAATAGTACAGATGGATAGATTGGATTTTTCTGATCATTTTTCATATATAATTTGTCTGATTTGGAGTTACAGAATAAAAGTTATGAATTTTTGAAGTTTAAATTATATTCTGGAATTTCCTATATTAGAATAATTCCAGAAAATCAATTATTGCGTCAGCCTGACGTCAGTGTGACGTCAGCAGGTCAACGGAACACGTCCAGGTCAAACCTGACAGTGGGTCCCGCATGTCAGGGTGATTAAATTAATTAAAGTTTAATTAAAACTAAACCTGTTTAATTAACAGGGCTGGGCCCCACCTGTCATTGACTCAGGGGAGTCAACTAGGGCCCACCCGTGGTCAAACCCGGGTCGGCTGCACCGGCGTTTAGCCGCCCGCGAGCCCGACGCTGCGGCGGAAGTGGTTTTGGCCGTTTCGGCCACCAAATGGGTCGCGGAGACCACCGGAGTGGAGCTGAGGACAAGCCGCAGCTCTTGGTGGAGTCCGTTGGAGTCGGGGTGGCCGGAGTTGGCGCCGGCGACGACTTTGGCGGCCACCGGGGTTCGGCCGAAGACGAACTTGACGCTAGAGGGGTCGGTGAGGCTCGGGGAGTGGCTAGCTAGGTGCTAAGTGACACGGTGAGCATGACGGACACCGTGGAGTGGTCGGAGGGTAACCGGGAGCACGTCGGCGACGAGCTCCACGGCGGTGGGTGCGGTTGAGCTCCGGGAGGTCGCTACACGGCTCGGGAGCAAGAACGGAAGGAAGGGGAAGATGGCTAAGCTCACAGTGAGTGCGACGAAGCCCTTGGTGTGGCCGGAGATGGACCGGAGCGACGACGGCGTTAAAGGGGATCTCCGGCGACGGCGGTTCGGGCGAGGTCGTTGCGGTGGACTCGGGCGTTGCGAGCGCTCGGGGCTCGGCTTGCTTGATGGAGTGGACAACGGCGGAGCTCCTGGACACGAGAGAGGACGCACGGGCGGTGGGGAGCACGGCTACGACGAAGGCACGGCGATGGTGGCGTCGGTCATGGCGGGGGAGCGCGAGGGGGAGGAGCTGGAGAGGAGAGGGGGTGTCTGGGGGGGTCGGGGGAGCGAGGGAGGCCGGTCCACGACGTCACCGGGCGCGGGGAGCGGCGAGGCGGCGAGCAGGTGCGTGGCGCGCGCTGCGGTCGCCGTCGGGCACCTGCCTGCCTGCCTGGCCGGCAAGCAGCTCGCTGGAGCGGCGCTGGGCTGGGCCGGCAGGTGGGCCGGGAGCAGGTGCCAGGTAAGCTTTTTCCATTTCTTTCTGTTTTCTGTTTTTTTAATACTTCTGCAACTTTGTTGAATTAAATAAAATACTTAGGCTACTCCTAAAATCACCAAACTACTCCTGGTCCATAGTTGGATTATTTCCAACATGAAACATTTTAGTTTGGAGATATTTGAGCATTTAAATATTTTATATAATTTTAAATGCCCAAATTCAAATATTTATGATTTAATTCAAAAACCCTAAGCTGGCCTAGGAAAATGTGCACCACTTTTGGCAGAGGTTCTGAACCAAGACAAAAATGATGGGCATTTTAGAAGGGCATTTCAGGTTCATTGAAAAAGTTTTTAGTAAACCCTAATTGGATTCAGAGGGGACTGGGGGTTCTGTCATCCCCATTTCAGGTTTCTGATGAAAGAGTAAACATGATGCAACACTCTAATGCATGGCTGACTAGGATGTGACAGCACCGCTCGGTGTGCTGAACCCCAAACGTAGTCTGTGGATGTTGCGAACATCGGACATACACGTTTTGATAACTACGTGATAGTTCAGTTAAACGGTTTAGAGTTGAGGCACCAAAGATGTTTTCGAAACGTCACGGAACATATGAGATGTTTCGAGGGCTGAAATTGGGATTTCAGGCTCGTGCCCACGTCAAGAGGTATAAGACCTCCGACGATTTTCTTAGCCTGCAAAGTAAGGGAGAAAAGCTCAATCGTTGAGCTTGTGCTCAGATTTTCTGAGTGCAACAATCACTTGAATCGAGTGGGAGTTGATCTTCTAGGTGAGATAGTGATGTTTCTCCAAAGTCATTGCCACCAAGCTGCTGGAGCTTCGTGATGAACTATAACATATCAGGGATAGATATGATGATCCTTGAGGTATTCACGATGTTTGACACCGCGAAAGTAGAAATCAAGAAGGAGCATCAATTGTTGATGGTTGGTGAAACCACTAGTTTCAAGAAGGGCAAGGGCAAGAAGGGATACTTCATGAAACGGCAAATCAACTGCTGCTCTAGTGAAGAAACCCAAGGTTGAACCCAAACCCAAGACTAAGTGCTTCTGTAATAAGGAACAACCACTGGAGCAGAATTACCCTAGATACTTGGTAGATAAGAAGGCTGGCAAGGTCGATAGAAGTATGTTGGATATACATTATGTTAATGTGTACTTTACTAGTACTCCTAGTAGCACCAGGGTATTAGATACCGGTTCGGTTGCTAAGTGTTAGTAACTCGAAATAAAAGCTATGGAATAAACTGAGACAAGCTAAAGGTGAGCTGACGATATGTGTTGGAAGTGTTTCCAAGGTTGATGTGATCAAGCATCGCACGCTCCCTCTACCATTGAGATTGGTGTTAAACCTAAATAATTGTTATTTGGTGTTTGCGTTGAGCATAGACATGATTGGATTATGTCTGTCGCAACACGGTTGTTCATTTAAGGAGAATAATGGTTACTCTGTTTATTTGAATAATACCTTCAGTGGTCTTGCACCTAAAAGGAATGGTTTATTGAATCTCGATCGTAGTGATACACATTTTCATGCCAAAAGATATAAGATAGTAATGATAGTACCACTTACTTGTGGCACTGCCATGTAAGTCATATTGGTGTAAAACGCATGAAGAAGCTCCATGTTGATGGATCTTTGGACTCACTCATTTTTGAAAAGTTTGAGACATGCAAACCATGTCTATTGGTGTATACACATGAAGAAACTCCATGCAGATGGATCGTTTAGACTCACTTGATTTTGAATCACTTGAGATATGCAAATCATACCACATAGGCAAGATGACTGAAAAGCCTCGTTTGCAGTAAGATGGAACAAGATAGCAACTTGTTGGAAGTAACACATTTTGATGTGTGCAGCCCAATGAGTGCTGAGGCATGCAGTGAATATCGTTATGTTCTTACTTCACGGATGATTTAAGTAGATACTGAGTATATTTACTTGATGAAACACAAGTCTGAATTATTGAATGGTTCAAGTAATTTCAAAGTGAAGTTGAAGATCATCGTGACAAGAGGATAAAATGTCTATGATATGATCATATAGATGAGTATCTGAGTTACGAGCTTTGGCACGCAATTAAGACATTGTGGAAATGTTTCACAATTAATACCGCCTGGAACACCATAGTGTGATGGTGTGTCCGAACATCATAGTTGCACCCTATTAGATATGGTGCGTACCATGATGTCTCTTATCGAATTACCACTAACATTCATGGGTTAGGCATTAGAGACAACCACACTCACTTTAATAGGGCACCACATAATTCCGTTGAGACGACACCGTTTGAACTATGGTTTGGAGAAACCTAAGTTGTCGTTTCTTAAGAGTTTGGGGCTGCGACGCTTATGTGAAAAAGTTTAATCGTGATAAGCTCGAACCCAAAACGGATAAATACATCTTCATAGGATACCCAAAATGGTTGGTTATACCTCCTATCTCAGATCCAGAAGCAAAAGTAATTGTTTTTAGAAACGGGTCCTTTCTCGAGGAAAAGTTTCTCTCGAAAGAATTGAGTGGGAGGATGGTGGAGACTTGATAAGGTTATTGAACCATCACTTCAACTAGTGTGTAGCAGGGCACAGGAAGTTGTTCCTGTGGCACCTACACCAATTGAAGTAGAAGCTTATGATAGTGATCATGAAACTTCGGATCAAGTCACTACCAAACCTCGTAGGTCGACAAGGATGCGTACTACTTCAGAGTGGTACAGTAATCCTGTCTTGAAGGTCATGTTGCTAGACAAAAATGAACCTACGAGCTATGGAGAAGCGATGGTGGGATCGAATTCCGACAAATGGTTAGAAGCCCTGAAATCCGAGATAGGATCCATGTATCAGAACAAAGCATGGACTTTGGTGGACTTGCCCGATGATAGGCAAGCCATTGAGATAAATGGATCTTTAAGAAGAAGACGGACGTGGACGGTGTCACCGTCTATGAAGCTCGACTTGTGGCGAAGAGTTTTTCACAAGTTCAAGGAGTTGACTACGATGAGATTTTCTCATCCGTAGCGATGCTTAAGTCCGTCGGAATCATGTTAGCATTAGCTGCATTTATGAAATCTGGCAGATGGATGTCAAAACGAGTTTCCTTACCAGTCTTCGTAAGGAAAGGTTGTATGTGATACAATCAGAAAGTTTTTGTCGATCCTAAGGATGCTAAAAGGTATGCTGACTCCAGCGATCCTTCTAAGGACTGGAGTAAGCATCTCGGAGTTGGAATGTACGCTTTGATGAGATGATCAAAGATTTTGGGTTTATACAAAAGTTTATGAGAAACTTGTATTTCCAAAGAAGTGAGTGGGAGCACTATAGAATTTCTGATGAGTATATGTTGTTGACATATTATTGATCAGGAATGATGTACAATTTCTGGAAAGCATATAGGGTTATTTGAAAGGTGTTTTTCAATAGAAAAACCTGGATTAAGCTACTTGAACATTGAGCATCAAGATCTATGAGGATAGATCAAAAAACGCTAAATGGTACTTTCAAATGAGCACATACCTTGACATGATCTTGAAGGTGTTCAAGATGGATCAGTCAAAGAAGGAGTTCTTGCCTGAGTTGTAAGGTATGAAGTTAAGAGTTAAAGCTCGACCATGGCAAAAGAGAGAGAAAGGACGAAGGTCGTCCCCTATGCTTCAGACATAGGCTCTATAGTATGCTATGTTGTGTACCGCACCGGAAGTGTGCCTTGCCATGAGTCAGTCAAGGGGTACAAGAATGATCCAGGAATAGATCATTGGACAGCGGTCAAAATTGTCCTCGGAGTAAATAAAGGACATGTTTCTCGATTATGGAGGTGATAAAGAGTTCGGCGTAAAGGGTTACGTCGATGCAAGCTTTAACACCTATCCGAATGACTCTGAGTAGCAAACCGGATACGTATAGTGGAGCAACCATTTGGAATAGCTTCAAGTGGAGCATGGAAGCAACATTTACAATATGACATAGAGAATTGCGAAGTACATACAGATCTGAATGTTGCAGACCCGTTGACTAAAACCTCTCTCACAAGCAAAACATGATCAAACCCCAGAACTCATTGAGATTTAATCACATGGTGATGTGAACTAGTTTAGACACTAGTAAACTCTTTGGATGTTGGTCACATGGCGATGTGACCTATCAGTGTTTATCACATGGCAATGTCAACTAGATTATTGACTCCAGTGCAAGTGGGAGACTGTTGGAAATATGCCCTAGAGGCAATAATAAATTAGTTATTATTATTATATTTCCTTGTTCATGATAATCGTTTATTATCCATGCTATAATTGTATTGATAGGAAACTCAGATACATGTGTGGGTACATAGACAACACCATGTCCCTAGTAAGCCTCTAGTTGACTAGCTCGTTGATCAATAGATGGTTACGGTTTCCTGACCATGGACATTGGATGTCATTGATAACGGGATCACATCATTAGGAGAACGATGTGATGGACAAGACCCAATCCTAAGCCTAGCACAAAGATCGTAGTTCGTATGCTAAAGATTTTCTAATGTCAAGTGTCATTTCCTTAGACCATGAGATTGGGCAACTCCCGGATACCGTAGGAATGCTTTGGGCGTACCAAATGTCACAACGTAACTGGGTGGCTGTAAAGGTGCACTACATGTATCTCCGAAAGTGTCTGTTGGGTTGGCATGAATCGAGACTGGGATTTGTCACTCCGTGTAACGGAGAGGTATCTCTGGGCCCACTAGGTAGGACATCATCATAATGTGCACAATGTGACCAAGGGGTTGATCACGGGATGATGTGTTACAGAACGAGTAAAGAGACTTGCCAGTAACAAGATTGAACAAGGTATCGGCATACCGACAATTGAATCTCGGGCAAGTACAATACCGTAGACAAAGGGAATTATATACGGGATTGATTGAGTCCTTGACATCGTGGTTCATCCGATGAGATCATCGTGGAACATGTGGGAGCCAACATGGGTATCCAGATCCCGCTGTTGGTTATTGACCGGAGAACGTCTCGGTCATGTCTGCATGGTTCCCGAACCCGTAGGGTCTACACACTTAAGGTTCGATGACGCTAGGGTTATAAAGGAAGTTTGTATGTGGTTACCGAATGTTTTTCGGAGTCCCGGATGAGATCCCAGACGTCATGAGGAGTTCCGGAATGGTCCGGAGGTAAAGATTTATATATGGGAAGTCATGTTTTGGTCACCGGAAAAGTTTCGGGTTTTATCGGTAACGTACCTGGACCACCGGGAGGGTCCCGGGGGTCCACCAAGTGGGGCCAGCATCCCCGGAGGGCAGCATGGGCCAAGTGTGGGAGGGGGCTGTTGGGGAACGTAGTAATTCCAAAAATATTCCTACGTACACGCAAGATCATGGTGATGGCATAGCAATGAGAGGGGAGAGTGTGTCCCCGTACCCTCGTAGACCGAAAGCGGAAGCGTTATGACAACGTGGTTGATGTAGTCGTATGTCTTCACGATCCGACCGATCCAAGTACCGAACGTACGGCACCTCCGAGTTCAGCACACGTTCAGCTCGATGACGATCCCCGGGCTCCGATCCAGCAAAGCTTCGGGGATGAGTTCCGTCAGCACGATGGCGTGGTGATGATGATGATGCTCTACCGGCGCAGGGCTTCGTCTAAACTCCGCGACGATATGACCGAGGTGGAATATGGTGGAGGGGGGGCACCGCACACGGCTAAGGAACGGTCCATAGATCAACTTGTGTTGTTCTGCCTTGAGGTGCCCCCCTGCCCCCGTATTTAAAGGAGCGAGGGGGAGGGGTTCGGCCGGCCAGGAGGGGCGCGCCAGGAGGAGTCCTACTCCCACCGGGAGTAGGACTCCCCCCCTTCCTTGTTGGAGTAGGAGAGAAGGAAAGAGGGGGAGAGGAGCAAGGAAAAGGGGGCCGCACCCCTTGTCCAATTCGGACCAGAGGGGGGCTGCGCGCCTCCTTCCTTTCGGCCTCTCTCCTCTATTCCCGTATGGCCCAATAAGGCCCATATACTCCCCGGCGAATTCCCGTAACTCTCCGGTACTCCGAAAAATACCCGAATCACTCGGAACCTTTCCGAACTCCGAATATAGTCGTCCAACATATTGATCTTTACGTCTCGACCATTTCGAGACTCCTCGTCATGTCCCCGATCTCATCCGGGACTCCGAACTCCTTCGGTACATCAAAACTCATAAACTCATAATATAATTGTCATCGAAACCTTAAGCGTGCGGACCCTACGGGTTTGAGAACAATGTAGACATGACCTAGAACTATTCTTGGTCAATAACCAATAGCGGAACCTGGATGCTCATATTGGCTCCTACATATTCTACGAAGATCTTTATCGGTCAAACCGCATAACAACATACGTTGTTCCCTTTGTCATCGGTATGTTACTTGCCCGAGATTTGATCGTCGGTATCCAATACCTAGTTCAATCTCGTCACCGGCAAGTATCTTTACTTGTTATGTAATGCATCATCCCGTAACCAACTCATTTGGTCACATTGCTTGCAAGGCTTATAATGATGTGCATTACCGAGAGGGCCCAGAGATACCTCTCCGACAATCGGAGTGACAAAACCTAATCTCGAAATACGCCAACTCAACATGTACCTTTGGAGACACCTATAGTACTCCTTTATAATCACCCAGTTACGTTGTGACGTTTGGTAGTACCCAAAGTGTTCTTCCGGTAAACGGGAGTTGCATAATTCTCATAGTTACAGGAACATGTATAAGTCATGAAGAAAGCAATAACAACATACTAAACGATCAAGTGCTAGGCTAACGGAATGGGTCATGTCAACCACATCATTCTCCTAATGATGTGATCCCGTTAATCAAATGACAACACATGTCTATGGTTAGGAAACATAACCATCTTTGATTAATGAGCTAGTCAAGTAGAGGCATACTAGTGACTATATGTTTGTCTACGTATTCACACATGTATCATGTTTCCGGTTAATACAATTCTAGCATGGATAATAAACATTTATTATGATATGAGGAAATAAATAATAACTTTATTATTGCTTCTAGGGCATATTTCCTTCAGTCTCCCACTTGCTCTAGAGTCAATAATCTAGTTCACATCATCATGTGATTTAACACCAATATTCACATTTGTATGTGATTAATACCCATAGTTCACATCGTCATGTGATCAACACCCAAAAGGTTTACTAGAGTCAATAATCTAGTTCACATCGCTATGTGATTAACACCCAAAGAGTACTAAGGTATGATCATGTTTTGCTCGTGAGAGAAGTTTAGTCAACAGGTCTGTCATATTACAGAGTCGTATGTATTTTGCAAATATTCTATGTCTACAATGCTTTGCACGGAGCTACTCTAGCTAATTGCTCCCACTTTCAATATGTATCCAGATTGATACTTAGAGTCATCTGGATCGGTGTGAAAGCTTGCACCGATGTAACTTTAACGACGGGCTCTTTTATCACCTTCATAATCGAGAAACATCTCCTTAGTCCTCACTAAGGATATTCTTGACCCATGTCCAGTGATCTACTTATTAGATCAAAATTGTATTCCTTTGCCAAACAAAGAGCAAGGTATACAATAGGTCTGGTTCACAGCATAGCATACTTTATAGAACCTATGACTGAGGCATAGGTTATGACTTTTCATTCTCTTTCTATTTTCTACAATGGTCGGGTCTTGAGTCTTACTCAACTTCACACCTTGTAACACAGGCAAGAACTCTTTCTTTGACTGTTCCATTTTGAACTATTTCAAAAATTTATCAAGGTATATACTCATTGAAAAATCTTATCAAGCGTCTTGATCTATCTATATAGATCTTGATGCTCAATGTGTAAGCAGCTTCACCGAGGTCTTGCTTTGAAAAACTCTTATTCAAGCATCCTTTCATGCTATCCAGAATTTCCGTATCATTTCCAATTAGCAATATGTCATCCACATATAATATTAGAAATGCTACAGAGCTCCCACTCACTTTCTTGTAAATACAGGCCTTTCCAAAAGTCTGTATAAAACCATATGCTTTGATCAACTCATCAAAGCGTATATTCTAACTCCGAGATGCTTGCACCAGTCCATTGATGGATTGCTGGAGCTTGCACACTTTGTTAGCATCTTTAGGATTGACAAAACCTTCTGGTTGCATCATATACAACTCTTCTTTAATAAATCCATTAAGGAATACAATTTTGACATCCATTTGCCAGATTTCATAAAATGTGGCAATTGCTAACATGATTCGGACAGACTTAAGCATCGATACGAGTGAGAAAATCTCATTGTATTCAACATCTTGAACTTGTCGAAAAACCTTTTTGTGACAAGTCGAGCTTTGTAGATAGTAACACTACTATCAACGTCCATCTTCCTCTTGAAGATCCATTTATTTTCTATGGCTTGCCGATCATCAGGCAAGTCCACCAAAGTCCACACTTTGTTCTCATACATGGATCCTATCTCAGATTTCATGGCCTCCAGCCAGTTCGCGGAATCTGGGCTCATCATTGCTTCCTCATAGTTCGTAGGTTTATCATGGTCTAGTAACATGACTTTCAGAATAGGATTACCATACCACTCTGGTGCGGACCGTACTCTGGAAGACCTACGAGGTTCTGTAGTAACTTGATCTGAAGTTTCATGATCATCATCATTAGCTTCCTCACTAATTGGTGTAGGAATCACTGGAACTGATTTCTGTGATGAACTACTTTCCAATTCGGGAGAAGGTACAAATTACCTTATCAAGCTCTACTTTCCTCCCACTCACTTCTTTCGAGAGAAACTCCTTCTCTAGAAAGGATCCATTTTTAGCAACGAATATCTTGCCTTCGGATCTGTGATAGAAGGTGTACCCAATAGTTTCCTTTGGGTATTCTATGAAGACGCACTTCTCCGATTTGGGTTTGAGCTTATCAGGATGAAACTTTTCACATAAGCATCGCAGCCCCAAACTTTAAGAAACGACAACTTAGGTTTACTACTAAACCATAGTTCATACGGTGTCATCTCAACGGATTTAGATGGTGCCCTTTTAATGTGAATGCAACTGTCTTTAATGCATAACCCCAAAACGATAATGGTAAATCAGTAAGAGACATCATAGATCGCACCATATCCAATAAAGTGCGGTTACGACGTTCGGACACACCATAACGTTGTGGTGTTCCAGGTGGCGTGAGCTGTGAAACTATTCCACATTGTTTTAATTGAAGACCAAACTCGTAACTCAAATATTCGTCTCCGCGATCAGATTGCACAAACTTTATTTTCTTGTTACGATGATTTTTCCACTTCACTCTGAAATTCTTTGAACCTTTCAACTATTTCAGACTTATGTTTCATCAAGTAGATATACCCATATCTTCTCAAATCATCTTGTGAAGGTCAGAAAATAACGATACTTGCCATGAGCATCAACACTCATTGAATCGCATACATCGGTATGTATTATTTCCAATAAGTCAGTAGCTCGTTCCATTGTCCTGGAGAACGGAGTTTTAGTCATCTTGCCCAAAAGGCACGGTTCGCAAGCATCAAATGATTCACAACCAAGTGATTCCGAAAATCCATCTTTATGGAGTTTCTTCATGCGCTTTACACCGATATGACCCAAACGGCAGTGCCACAAATAAGTTGCACTATCATTACTAACTTTGCATCTTTTGGCATCAATATTATGAATATGTGTATCACTACGGTCGAGATCCAACAAACTATTTTCATTGGGTGTATGACTATCGAAGGTTTTATTCATGTAAACAGAATAACAATTATTCTTTGACTTTAAATGAATAACCGTATCGCAATAAACATGATCAAATCATATTCATGTTCTACGCAAACGCCAAATAACATTTATTTAGGTTTAACACTAATCCCGAAAGTATAGGGAGTGTGCAATGATGATCATATCAGTCTTGGAACCACTTCCAACACACATCGTCACTTCACCTTCAACTAGTTTCTGTTTATTTTGTAACTCCTGTTTCGAGTTACTAATCTTTAGCAACCGAACAAGTATTAAATACTCAGGGGTTACTATAAACACTAGTAAGGTACACATCAATAACCTGTATATCAAATATACCCTTGTTCAGTTTGCCATCCTTATTATCCACCAAATATTCAGGGTATTTCCGTTTCCAGTGACCATTTCCTTTGCAGTGTAATCACTCAGTTTCAGGCTTTGGTCCAGCTTTGGGCTTCTTCGCGGGAGTGACAACTTGCTTGTCATTCTTCTTAAAGTTCCCTTTCTTTCCCTTTGCCCTTTTTTTGAAACTAGTGGTCTTGTCAATCATCAACACTTGATGCTCTTTCTTGATTTCTACCTTCGTCAATTTCAACATCACGAAGAGCTCGGGAATCGTTTTCGTCATCCCTTGCATACTATAGTTCATCACAAAGTTCTACTAACTTGGTGATGGTGACTAGAGAATTCTGTCAATCACTATTTTATCTGGAAGATTAACTCCCACTTGATTCAAGCGATTGTAGTACCCAGACAATTTGAGCACATGCTCACTAGTTGAGCGATTCTCCTCCATCTTTTAGCTATAGAACTTGTGGGAGACTTTATATCTCTCAACTCGGGTATTTGCTTGAAATATTAACTTCAACTCCTGGAATATCTCATATGATCCATGACGTTTAAAACATCTTTGAAGTCCCGATTCTAAGCCATTAAGCATGGTGCACTAAACTATCAAGTAGTCATCATATTGAGCTAGCCAAACGTTCATAACGTCTGCATCTGCTCCTGCAATAGGTTTGTCACCTAGCGGTGCATCAAGGACATAATTCTTCTGCGCAGTAATGAGGATAAACCTCAGATCACGGATCCAATCTGCATCATTGCTACTAACATTTTTCAACACAATTTTCACTAGGAACATATAAAATAAACATATGAAAGCAACAACGCGAGCTATTTATCTACAACATAATTTGCAAAAAACTACCAGGACTAAGTTCATGATAAATTTAAGTTCAATTAATCATATTACTTAAGAACTCCCACTTAGATAGACATCCCTCTAATCCTCTAAGTGATTACGTGATCCATATCAACTACACCATGTCCGATCGTCACGTGAGATGGAGCAGTTTCAACGGTGAACATCAATATATTGATCATATCTACTATATGATTCATGCTCGACCTTTCGGTCTCCGTGTTCCGAGGCCATATCTGTATATGTTAGGCTCGTCAAGTTTAACCTGAGTATTCCGCGTGTGCAACTGTTTTGCACCCGTTGTATTTGAACGTAGAGCCTATCACACCCGATCATCACGTGGTGTCTCAGCACGAAGAACTTTCGCAACGGTGCATACTCAGGGAGAACACTTCTTGATAATTAGTGAGAGATCATCTTAAAATCCTACCGTCAAACAAAACATAATAAGATGTATAACAGATAAACATCATATGCAATCAATATAAGTGATATGATATGGCCATCATCATCTTGTGCTTGTGATCTCCATTTTCGAAGCACCGTCGTGATCACCATCGTCACCGGCGCGACACCTTGATCTCCATCGTAGCATTGTTGTTGTTACGCCATCTATTGCTTCTACGACTATCGCTACCGCTTAGAGATAAAGTAAAGCAATTACAGGGCGTTTGCATTTCATACAATAAAGCGACAACCATATGGCTCCAGCCAGTTGCCGATAACTTCGGTTACAAAACATGATCATCTCATAAATAAAATATAGCATCACGTCTTGACCATATCACATCACAACATGCCCTGCAAAAACAAGTTAGATGTCCTCTACTTTGTTGTTGCAAATTTTACGTGGCTGCTACGGGCTTAGCAAGAACCGTTCTTACCTACGCATCAAAACCACAACGATAGTTCGTCAAGTTAGTGCTGTTTTAACCTTCGCAAGGACCGGGCGTAGCCACACTCGATTCAGCTAAAGTGAGAGAGACAGACACCCGCCAGCCACCTTTAAGCACGAGTGCTCGCAACGGTGAAACCAGTCTCGCGTAAGCGTACGCGTAATGTCGGTCCGGGCCGCTTCATCTCACAATACCACCGAACCAAAGTATGACATGCTGGTAAGCAGTATGACTTGTATCGCCCACAACTCACTTGTGTTCTACTCGTGCATATAACATCAACGCATAAAACCTAGGCTCGGATGCCACTGTTGGGGAACGTAGTAATTTCAAAAAATTTCCTACGTACACGCAAGATCATGGTGATGGCATAGCAACGAGAGGGGAGAGTGTGTCCACGTACCCTCGTAGACCGAAAGCGGAAGCGTTATGACAACGTGGTTGATGTAGTCGTACGTCTTCACGATCCGACCGATCCAAGTACCGAACGTACGGCACCTCCGAGTTCAGCACACGTTCAGCTCGATGACGATCCCCGGGCTCCGATCCAGCAAAGCTTCGAGGATGAGTTCCGTCGACACGACGGCGTGGTGACGATGATGATGCTTTACCGGCGCAGGGCTTTGCCTAACTCCGCGACGATATGACCGAGGTGGAATATGGTGGACGGGGGCACCGCACACGGCTAAGGAACGATCCGTAGATCAACTTGTGTTGTTCTGCCTTGAGGTGCCCCCTGCCCCCTTATATAAAGGAGCAAGGGGGATGGGTTCGGCCGGCCAGGAGGGGCGCGCCAGGAGGAGTCCTACTCCCACCGGGAGTAGGACTCCCCCCTTCCTTGTTGGAGTAAGGAAAAGGGGGCCGCACCCCTTGTCCAATTCGGACCAGAGGGGGGCTGCGCACCTCCTTCCTTTCGGCCTCTCTCCTCTATTCCCGTATGGCCCAATAAGGCCCATATACTCCCCGGCGAATTCCCGTAACTCTCCGGTACTCCGTGAAATACCTGAATTACTCGGAACCTTTCCGAACTCCGAATATAGTCGTCCAATATATCGATCTTTACGTCTCGACCATTTCGAGACTCCTCGTCATGTCCCCGATCTCATCCGGGACTCCGAACTCCTTTGGTACATCAAAACTCATAAACTCATAATATAATTGTCATCGAAACCTTAAGCGTGCGGACCCTACGGGTTTGAGAACAATGTAGACATGGCCTAGAACTATTCTTGGTCAATAACCAATAGCGGAACCTGGATGCTCATATTGGCTCCTACATATTCTACGAAGATCTTTATCGGTCAAACCGCATAACAACATATGTTGTTCCCTTTGTCATCGGTATGTTACTTGCCCGAGATTTGATCGTAGGTATCCAATACCTAGTTCAATCTCGTTACCGGCAAGTCTCTTTACTCATTACGTAATGCATCATCCCGTAACCAACTCATTTGGTCACATTGCTTGCAAGGCTTATAATGATGTGCATTACCGAGAGGGCCTAGAGATACCTCTCCGACAATCAGAGTGACAAAACCTAATCTCAAAATACGCCAACTCAACATGTACCTTCGGAGACACCTGTAGTACTCCTTTATAATCACCCAGTTATGTTGTGACGTTTGGTAGTACCCAAAGCATTCTTCCGGTAAACGGGAGTTGCATAATTCTCATAGTTACAGGAACATGTATAAGTCATGAAGAAAGCAATAGCAACATACTAAACGATCAAGTGCTAGGCTAACGGAATGAGTCATGTCAATCACATCATTCTCCTAATGATGTGATCTCATTAATCAAATGATAACACATGTCTATGGTTAGGAAACATAACCATCTTTGATTAATGAGCTAGTCAAGTAGAGGCATACTAGTGACTATATGTTTGTCTATGTATTCACACATGTATCATGTTTCCGGTTAATACAATTCTAGCATGAATAATAAACATTTATCATGATATGAGGAAATAAATAATTACTTTATTATTGCCTCTAGGGCATATTTCCTTCAGGGGCCAGCCCCAGGTGGGCTGGTGCGCCCCCCCCCCCCCACAAGGGCCCAAGGCGCCTAGGGTTTGGGGAGGGGGCGCACCCACCTAACTTGGGGGGCAAGTTTCCCCTCTCCCCCCCTTGGCCGCCCTCCTCAGATGGGATCTTGGGCTGGCCGCCGCCCCCCTCTCCCCTATATATACTTGAGGATTTTGGGGCTGCCAACACATGAGTTTGACCTCTCCCTGGCGCAGCCCTACCTCTCCCCCTTCTCCTCTCCCGCGGTGCTTGGCGAAGTCCTGCAGGATTGCCACGCTCCTCCATCACCACCACGCCATTGTACTGCTGCTGGACGGAGTCTTCCTCAACCTCTCCCTCTCTCCTTGCTGGATCAAAGCATGGGAGATGTCACCGGGCTGTACGTGTGTTGAACGCTGAGGTGCCGTCCGTTCGGCACTAGGATCTCCGGTGATTTGGGTCACGACGAGTACGACTCCTTCAACCCCGTTCTCTTGAACGCTTCCACTTAGCGATCTACATGGGTATGTAGATGCACTCTCCTTCCCCTCGTTGCTGGTTTCTCCATAGATAGATCTTGATGACTCGTAGGAAAATTTTGAATTTCTGCTACGCTCCCCAACAACTCCTACGTTATTTTTCCATGTCACCATCCCCCAATAGACCTTTCCCACCAAAATTCCTCATTCATGAAGCTGGAGCTAGCTGGAAGTCAAATAAGATAAACTACTCTCTGGTGGAGCTATAACTCCTGGGTGGAATTGCTTTAAAGTGGATTTGATTATTATTTTTCAAAAAGGAGGATTGCCAAAAAGTGGATTTGATGGAGTGAAGCTGATTTTGATGGAGTGAAGCGGTCCCAAATAAATCCTAAATTGACTTGTTGTCGATTAATGCCTCATATCATGTGAGTGATCCATTCATAGCTTCATCCGTTGAAATCTTGCAGGATCATAGTCTCCTATAGAGCATAATAGTATAACGATACTCTTCTGCGGAGTTGAATCCACATAGGATGAAGTTTGGCTCATACAGTAACTACTTGATGGACTTGGTTCCCGACAAATCCTAATCTCATGTGCACCTAGTCTGATCATCTATGCGTACTCTGCTCCATGAAAAACCCTATCGAGGGATCTGCCTATATTAGGAATCAACAATGCCCCTTTTGCCCAGGCAGAGGGGCATGCCATATCTTATTCGACGCATGTTGCGTCGTTTTTATTTTTGCCTCCTCTATAACGCCCACCCGCCTATGGGCCAGCCCAGTTCTGATAGCTCGACAATAGGAGTGGTTCTACATCGCCGGGTTCCGCTGGTTTGTCGTGGCCTTTTTTTGGTTTTCTCGGATGGTTTTTTCGTTGATATTCTTTTGTTTTTTTCCTTCCTTTGTCCATTTCTGGTTTTTTGAGTGGTGGTGGATGTTACACGGACAGTGATTTCGAAATACAGGAATATTAAATCTAGTCATGCATGATTATTTCTTAATTCAATATTTTTTTCTAATACATGGAAATTTTAAAGTATATATGGACATTTTTTCCAGAGAGATGAATATTTTTAATGCATTATTTCTATTTTCACTCACTCTCTCTCACACACAATTTTTTTTAATAATAAAAAACAAATTTGTCAGTAAACGGACAACCGATTTTTCTTGGGGGTTCAAAGCAGTCGTTTTTTCCCTTCATTTCAGGAGCGAACATGAGCAGGATATTTTCCTTCATTGTCCTGCCAACATGACTTTCGCTGTTATTTGCACAAACTGAAGATGCTATTGGCTGAAGAGTCGACACCGGGCGATCTGCAAACATAACAATAGGAAAGGAACGGGACATGCACACCGGATGATCTAGTGATTTCTCCGTCTCAGCTCTAGATGTAGCTGAGCATTACACGAATAAGTTCAGCGTGTACAAAATTAGCATGTCAGATGACACTTATTGGATCCGTGAATGAGATGTTCATGATTGGTTCTTCCTGCTGATCTATCCGTCAGTGCATCTGTGCAGTATTGAAGTTATCTGAATTTACGTACTACTCCAAGACAAGACTGCCGCTGGATCCAACTGCACAGAGCAGCAAGAAGTTCAGCGCGCCATCGCATTTCACTGCCGCTGCATAAATAACGCTTACGGTTCGGCGCAGCACACAGGCGATATGTAAACAGAAAGATGTGCTGGCGTCGTGTGGCATGCATGTACATGCGACACAAGATCAGTTGTAACTGGTCTGTTGATCTCAAGTTGTGCGCCTCTGAACTTTCGTTTAGTTTGTTGACCCACAGATATCGCGCAAACCAAAGTCCAGTACAAGCCCTCGCATTCTCCTTTTGCGAAAAGGACTCAGATCTGACTATTACGACGGTTCATTCAGAATAACTCTGGACCGGTACACAACTTCTGTCCGGCGGCCATTTGATTTCTGTATTACTCGCTAAGTAAAATAACATAAACAAATATCGCACAGAGCGCCTCCGTAGCATAGTGGTAGTGCGTTCCCTTCGTAAGGGAAAGGTCGTGAGTTCGATCCTCACCGGGGGCTAAAATTAGTTTTTTTTGAAAAATCCTTTTCTGCTTTTTTCAAAAATCCTTTTCTTTTGAAATATTTTTTTTTTACTGTCACTCCTCTAGACCCCAAAATTCACAAGCAGCAGCAACTAGCATTCACATACTACCACTAATGAATTACACACAACATATAATCGCATAAACTGATTTTATTGCAATTTTTTTGACTAGATTTCTCCCTCTTTTAGCCCATATGTGTTTCAGCCCACCAAAAGCCTACTAGGTCTGAGCCAGCCCAAGGTCGTCATCATGGAAACAAAATGAACTCCTCACAAGTCACAAACATCATATGTGTAGGGGCATATGGATGAACCCAAAAATCGCAAAGTAGGAGCAACCAGCATTCACATACTACCACTAATGAATTGCACACAACATATAATCGCATAAACTGATTTTATTGCAATTTTTTGACTAAATTTCTCCCTCTTTTAGCCCATATGTGTTCGGCCCACCAAAGACCTACTAGGTTTTATCGAGCCAGCCCAAGGTCGTCATCATGGAAACAAAATGAACTCCTCACAAGTCACAAACATCATATGTGTAGGGGCATATGGATATGAAAGAGCAATATGAAATCTTATACACCAAATAAATATAAGGCATCAACTAATAGACAACAATTACCATCGGAGAGCGGACTGAGCGTAGCTCAAATGGTTAGGTTCCTGGTGAAACCAACCCACCAGAGTTCAACTTCTAGACTTGGCGTTGGTGATCGCATTTTCTTAGTTTTATTTCAGACCTCCTAGCGACGTGTGTTCAGTGGTAGGAAGGGTGGTGCCGGCTCTGTATCTCGGAGGTGCCCATAGGGTAGGGTATAGTGCGTGCGTTGATAGGTACACTATGTGGATGAAGATGCTCCCTACGATGCTTTGATGTTGGTGAGGTGATGGTGTGAATTCCATCTATTGATGGATCCAGCTAGATTACCCATTCTGGAGGTATAGTTCTCTATCTTCCACTGCCACAACGAAAAATCATGGTGTTTTTCAAGACTAACGTTGCCGCCTCTCGGTTAGGTAGAAATAGAGGTTCCTAGCTCTTGTCCACTTGATATTTCTAAGACGATCAAGGACAAAAAATTCTATTTGTAGGTCATGTTGAGGACCGTCCGATCAGAGTTTAGGACCCGCATGGCCTCCCCACCATCGTCGTGCTTACCGCCTGGTCCCTCTGGCGCCACCTTAATGCCATCATCTCCGACAAGATTGGGCCTTTCTCCGCCTCTCTCGTGGTTGTGATAAAGGAGGACACCTGCTCTTGGGCATGCACCAGAGCGAAAGGACATAGCACTATTATCCCTCTAACCTGATACTACCTAGTTGGGGCTGAGCAACCCCTAGTCTTCTGCTCGCTTGTGCATCATAGTCGCGCCATTTTATACACGCGACCGTGATGCTACCATGTACATTCTTACCTGTTGGGGAACGTAGTAATTTCAAAAAATTTCTTACGCACATGCAATATCATGGTGATGGCATAGCAACGAGAGGGGAGAGTGTTCGTCCACGTACCCTCGTAGACCGTAAGCGGAAGCGTTATGACAACGCGGTTGATGTAGTCGTACGTCTTCACGATCCGACCGATCCAAGCACCGAACGTACGGCACCTCCGAGTTCAGCACACGTTCAGCTCGATGACGATCCCCGGGCTCCGATCCAGCAAAGCTTCGGGGATGAGTTCCGTCAGCACGACGGCATGGTGATGATGATGACGTTCTACCGGCGCAGGGCTTCGCCTAAACTCCGCGATGATATGACCGAGGTGGAATATGGTGGAGGGGGGCACCGCACACGGCTAAGGAACGATCCGTAGATCAACTTGTGTGTCTATGGGGTGCCCCCTGCCCCCGTATATAAAGGAGGGAGGGGGAGGCCTGCCGGCCCCTTTGGGCGCGCCAAGGGAGGAGGAATCCTCCTCCTAGTAGGAGTAGGACTCCTCCTTTCCTACTCCTACTAGGAGGGGAGGGGAAGGAAAGGGGAGAGGGGGAAGGAAAGAGGGGGGGGCGCCCCCCCTCCTAGTCCAATTCGGACCAGAGGGTGGAGGGGGCGCGCGGCCCATGCTGGCCGCCCCTCTCTCCTTTCCCCTAAGGCCCATAAGGCCCAATACTCTCCCGGGGGGTTCCGGTAACCCCCCCGGCACTTCGGTTTTCTCCGAAATCATCCGGAACACTTCCGGTGTCCGAATATAGTCGTCCAATATATCAATCTTTATGTCTCGACCATTTCGAGACTCCTCATCATGTCCGTGATCACATCCGGGACTCCGAACAAACTTCGGTACATCAAAACTTATAAACTCATAATAAAACTGTCATCGTAACGTTAAGCGTGCGGACCCTACGGGTTCGAGAACTATGTAGACATGACCTAGAACCATTCTCGGTCAATAACCAATAGCGGGACCTGGATGCCCATATTGGTTCCTACATATTTTACGAAGATCTTTATCGGTCAAACCGCATAACAACATACGTTGTTCCCTTTGTCATCGGTATGTTACTTGCCCGAGATTTGATCGTCGGTATCCAATACCTAGTTCAATCTCGTTACCGGCAAGTCTCTTTACTCGTTTTGTAACACATCATCTTATAACTAACTCATTAGTTACAATGCTTGCAAGGCTTAGGTGATGAGTATTACCGAGAGGGGCCAGAGATACCTCTCCGCCAATCGGAGTGACAAAACCTAATCTCGAATTATGCCAACTCAACATGTACCTTCGGAAACACCTCTAGAGCACCTTTATAATCAACCAGTTACGTTGTGACATTTGGTAGCACACAAAGTGTTCTTCTGGTAAACGGGAGTTGCACAATCTCATAGTTGCAGGAACTTTGTATAAGTCATGAAGAAAGCAATAGCAATATACTAAACGATCAAGTGCTAGGCTAACGGAATGGGTCATGTCAATCACATCATTATGCTAATGATGTGATCCCATTAATCAAATGACAACACATGTCTATGGTTAGGAAATATAACCATCTTTGATTAATGAGCTAGTCAAGTAGAGGCATACTAGTGACTTTATGTTTGTCTATGTATTCACACATGTATCATGTTCCCGGTTAATACAATTCTAGCATGAATAATAAACATTTATCATGATATGAGGAAATAAATAATAACTTTATTATTTCCTCTAGGGCATATTTCCTTCAGTCTCCCACTTGCACTAGAGTCAATAATCTAGATTACATAGTAAGGATTCTAACACCCATGGAGTCTTGGTGCTGATCATGTTTTGCTCGTGAGAGAGGCTTAGTCAACGGGTCTGCAACATTCAGATCCGTATGTATCTTGCAAATCTCTATGTCTCCCACTTGGACTTGGTCCCGAATGGAATTGAAGCGTCTCTTGATGTGCTTGGTCCTCTTGTGAAATCTGGATTCCTTTGTCAAGGCAATTGCACCAGTATTGTCACAGAAGATCTTCATTGGTCCCAATGCACTAGGTATGACACCTAGATCGGAAATGAACTCCTTCATCCAGACTCCTTCATTTGCTGCTTCCGAAGCAGCTATGTACTCCGCTTCACATGTAGATCCTGCTACGACGCTTTGTTTAGAACTGCACCAACTTACAGCTCCACCGTTTAATGAAAACACGTATCCGGTTTGCGATTTAGAATCGTCCGGATCAGTGTCAAAGCTTGCATCGACGTAACCGTTTACGACTAGCTCTTTGTCACCTCCATATACGAGAAACATATCCTTAGTCCTTTTCGGGTATTTCAGGATGTTCTTGACCGCTGTCCAGTGATCCACTCCTGGATTACTTTGGTACCTTCCTGCCAAGCTTATTGCTAAGCATACGGCAGGTTTGGTACACAGCATTGCATACATGATAGAGCCTATGGCTGAAGCATAGGGAACATTTTTCATTTTCTCTCTATCTTCTGTTGTGGTCGGGCATTGAGTTTGACTCAACTTCACACCTTGTAGCACAGGCAAGAATCCTTTCTTTGCCTGATCCATTTTGAACTTTTTCAAAATTTTGTCAAGGTATGTGCTTTGTGAAAGTCCTATTAAGCGTCTTGATCTATCTCTATAGATCTTGATGCCCAATATGTAAGCAGCTTCACCGAGGTCTTTCATCGAAAAACTTTTATTCAAGTATCCTTTTATGCTATCCAGAAATTCTATATCATTTCCAATTAATAATATGTCATCTACATATAAAATTAGAAATGCTACAGAGCTCCCACTCACTTTCTTGTAAATACAGGCTTCTCCAAAAGTCTGTATAAAACCATATGCTTTGATCACACTATCAAAGCGTTTATTCCAACTCCGAGATGCTTGCACCAGTCCATAAATGGAACGCTGGAGCTTGCACACTTTGTCAGCACCTTCTGGATCAACAAAACCTTCCGGCTGCATCATATACAACTCTTCTTCTAGAAATCCATTCAAGAATGCAGTCTTGACATCCATTTGCCAAATTTCATAATCATGAAATGCAGCAATAGCTAACATGATTCGGACGGACTTAAGCATCACTACGGGTGAGAAAGTCTCATCGTAGTCAACCCCTTGAACTTGTCGAAAACCTTTTGCAACAAGTCGAGCTTTATAGACAGTTATATTACCATCAGCGTCAGTCTTCTTCTTAAAGATCCATTTATTCTCAATGGCTTGCCGATCATCGGGCAAGTCAACCAAAGTCCATAGTTTGTTTTCTTACATGGATCCCATCTCAGATTTCATGGCTTCTAGCCATTTTGCGGAATCCGGGCTCATCATCGCTTCCTCATAGTTCGTAGGTTCATCATGGTCAAGTAACATGACTTCCAGAATAGGATTACCGTACCATTCTGGTGCGGATCTTACTCTGGTAGACCTACGAGGTTCAGTAGAAACTTGATCTGAAGTTTCATGATCATTATCATTAGCTTCCTCACTAATTGGTGTAGTTGTCACAGGAACCGGTTCTCGTGATGAACTACTTTCCAATAAGGGAGTAGATACAGTTATCTCATCAAGTTCTACTTTCCTCCCACTCACTTCTTTCGAGAGAAACTCCTTCTCTAGAAAGGATCCATTCTTAGCAACGAATGTCTTGCCTTCGGATCTGTGATAGAAGGTGTACCCAATAGTCTCTTTTGGGTATCCTATGAAGACACATTTCTCCGATTTAGGTTCGAGCTTATCTGGTTGAAGTTTCTTCACATAAGCATCGCAGCCCCAAACTTTAAGAAACGACAACTTTGGTTTCTTGCCAAACCACAGTTCATAAGGCGTCGTCTCAACGGATTTTGATGGTGCCCTATTTAATGTGAATGCGGCCCTCTCTAAAGCATAACCCCAAAATGATAGCGGTAAATCAGTAAGAGACATCATAGATCGCACCATATCCAGTAAAGTACGATTACGACGTTCGGACACACCATTTCGTTGTGGTGTTCCAGGTGGCGTGAGTTGCGAAACTATTCCACATTGTTTCAAGTGTAGGCCAAACTCATAACTCAAATACTCTCCTCCACGATCAGATCGTAGAAACTTTATTTTCTTGTTACGATGATTTTCCACTTCACTCTGAAATTCTTTGAACTTTTTAAATGTTTCAGACTTGTGTTTCATCAAGTAGATATACCCATATCTGCTCAAATCATCTATGAAGGTGAGAAAATAACGATACCCGCCGCGAGCCTCAACATTTATTGGGCCACAAACATCAGTATGTATGATTTCCAACAAATCAGTTGCTCGCTCCATAGTTCCGGAGAACGGCGTTTTAGTCATCTTGCCTATAAGGCACGGTTCGCAAGTACCAAGTGATTCATAATCAAGTGATTCCAAAAATCCATCAGTATGGAGTTCCTTCATGCGTTTTACACCGATATGACCCAAACGACAGTGCCACAAATAAGTTGCACTACCACTATTAACTCTGCATCTTTTGGTTTCAACACTATGAATATGTGTATCACTATTATAGAGATTTAATAAAAATAGACCACTCTTCAAGGGTGCATGACCATAAAAGATATTACTCATATAAATAGAACAACCATTATTCTCTGATTTAAATGAATAACCGTCTCGCATCAAACAAGATCCAGATATAATGTTCATGCTCAACGCTGGCACCAAATAACAATTATTCAGGTCTAAAACTAATCCTGAAGGTAGATGTAGAGGTAGCGTGCCAACCGCGATCACATCGACTTTGGAACCGTTTCCCACGCGCATCGTCACCTCGTCCTTGGCCAGTTCTCGCTTATTCCGTAGTCCCTGTTTCGAGTTGCAAATATTAGCAACAGAACCAGTATCAAATACCCAGGTGCTACTACGAGCTCTAGTTAGGTACACATCAATAACATGTATATCACATATACCTTTGTTCGCTTTGCCATCCTTCTTATCCGCCAAATACTTGGGGCAGTTCCTCTTCCAGTGACCAGTCTGCTTGCAGTAGAAGCACTCAGTTTCAAGCTTAGGTCCAGACTTGGGTTTCTTCTCTTGAGCAGCAACTTGCTTGCTGTTCTTCTTGAAGTTCCCCTTCTTCTTCCCTTTGCCCCTTTTCTTGAAACTAGTGGTCTTGTTGACCATCAACACTTGATGCTCCTTCTTGATTTCTACCTCCGCAGCTTTTAGCATTGCGAAGAGCTTGGGAATAGTCTTGTTCATCCCTTGCATATTATAGTTCATCACAAAGCTCTTGTAGCTTGGTGGCAGTGATTGGAGAATTCTGTCAATGACGCTATCATCCGGAAGATTAACTCCGAGTTGAATCAAGTGACTATTATACCCAGACATTTTGAGTATATGCTCACTAACAGAACTATTCTCCTCCATCTTGCAGCTGTAGAACTTATTGGAGACTTCATATCTCTCAATCCGGGCATTTGCTTGAAATATTAACTTCAACTCCTGGAACATCTCATATGCTCCATGACGTTCAAAACATCGTTGAAGACCCGGTTCTAAGCCGTAAAGCATGGCACACTGAACTATAGAGTAGTCATCAGCTTTGCTCTGCCAGACGTTCTTAACATCGTCAGTTGCATCAGCAGCAGGCCTGGCACCCAGCGGTGCTTCCAGGACGTAAGTCTTCTGTGCAGCAATGAGGATAATCCTCGGGTTACGGACCCAGTCCGTGTAATTGCTACCATCATCTTTCAACTTTGCTTTCTCAAGGAACGCATTAAAATTCAACGGAACAACAGCATGAGCCATCTATCTACAAACAAACATAGACAAGCAAAATACTATCAGGTACTAAGTTCATGATAAATTTAGGTTCAATTAATCATATTACTTAAGAACTCCCACTTAGACAGACATCTCTCTAGTCATCTAAGTGATCACGTGATCCAAATCAACTAAACCATAACCGATCATCACGTGAGATGGAGTAGTTTTCAATGGTGAACATCACTATATTGATCATATCTACTATATGATTCACGCTCGACCTTTCAGTCTCCGTGTTCCGAGGCCATATCTGCATATGCTAGGCTCGTCAAGTTTAACCTGAGTATTCCACGTGTGCAAAACTGTCTTGCACCCGTTGTAGATGGACGTAGAGCTTATCACACCCGATCATCACGTGGTGTCTGGGCACGACGAACTTTGGCAACGGTGCATACTCAGGGAGAACACTTCTTGATAATTTTAGTGAGAGAACATCTTAAAATGCTACCGTCAATCAAAGCAAGATAAGATGCATAAAGGATAAACATCACATGCAATCAATATAAGTGATATGATATGGCCATCATCATCTTGTGCTTGTGATCTCCATCTCCAAAGCACCGTCGTGATCACCATCGTCACTGGCGCGACACCTTGATCTCCATCATAGCATCGTTGTCGTTACGCCATCTATTGCTTCTACGACTATCGCTACCGCTTAGTGATAAAGTAAAGCAATTACAGGGCGTTTGCACTTCATACAATAAAGCGACAACCATATGGCTCCAGCCAGTTGCCGATAACTTTGGTTACAAAACATGATCATCTCATACAATAAAATATAGCATCACGTCTTGACCATATCACATCACAACATGCCCTGCAAAAACAAGTTAGACGTCCTCTACTTTGTTGTTGCAAGTTTTACGTGGCTGCTACGGGCTTAGCAAGAACCGTTCTTACCTACGCATCAAAAACCACAACGATAGTTTGTCAAGTTGGTGATGTTTTAACCTTCGCAAGGACCGGGCGTAGCCACACTCGATTCAGCTAAAGTGAGAGAGACAGACAGACACCCGCCGGTCACCTTTAAGCAACGAGTGCTCGTAGCGGTGAAACCAGTCTCGCGTAAGCGTACGCGTAATGTTGGTCCGGGCCGCTTCATCTCACAATACCGTCGAACCAAAGTATAACATGCTGGTAAGCAGTATGACTTATATCGCCCACAACTCACTTGTGTTCTACTCATGCATATGACATCTACGCATAAAACCAGGCTCGGATGCCACTGTTGGGGAACGTAGTAATTTCAAAAAAAATCCTACGCACACGCAATATCATGGTGATGGCATAGCAACGAGAGGGGAGAGTGTTCGTCCACGTACCCTCGTAGACCATAAGCGGAAGCGTTATGACAACGCGGTTGATGTAGTCGTACGTCTTCACGATCCAACCGATCCAAGCACCGAACGTACGGCACCTCCGAGTTCAGCACACGTTCAGCTCGATGACGATCCCCGGGCTCCGATCCAGCAAAGCTTCGGGGATGAGTTCCGTCAGCACGACGGCGTGGTGACGATGATGATGTTCTACCGGCGCAGGGCTTCGCCTAAACTCCGCGACGATATGACCGAGGTGGAATATGGTGGAGGGGGGCACCGCACACGGCTAAGGAACGATCCGTAGATCAACTTGTGTGTCTATGGGGTGCCCCCTGCCCCCGTATATAAAGGAGGGAGGGGGAGGCCGGCCGGCCCCTTTGGGCGCCCCAAGGGAGGAGGAATCCTCCTCCTAGTAGGAGTAGGACTCCTCCTTTCCTACTCCTACTAGGAGGGGGAAGGAAGGGGGAGAGGGGGAAGGAAAGAGGGGGGGCGCCGCCCCCCTCCTAGTCCAATTCGGACCAGAGGGTGGAGGGGGCGCGCGGCCCATGCTGGCCGCCCCTCTCTCCTTTCCCCTAAGGCCCGTAAGGCCCAATACTCTCCGGGCGGGTTCCGGTAACCCCCCCGGCACTCCGATTTTCTCCGAAATCACCCGGAACACTTCCGGTGTCCGAATATAGTCGTCCAATATATCAATCTTTATGTCTCGACCATTTCGAGACTCCTCGTCATGTCCATGATCACATCCGGTACTCCGAACAAACTTCGGTACATCAAAACTTATAAACTCATAATAAAACTGTCATCGTAACGTTAAGCGTGCGGACCCTACGGGTTCGAGAACTATGTATACATGACCTAGAACAATTCTCGGTCAATAAGCAATAGCGGGACCTGGATGCCCATATTGGTTCCTACATATTCTACGAAGATCTTTATCGGTCAAACCGCATAACAACATACGTTATTCCCTTTGTCATCGGTATGTTACTTGCCCGAGATTTGATCGTCGGTATCCAATACCTAGTTCAATCTCGTTACCGGCAAGTCTCTTTACTCGTTCTGTAACACATCATCTTATAACTAACTCATTAGTTACAATACTTGCAAGGCTTAGGTGATGAGTATTACCGAGAGGGCCCAGAGATACCTCTCCGCCAATCGGAGTGACAAAACCTAATCTCGAATTATGCCAACTCAACATGTACCTTCGGAAACACCTGTAGAACACCTTTATAATCACCCAGTTACGTTGTGACGTTTGGTAGCACACAAAGTGTTCTTTCGGTAAATGGGAGTTGCACAATCTCATAGTTGCAGGAACTTTGTATAAGTCATGAAGAAAGCAATAGCAATATACTAAATGATCAAGTGCTAGGCTAACGGAATGGGTCATGTCAATCACATCATTATCCTAATGATGTGATCCCATTAATCAAATGACAACACATGTCTATGGTTAGGAAATATAACCATCTTTGATTAATGAGCTAGTCAAGTAGAGGCATACTAGTGACTTTATGTTTGTCTATGTATTCACACATGTATCATGTTCCCGGTTAATACAATTCTAGCATGAATAATAAACATTTATCATGATATGAGGAAATAAATAATAACTTTATTATTGCCTCTAGGGCATATTTCCTTCATTACCTTCTATCAATGGAAAGATATGATCTCAAGTGTATTCATGAAAAAAAAGATTTTAGTATCCACGCAAGTTCAAATCACGATCTTATTGCTACCTAGGAGTAGTTGACACATAACAACTACTCCCTCCGTCCCTATATTTACAGTGTGTCCCCATGTTTTTTGATTTTACTTTGACCATCAGTTTGGTGAATATCTCGTTTGCAGGAGGAGGCGGCGGTATGACTTTGTCCGTTGAATGAGCATTGTGTGCTACCTGGTTCAGCATCCACATACACTACCATTTTTTTTGTTTATAGAAAAATCACTTTTTGCCTCCCATGTAGAGCATCCTAGGGTCTTTACCATGGCCCTGGCTCAATGGCTAAGGGGTGCTATGTGTCCCTTGATTGATCCCTTCAAATTCAGGACATGCTTCATCGCATACTCCGCATCTGCTAGGACCGCCTGCATGATTATCGTTTCATCCCCATATTCGTCCTCCTCATCTGATAGGGACGACTCCATGAAGTTGTTGTAGACGTACTCATTGTCCGAATCCATCGAATTTGCTTCAAAGTATTAATGTAAAGAAAAAATTGCCAACAATTTGCTATGGCATTTGGCCTAACACTTGTAGGGTGTGGTATTCGTCATGGACGACAGCTGCAGGGGGGAGGGTATCTGGGCAGCGGACGGAAGAGGGGGAAGGGGGACGACAGCGGAGGCAAAGCAGGCCGACAAGGCTTGGGCGGGTGGTTGGGGTGGAGGTCCGACAAGGCTCGGGCGGGTGGTTGGGGTGGTACAACGACAACGGCGGCGTGAGAGGAAGCAGATATAGAGCAAGGGGGAAATAGTGAAGCGAGAAAGACACGGCTTCGGGTGAGGTTTTTTGTGGGCCAAGGGTATCGGAGTTCTACTTGGCGGAGGTATAGACTCGTCAAGCCCCTGCATTTTGCATCTGGTTTGCGGGAATTCGGTTGCGTGTACTACTAGAAGATGTTGTATAGGGATAGGAAAGGTGTTTAACTTGTATCTCTTCTTATCCCTTCTTCTGTTCTATCTCCTCAAACCTCCTGTACCCAACGTGATCGATCTCCTCTCGATCTATTCTTGTAAGCCACGGCACCCATCATATATATACAACCGCGGCCCGAGCAAAGGGTTCAACGCTTCCTTCTAGTTTTACATGGTAACAGAGCCTCTTCCTCGACAGATCGAATAGAGATCGCATCTTGCTACCCCAGGCGATCGCAACTATGTCCACCACCTCCTCCGCCATGACGCCGAGCACCATGGGTGCCCTCACCACCGACGCCTCCTCCTCCATCTTTGCATCTTCGTCCACCTCCACCCCCACCAACTCCTTCCTCGGATCGCCGCCACAAGAGAAGCTGACGAGAGGTAACTTCCTCCTCTGGAAGGCCGTCGTCCTACCCAGATCAAGGGCGCGCAGATGGAGCACCATATTGACGCGAAGAGCCCTGCGCCGCCGCCCACCCTCACCGTTACCAAGAACGGCAAAGAAGAACAGGTGGTGAACTTTGCCAGATCCCTCTGGTACGCACAGCAGCAGCAACTCCAGGGTTACTTGATGGGCTCCCTCTCCCGCGACATCCTTGCACAGGTGGCCACACTCCAGACGCCGGCAGAAGTCTGGCGCGCCATCCATGACATGTTCGCCGCCCAAAGCCAAGCGCAAGCCATCAACACTTGCATCGAGCTTACGAACCTGCAAAAAGGTAACACGACTATGACAGAGTATCTTGGCAAGATTAAGAGCCTCACCGATGAAGTTGCATGCACTGCCGCCACGCTCTCCGATCCGGAGATCGTATCCAAGATCTTGGCCGGACTGGACATGGAGTCGTCTCGGCCCTTGCTGCTCGGGTGGAGCCGATCACCGTCCAGGAGCTATATAGCCAGCTCCTGAGCTTCGACGCCCGCCTCAGTCTCCTTCATGGCGCCGCTTTTCGCCAATCTTCTGCCAACGCCGCCTCGCGCGGACGCGGCCGTGGACGCGGTCACCACGCGCAACGCGGCGGTGGGCGAGGCGCGGCAACTCCCAGGGCGACAACAGCTACACCAACAACTACGACAACACAGGAGGCGGCAGCTACAACAACCCCTCCAACAGAACAGGGGGTGGTGGCTTCAACAACAACACTAGCCGCCGCCCCTCCTCCTCCTCACGCAGCCGCCCTCGCTGCCAACTCTGCAAGAAGGCCGGCCATGAGGTCATGGACTGCTGGCACTGTTATGATGAAGACTTCGTTCCAGATTCTCGTCAGGTTGCTACAGCTATGCGTGATCAAGGAGGAGAAGGAGTGTGGTATGTTGACTCAGGCGCTACGGATCATGTCACAAGCGAGCTAGAGCAACTTGCTCTTCGTGAGAAATATCACGGCAATGATCAGATTCACACCGCAAGCGGTGGAGGTATGGATATTAGACACATTGGTCAAGCTTTTATTAATTCCCCTATGCTTAAACGTGATCTAGTCTTAAAAGATGTTCTTCATGTTCCTCAAGCCGATAAAAATCTTGCCTCTATGTCTCGTTTAGCCACTGATAATAATGTCTTCTTTGAAACTCACCCTCGTTACTTTTTTATCAAGGATCGGGCAACGAGGGAACTTCTACACCACGGTAGATGCATTGGCGGCCTCTACCCCATCACATCCGGAGCACTTAGTCGCAATCATCGTCAGGTCTACTCCGTCATTAAGCCCTCCTTGGCAAGGTGGCATCAACGTTTAGGACATCCTTCCTCGGTCATAGTTAAGCAAGTAGTCAATAAAGGCAAACTTTCTTTGTCACGTAGTCCTATTAGTGATTCGGTTTGTGAAGCTTGTCAATGTGCCAAGAGTCACCAACTTCCCTATCCTAAGTCTAGTAGTGTTTCTCAAGCTCCTTTAGAGCTTATTTTCAGTGATGTATGGGGACATGCCCGAGATTCTTTTGGCAGAAAAAAAATATTATGTCAGTTTTATCGATGATTACAACAAGTTTACTTGGATTTATTTACTTAAGTATAAATCTGAAGTCTTTTCTATATTCCAAGAGTTTCAATAACTTGTTGAAAGACACTTTGACAGAAAAATCTTAACAGTCCAAAGTGACTGGGGAGGGGAGTATTAGAAGCTCAACTCCTTCTTTCGTAGTATAGGCATTGCACACCATGTGTCTTGTCCTCATGCTCATCAACAGAATGGCTCTGCCGAGCGTAAACATCGCCACATTGTTGAAGTTGGCCTCTCTCTACTTACTCATGCCTCCATGCCTCTTAAGTATTGGGATGAAGCTTTCATCACTGCCACATATCTTATTAATCGTTTGCCTAGCAAAGTTATTGAAAATTCTACTCCGTTGGAACGTCTTTATCATCAAAAACCAGACTATAATTCCCTCAAAACCTTCGGGTGTGCATGCTATCCCAATCTTCGTCCATACAATCATCATAAGCTTGAGTTTCATTCTACTCAATGCGTTTTTCTTGGCTACAGCAATCTCCACAAAGGCTACAAGTGCCTAGAAATTGCTACTAGACGTATTTATATTTCTAGAGATGTTGTCTTTGATGAAAATCTTTTTCCATTTGCCAAGCTTCATCCAAATGCAGGCGCTCTCCTTCGTGCTGAAATAGCCCTTCTTCCTGATCACGGGGGTGAATTAACTAAAGCTGATCATGTGAAAAATTCCACAAAGAATTGTTTTTCTGCAGATTCTGGCCGTCATTTTATGTGTGCAGGTCTGGACGAAAAAGGCACAGGATCCAACACTGATTCAGCTGGCAGCGGCGCCGGATCCCAGGTTGATTCGCACGTCAGAGCTGCTGCACCTGACGGCGCGCGATCCCAGGAGGATAGCTCTCCCCTGCATGCATCTCCTCGCACGCCAGTGGCCAACCGAGTGGACCCCGCCTGTCCCGATGCGCGGTTGGCTGAGGCCGCCAGCCCAGGCACGGGTGCACGCGTGCGCGTGGCCGACAGCCCCCTCCAGGTGGACCCCGTCAGCCCAGACACGGGCGGACCGCGCGCCACTTGTCCGCAGGAAGACGAGGCGCGGGACGCGATGACTGATTCCGTTGGCGATAGGAGGTCGCCTGCGCCTGTGCCGACAGGATCAGAAGCAGGTGCAGAATCCTCCTTGGATCTGGTGCCTGGATCCTCTGTGGATAATTCTGCAGTTTGTTCTCAGGCTCCTCGTCGACACACTCGATCACAGTCAGGTATCGTCAAAAATAAAGAGTACAATGATGGTACGGTACGTTATGATCCTGTCAAACGTGCTTTCCTTACTAGTGTTGGAGAACCAGTTAATTTGCATGATGCTCTAGGTCATAAAAAATGGAAAGCAGTTATGGATAATGAATATGATGCGCTCATGAAAAATAGAACTTGGCACTTAGTACCCTCAAGGAAGGGCATCAATGTCATAGATTGCAAATGGGTCTATAAGATAAAAAGAAAATCTGATGGAAGCATAGACAGATACAAGGCTAGGTTAGTTGCCAAAGGGTTTAAACAGAGATTTGGTATTGATTATGAAGATACATTTAGTCCTGTTGTTAAGGCAGCTACCATTCGACTTGTATTGTCTATTGCTATTTCCAGAGGTTGGAGTTTACGACAGCTAGATGTTCAGAACGCGTTTCTTCATGGTGTTCTTGAGGAAGAAGTGTTCATGCGGCAGCCACCTGGATATGAGAGTCAAAGCATGCCAAATCATGTCTGTAAGTTGGATAAAGCTCTGTATGGTTTGAAACAGGCCCCAAGAGCTTGGTACTCAAGGTTGAGCATGCAGTTACAACAACTTGGGTTTACACCATCAAAAGCAGATACTTCATTGTTCCTTTATCATAAGGGTAATATCACTATATTTGTACTTGTTTATGTTGATGATATAATTGTTGCAAGTTCAAGTTCAGATGCTACCACTTGTTTGCTTAAAGATCTTAAATTGGAGTTTGCTCTTAAGGATTTGGAAGATCTTCACTATTTCCTTGGCATAAGGTCAAGCAGGTTAAGGATGGTATTCTTCTTACTCAGGAAAAATATACTACTGACATACTCAGAAGAGTAGGGATGCAACATTGTAAGCCTGTAAGCACACCAATTTCAACTTCTGAGAAACTTACTCTTGAAAGTGGAGAAGCTCTTGGACCAGAGGATGCAACTAATTACAGAAGTGTTGTGGGTGCTTTGCAATATTTGACTCTTACACGTCCTGATATTTTTTACTCTGTGAATAAGGTATGTCAGTATTTACATGCACCTAGAACAACTCATTGGACTGCAGTCAAAAGGATTTTAAGGTAACTTAAGTTTTCTGAAGGACTTGGGCTTCAAATTACCAAATCTCCATCTCTGCTTGTTACTGCTTACTCTGATGCAGACTGGGCTGGGTGTGCTGATGATACAAGATCCACAGGTGGTTTTGCTGTGTTTCTGGGAACTAATCTTATATCCTGGAGTGCAAGAAAACAGGCTACTGTCTCACGATCAAGTACAGAGGCTGAATATAAAGCTTTGGCAAATGCTACAGCTGAAGTAATGTGGATACAGACTTTGCTTTATGACCTTGGAATCAAGGCTCCACAAGCTGCAAGACTATGGTGTGATAATATTGGTGCAACCTATCTTTCAGCCAATCCTGTTTTTCATGCACGCACTAAACATATTGAAGTTGATTTCCACTTTGTCAGAGAAAGGGTAGCTCGAAAGCTCCTTGATATTCGGTTTGTACCTACTGGAGATCAACTTGCTGATGACTTCACAAAACCTCTCACCATGAGGAGATTGGATGAGTTCAAGTACAATCTTAACCTTGCAAAAGTTTCTTGAGGTTTAGATTGAGGGGGAGTATTAGAAGGTGTTGTATAGGGATAGGAAAGGTGTTTAACTTGTATCTCTTCTTATCCCTTTTTCTGTTCTATCTCCTCAAACCTCCTGTACCGAACGTGATCGATCTCCTCTCGATCTATTCTTGTAAGCCACGGCACCCATCATATATATACAACCGCGGCCCGAGCAAAGGGTTCAACGCTTCCTTCTAGTTTTATGGACTCGTCCCTGGAGATATGCGGCACCGGGTTGTATAGCAAAAATTGTCTGGACACGTCGGTCCAAATGTTTGCGTGGTTTTTGCTGTTACGACGTTGGAGATGTCGTTAGTAAAGGAGTATATGTAAATGCAGCCGCGTATAAAAGGATTTATGTGTAGACCTTACAAGTTAGGTATCCACACCGCGGAATCAGTACCATCACCAAGTCGCTTCCTCAACCGTGATGTGCTCGATAAGTTCTTCGTACTTTGCCCTCGCTCCCGCGTCACAAATCATTCCAAAAATCAAGCAGTTTTTTTTAATAACCACATCATATATTTCATTAGACAACTGTTTCACAAAGGGTTTTACTTCCTAGGCGACCGACCGCTAGAGCGCTCGATCCTAATCTTTTCTCTTCCCCTGATTCGAACGGTGGGGGCCCGGGCGCGTGGCACTTTTCCCCCTCAATTAACCAAAACAAAAAAGATTAGGGCCTGTCTGAAATCGGCCGTTGAAACGCGCGCGCGTCAGATAGCAACACCCTTCACAAAGAGCACACATGTAGTCATTACAGGAGATCTACATAAATGTCTTGCAATATTACATCAAATATTTCATAAAAAGTAAAACTTGAATTTCACTTCGGCAGAATCTTGTGCCATGCCAAAACGTTGCCCACAATCGTCCTCCTCTGCCGCCGGCAACGCCAAAACTCACGCCGTTTTCTGAACCGTAAAAAACGCACGGTTCCTCACTCTGAAGCCGGCACGTATGCGGCTGTGGTGCCCGTCGACGTCGACGACGGCAACCGGGCCGAGAGCAACGGGCGTGTGCGCCAGCTGCAGCCCTGCCATCCATCCCCCGCGCGCCACCTCGAAGCAACCCGGGACTCGGTCGCGCCGACGGACCAAATTAACCCCTCGCTCGATTATTGCCGTGGGGGCTGCCCCGCTCCTCCACCTCCTTTTCGCCGTCCCGGTCCCTTTCGACCTCGATCACCAATCCACGTCGAAGCCCCTGCAACCAAGGGGACGAATAAATTGGCGATCGGTAGGTGCCGCCGTGCCGCTGCTCCACTCGTGGAGCATCCGACCGCACCTAGCCTGTGCCGCGTGCCGTACGCAGCATCCGACACGCCACACCACGTACGATCTACACACTTTTCTTCGTGCTCGCAGCCTCGAGCTCGAGTGCGTGCCCTCGATCGCTGTCCACGGGCGCGAGGAACGCACACGAAACGCGCGCGCACCGGACAGACTCGCCGATCGTGTGCGTGCGTGATATCTCTCCGAATCGCCGGTAGGAACCCGTAATGATTCCCATCCATCATCATGGAGAAGGCGTGTGTGTGGTGGAATCACCCGGCCTGACGGTAATAATAACGGACAGTGATCAGTCGAGAGAGCAATAATTCGCGGATGCTCGTTTCGTCCACGGCCAGCCATTTGATTCGCTCCGACTAAATGCGATGGTTCCACGTGTGGTGGTGCTGGAAGCTATGGTGCCGTTTGCTTGCGCCGGTGGTGCAGCCGTAGGTCCGGGAGAACGATCACGGTTGAATATGTGAATTCTGATCGACCGATACAGAGAAACGTAACTGTTATCAACTTGGAGGTCGTCACTGCCCATCTACACCGACACTGATTGACAAGCCTGTCATGCTAGCTGCACGATCAAAGCTTCCGTGTGCATATACCTGCTTATCACTTATCAGGCACTCCTACTGTGTTGCTAGAGTTTGTAGGTCGGAACCGCTTCTCTTTTTAGAAATATTCAAATTACTTTTGTTGATGTACCGAAAAAAAGTAATCGACTATCTACTAGTACAACAAGTTTTGTTCGGCTCCAGCGAGGGAGGGGCAATAACGGAGGCGCGCCTTCGACTCGCTTCAGTGGTTGTAGTCGTCGTTAGGTGGTATACGTATCTGGATGCAATTTTTATTATTCTTGCTGTTCGTTGCACTGCGATGATTGATAATGAATAGATTGAAAGTTTTTTTGTAAAAAAGAGAGAGAAAGATGAAGGACACGTTCTAGAAAAAATAAAAAATAAAAGATGAAGAACTGAAACAATACTTGTAGACAAAGAAAAACTGAACAACTGTTCATATGTCCTTTAGTAACAAGTACTCCATCCTTTTCTAAATATAAGTCTTTTTAGATATTTCAATGTGGATTACACACGGAGCAAAATGAATGAATCGACATTTCTAAATATGTCTATATACATCCATATGTAGTTTGTATTGAAATATTTTAAAAGACTTGTGTTTAGAAACAGAGGTAGTATATATATAATGCATATCGCTGTACAACACACAATCAACCATGTGTCTTCCTCCTTGATGCCAACTACTGCTTTCCCTGGGCTAATATGTGAAGTGCGAGTAGATTAGAGTTTTTCTTTTAGAAAGATCCAGCGATTCGCTGGCTTCACCGAATTAAGCAGAGAGCGGATTGAAAAACATGGGTACGATCCGAAGATCAAGGAAAAAGTTCAGAGAAAAGGAAAAGCCAGAAAACAATGCAAGGCCGATCTCTCGCACCGGATCCCTGAAAGATGTTTCAAGGCATTTCATGCTTGCCAAACGCCATAGGTCCAGGGCCTGCCTGATGGCCGCCATCACATCAATGACCAATAGTGATTTCTCCCTGGAGGTGCAGTTGTTGTGCTCCTGTCATTTCTCCCATGTTACCATAATAATCATCGACTTGGTTCCCCTTCTTTTGTCGGCGGCAGCAGAGTCGATGATGGCCATTGTCAAAACTAGGACAAAATCATTGTTTTGACCATTTTTCTTAACTTAAGCATGAACTGACCCCACTTTGTAATTGTAAAACTTCATGATTTGACCTTTTCTGTACCGCCACCGTCCTTGACGGTATGGTAGCACATGCACATCCTACCGCCGAGGCCTTTGGCGGTAGGACTTACTTGCACCGTCACACCCGTTCGGTACGAAAAATACCCTACTGCACCTCTAGGGACATGCATGCAACTATAATAGGGGCATGCATGTAATAAACATAGGTCAAGACCCTACAGACCATGGCGGTAGGGTAACACATCCTACCCCAAGGACAATGGCGGTAGGGTCTTTTCCATACCAAACGGGCATGATAGCATACGTACATCCTACCACCAAAGGCCTTGGCGGTAGGATGTGTTATCTTACCATCAAGAACAACGACGGTAAAAAAGGCCAGATCATGAAATTTTTGGAAAGTAGGGTCTGATCATGCTTAAGTTAAGAAGAAGGGTCAAAACAGTGATTTCGTCCTCAAATCCGTCATGGTCCTTCGTTAATACCAGGTTGTGGGGGTTAGGGCACCACAACTGCCCTCCCCCGTAGGGACACCCTCTCCTGGTCATGGCAACATGGCACATCCAGAAGAGGTGAAAAGTGGACTCGAGGCTCCACATGCAGAGACGGCAGAAGTAACCATTGGGCCATTCCCTATGCCGCAGTCGATCATTGCACCAGATGCAGTCTTGATGGAGAAGCCAACTGAAGATCTTCATCTTGCCTGACACCTATGCCACCCAGAAGATGACCTTGTAAGTGGAAGACATGGTTCCATGGAATTGCATGCGGTGATGAGTCATTAAGTACTCGTCAAAGCTTTCAAATTTTGAGGTAATCGTGTCCAATGCCTCGTTCGACAACTCGATGTTTGTTTCCTAGATTCCCTCCAAAGCTTGATAAAATCAGGGGTGAGCTCGGAGACATCTCCCATGGAAGAGGTCCTAAACACAAGCGTGGTTCATCAACACCAACGCGAGTGATCTATCTTTCTGCTTGCGTGCTTGAAGAGGTTGGGGAAGAACAAACAGAGGGAGCGACGCTCAGGCATACACATTGCCATAATTGGATGTGTTGTAGTTCCCAATAGACACCTTGGTGGCATGCACATTTCAAGAACGTGGATGTGTTGTCGTTCGCAATAGATACCTTGGTGGTGAAGCCGAAGAGCACTCGATCAACAGACTCATACGGCGTCTCTATGTCAAGTTTTTGACCTAGGAACGCTCGTAGTGGTGCCAGGCGAGCCATAACCACCGTGGACACAATGCCTCGCTGAAGCGTTGGAGATCGCGGATGCCAAGCCCGACACAGTCGACTGCAGAGCACACCTTGGGACAACTAACCTTGTAGCTGCATCCCAAAAGCTCCTTCATTGGCGCCCATAGGAAACGTTGTCTCACCTTGTCGACGACCTTGAAGAATTTCTTTCGGGTCGCGCAACATCGTATATGAAAATGTCGGCATAACGCTAAGCACGCAACGAACTAGTACCACCAACCGACATGAGGCGACCTTTCCATCCCACAAGTTTCGCCATAATTCTATCTAGGATGAACTGCAGATGCACCTGACGAATTCTCATGATGGTTATGGGGACACTTAGGTATTGATACATTCACACCTGATTGAGGCCATCGAAGATTTCTGCGGTTGATACGTAGCTCCGAGGCCTCGCCGAAGTGGAGCAAGATGTCAAGCGGTGTGTCAATCTCTAGGTTGGCAAAGATGATGTCGTCGGCATCATTACTCTTATATACGTCGCCGGGCTGCTACTACGATTTCTGCAACCACTAGGCTACTTCCGGTTAGCTTCTTTTGAGTTCTGATATGGATTCATTGCATATATTGTTGTTGCCATGACAATGGACAAATAGATTAGTGCAAATTTGAATCATACATCAGCCTGAACATCTCATTGCCCCCTTGCCATGATGCTACTTCTGCAACTAGGCATGTAACATCAAAATTTACTCTCAGATTTGTATGTGCAACTGACTAGCTTGACAATAAATGGATGCAACCCTAATTTTTCTCACAATGTTCTACTAGTATTAACCATCTCAAGACCGATCAATCCCAAGTAGATTTACTCGTCAGCACTAGTCCACCACGTGGTATATAGCGAGCAAGAGGTAATAATGTGGATCACAAAATCATTATTACCTCTTGCTCGCTATATATGGTACTCGATCGTCATTTTTCCTTTTCATGAGCTATGTGTCGATACCTCTTGACACTGTGTTGTTTGAGGTATATATTTTGTGAATTGATATATTGTGCTTTATAAAAAAATAACTAAAGCAAAAAATTGAAATAGAGAGTTGTATTAATTAAGTAGAGAAAACATAGTTTGTACAATCGCGCAAGGCCACACTCAACACGCAGGTTCGCATTGTACCTCGCATAACCCCACCATGCAACTCTCTACCCCCAAATTTGATGGCTTGAAATTCCTTCGCAATCGCTCCAATTTCCGATCTATCAACAGATGAGGGGATGAGCGCCTTTGCCACCGAACTGCAATCCGTCTCAATGATTAGGGGTAAATCTGTAGCCGACACCGCATTCCGTAGTCCTTCTAGGCAAGCCATGGCTTCCGCAAAGTCCGCTCCATTGCATCGCGATATATAATCCCAAGCTGATAAAATAATTCCTCCATCATGGTCTCGAATCACAGCGCCCCACACTCCACTCCTACTTTCCTCCAGAAAACTTCCATCAACATTGACCTTGGCCCATCCAAGCTCTGGCTTTTCCATCATTTTTCCTTTGTATTATCATGTTGTTGCACGTTTGGTAACTTAACCATAGGACTTTCCCTTTTCGATCTATCTTAGAATTCCCGTCTGCAATCAAACGAAGGTTTACAAGGTAGTTTTGCAGAAAATGAGCAGAATGGGAGATTTTCGCCTTACCTTTTGCGAAGATTGCATCATTTCTATGGTGTCAAACACGACACCAAAATAGCACAAATTTTTGTGTCATATCTTCACTCACCTTAGCTAGCAGGACCGGGACCAAATCCCTTCCGGTGTATTCTATTTCATGCTCGGGGGGGGGGGGGGGGGGGGGGGGGAGTTCCATACATCCTTTAGTTCGTGCTAAAGGACCCTTGCAAATGTGCATCATTGTGCCATATGGAAGCTTGTTTCATCATCTACCCCACATATATTACAAATTGGGCTGAGGCCTGGGATGCGTTGAAATCTATTAGTTTGAATTCAGTTGCAAGTCTTCATGTAAAGATACACACTTTTTGGGGCACATTTGTCTTCCAGATATTATTCCAAATACTTCGATCCCCTGAGGTATTGTGGCTGGATCAAATCATCTCAAAATTCCTTTCATGAATGGCTAGCCAGTGTGCGCTACGAACAGTATGAACGTTAAGCACAATGGTACAAAATAATTGTCAAAAACTTTGTTTTCTAGAATAAGAAGTCTAATATATGTGAATGTACAACTGAACTTAATCACAAATGATTTTATCAATCGCATTAATGCATATTATTATAAAAATATTTGGGGTTTATAGTTGGATAGGTAGGCCGAAAACAATGAAAAAATGATAGTTTTTTAAAGAAAATTATTCCCTGGTAGATTTGCTTGTTACATGATAATAAACAGATCAGTGGAATTAAATATATTGCATTGACGTGATTTTCATGATTGGGAAGGTCGACTTTATTCATTGTCCTAGAGAAGCCAATAGTGTTGCTCATTAGCTAGCTAGGCATAGTTTTTTGAAAAAATTATCGTGTAATTGGGACGACGATCCCCCTAGCTGGTTATACTCGAAGCTTGTGGATGATGTAATGTTGCTTAATAATCAATAGAGCTAGCCATGATGGAATTCCCTCAAAATAAATATATTGCATGTAAAAATAGTAGTGTACTGACGACTGTTGTTCAAATTTATAATGTGTGTATTCCCGGTTCAGCTGTGGTGTATTTTTTCAAACATGGTTAGACATCTGTTTCATGGAACATTGGCGAGATCAAATGTTCTCACCTATCGGTACAGATACTAAGCTCCCAAAAAATGAGAGCCTCAGGTGAGTCGGGGTAAGTGTAGGCGGTATGTGGGCTTGGTTTTGGGGATTTTTTTCCTCCCAAATCCCTCACGTCCATTATCTTATTGAGATCCTCTTCTCCTAGCGGCTACCGTCCCACTGCTTTCCCCTTCCTCCAGTGCTGACTTCCTCCTCTTCATCTGCGGTCTGCCCCCGTCTCCCGCCGTTGCGCCCGCATCGGGCCTTCTCCGTGCTGCGGCCCCGTACCCCACCTCCCGAACCGCCTTCCCGCTTCCCCGCCCCCGCTCCTCTGCGTTGCTATGTCGGCCGCTGAGACCTGCCATTGTTGCGGCACCGCGCCTTGGCTGGATGGAGCGAGAGAGACGACCAGGCAGGCAGGCACCCTCGCCATCACGTTCATGGTGGCCTTGCTCCTGATTTCACCTCTTCCTCGTGCTAGGGTTGCGAGGCCATGGCAGAAGGTCATGGAGGTCATGCCGGAAGGAGGTGGCGGAACTTTGCAGTCCAGGTCTTGCAGAAATACTCGTGGAGAAAGAGGCCAAAGAGATTGAAGGTGAGGAAGCTCGCTTTATTTCTTTGTTCAGGAACACCCCCCTACTATGATTCAGTTTTTTCTGAACAAATTACACGTACAAAAGATGCTTGATGAAATGGTCGTAACGCCAAACGACGGTTGATGACCCACAAGTGTAGGGGATCTATCGTAGTCCTTTTGATAAGTAAGAGTGTCGAACCCAACGAGGAGCAGAAGGAAATGATAAGCGGTTTTCAGTAAGGTTTTCTCTGCAAGCACTGAAATAGTAGGTAATAGATAGTTTTGTGATAAGATAAATAGTAACGAGCAAAAAGTAAATAAAGTAAATAAAGTGCAGCAAGGTGGCCCAATCCTTTATGTAGCAAAGGATAAGCCTGGACAAATTCTAATAATGAGGAAGGAGCTCCCGAGGACACATTGGGAATTATCGTCAAGCTAGTTTCATCATGTTCATAAGATTCATGTTCAGTACTTTAATAATTTGATATGTGGGTGGACCGGCACTTGGGTACTGCCCTAACATGGACAAGCATCTCACTTATGATTAACCCCTATTGCAAGCATCCGCAACTACAAAAAGGAGTATTAAGGTAAACCTAACCACATCATTAAACATATGGGTCCATATCAACCCCTAACGAAGCAACACATAAACTAGGGTTTAAGCTTCTGTCACTCTAGCAACCCATCATCCACTTATTACTTCCCTATGCCTTCCTCTAGGCCCAAATAATGGTGAAGTGTCATGTAGTCGACGTTTACATAACACCATTAGAGGAGATACAACATACATCTCATCAAAATATCGAATGAATACCAAATTCACATGACTACTAATAGCAAGACTTCACCCATGTCCTCAAGAACAAACGTAACTACTCACAAAGCATATTATGTTCATAATCAGAGGTGTAATAATATGCATGAAGGATCTGAACATATGATCTTCCACCAAGTAAACCAATTAGTATCAACTACAAGGAGTAATCAACACTACTAGTAACCCACAAGTACCAATTTGTGGTTTTGATACAAGATTGGATACAAGAGATGAACTAGGGTTTTGAGATGAGATGGTGCTGGTGAAGATGTTGATGGAGATTGACCCCCTCCCGATGAGAGGATCGTTGGTGATGACGTTGGTGATGATTTCCCCCTCCCGGAGGGAAGTGTCCCCGACAGAACAGCTCCGCCAGAGCCCTAGATTGATTCCGCCAAGGTTCCGCCTCGTGGCGGCGGAGTTTCGTCTCATAAGCTTGCCCACGATTTTTTCCAGGTCAAAACCCTTCATATAGCAGAAGATGGACGCCGTGGGCCCACCAGGGGGCCCAGGAGATAGGGGCGCGCCCTAGGGGGGGCGCCCCCTGTCTCCTGGACAGGGTGTAGGCCCCGTGGCCTATTTCTTTTGCTCATAATTCCATAATAAATCCAAAAAGTTGTTTTGTGGAGCCTGAGGTCTTTTGGAGTTGTGCAGAATAGGTTTCCAACATTTGCTCCTTTTCCAGCCAGAATTCCAGCTGTCGGCATTCCCCCTCTTCATGGTAAACCTTGTAAAATAAGAGACAATAGCCATAAGTATTGAGATATAATGTGTATTAACAGCCCATAATGCAATAAATATTGATATAAAAGCATGATGCAAAATGGATGTATCAACTCCCCCAAGCTTAGACCTCGCTTGTCCTCAAGCGGAAGCCGAAATCGAAAAATATGTCTGCATGTTTAGAGATAGAGGTGTCGATAAAAATAGAATACGGACATGAGGGCATCATGATCATTCTAATAACAACAACATATATGGATTTTGTCATATGATTTCCTATGTTCAAGTAATAAGCAATTCACAATGTCAAGTATGGTTCAAAAACTTCATTGGAAACTAACAAACTATAATCTCAGTCATTGAAGCAATTGCAATTTATCGTAACATCAGAAAGATTCAACAATAGAGCTTTTCAGCAAGCTCACATACTCAACTATCTCGTAGTCTCCCATAATTGTTAACACTTACGCAATACTTGTGGTTATAGAGTTTCAGCCGGACACTGAGAAAGATAGGGGCTTATTGTGTTGCCTCCCAACGTATTCACCTTTAGGTGATGTCAACAATAATAGCCTATGCCAACTTACATCCAATTGGATATATATATCATGATCTTTCAAACACGAAGAGCTTGCCAAAGGATAAAATGAAAAAGGGGAAAGGTGAGAATAACCTTGACTCAAGCAAAAAGTAAAAACATAAAGTAAAAGATAGGCCCTTCGCAGAGGGAAGCAAAGGTTCTCATGCGATTTTAGGGTTGGATATACAAAATCTTAATGCAAAAAAACATCACTTTATATTGCCCCTTGTATGTGGACCTTTATTATGCAATCCGTCGCTTTTATAACTTCCACAGCAAGTTCGTACAAAGCTTATTTTCTCTGCACTAATAAGTCATGCATATTTAGAGAGCAATTTTTATTGCTTGCACCAATGACAACTTACTTGAAGGATCTTACTCAATCCATAGGTAGATATGGTGGACTCTCATGGCAAAACTGGTTTTGAGGATATTTGGAAGCACAAGTAGTATCTCTACTTAGTGCAAGGAATTTGGCTAGCATGAGGGGGAAAGGCAAGCTCAACATGTTTAGAAGGTCAATGACAATATACTTTAACTGAGATGTCGGAAAACATAAACCATTATGTTGTCTTCCTTGTCCAACGTCAACTCTTTTAGCATGTCATACTTAATGAGTGCTTCACAATCATAAAAGATGTCCAAGATAATATATTTATATGTGAACCCCTCTTTCCTTATTACTTCCTATTAATTGCAATGATGACCAAGGCTACGCTCATCAACTCTCAACAATTTTTATGCCTCATACTTTCTATGTGTGAAGTTATTACTATCCATAAGATCAATATGAACTCTTTTGTTCTTTCTACTTTCTCAAGATCATAGCAACATAGCAAAGCCCTTGACTCAACACTAATCTTTATTATAGATAGCACACGGACTCGCTTACATAAAGAGATCACAACGAAAAACTCAAAACAACTTGATAGCAAAACTTCGAACTAATAGATCAAGATACTACTAAAAGGATCGAACTAAATAAAGCTGTGAAGATAGGAGTGTGATGGTGATACGATACTGGGGCACCTCCCCCAAGCTTGGCAGTTACCAAGGGGAGTGCCCATACCCATGTGGTTATTTCTTAGGAGGTGGTGAAGTAGGAGTTGTTGATGAAGTAGGCTTGTCGTCCGTCTTCCAAGGCATATGCTCTCCATCATAAAAGGATGATCGAGTCTCCGGGATCCTTAAATCTGCAGCCAAACTCATTCGCTTGAATCTATATTCATACTCACAGTTCTGGTTTTGCAGGTCATAAATCTGGGCTTGGTGTTGGGGAACGTAGCAGAAATTCAAAATTTTCCTACGTGTCACCAAGATCTATCTATGGAGAAACCAGCTACGAGTAGAAGGAGAGTGCATCTACATACCCTTGTAGATCGCTAAGCGGAAGCGTTCAAGTGAACGGGGTTGAAGGAGTCGTTCTCGTCATGATTCAAATCACCGATGATCAAGTGCCGAACGCACGGCACCTCCGTGTTCAACACACGTACAGCCCGGTGACGTCTCCCACGCCTTGATCCAGCAAGGAGAGAGGGAGAGGTTGAGGAAGACTCCATCCAGCAGCAGCACAACGGCGTGGTGGTGGTGGAGGAGCGTGGCAATCCTGCAGGGCTTCGCCAAGCACCACGGGAGAAGAGGAGTACTTGGGAGAGGGGGAGGGCTGCGCCAGAACTTCGTCTGCAGCTCCCATGCGTCTCCCCACTATATATAGGGGTGGAGGGGCTGGTTTCTTGCCCTCCAAGTCCATTGGGGCGTTGGCCAAGGTGGGAGGAAAGAAATCCCATCATTTCCTTCCCCACCGATTGTTATCCCCCCTTTTTAGGGATCTTGATCTTATCCCTTCGGGATATAATCTTATTCCTTCTAAGGGGGGATCTTGGTGCGCCTTGAACAGGGGTGTGGGGCCTTGCCCCCACTACCCACGTTCATGTGGGTCCCCCCATGCAGGTGGGCCCCACTCCAGAACCTTCTAGAACCTTCCCGGTACAATACCGAAAAATCCCGAACATTTTCCGGTGGCCAAAATAGGACTTCCCATATATAAATCTTTACCTCCGGACCATTCCGGAACTCCTCGTGACGTCCGGGATCTCATCCGGGACTCCGAACAACATTCGGTAACCACATACAAACTTCCTTTATAACCCTAGCGTCATCGAACCTTAAGTGTGTAGACCCTACGGGTTCGGGAGACATGCAGACATGACCGAGACGTTCTCCGGTCAATAACCAACAGCGGGATCTAGATACCCATGATGGCTCCCACATGTTCCACGATGATCTCATCGGATGAACCACGATGTCAAGGACTTAATCAATCCCATATTCAATTCCCTTTGTCTATCGGTATGTTACTTGCCCGAGATTCGATCGTCGGTATCCAATACCTTGTTCAATCTCGTTACCGGCAAGTCACTTTACTCGTTCCGTAACACATCATCCCGTGATCAACTCCTTGGTCACATTGCGCATATGATGATGTCCTACCGAGTGGGCCCAGAGATACCTCTCCGTTTACACGGAGTGACAAATCCCGGTCTCGATCCGCATAAAACAATAGATACTTTCGGAGATACCTGTAGTGCACCTTTATAGTCACCCAGTTATGTTGTGACGTTTGATACACCCAAAGCACTCCTACGGTATCCAGGAGTTACACGCTCTCATGGTCAAAGGAAGAGATACTTGACATTGGCAAAGCTCTAGCAAACGAACTACACGATCTTTTGTGCTAGGCTTAGGATTGGGTCTTGTCCATCACATCATTCTCCTAATGATGTGATCCCGTTATCAACGACATCCAAATGTCCATAGCCAGGAAACCATGACTATCTGTTGATCACAATGAGCTAGTCAACTAGAGGCTCACTAGGGACATATTGTGGTCTATGTATTCACACGTGTATTACGATTTTCGGATAATACAGTTATAGCATGAATAAAAGACAATTATCATGAACAAGGAAATATAATAATAATACTTTTATTATTGCCTCTAGGGCATATTTCCAACAGTCTCCCACTTGCACTAGAGTCAATAATCCAGTTCACATCGCCATGTGATTAACACTCATAGGTCACATCGCCATGTGACTAATACCCAAGAGTTTACTAGAGTTAGTAGTCTAGTTCACATCACTATGTGATTAACACTCAATGAGTTTTATGTTTGACCATGTTGCTTGTGAGAGAGGTTTTAGTCAACGGGTCCGAACCTTTCAGATCCGTGTGTGCTTTACAAATCTCTATGTCATCTCCTAGATGTAGCTACCACGCTCTATTTGGAGCTATTCCAAATAACTGTTCTACTTGGAGCTATTCTAAATTGTTGCCCCATAATACGTATCCGGTATCTCTTCTTAGAGCTATCCGGATAGGTGTTAAGCTTGCATCGACGTAACCTTTACGACGAACTCTTTTACCACCTACATAATCGAGAAAATTCCTTAGTCCACTAGTTACCAAGGATAACTTTGACCGCTGTCTGTGATCCATTCATGGATCACTCTTGTACCCCTTGACTGACTCATGGCAAGGCACACTTCAGGTGCGGTACTCAGCATGGCATACTGTAGAGCCTATGTCTTAAGCATAGGGGACGACCTTCGTCCTTTCTCTCTATTCTGCCGAGGTCGAGCGTTAAGTCTTAACTTCGTACCTTACAACTCAGAACTCCTTCTTTGACTGGTCCATCTTGAACACCTTCAAGATCATGTCAAGGTATGTGCTCATTTGAAAGTATTATTAAGCATTTTGATCTATCCTTATAGATCTTGATGCTCAATGTTCAAGTAGCTTAATCCAGGCTTTCCATTGAAAAACACTTTCAAAATAACCCTATATGCTTTCCAGAAATTCTACGTCATTTTTGATCAACAATATGTCAACAACATATACTCATCAGAAATTCTATAGTGCTCAAACTCACTTCTTTGGAAATACAAGTTTCTCATAAACTTTGTACAAACCCAAAATCTTTGATCATCATCAAAGCATACATTCCAACTCCGAGATGCTCACTCCAGTCCGTAGAAGGATTGCTGGAGCTTTGCATACTTATTAGCATCTTTCGGGATTGACAAAACCTTCCGGTTGTATCACATACAACCTTTCCTCAAGAAAATCGTCGAGGAAACAATGTTTTGACATCCTATCTGCAAGATTTCATAAATAATGCAGTAATCGCTAATATAATTCCAACAGACTCTTAGCATCGCTACGAGTGAGAAAATCTCATCGTAGTCAACTCCTTGAACTTGTCGGAAAACATCTTAACGACAAGTCGATCTTTCTTAATGGTAATTCTTACCATCATTGTCTGTCTTCCTTTTAAAATCCATCCGTACTCATTTGCCTTACGACCATCGAGCCGTTCTGCCAAAGTCTTCACTTTGTTTTCATACATGGATCCTCTCTCGGATTTTATGGCCTCAAGCCATTTATCGGAATCCGGGCCCACCATTGCTTCTCCATAGCTCGTAGGTTCATTGTTGTCCAGCAACATGACTTCCAAGACAGGATTACGTACCACTCTGATGTAGTACGTATCCTTGTCATCCCACGAGGTTTGGTAGTGACTTGATCCGAAGTTTCATGATCAACATCACAAGCTTCCACTTCAATTGGTGTAGGTGCCACAGGAACAACTTCCTGTGCCCTGCCACACACTAGTTGAAGAGACGGTTCAATAACCTCATCAAGTTTCCACCATCCTCCCACTCAATTCTTTCGAGAGAAACTTTTCCTCGAGAAAGGACCCGATTCAAGAAACAATCCATATTGCTTTCAGATCTGAATTAGGAGGTATACCCAACTGTTTTGGGTTTCCTATGAAGATGCATTTTATCCGCTTTGGGTTCGAGCTTATCAACCTGAAACTTTTTCATATAAGCGTCGCAGCCCCAAACTTTTAAGAAACGACAACTTAGGTTTCTCTAAACCATAATTCATACGGTGTCATCTCAACGGAATTACGTGGTGCCCTATTTAAAGTGAATGTGGTTGTCTCTAATGCCTAACCCATGAACGATAGTGGTAATTCGATAAGAGACATCATGGTATGCATCATATCCAATAGGGTGCAGTTATGATGTTCGGACACACCATCACACTATGGTGTTCCAGGCGGTATTAATTGCGAAACAATTTCCACAATGTCTTAATTGTGTGCCAAAACTCGTAACTCAGATACTCATCTCTATGATCTTATCATAGACATTTTATCCTCTTGTCACGATGATCTTCAACTTTACTCTGAAATTACTTGAACCATTCAATAATTCAGACTTGTGTTTCATCAAGTAAATATATTCAACATCTACTCGAATCATCTGTGAAGTAAGAACATAATGATATTCACTGCATGCCTCAGCACTCATTGGACTACACACATCAAAATGTGTTACTTCCAACAAGTTGCTATCTTGTTCCATCTTACTGAAACCGAGGCTTTTCAGTCATCTTGCCCATGTGGTATGATTTGCATATCTCAAGTGATTCAAAATCAAGTGAGTTCAAACGGTCCATTTGCATGGAGTTTCTTCATGCATATATACCAATAGACATGGTTCGCATGTCTCAAACTTTTCAAAAATGAGTGAGTCCAAAGATCCATCAACATGGAGCTTCTTCATGCATTTTATACCGATATGACTTACGTGGCAGTGCCACAAATAGGTGGTACTATCATTACTATCTTTTGGCATGAACATGTGTATCACTACGATCGAGATTTCAATGAACCATTCATTTTAGGTGCAAGACCATTGAAGGTATTATTCAAATAAATAGAGTAACCATTATTCTCTTTAAATGAATAACCGTATTGCGATAGACATAATCCAATCATGTCTATGCTCAACGCAAACACCAAATCTCGATGGTAGAGGGAGCGTGCGATGCTTGATCATATCAACATTGGAAACACTTCCAACACATATCGTCAGCTCACCTTTAGCTAGTCTCCGTTTATGCCGTAGCTTTTATTTCGAGTTACTAACACTTAGCAACCGAACCGGTATCTTATACCCTGGTGCTACTAGGAGTACTAGTAAAGTACACATTAACATAATGTATATCCAATATACTTCTATCGACCTTGCCAGCCTTCTCATCTACCAAGTATCTAGGGTAATTCTGCTCTAGTGACTGTTCCCCTTATTACAGAAGCACTTAGTCTCGGGTTTGGGTTCAACCTTGGGTTTCTTCACTGGAGCAGCAGCTGATTTGCCGTTTCATGAAGTATCCCTTCTTGCCCTTGCCCTTCTTGAAACTAGTGGTTTCACCAACCATCAACAATTGATGCTCCTTCTTGATTTCTACTTTCGCGGTGTCAAACATCGTGAATACCTCAAGGATCATCTTATTTATCCCTGATATGTTATAGTTCATCACGAAGCTCTAGCAGCTCGGTGGCAATGACTTTGGAGAAACATCACTATCTCATTTGGAAGATCAACTCCCACTCAATTCAAGTGATTGTTGCACTCAGACAATCTGAGCACAAGCTCAACGATTGAGATTTTCTCCCTTAGTTTGCAGGCTAAGAGAATCGTCGGAGGTCTTATACCTCTTGACGTGAGCACGAGCCTGAAATCCCAATTTCAGCCCTCGAAACATCTCATATGTTCCGCGATGTTTCGAAAACGTCTTTGGTGCCTCTACTTAAACCATTTAACTGAACTATCACGTAGTTATCAAAACGTGTATGTTCGATGTTCGAAACATCCACAAACGACGTTTGGGGTTCAGCACACTGAGCAGTGCATTAAGGACATAAGCTTTCTACTGTTCGCATAATCGCTACTATCAACTTTCAACTATATTTTCTCTAGGAACATATCTAAAACAGTAGAACTAAAGCGCGAGCTACGACATAATTTGCAAAAGGTCTTTTGACTATGTTCAGGATAATTAAGTTCATCTTATGAACTCCCACTCAGATAGACATCCCTCTGGTCATCTAAGTGATTACATGATCCGAGTCAACTAGGCCGTGTCCGATCATCACGTGAGACGGACTAGTCATCATCGGTGAACATCTTCATGTTGATCGTATCTACTATACGACTCATGCTCGACCTTTCGGTCTCCGTGTTCCGAGGCCATGTCTGCACATGCTAGGCTCGTCAAGTTAACCCTAAGTGTTTTCGCTGTGTAAAACTGTCTTACACCCGTTGTATGTGAACGTAAGAATCCATCACACCCGATCATCACGTGGTGCTTAGAAGCGACGAACTGTAGCAACGGTGCACAGTTAGGGGAGAACACTTCTTGAAATTTTGTAAGGGATCATCTTATTTACTACCGTCGTCCTAAGTAAACAAGATGCATAAACATGATAAACATCACATGCAATCAAATAGTTGTGACATGATATGGCCAATATCATATAGCTCCTTTGATCTTCATCTTCGGGGCTCCATGATCATCTTGTCACCGGCATGACACCATGATCTCCATCATCATGATCTCCATCATCGTGTCTTCATGAAGTTGTCACGCCAACGACTACTTCTACTTCTATGGCTAACGCGTTTAGCAATAAAGTAAAGTAAGTTTACATGGCGTTGTTCAATGACACGCAGGTCATACAATAAATAAAGACAACTCCTATGGCTCCTGCCGGTTGTCATACTCATCGACATGCAAGTCGTGAATCCTATTACAAGAACATGATCAATCTCATACATCACATATCATTCATCACATTCTTCTTGGCCATATCACATCACATAGCATACCCTGCAAAAACAAGTTAGACGTCCTCTAATTGTTGTTTGCATGTTTTACGTGGCTGCTATGGGTTTCTAGCAAGAACGTTTCTTACCTACGCAAAACCACAACGTGATATGCCAATTGCTATTTACCCTTCATAAGGACCCTTTTCATCGAATCCGTTCCGACTAAAGTGGGAGAGACTGGCACCCGCTAGCCACCTTATGCACCAAGTGCATGTCAATCGGTGGAACCTGTCTCACGTAAGAGTACGTGTAAGGTCGGTCCGGGCCGCTTCATCCCACAATACCGTCGAAACAAGATTGGACTAGTAACGGTAAGCATATTGAACAACATCAACGCCCACAACTACTTTGTGTTCTACTCGTGCAAAGAATCTACGCAATAGACCTAGCTCATGATGCCACTGTTGGGGAACGTAGCAGAAATTCAAAATTTTCCTACGTGTCACCAAGATCTATCTATGGAGAAACCAGCTACGAGTAGAAGGAGAGTGCATCTACATACCCTTGTAGATCGCTAAGCGGAAGCGTTCAAGTGAACGGGGTTGAAGGAGTCGTACTCGTCGTGATTCAAATCACCGATGATCAAGTGCCGAACGCACGGCACCTCCGCGTTCAACACACGTACAGCCCGGTGACGTCTCCCACGCCTTGATCCAGCAAGGAGAGAGGGAGAGGTTGAGGAAGACTCCATCCAGCAGCAGCACAACGGCGTGGTGGTGGTGGAGGAGCGTGGCAATCCTGCAGGGCTTCGCCAAGCACCACGGGAGAGGAGGAGTACTTGGGAGAGGGGGAGGGCTGCGCCAGAACTTCGTCTGAAGCTCCCATGCGTCTCCCCACTATATATAGGGGTGGAGGGGCTGGTTTCTTGCCCTCCAAGTCCATTGGGGCGTTGGCCAAGGTGGGAGGAAAGAAATCCCATCATTTCCTTCCCCACCGATTGTTATCCCCCCTTTTTAGGGATCTTGATCTTATCCCTTCGGGATATGATCTTATTCCTTCTAAGGGGGGATCTTGGTGCGCCTTGACCAGGGGTGTGGGGCCTTGCCCCCACTACCCACGTTCATGTGGGTCCCCCCATGCAGGTGGGCCCCACTCCGGAACCTTCTAGAACCTTCCCGGTACAATACCGAAAAATCCCGAACATTTTCCGGTGGCCAAAATAGGACTTCCCATATATAAATCTTTACCTCCGGACCATTCCGGAACTCCTCGTGACGTCCGGGATCTCATCCGGGACTCCGAACAACATTCGGTAACCACATACAAACTTCCTTTATAACCCTAGCGTCATCGAACCTTAAGTGTGTAGACCCTACGGGTTCGGGAGACATGCAGACATGACCGAGACGTTCTCCGGTCAATAACCAACAGCGGGATCTGGATACCTATGATGGCTCCCACATGTTCCACGATGATCTCATCGGATGAACCACGATGTCAAGGACTTAATCAATCCCGTATTCAATTCCCTTTGTCTATCGGTATGTTACTTGCCCGAGATTCGATCGTCGGTATCCAATACCTTGTTCAATCTCGTTACCGGCAAGTCACTTTACTCGTTCCGTAACACATCATCCCGTGATCAACTCCTTGGTCACATTGCGCATATGATGATGTCCTACCGAGTGGGCCCAGAGATACCTCTCCGTTTACACGGAGTGACAAATCCCAGTCCCGATCCGCATAAAACAATAGATACTTTCGGAGATACCTGTAATGCACCTTTATAGTCACCCAGTTACGTTGTGACGTTTGATACACCCAAAGCACTCCTACGGTATCCAGGAGTTACACGCTCTCATGGTCAAAGGAAGAGATACTTGACATTGGCAAAGCTCTAGCAAACGAACTACACGATCTTTTGTGCTAGGCTTAGGATTGGGTCTTGTCCATCACATCATTCTCCTAATGATGTGATCCCGTTATCAACGACATCCAAATGTCCATAGCCAGGAAACCATGACTATCTGTTGATCACAACGAGCTAGTCAACTAGAGGCTCACTAGGGACATATTGTGGTCTATGTATTCACACGTGTATTACGATTTCCGGATAATACAGTTATAGCATGAATAAAAGACAATTATCATGAACAAGGAAATATAATAATAATACTTTTATTATTGCCTCTAGGGCATATTTCCAACACTTGGAGGTGCTCGATTTTCTCTTAAAGCTTGAAGATGGTCTCCCCAATGACTTTGGCATCCAGCTTGGTGAACTCCGTGATCATCATCTGGTTGGCGTTGAGTCCACGCTCCACCATCCCTTGACACTTGAAAACTTCTTGTTCCATGGCTTCGAGCTTTGTCTCCACGCTCCCGGTACGCCTTGGTCCTTCCATGTCGCGGATGTGCAACACCCCCTCACGCATCTTAATGGTTTAAGGGTGATGCAGCACCTCCGCAAGATAGGGGTTGATAACCCTCTCGAAAAACTTGTCCTTGGGAGCGCTTGAAGACGACATGATGCTCTAGATCTGAAACAGAAACAACTCGAAACAAAAACAAAGGATATTTGCGTGATACGGTGGTCAAAACCTTCGGGAGTATATATAATGAATTTTTACCGACCAAAATACGTAACATACAAGAAAACGGAGTCCGGGAGGCACACGAGGTGCCCACGAGACAGGGGGCGCGCCCTACAGGGGGGCGCCCTCCTCTCTCGTGGGAGCCTCGTGTCCCTTTCGGACTACTTCTTTTTTCCTAAAATCCTTAAATAATCCAAAACTAATGAAAATTTCCATTAGAATTGTTTTGGAGTCGGTTTACTTACCGTACCACGTACCTATGCCTTTTTGGAGTCTGGAACGTTCTGGAAAGTGTCTCTTATGTATTCCTCAGGGGTTATGGTTTCAATAATATTAGTTTCAACATTGATAGGATTACCTGAAATATATTGTTTAATTCTTTGACCGTTTACCACCCTCGGCTTTGTGCCTTCAAAGTTGTTGATTTTTATAGCACTAGAATGATAGACCTCCTTGATAATGCAGGGACCTTCCCATTTTGAGAGCAGTTTTCCTGCCAAAAATCTTAAACGAGAGTTGAACAATAACACATAATCTCCTACGTTAAACTCACGCTTTTGTATCCTCTTATCATGCCAGTGTTTGACTTTTTCTTTGAAAAGCTTAGCATTCTCATGTGCTTGGGTTCTCCATTCATCAAGTGAGCTAATATCAAATAACCTTTTCTCACCGAAAAGTTTGAAGTCATAATTAAGCTCTTTAATAGCCCAATATGCTTTATGTTCAAGTTCAAGAGGTAAATGACATGCTTTTCCATAAACCATCTTATATGGAGACATATCCATAGGATTTTTGTATGCGGTTCTATAGGCCCATGATGCATCATCAAGTTTTTTGGACCAATTCTTTCTAGATCTATTCACAGTCTTTTGCAAAATTAATTTAAACTCTCTATTGCTCAACTCTACTTGACCACTAGACTGTGGGTGATAAGGAGATGCAATTCTACGATTGACATCATACTTAGCAAGCATCTTACGGAAAGCACCATGAATAAAGTGTGAACCACCATCAGTCATTAGATATCTAGGGACTCCAAACCTCGGAAAAATAACTTCTTTAAGCATTTTAATAGAAGTGTTATGATTAGCACTACTAGTTGGAATAGCTTCTACCCACTTAGTAACGTAATCAACAACAACTAAAATATGTGTATGACCATTGGAGGCCGGAAAAGGTCCCATATAATCAAAGCCCCAAACATCAAACGGTTCAATAACAAGAGAATAATTCATAGGCATTTCTTGACGTCTACTGATGTTACCTATTCTTTGACATTCATCACAAGATACGACAAACTTACGAGCATCTTTGAAAAGAGTAGGCCAATAAAAACCAGACTGTAGTACCTTGTGTGCAGTTCTATCTCCAGCGTGGTGTCCTCCATAGGATTCAGAGTGAGACTTGCGTAGGATTTGTTCCTGTTCATGCTCAGGCACACAATGTCTAATAATACCATCTACTCCTTCTTTATAAAGATGTGAGTCATCCCCGAAGTAATGTCTTAAATCATAAAAGAACTTTTTCTTTTGATGGTATGTGAAACTAGGCGGTATATATTTAGCAACAATGTAATTAGCATAGTTAGCATACCAAGGAGCAGTACGAGAAGCATTTATGACCGCTAATAGTTCATCAGGAAAGCTATCATTAATAGGCAGTGGGTCATCAAGAACATTTTCTAGCCTAGACATGTTGTCTGCAACGGGGTTCTCGGCTCCCTTTCCATCAACAATTTGCAAGTCAAACTCTTGGATCAAGAGAAGCCATCTAATGAGTCTAGGCTTAACGTCTTTCTTTTCCATAAGATATTTAATAGCAATATGATCAGTGTGAATAGTAACTTTGGAATCAACAATATAAGGTCTAAACTTATCACATGCAAACACAACTGCTAAGAATTCTTTTTCAGTGGTAGCATAATTTCTCTGGGAAGTATTAAGAGTCTTTCTAGCATAATGGATAATATTCAATTTCTTATCGACTCTTTGCCCTAAAACAGCCCCTACAGCATAATCACTAGCATCGCACATAATTTCAAAAGGCAAATTCCAATCAGGTGGCTGAACAATAGGTGCAGTGATCAAAGCTTTCTTAAGTGCTTCAAATGCTTCTACACAATCATCATCAAAGACAAAAGGAATATCTTTTTGCAATAAGTTAGTCAGAGGCCTAGAAATTTTAGAAAAGTCCTTAATGAACCTCCTATAAAAACCGGCATGACCAAGGAAACTTCTTATACCTTTTATGTCCTTGGGACATGGCATCTTTTCAATAGCATCAACTTTGGCTTTATCAACTTTAATACCTCTCTCGGAGATCTTGTGCCCCAAGACAATGCCTTCATTAACCATAAAGTGACACTTTTCCCAATTCAGGACGAGACTAGTGTCTTCGCATCTCTGCAAAACTCGATCAAGGTTGCTCAAACAATCATCAAAAGAGGATCCATAGACGAAAAAGTCATCCATGAATACCTCACAAATCTTTTCACAAAAATTAGAAAATATAGCCATCATGCATCTTTAAAAGGTAGCAGGTGCATTGCATAAACCAAAAGGCATACGTCTATAAGCAAAAGTACCAAAAGGGCAAGTAAAAGTAGTTTTAGATTGATCCCCCGCTGATACATGTATCTGAGAGAAGCCAGAATAACCATCTAGAAAGCAAAAATGTGTGTGTTTGGATAGCCTTTCTAGCATTTGATCAATAAAAGGTAAAGGGTAATGATCTTTCTTAGTAGCTTTATTTAACTTACGGAAATCAATTACCATCATATAGTCTGTAATAATTATTTGCGGGATCAATTCATCTTTATCATTAGGAACAACAGTAATACCTCCCTTTTTAGGGACACAATGGACAGGGCTTACCCATTCACTATCAGCAACGGGATAAATAATACCTGCCTCAAGGAGTTTTAGTATCTCCTTTCTTACCACTTCTTTCATTTTGGGATTTAATCGTCTTTGAGGATCTCTAACTGGTTTGGCATCTTTCTCCACTGAAATTTTGTGTTGACATAATGTGTGACTAATGCCCTTAAGATCATCCAGGGTATATCCAATAGCAGCTCGGTGCTTCTTCAGAGTTTTCAATAATCTTTCTTCTTCTTTCTCTAAAAGGGTAGCACTAATAATAACATGATATATTTCTTTTTCAACAAGATAAGCATACTTAAGATTATCAGGTAATGGTTTGAGTTCAAACACGGGATCACCCTTGGGTGGAGGGGGGTCCCCAAGAATTTCAATGGGAAGATTATGCTTCATCATAGGTTCTTGTTTAAGGAACACTTCATCTATTTCCTCCCTTTCCTTCATAAACATACCGTTTTCATGGTCTAGCAAATATTGTTCTAACGGATCAGTTGGAGGGACAACAATGGAAGCAAGACCAATAATTTCATCCTTACTAGATGGTTCCTTTTCACGATGTTGTCTACTAAACTTAGCAAAATTAAACTCATGAGACATACCATCTAAGCCAACAGTGACAATATTCTTTTCACAATCAGTCTTAGCACTAGCAGTATTCAAGAAGGGTCTACCAAAAATAATGGGACAAAAATCATCTTGTGGGGAACCGAGAACAAGAAAATCAGCAGGGTATTTAATCTTCCCACACAAGACTTCAACATCTCTAACAATCCCAATAGGTTTAATGGTGTCCCTATTAGCAAGCTTAATAGTAACATCAATATCTTCTAATTCAACAGGTGCAATATCGTGCATAATTTCTTTATAAAGATCATAAGGTATCGCATTAGCACTAGCACCCATATCACATAAGCCATGGTAACAATGATCTCCTATTTTAACAGAAATAACAGACATGCCTACAGCAGGTCTACGTGTCTTAGTATCGGGTCTAGCAATATTAGCAGTTTCACCCAAGAAAGAGATAACATGCCCATCTAAGTCCTCATCCAAGAGATCTTTAATCATAGCAATACCAGGTTCAACATTAATTTGCTCAGGAGGTGTATAAGTCCTAGTATTACTCTTACGAACAACAGTCAAAGCTTTAACATGATCTTTTATCCTAACAGGAAAAGGAGGTTTTTCAACATAAGCAGCAGGAATAATAGGATCACCATATGTAATAATCTTTTCTTCGACTGTAATAGGTGCAACTACTTTCACTTCAACAGGAGGATTATATTTAAACCACTTCTCTTTAGGGAGATCAACGTGAGTAGCAAAAGTTTCACAAAAAGTAGCTACTCTCTCAGAGTCAAGTCCATACTTAGAGCTAAATGTACGGAAAGCATCGGTATCCATAAAAGATTTAACACAATCAAACTTAGGTGTCATACCTGACTCCATACCATCGTCGGAATCCCAATCTTCAGAGTTGCGTTTAATTCTTTCCAATAAGTCCCATTTGAAATAAATAGTCTTGATCATATAGGAACCAGCACAGGAAGTATCGAGCAAGTTGCGATTATCAAGAGAAAGCCGAGCATAAAAATTCTGAATAATCATTTCCCGAGAGAGCTCATGATTGGGGCATGAATATAACATTGACTTAAGCCTCCCCCAAGCTTGAGTGATGCTTTCTCCTTCGCGAGGCCAGAAATTATATATGTAATTACGATCACGATGAACAAGATGCATAGGATAGAACTTCTGGTGAAATTCCAACTTCAATCGTTAATAATTCCAAGATCTCATATCATCACATAGCCTATACCATGTCATTGCATCTCCCTTTAAAGATAAAGGGAAGGCCTTCCTTTTGACAACATCATCGGGAATACCTGCAAGCTTAAATAATCCACAAACTTCATCCACAAAGATAAGGTGTAAGTCGGGATGCAATGTTCCGTCTCCTGCAAAAGGATTAGCTAGCAGTTTCTTTATCATACCCGAAGGAATCTCAAAGTGAATATTTTCATAAGGTTCAGTAGGTTGAGGAGCATTTCTTTGCTCTTCTAGTTGGGGTGAAGATACCCCAAACAAGCCACTCAAAGGATTAGTTTCCATAGTGACAAGTAACAGAAAATTTCAGCACACAATATAAATATTTCCTTACCAAGTTCCACTCACCAAGAGCGCTACGCTCCCCGGCAACAGCGCCAGAAAAGAGTCTTGATGACCCACAAGTGTAGGGGATCTATCGTAGTCCTTTTGATAAGTAAGAGTGTCGAACCTAACGAGGAGCCGAAGGAAATGATAAGCGGTTTTCAGTAAGGTTTCTCTGCAAGCACTGAAATAGTAGGTTTAGATAGTTTTGTGATAAGATAAATAGTAACAAGCAAAAAGTAAATAAAGTAAATAAAGTGCAGCAAGGTGGCCCAATCCTTTATGTAGCAAAGGATAAGCCTGGACAAATTCTAATAATGAGGAAGGAGCTCCCGAGGACACATTGAGAATTATCGTCAAGCTAGTTTCATCACGTTCATAAGATTCACATTCGGTACTTTGATAATTTGATATGTGGGTGGACTGGCACTTGGGTACTGCCCTAACATGGACAAGCATCCCACTTATGATTAACCCCTATTGCAAGCATCCGCAACTACAAAAAGGAGTATTAAGGTAAACCTAACCACAGCATTAAACATATGGGTCCATATCAACCCCTAACAAAACAACACATAAACTAGGGTTTAAGCTTCTGTCACTCTAGCAACCCATCATCTACTTATTACTTCTCTATGCCTTCTTCTAGGCCCAAATAATGGTGAAGTGTCATGTAGTCGACGTTCACATAACACCACTAGAGGAGAGACAACATACATCTCATCAAAATATCGAACGAATACCAAATTCACATGACTACTAATAGCAAGACTTCACCCATGTCCTCAGGAACAAACGTAACTACTCACAAAGCATATTCATGTTCATAATCAGAGGTGTAATAATATGCATGAAGGATCTGAACATATGATCTTCCACCAAGTAAACCAATTAGTATCAACTACAAGGAGTAATCAACACTACTAGTAACCCACATGTACCAATTTGTGGTTTTGATACAAGATTAGATACAAGAGATGAACTAGGGTTTTGAGATGAGATGGTGCTGGTGAAGATGTTGATGGAGATTGACCCCCTCCTGATGAGAGGATCATTGGTGATGACGTTGGTGATGATTTCCCCCTCCCAGAAGGAAGTGTCCCCGGCAGAACAACTCCGCCAGAGCCCTAGATTGATTCCGCCAAGGTTCCGCCTCGTGGCGGCGGAGTTTCGTCCCGTAAGCTTGCCCACGATTTTTTCCAGGTCAAAACCCTTCATATAGCAGAAGATGGACGCCGGGGGCCCACCAGGGGGCCCAGGAGATAGGGGCGCGCCCTGGGGGGCGTCCCCCTGTCTCCTGGACAGGGTGTGGGCCCCCTGGCCTATTTCTTTTGCTCATAATTCCTTAATAAATCCAAAAAGTTATTTCGTGGAGCCTCAGGTCTTTTGGAGTTGTGCAGAATAGGTTTCCAATGTTTGCTCCTTTTCCAGCCAGAATTCCAACTGTCGGCATTCCCCCTCTTCATGGTAAACCTTGTAAAATAAGAGAGAATAGCCATAAGTATTGAGATATAATGTGTATTAACAGCCCACAATGCAATAAATATTGATATAAAAGCATGATGCCAAATGGATGTATTAGCGGTGTTCTTTGTTCCTGCATGTATATTTGATGGTTTAGTTGTGAACAGATGCTTGGGAAAGTAGTGGTTGTTGGTTCGTGCTTGATGATTGTAGGCCTCTGGTGTTTTGTCATAGATGGTGCCTTGCTGATTTGTTCATGATGCTTGCCTAACTGTAGCCCTTTGTGCTCAAGGTGCTAGCTGTAAGATGTTTCTGATTGATGTGCGAGCTAACCTTCCGGTAAAACTGAACTCTCACTTATGTGTTTACTAAACAGCCTCCCAGTGTCCCTACGCCCCTAAGTAATTAGTTAACATTGGTTTCTCGAATTCATAAGCCACTTAAACATGTTAAAATCCATTAACTTTGTTCAGAACCAAGTGAACATGTCGGAACTCGCCAACTTTATTTATGTAAAAGTTCAAAGTATGTCCACTAATTCTAAGACCATAAACAACTGGTTGGGGTCAGCAAGTTTGTGAAATTTAATGATTTGGTGATCAGGTTGTGCCAGTTTTGTGTGCGTGTGTGGGGCTGGGGGTGCTTCTTTTTATTCTAGAATGGACATGTCCGATGCCCAATTTACTCCTTGCACCTCCATTGACACCTTTGTTCAGAATCAAGTGGACATGTTGGAACTCGCCAACTTTATTTAGGCAAAAGTTCAAAGTATGTCTACTAATTCGAAGACCATAAAATAGCTGGTTGGCTCAGCAAGTTTGTGAAATTTAATGATTTGTTGATCAGGTTGTGTCGATTTTGTGTGCGTGTGTGGGGATGGGGGCTGGGGGTGCTTCTTTTATTCTAGAATGGACATATTTGATGCTCAATTTACTCCTTGCACTACCATTGACACCTACTACCCATGTCCGTGCGGCGCCACCATGGTGGCTTCAGCACAACGCCCCACTGTGCTTGATGACTTCTCCACTTAGCTCAGCTCCACGGGGTCATGGCTCAGTGCCCCCACCCCTCGATGTGCGGTTGCTGGTTATGTGTGTCCGACGAGGTGGTCATTATCCCGAGCCTTGCTGGAGTGGTGCTCTGGGGTGGTGGTGGTGGTGTTGCAGTTCAGGTGGCAGGACATTGCTAACAAAGTTATCTATATTATTCTAATTTTGAGAAATAAGTTTACTATTAGTTGGAACTAAAGATGACAAGTGTAACATGGATTGTGTGAGCACAAGAATGCTGCATCCTTCTCTCGATATAGTTATCTTATGATCTATTGCTTCAGAGAAGGCACAGTTCATACTTGGTAAATGATGACCACGTACCTTGCTATTAAGCTAGAAATTATAAATAAATAAAACGGTGAAGATGCTTTCAATATTCATGTCCGGTTGATCCAAAAATAATGTGAGTTCATGTCCTGGCAATCCATGTATAATCATTAGAGTTTCAGACCAAATGACATGTCCTGATCTTCCTCAATAGTGCTCCATTTAGCACATTAGCATTTAGTTCTGACACAATCTTCATAGTTTCTAAGCTCCAAGGAATTGAGGGCACCTATTGCTCCATGTGGTATGATGTCGGTAGTGGGCTTGGTTATAATGCTTTGTTTTGTTGGTCAATTCTAAGTGGGCCTGCTCAGGTGACTCATGGTGGGTGTGAAGGCTTTTTTAGCGGTACGTGTCGCTGTATGTGTGTGTTCTCTCACTCCCTGTGGAGATATAGGCGGAGAGTGAGTTGTTCTTTGATTCACAAAGAGGAGGGCGGTGGTGTTCTTGTTGGTCCACACTTGTTGTTCTCTCTAATCTGCTGGTTGAGCGGTGGACTGGAGGGTGGCGTCCGGTTGCGGGGTTTCCTCCGGTTTTTTGTCTTCGTGCGCTGCATCTGAGGTTTCGATCCCTTTGCTTTCTGTCTTTAGTTTCTGTATATCTTGATTATTGTGTTGCTTGTGTGGTAATGTTGTATGGCTTGTTAGGATTGTGTATGTAATATTTTGGGGAAAGGGGGCATTGATTTTTGTGGGGTGAGAGGGTGGCGGGTATTGTGTTGGCTGATTGTTTGGTTGATGTGGGGATTGTGTGGTTGTTTTGGTTTTGTGGGGCACTTGTGTTCCCGCTGTTGGTGTCGGTGCTGATTTTGGTGGTCTTGCTGTTCTGGTTAGGGGTGTCCTGATTTTGGTGTTCGTGTTCGTAGGGGGTCTGTTCAGTGGTTTGTCATAGGGGGAGAACCAATAAACCAAGGAAAACAACTTCATTATTGGAAAATAGTTCAAGACACTAGAATTCATTTAGGTCCTCCCATCGGTAGGATTCATTTGGGTGCTCTTCTTGCATGATTTTTTATTGTCCTCTATACTGGTAAAAGAACGATTTGGTTAAAATATACATTATCGATGTGTTTGGTACATCATTTTATATGATGTTGCTATTTGTTGTGCTACAGAGTTCACTGCCCAGGGAAGCACAGAACAGTAGTACATCTTGCAAAGGGTGCAAGAAAAGCTGGTAAGTCATTATGCGCATACACTGATTCGCTTTCTTCTTTGGATTATTAGAAGTTTTTGACTTTTATTGCTATTATAGGTCAGGATTTGTGTGTGCATAATGTAGCCTTATTGGTATAACAGCGCTATAAGTATTGGCCAGTAGCGCTTCTACTGTTGGAGTAGCTTTTGGTTCGGCCAGAATGTTGTATAGGAAGTCATTATGCTCTGTATAATTTTGTTTACATATACACATGTGGTTTCAATGGGAACACAAGAGGATTTTCATACAATGTTCGTGGTGGGTCTATTTCAGGAAATTCTTTTTAACATCGATGGCTCATCCGAAGCGATGGGTTAGGTGAATCCATTCTCTCCGTTGGTAGTATTGCGACAGATTACCTACATTTTGTTAATAAGTGCAGAAAGCATGAGCAACCCCAAGTATAAAGATATCAGTGCTCACTATGTTAGCCTTTGCTGTGATTCCTCATGGGACCAACGAAAGTCAACAAGCTCCATAAATCTGAGGTGGCGATCCTTGAGAAATTGCTTCCACTGGGAGGTAAACAAATATTGACTTCATATGATCGATCTCAACTTACGTGCTCTAACTTGATTTGCATATGCAGCGGTACATGTTCTTAAGTTTTGTAGAAAAAGAGCATCAACTGCTTATGTTTTCTTTTGGTCGGAGTCTCCACCACGTCAGGGACCTCGGTATCACTAGAAGAGTGCACAACTATCTAGGTTGAGCAGCTGGTGAGGAAATGTTGGATCCTTAGGTTGCCATTGTCTGTAAATTTACGTGTGTTTGAGTAACAAGTATCTTCTGCTGTTGTGGTGTGGAAGCGTAATGTTTTTCTCCTCTCTTTTTTAGGGTTGTTTTTCTTCTCTTAATATGTTTGTTTCCCGTGGATAGGGAGAAGATGTTTGACAAATACTTAGTTCTTGCTGTCTATTAATTGCCTACACTATATCTACTTCTCAAATTCGGATCAGAGGACTGTATTATTATTCCTTTGCTTGCTATTTATGAAACAAAACTTAGATACTTTTTGTTATTTTCTTAGACGATCATTGTCCGCTTTCAGTGCTATACTCATCTAATTTAAGAAGAACAAAACTTTAGCTTATTTGAACCCTGATATGTTTAGAAACAGTGTGTGTGTGTGTGTGTGTGTGTGCGTGTGCGTGTGTGCGTGTGTGTGTGTGTGTGTGTGTTTGATTTGATAGTTCACACACAGTCTGGTCGTCATACAAGGTTGATGGCTCGACAACTTGATGTATCCATTCGATCTGATAAGTACAAAACATACACTAATTTGACCCCTTGTATATCCATGAACGGTTTTTGTTAGTGCCTACGGACATGTGCCGACCAAAATTCGAGAGGAAAAAAGAGAAAAGAAGTAGAGAAAGTGGTCAGGGATGAATTAAATCCAACAAGATGGGCTAGACGCGCTAACATCTACTAAGCTCCGGCTCTAATCTTAGGCCTTGGAGCTTTATGCAAATTCTTCTGACTAATAGTACAATATCAATCACCGGCCAAAGAAAATACTAACCGGCAGAAAAACGGCGCGGCGCAAGCGCGTATATCCCACTAGTTTATACTGAACTTCCTTACTTTGTTCTAACTCAATTTGCATTAAGGTATGTTTTTATTTATCTATACACATCCTTCTATAATCTATCTTTAATATTATTATTAGGCATACTAGCATAGTTAAGAAGTATATTGAGTTACTTATTTTTCATATTAAACTAACACATAATCACAAATGCATTTTCAGTGCTAAATTGAAGTCGTATTTTGCTAAAAAATTATTATTATTACTTTGGATCATTTTGAAAACATTGTCTTGACGCAATGTATGTTATTATAAATCTAAAAGAGCCATATCTTATCACTATGCACATTTATATGAATCCTTTTGATTCAAGTATCCTTACATACCCACAATATTTGGTAGAGTGTTTCGATTGAATGAATCTAGCAAATAACCTTGATGGAGTTTACTAGAGTATGATATTTGTCCAGCTTAAGTGTAACCAAATAGATAATTCTAGATTGTATACATTATCACTGAATAGGTCTTCCGCTCTCGCTTATTGACAACTTCACTTCGTCAAAATTGTCCTTCTCGCTCCTCTGGAGTAGGGACAAGTCAATTAGTTAACCACCTGAAATGTGTGCCTCCTACTTCGTATCAAAATGATCAGTTAGTTAAACTAACCATCCATATTAAAACCTTGTGGCTTATTACTACTTCGAATTCATTTTGACTTTCTTAAATTTATTATCGTTCACTGAGTTTTATATATACTTTTTCTGAGAAAAAACTAGTGCAATCTATCTAACATGTCTTCCTATTCTAGAGATATCAAGTACATATCTTTTTCAACTCGCCCAAAACTAGTCCAATCAGCTTTGAACCAACATCCTCCGATAAATTTTATGTATTCACGAGCTAACCTGAAAGATCGGTTTAAAAAAGCTAACTTGAAAGATCAAATATTGCCTAAAAATGTGGATATAAATCCAACTACATTGCCGAAATCGAGCCTCGGCTTCAATATTGGTTTTTTTTTCAAAAAGGAATGTTTGGGCCAGCTCGACTAAAGAGTACCTAAATATCCTGCGAAGGTCATGCCATCCAAAACATTTACTTGTTTGTAGCAAATAAGTGTTTTCTCACGACGATTTCATCAGGTTAAGGTTAATAGTGTGAGCCATATAATGTCTTATTCATCACCTGATTTCTAAATGATTTGGATGGTCTCCCACAGTAGTGGCAATCAAACTCTCATCACATCAGTAAGCCGAGGAAGAATTGGGTTGTGCCACGGGATTGCCAAAACCAATGTTGATGCCGCCGTTGCACCCATCTAGGCATAAAGGTATGGATGTTTTGTTTTCTTAAGTCAGGAGGGCCTTTTGTGGTGCCTTAACAATGGTAAAGGAAAGACCGATTGTTCGAAGATCTATGAGGTCGTAGCATGCAACAAGGCTTTGTAGCTCTATTTTTATATAAATATTTGTAAGTTATCCATGACCTATAATTACCACCTACCTATGATTTTCTTAAAGGAGCCGCCAATATGGAATGTTCCACAAAGAGATACATTAGAAGATGAAGATGTTTTAGTATCATATACATGAAAGCTCGGGCAAAAAATTTAAGCATGTCGCCTCGTCAGGGCAATTTTTTATTTAGCGGTAGGGCATCCTGTTTGCTTGACATGGCGATCAGGTGACTCTTACTTCCTTACGTGCATTATTTTTTAGTAATAAATCAACCCTAGTTATCAAAAAAAATCTTGTATCATTTATTTTGTGGAAAGGCTCAAGACAATATATTAGTTAAAACTGACCCTTACAATAACATTCTTAAAAGAATATAAAATTACAGGCAAGTCCTTGATGAAATCAGCATCGGAGGCTCGCCGTGAATAGAGCTTGTTGCGGCCTCTAGGCCTCCGTTTTACCAGAGCAACCTTGTTGAACCCCATGAGCTTAAAGAAGAAGCGGTCGGTCCATATAGACCATAAGATGTTGGCGACCATGATCCAGAATCACCGCTCTTAAGAAGATGGCACCGAGGGAGGCAGAAGACAATCCTAACTCCATCCAGATAGAGGGGTGGGGGCATAAACCTCACAAGTTCTAGGTCGGGCCGTACCAAAACATAATCAAGTCGCGATGGCATCCCCTCCGCAAGACGCCGCCGGTTACCTAAACGAAACAAAGATAAAAAAAAGCACCCCAAAATCTGGCCCTGACTGAAACTCCACATGCCCTCCACCAATGGTAAACAACATCATCAAATCAAGGACATGTCGGGGAGATATTATTCCTCACTATGGATGGTGCAATCCTCTCACCACAGACAATAAGACATAACCCTAGCTATTGGTAGGGCAGACTAAGACTACACATCCACCCGAGACCAAGGATCCAACCACCTCGCCAACACCAAAAGGCACCCGGAGTCAAGGGGAACTGGTGGTGGCGGTGAAGGAAATATGCCCTAGAGGAAATAATAAAAGTTGTTATTTTATATTTTCTTATATCATGATAAATGTTTATTATTCATGCTAGAATTGTATTAACGGAAACTTGATACATGTGTGAATACATAGACAAAACATTGTGTCCCTAGTATGCATCTACTTGACTAGCTCGTTGATCAAAGATGATTAAGTTTCCTAGCCATGGATTTGATGAATGGGATCACATCATTAGGAGAATGATGTGATGGACAAGACCCATCCGTTAGCTTAGCATATTGATCGTTCAGTTTTATTGCTACTGCTTTCTCATGTCAAATATATATTCCTCCGACTATGAGATTATGCAACTCCCGAACACCGGAGGAATGCCTTATGTGCTATCAAACGTCACAATGTAACTGGGTGATTATAAAGATCCTCTACAGGTGTCTCTGGAGGTGTTTGTTGGGTTGGCATAGATCGACATTAGGATTTTTTACTCCGAGTATCAAAGAGGTATCTCTGGGCCCTCTCGGTAATGCACATCATATGAAGCCTTGCAAGCAATGTGACTAATGAGTTAGTTATGGGATGATGCACTACAAAACGATTAAAGAGACTTGCCGGTAATGAGATTGCCCTAGGTATGGAGATACCGACGATCGAATCTCGGGCAAGTAACATACCGATGACAAAGGGAATAACATATGTTGACATTGCAGTCCGACCGATAAAGATCTTCGTAGAATATGTGGGAACCAATAAGAGCATCCAGGTTCCGCTATTGGTTATTGACCGGAGAGGTGTCTCGGTCATGTCTACATAGTTCTCGAACCCGTAGGGTCCGCACGCTTAACGTTCAACGACTATATGTATTATATGAGTTATGTGTTTTGGTGACCGAAGGTTGTTCGGAGTCCCGGATGAGAACACATACATGACGAGGAGTCTCGAAACAGTTGAGAGGTGAAGAATGATATATTGGAGGGTTATATACGGACACCAGAATGGTTCCAAAGAGGTTCAGGGATTTTTTGGAGTGCCGCGAGGTTACCGGACCCCCCCGGGAAAGTTAATGGGCCACATGGGCATTAGTGGAGAGGAGAAGGCAGGCCACGGGAGGTGGCCCCCCCTCCCAAGCCAATCCGAATTGGACAAGGGGTGGGGGGCGTGGCCCCCCTTTCCTTCTCCCTCTCCACCTCTTTCCCCTTTCCTTCTCTCCGTAAGAAGGAAAAGAGGGGGGGCGAATCCTACTAGGAGTGCAGTCCTAGTAGGACTCCCCCCTCCATGGCGCGCCCCTGGTGGCCGGCCTCCTCCCCCTCATCCTTTATATATAGGTGTGGGGGGCACCCCAAAGGCATAACAATTGTCTTAGCCGTGTGCGGTGCCCCCCTCCACCGTTTACTCCTCCGATAGTATCATCATAGTGCTTAGGCAATGCCCTGTGCGGATCACATCACCAACACCTTCATCATGCAGTCGTGCTGACGGAACTCATCGACTCCATCGACACTCTGCTGGATCAAGAGTTCGAGGGACGTCATCAAGCTGAACATGTGTACAACTCGGAGGTGACGTACGTGCAGTACTTGATCGGTTGATTCGAGAAGACGTTTGACTACGTCAACCACGTTAAGTTAACGCTTCCACTTTCGGTCTACGAGGGTACGTGGACACACTCTCCCCCTCTCGTTGCTATGCATCTCCTAGATAGATCTTGCGTGAGCGTAGGATTTTTTTTTAAATTGCATGCTACGTTTCCCAACAGTGGCATCTGAACCAGGTCTTTGCGTAGATGATATGCACGAGTAGAACACAAAGGGTTGTGTGCGGTGATCGTCATACTTCTTACCACCAATGTCTTATTTTGATTCGGCGGTATTGTTGGATGAAGCGGCCCGGACCAACCTTACATGACCGCGTTCATGAGACCGGTTCCACCGACAGACATGCAACTAGTTTTGCATAAAGGTGGCTGGCGGGTGTCTGGTTCTCCAACTTTAGTTGAATCGAATTTGACTGCGGGCGGTCCTTGTGAAGGTTAAAACAGCAAACTTGATAAATCACTGTTGTGGTTTTTGTGTCGTAGGTATGTACGGTACATGCTAGAAGCCAGTAGTAGCCACGCAAAACTTGCAACAAACAAAGTAGAGGACGTCTAACTTGTTTTTGCGGGGCATGTTGTGATGTGATATGGTCAAGACATGATGTGATATAAAGATTGTTGTATGAGATGATCATGTTTTGTAAAAGTTATCGGCAACTGGCAGGAGCCATATGGTTGTCGCTTTATTGTATGAAATATAAACACTATTTAATTGATTAACTTTATCCCTAAGCGGTAGCAATAGTCGTAGAAGCAATGGTTGGCGAGACGACCACGACGCTACAATGGAGATCAAGGTGTCAAGCCGGAGACGATGGACATCATGACGTTGCTTTGGTGATGGAGATCAAAAGCACAAGATGATGATGGCCATATCATGTCACATATTTTGATTGCATGTGGTGTTTATCTTTTATGTATCTTATTTTTCTTAGTACGGTGGTAGCATTATAAGACGATCCCTTACTAAATTTCAAGGTATAAGTGTTCTCCCCGAGTATGCACTGTTGTGAAAGTTCTTCGCGCTGAGACACCATGTGATGATCGGTTGTGATAAGCTCTACGTTCAAATACAACGGGTGCAAGCCAGATTTGCACATGTGGAATACTCGGGTTAAACTTGACGAGCCAAGCATATACAGATATGGCCTCGGAACACTGGAGACCAAAAGGTCGAACGTGAATCATATAGTAGATATGATCAACATAGTGATGTTCACCATTGAAGACTACCCCGTCTCACGTGATGATCGGGCATGGTTTAGTTTATTTGGATCACGTGTCATTTAGATGACTTGAGGGATGTCTATCTAAGTGGGATTCCTTAAGTAATATGATTAATTGAACTTTAATTTATCATGAACTTAGTACTGATAGTATTTGCAAATTATGTTGTAGATCAATAGCTCTCGTTGTAGCTCCCCTATGTTTTTTGATATGTTGCTAGAGTAAACTAAGTTGAAAGATGATAGTAGCAATGATGCGGACTAGGTCCGTGATCTGAGGATTATCCTCATTGCTGCACAGAAGAATAATGTCCTTGGTGCACCGCTAGGTGACAAACCTATTGCAGGAGCAGATGCAGACATTATGAACGTTTGGCAAGCTCGATATGATGACTACTTGATAGTTTAGTGCACCATGCTTTACAGCTTAGAACCGGGACTTCAAAAACATTTTGAACGCCATGGAGCATATGAGATGTTCCAAGAGCTGGAATTGGTATTTCAGGCTCATGCCCGAGTCAAGAGGTATGATACCTCTGACAAGTACTTCGCCTACAAGATGGAGGAGAATAGCTCAACCAGTGAGCCTGTGCTCAGAATGTCCGAGTACTACAATCGCTTGAATTAAGTGGGAGTTAATCTTCCAGATAAGATAGTGATTGACAGAATTATCTAGTCACTATCACCAGGTTACTGGAACTTCGTGATGAACTATAATATGCAAGGGATGACGAAAACAATTCCTGAGCTCTTTGTGATGGTGAAATCGACGAAGGTAGAAATCAAGAAAAAGCATTAAGTGTTGGTGATTAAACAAGACCACTAGTTTCAAGAAAAGGGCAAAGGGAAAGAAAGGGAACTTCAAGAACAATGGCAAGCAATTTGTCACTCCTGTGAAGAAGCCCAACACTGGACCTAAGCCTAAAACTAAGTGCTTATACTTCAAAGGAAATGGTCACTAGAAGCAGAACTACCCCAAATTTTTGGCGGATAAGAAGGATGGTAAAGTGAACAAAGGTATATTTGATATACATGTTATTGATGTGTACCTTACTAGTGCTCGTAGTAGCCCCTGGGTATTTGATACATGTTCGGTTGCTAACATTAGTAACTCGAAACAGGAGTTGCAAATAAATAGAGACTAGTTGAGGGTGAAGTGATGATGCATGTTGGAGGTGGTTCCAAGATTGATATGATCATCATCGCACACTCCCTATACTTTCGGGATTAGTGTTGAACCTAAGTAAATGTTATTTGGTGTTTGCGTTGAGCATGAATATGATTATATCTTATTTATTGCAATACAGCTATTCATTTAAGACAGAGAATAATTGTTATTCTGTTTACATGAATAAAACCTTCTATGGTCATACACCCAATGTTAATGGTTTATTGAATCTCGATCGTAGTGATACACATATTCATAATATTGATGCCAAAAGATGCAAAGTTGATAACGATAGTGCAACTTATTTGTGGCACTACCGTTTGGGTCATATCGGTATAAAGTGCATGAAGAAACTCCATGCAGATGGATTTTGGAATCACTTGATTATGAATCATTTGATACTTGCGAACCGCGCCTTATGGGCAAGATGACTAAAACTCTATTCTCTAGAACAATGGAACGAGCTAATGACTTATTGGAAATAATACATACCGATGTATGTGGTCCGATGAGTATTGAAGCTCGTGGCGAGTATCGTTATTTTTTGAACTTCACAGATGATTTGAGTAGATATGGGTATATCTACTTAATGGAACACAAGTCTGAAACATTTGAGAAGTTCAAAGAATTTCAGAGTGAAGTGGAGAATCATCGTAACAAGAAAATATAGTTTCTACGATCTGATAGTGGAGTTGAACATTTGGGTTATGAGTTTGGCCTTCATTTAAAACAATGTGGAATAGTTTCACAGCTCACACCACCTGAAACACCACAGCGTAGTAGTGTGTCCAAACATCGTAACCGCACTTTATTAGATATGATGCGATCTATGATGTCTCTTATCGATTTACCACTATTGTTTTGGGGTTATGCATTAGAGATAGCTGCATTCATGTTAAACAGGGCACCGTCAAAATCCGTTGAGACGACGTCGTATGAACTATGGTTTGGCAACAAACCTAAGCTGTCGTTTCTTAAAGTTTGGGGATGCGATGCTTATGTCAAATGGCTTTAGCCTGATAAGCTCGAATCCAAATTGGAGAAGTGCGCCTTCATAGGATACCCTAAGGAAACAATTGGGTACACCTTTTATCATAGATTCTAAGGCAAGATCTTTGTTGCCAAGAATGGAACCTTTCTAGAGAGGGAGTTTCTCTCGAAAGAAGTGAGTGGGAGGAAAGTATAACTTGATGAGGTAATTGTACCTTCTCTCAATTTGGAAACTAGCTCATCCGAGAAATCTGTTCCCATGATGCCTACACCAACTAGAGAGGAAGCTAAAGATAATGATCATGAAACTTCAGATCAAGTTGCTACAGAACCTCGTAGGTCAACCAGAGCATGATCCGCACCAGAGTGGTACGATAATCCTGTTCTGGAAGTCATGTTACTTGACCATGACGAACCTATGAACTATGAAGAAGCTACGATGAGCCCAGATTCTGAGAGATGGCTTGAGGTCCATGAAATCTGAGATAGGATACATGTATGAGAACAAAGTGTGGACTTTGGTGGACTTGCGCGATGATCGGCAAGCCATTGAGAATAAATGGATCTTCAAGAGGAAGACTGACACTGATGGTAGTGTTACTATCTACAAAGCTCGACTAGTCGCAAAAGGTTTTCGACAAGTTCAAGGTGTTGACTAAAATGAGATTTTCTCAACCGTAGCGATGCTTAAGTCCGTCTGAATCATGTTAGCAATTGCCATATTTTATGAAATTTGGAAAATGGATGTCAAAATTGTATTCCATATGATGCAAACAGAAGGTTTTGTCGATCCTAAAGGTGCTAATAAGGTGTGCAAGCTCCAGCGATCCATCTATGGACTGTTGCAAGCATCTCGGAGTTGGAATATACACTTTGATGAGTTGATCAAAGCATATAGTTTTATACAGACTTGTGTTGAAGCCTGTATTTACAAGAAAGTGAGTGGGAGCACTACAGCTTTTCTGATAAGTATATGTGAATGACATATTGTTGATTGGAAATGATGTAGAATTTTCTGGAAAGCATAAAGGAGAGTTTGAAAGGAGTTTCCCAAAGAAAGACCTCGGTGAAGCTGCTTACATAATGGGCATCAAGATCTATAGAGATAGATCAAGGCGCTTGATAAGTTTTTTCAATAAGTACATACCTTGACAAGATTTTGAAAGAGTTCAAAATGGATCAGTCAAAGAAGGAGTTCTTGCCTATATTACAAGGTGTAAAGTTGAGTAAGACTCAAAGCCCGACCAAAGCAGAAGATAGAAAGAGAATGAAAGTCATTTCCTATGCCTCAGTCATAGGTTCTATAAAGTATGACATGCTATGTACCAGACCAATTGTGTGCCTTGCTATGAGTTTGGCAAGGGGGTATGATAGTGATCCAGGAGTGGATCACTGGATAGCGTTCAAAGTTATCCTTAGTTACCTACGAGGACTAAGGAAGTATTTCTCGATTATGGAGGTGATAAAGAGTTCGTCGTAAAGAGCTACATCAATGCAAGCTTTACACCGATCTAGATGACTCTGAGTCTCAATCTGGATACATTTTCAAAGTGGGAGCAATTAGCTAGAGTAGCACCATGCAGAGCATTGTAGACATAGAAATCTGCATAATACATACGGATCTAAATGTGACCGACCCATTGACTAAACCTATCTCACAATCAAAACATGATCACACCTTAGTACTCTTTGGGTGTTAATCACATGGCGTTGTGAACTAGATTATTGACTCTACTAACCCTTTGAGTGTTGGTCACATGGCGATGTGAACTATGGGTGTTAATCACATAAAGATGTGAACTATTGGTGTTAAATCACATGGCGATGTGAACTAGATTATTGACTCTAGTGCAAGTGGGAGACTGAAGGAAATATGCCCTAGAGGCAATAATAAAAGTTGTTATTTTATATTTCCTTATATCATGATAAATGTTTATTATTCATGCTATAATTTTATTAACTGGAAACTTGATACATGTGTGAATACATAGACAAAACATCATGTCCCTAGTATGCCTCTACTTGACTAGCTCGTTGATCAAAGTTGGTTAAGTTCCTAGCCATGGACATGTGTTGTCATTTAATGAATGATATCACATCATTAGGAGAATGATGTGATGGACAAGACCCATCCGTTAGCTTAGCATAATGATCGTTCAGTTTTATTGCTACTGCTTTCTTCATGTCAAATATATATTCCTCCGACTATGAGATTATGCAACTCCCGGACACCGGAGGAATTCCTTGTGTGCTATCAAACGTCACAACGTAAATGGGTGATTATAAACATGCTCTACAGGTATCTCCGAAGGAGTTTGTTGGGTTGGCATAGATCGAGATTAGGATTTGTCACTCAGAGTATCGGAGAGGTATATCTGGGCCCTCTCGGTAATGCACATCATATGAAGCCTTGCAAGCAATGTGACTAATGAGTTAGTTATGGGATGATGCACTACAAAACAAGTAAAGAGACTTGCCGGTAACGAGATTGAACTAGGTATGGAGATACCAACGGCAAAGGGAATAACATATGTTGACATTGCGGTTCGACTGATAAAGATCTTCGTAGAATATGTTGAAACCAATATGAGCATCCAGGTTCCGCTATTGGCTATTGGCCGGCGAGGTGTCTCGGTCATGTCTACATAGCTCTCGAACCCATAGGTTCCGCACGCTTAACGTTCGATGAGATATGTATTATATGAGTTATGTGTTTTGGTGACCGAAGGTTGTTCGGAGTCCCGGATGAGAACACGTACATGACAAAGAGTCTCGAAATGGTCGAGAGGTGAAGATTGATACATTGGAAGGTTATATACGGACACCAGAATGGTTCCGAAGAGGTTCGGGGATTTTTCGGAGTACCGGGGGGTTACCGGAACCCCCCGGGAAAGTTAATGGGCCACATGGGCCTTAGTGGAGAGGAGAGGGCAGGCCATGGGAGGTGGCGCGCGCCCCCCAAGCCAATACGAATTGGACAAGGGGTGGGGGGCACGGCCCCCCCTTTCCTTCTCCCTCTCCGTAAGAAGGAAAAGAGGGGGGGTGTGAATCCTACTAGGAGTGGAGTCCTAGTAGGACTCCCCCCTCCATGGCGCGCCCCTGGTGGCCGGCCTCCCCCTCCTCCTTTATATACGGGGGCGGGGGGGGGCACCCCAAAGGCATAACAATTGTCTTAGCCGTGTGTGTTGCCCCTCCACCGTTTACTCCTCCGATAGTATCATCGTAGTGCTTAGGCGAAGCCCTGCGCAGAGCACATCACCAATACCGTCATCACGCCTTCGTGCCGACGGAACTCATCGACTCCATCGACACTCTGTTGGATCAAGAGTTAGAGGGACGTCATCAAGCTGAACGTGTGCAGAACTCAGAGGTGTCGTACGTTCGATACTTGATCGGTTGATTCGAGAAGACGTTCGACTACATCAACCGCGTTAAGTTAACGCTTTCGCTTTCGGTCTACGCGGGTATGTGGACACACTCTCCCCCTCTCGTTGCTATGCATCTCCTAGATAGATCTTGCGTGAGTGTACGATTTTTTTTGAAATTGCATGCTACGTTCCCCAACAGGCGGAAGCCCTTACGAGGAGCCCTAGTCGCCCTTCTTTTTGGAACGGTGGGACGCATATCCAAAATCATGTATCCTTTGATGTGTATTTCTTTTGCTTCCCAACATTTAAGTACAACTGCACAAACAAAAAATGCAATTGCACACAGTAAAAATGGTGCATACCCTACCAAAACTGAAGTTTCATTGCATCAAACAAAGATGAATAGCAAGAAACATCGAGAGAGAAGCTTCAAAGATAAATGCAATTGTACAAACAAAAGTGCAATTGCAACCATTGTTCAGGAAATCGGTAACTGGTAGCTGCTCGGTTGGTTGAGAGTAGCGATTAATCGGTGAATCATCCTATTAACTTGATTAATCAGTCGACCATTAATCAGTAGATTAAGTAGCAACTTGCCAACATATATCTAGTTTCTAATGTATTACACCGTACTCTCATGCTCCCAACTATGTAATATACCAAAATATGCTATTGTTTAGTCGAACCCTAGCTATTGAGGAGCTAGAGAGGGATGGGAGGGGTTACGAGGCAAAATTTTGGGCTTTATTTATGAACAAGTTAATGGGTCGGCAATGATTAATCGGCCTAAGAACCGATTAAGCGGTCTAACCGGCCAATTAATCGGCCTAACAGGTTAACACGATGAATAGGTGCTATTCAATTCTACCATCCTCCTAATAGCAATTAACTGGCTCGTTAACTGATTAATCAAACGAATTCTTGAACAGTGATTGCAACACGTTCAAGGAAAAGGGGAAATGATATCCGGCTAATTTCCCTTGGAACATGAGCCCAGCGAACGACCTTTCAACCGTCCATTCTTCTGCACGAATATCGCGGCACATGACAAAGGCAGGTCACTTTTTTACTCGTTCGCTACAAAATAAAAGGGCCGCGAGTGATCTCATTACAAACCGCACGTGTCTAGGGCCTCTAGCCTCCACAGGAGACCTGGGTTCAAATACCACTTCCTTCCTTTGTTTTCTTTCTTTACTAGGCGTGGCAAAATATAAAGAGAAAAATGTTTTAGATACACGGCAAATTTACAATAAAATATATTATTTTTCACTAGGTGGCAAAATATGTAGATAATAGCTTTAGATATATGGAAGATTTCCATGGCAATTTTATTAATCCTTTTTCGTATTTTACCATGACAATTTTATTTTTTTGACCATGGCAGTTTTAGTTTTTGACAACGAAAATTTTAGTTCTTGGACCATGGCAATTTTAGTTTTTGGACCATGGCATTTTAAGTTTGTGGACCGTGGTGAATTTAGTTTTTTGTACCATGTCAATTTTAGTTTGTGGACCATGGCAAAAACAAATTGTAGCATGGTAAAAAAATTTTCCGAACATGACAAATTTAATAACTTAATGTGAAATGCTATCGCAAAATTGCCATGGGTATAGAAAATATTTTTTCCTTTCAAATTATTGCAATTTTTGTTATTATATCTTCTCGGTTACATGGCAATTGTAATTTTCTAATAGTGTTTCATAATAGTCTCACGGCAATTCCATAATTGTTTGGTTTTCAAACAAAGTTTTTTTTGGCAACTTACTTGTTTTAGGGAATTTTGGCAACTTACTGAGCATTATTATTTTTACATGCAAACTTATTGATGACTTTTTAAAGAAACAGCTTATCGGGCCTAACCCATTTCTTCCTTCGTGTTTTCTTAATTTGTTGGGCCAGCTGGGGTCGCTGGGAAACTCCCGCGCTGAGGCGAACGAATAGTTCGCCTAGGTTGCCGCGAGAGCTGCCGATCGCCAGCTATTGAGGTCCAAGGAGAAAAAAAAAGCTGGAACTGCAGAAGATGATTGAAACACAAGGGCCGGCATTGTTTCAGAATTCCAATCTGATACAGCGCAAATTTGTATATCATACATCCATTTCGGTATCTGATTTGCCCCCCCCCCCCCCCCCCCCCCTGCCTTGATGATGTTCCTGTCAAGGGTAACATCAAAATTTATAGGAACAGTTGACACGTCCAGAATTTCTACCAAAGTTCTACCAGTATTAATTATCTCGGTATCATCTAAATGACAGGCGGAAATCAGTTTCATTCAAAAAAAAGAAAAAGAAATCAGAGACGCTAAATAAGCTTCTTCCTGCCATTACAAAATCGAAGCAACAACATTCCAAGGAAATTACACTACACCTCACATGTATACATTACGATTCGCATGCATAAAGATCTACTCCACGCACTATGAATTATGATTACACATGCGTGCATGCGCGCATGGCGTGTACTGTACTGCTGATCTTCCTCCGATCTATCTAACCCGGTGCGTGGAGCGATCCCTGGCGGCGGGGCGCTGCTGCTGCTGCTGCATGCGCAGCTGGTCGTGGAACCACACGATGAACTCGTCGGCGCGCCGGTCGACCACGCCCTTGCGCCCTTCCTCGTCGTCCTCCGCCCTCGCCGCGAACGGTGAGTCCGTGATCCGCACCTGCCGCGCCGCCGGGCCGCGCCCGGCAGCCCAGGGCACTGTCGCGCCCTCCACGTTGCCCTCCTCCCCCTCCTCCACGTCGTCCATCAGCTCGAACAGCGTCTTCACGGCAGGAGCCGAGGTGTACTCCGGAAGGTCGCCGTGCTGCTGCTGCGGGAGCAGGCTCTGGCCCCGGTGCCGGTGCGCGCGGCGGCGGCGCCTGTGCACCGGCGGGCTGCTGCAGCTGAACTCTACCTCGCGTGGTCGGTACTGGTACTGCTGGTACACGGCGGCGCCGGGGTCCATGGACCGGCACGACAGCGTCGACGAGATCGAGGACGCGCTGCCCCTGCCACCGTGCGCCCCGCGGCCGCGCGGGTACGGGTGCACCGCGGCGCCCGGGTCCATGGACCGGCAGGAGAGCACCGCCGACAGGTACGTCGTGAACGCCGGGTCCTGGTCCCGCGCCGACGGCAGGTGGTTGTGATGGCGCTTGGACGATGACAGCATGTGGTGCAGGTTCACGCCGAGCGCCGCGAGCTTGGGCTGGTGCTTGTCGAGGCCCCTGACGAGCACGAGGTGCACGGCGCGCACCATGCGCCACAACTTCTTGGCGCTCAGCGCCGGCGCGGCGGCCGTCGGGACCTGCTCGGCACGGCCGACACCATCCTCCTCCATCCCCGGCGGCTGATAGTGGTACGTATCCCCGCTCATGTCCATCGATCGCCCTACTTCTCCTTTCTCCTTCTGGAAAATTTCTAGTGCTCTCGGGGACTTGTCTTTGCTCTCAGGACTAGCACACTAATCTGTCTCTGCATCTGACAGGAGGGAAGAAGAGCAGCAATGGTATTTAAAGAAGGGTCACGTCGTGTGATGGCCACGGATCACTGGACATTGATGCCACGGAGAATTATTGGCCCAATATAATGGTCTTCAAATTGTTCTTTTTGTGCTCATCTGCTAGCTCACGACGTGGTCAGCCGGGGTTGGCCGATTTAGTTCCACATATATGTGCATCAGTGCATGGGATCTTTGGCAGGAGGTCATAACGGGCTTGCGTGTCATGCCATACATATCAGGCAAGCTCATACGATGTAGATGCATGGAATTAGTAAGCTTTTAAGCCCGCTTTTCCTCATACGCGCGTTCTGGTACACTGACTAAGAGTTTCCACGTTTAGCTTGCGTGATCTGCAGTCGAGAGAGAAAGGCTACAAGGTAGGTTGCTTGAGATGTCGACGTGACCTACCCTCGACACTTTTTACCATGAAAAAACAGGTTTCTCGATGAAGTAGAAATGAGAGGAAAACGAAGAAATTCGGGCCGAGGTTATGTATCTGTCCATTCCTGATTTGGTCATTCGATTCTGTAACCCTAAACTTTTTGACTAGAAACCTTTAGCCCTAGGTCTCGGTCAAAAGTGTTACAAACGACGGAATAATGTTACTTCACTGTTGGTTCCTCAATGATATGTCCATCTCTAGATTTGGTCACTGGGTTCTAAGTTCTAACCCTAAACTTTTGACATGGGAAAACTTTAGCGCTAGATACCAGTCAAAGTGTTACAATCGTGCCCGCAAAAGAAAACTATTACAATCGATGAAAATTTTCAAATCTATTCATCGAACATCATGGCAGTACAAAGAACACGAGAAGTAACAAAAATTACATCTATATTCGTAGACCACTTAGCGACAACTACAAAGCGCCGGGACAAGCCAAAGGCACGCCACCGTCATCGCCCTCTCTCACCAGAGCAGGGCAAACCTAAACCGTTGAAACTGGGTAGAAATGAGAGGAAATCGAAGAAATTCGTGTCGCAATTATATATCTGTCCATTCTTGATTTGGTCATTTGATTCTACAACCCTAAACCTTTGAGACTAGAAAAACTTTAGCCCTAGGTCTCAGTCAAAAGTATTATAGCTTACGTACAATTGATGGAGTAATGTTACTTCATTGTTGGTTCCTCAATGATATGTCGATTTCTAGATTTGGTCACTGGGTTCTGAGTTCTAACCCTAAACTTTTGACATGGGGAAACTTTAGCGCTAGATACCAGTCAAAGTGTTACAATCATCCCCGTAAAACAAAACTATTACAATCAATGGAATAGTGGTGGCTTCTTCTCTTATTTTTGTGGGAAAAATTTCCAATCTATTCACCAAACATCATGGAAGTACAAAGAAAACGAGAAGTAACAAAAAATACATCCATATTCGTAGACCACCTAGCGACAACTAGAAGCACTGGAGCGAGCCGAAGGCGCACTACCGTCATCACCCTCCCTCACCAGAGCCGCACAAGCCTAAACCTTTGAAAGTGGATAGAAATGAGAGGAAATCGAGGATATTCGTGTCGCAGTTATATATCTGTCCATTCTTGATTTAGTCATTCTATTATATAACCCTAATCCTTTGAGACGACTAGAAAAACTTTAGCCCTTAGGTCTCAGTCAAAAGTGTTATAGCTTACGTACACCCAATGGAATAATGTTACTTCATTGTTGGTTCCTCAATGATACATTGATTTCTAGACTTGGTCACTGGGCTCTGTGTTCTAACTCTAAACTTTTGACATGGGGAAACTTTAGCGCTAGATATCAGTCAAATTGTTACAATCGCCACCGCAAAAGAAGACTATTACAATCCATGGAATAGTGGTGGTTTCATACACATAACAGTCCAATCAGCACAAGAAAAATAATAAGAAGAAAAAGTGAATTAGAAAAAGGAAATCAGAAGAAGGCAAGCAAAAATATGGAAAAACTCATGAATCTGGAGAAGCCTAGATCTCCTTGAGCCCTTGGTTGAATATTCATTTGTGTTATTACATTTATTAACATAATACAACCGACGACGCCTCCGACCACTACCATGGCAAGTCTAGCCACCCTGTGACGTGCGACTAGATTGTCCCTCTCATGATCCAATGTTTATGACTACCGATTTTGTCAAGTTTTTTTTTTTGATTTTGTGTTATCTTGTACTCCCTCCGATCCATATCAATTGTCGCTGATTTGGTGCAACAATTAATATGAATCGGAGGGAGTATAAAAGGCTTAGGTATTTTTTTTTTGCGGAGAATAAAAGGTTTAGGTCACATGTATTCGATTCCAAGACAAAACTCTATGTTCGATATAAGTCCAACTGTAGCCCTACACAAATATTCAACACAAATTTAACATGTTGCCACTTAGAGGGAGTAATATAACTATCTCCATGGTGTCACCATCTGCTTAATTTATGTTAAGACAATTAGGAGTTTTCTGGGTGTTAAGAGCGTAGGGTTCACTTAAATAGCATGACAGCAGAAAACTGAAATGATGAGTTGTGCGTGGCAAACATGTAGCTAGTAGTATTACTATTAGTGTATCCAAGATAGTTTTGTCAATACAAAGTGTTATGATGAGGACATCTTAGTACTAATTAAAAAGATGAAGGGGCATACTTCATCCTTGTGCGCTCCATGAATTCTGAAAGAAACGAGAGTGGAATTTTGATGTCACCAGCTGGACTAGCCAACCAGCAGACCACTGTTCATTAATAGGAATGTTTTATGCACTGCACTCAATATCGCAAGTTTCTTACCTCCAAACAAAATATTTACTTGTTACTAATACAAAATCAAAAGGTTTAGCCTGCAGTTGTATACCAGGAGGAGTCCATAAGCAGCAGCCGCAGCCGCTGATAAGCTTGATATCACTGTCCGAGTTTAATGGTACACCCGGCCAATTATACACAGCCGGCCTCTGTCCACCTCAAACAAGACCGCTAACGCCCAACATCACCTGTTTAGTATTTCCGGTGGTGTTTAGTATGCAACCTGCGATCTAAGTAGGCTCACACACGTGTCTAAGATCTCTTAGAAAGGACATGTATACATGTTTAATTCTGACACCTATTAGCAGTCAGAACACCATGTACTCCCAAAAAGATCCCATGAAGAACACTGTCGTAGAAGTTGCCTCCCCAAACTTGTGTGGAACGCAAGAGAAAATTTGAGGGAATTAGTAGCAGTGATGTGACAAAATGAAGAAGGCAGTTAATCTAGAGCCTCAAAATGGTACGAGACCTTGACCTTCCGCAAAAGCAGAAATGCGAGCTGCGATCTGCTGACTGAGACTAGGTAAGTACGGTTTGCCTTTGGAACAAAAACTATTTTTAGGCACAACCGACAGCCTATACACCTTGTGTTCTAAGCCTTATCTGGTCTATTAATGGTTGCCTAAATTTTCCATGGTTCCATGTGGTCCATTGTAAAAATTTAAAAAGAAAATTCATAGACTCTAGAAAAATGGTAGAATTCAGCACCATGGCGGTCGAATAGTGGCGCCTGCCTTTCTTTTAACTTCATACAAAATTTATTAAATGATGGTTACATGCAAAAAAAGGGTTGCATGCATACTTCACCAGGATCATAACGAGGAAATCAAATAACATCATTTGTACACAAAGTGAACCGACTCCTCTGACCCCCGCGTCGCCTCTGCTCTGGCGACACGGGGGAGCCCCACCAGGCGCCGCCACCTCTCCCCTCCCCCCCTCCCCTCGTCTCGCCGCCGCCTAGCCCGCCGGCGAAGCCCGGGCTGGCTCCAGGGAGGGTGGCGGCAGGGCACCTCACTAGGTGGCGCGGCGCGCGGATCCCGACCGCTCGGGAGCGATTCAGCGGTGACTAGCGTCACGGAGGCTACTCCAGGTGTCCGGCGGTGTCGGCCCTCGGTGTTGCTCCCTTGCTCCGACGTGGGCGGAGGGATGCGGAAGAGGGGCGGCGGAAGGTACGTGGTGGCCGGATCTGGTCGGCCTAGGTCGGATTCGGAGTGGCAGCGGCTGGGCGCGTCGTCAGAGGTGGTTGGTGGTGCGCGGGGAGGTCTACGGTGGCGGGCTACGTTGGCGCGCGAGCAGTGGCGTTATATCGGGCGTGCACAACTCGAGGCGGAGCCGGTGGTCGCAGAGGGCATGGGCAGCAGCTGGACAAGGGGCTCAGGCGTCGTGGTTCTGACGTCGAGCTGGGTCTGGCACGTCATTCACGACATGAGGTGTTGTTGTGATTACTGGCACGGTTGCAAGATGCGGCAACAGCTGCACGACGAGGTGGAGCCGGTGGAAGTCGACCGTGGGGACTGTGCTCGGATTCGGAGGTGTGAAGGAGCTCCGTGCGAAAGTCTAGCATTGACCTTGGGTCAGTGCCGGCAACAATGGCACCATGGCCATGGTGTCGTTCCCCTTCTTGAAGGTGTTGCCATGGAGCTCCATTACACGACTCTCCGTGAGAAATCCCTAGATTTGGATGGTCGAAGCGGGCGATGACGGCGGCTACGTCGTTTCCTTCTTTGAGGCATCGTCTTGGAGAGTTAGCATGTTGCAATTTGCACGGATCTCTTCGTCGTCGGGGACAGTGGACGTTCGGGAGACGACTATGAGTGGTTTGTGATTGTGCGTCGAGATGGCGATGTCGGGAACAATGTGAGTGGCAACTCTATGAGGTGGGGGTTCTATCTCGACATTGGTTGGGTGGCATCCTTATTCCGCTCGGGCGGTAGGGGTGTCGGCTCGGTCGATGCGCCCGAATGGGGGCGATACGACTTTACATTGGGGCGGCGGCCCCGGATGTGGTGCGACGTTGGTGGTCTACGAGTGGTTTCCCTGAGCAGCGTGGGTTGCAGGCAGCTGGGTTGTGCGGAGTTGCTGCTCGAGGGGAGCGGTGGTATGTCGGGGCGGCGGCCCCGGAAGGCGGTGTCAGTTGATTGTGCTGGGCGCGACGTTGCGGTGGATGTCGGGGCGGCGGCCCCGAGAGAATCACTGTGGCGACCAGACTTTTGTGGCAACGATGATTGTGGGAGCAATATCGGCAACGCGGCAATGGTTGTGGTAGTTTGCTTGTTGCTGTGGAGTCGAAGCTACGGGGCTGGGCTGTGGTGTATGATGACTGACTGTAGGTGGCCCGTTCGGCGATCTTCCGTGGCGTCAGTCGTGCCTGGTTTTGTTCTTCTGAGTTTTCCGTCAGAGTCGGAGCTGCGTTGTCTATCCGCAGGTCGACATGTCGATTAGGATGGGCTTTGCCCTGTGTGTTCCAGTCTATGGGAGTGGGCTTGGTCCTAATTGTTCTGGTTTTTGTCCGGTTTTCCGTAATTAACTAGCAATTCTTTTCTGCTTAATTAATAGATGAGGCAATCTTTGCCTCTGTTTCGAAAAAAATAACGAGGAAATCAGTTGGGTCTTCAGGACAGACCCGATCCCTGTGTATAACCGCCTTAGTGACCTCATGTCAACCCTTTTATGTCGCAATGACAATGTGTATAGGTTGCATGCTGTGCATTTAGAGTTTATTTGGCTCTATGAAGAATCGAGTTGTAATTTTTCTTCTTTGGGATTTCTTGTATCACTGGAAATCTTTAATACAAATCGAGAGCCTCTTCACAAAAATAATGTCAAGGTATTTAGAAAGCTTCCGCCATCCTTGTATATGTGCTCTACCTTCAGTGCGGAGACCTTCAGAGCTAAGGACTTCTTGGACACAAAGCATCAGATTTTTTGTCGAAAGAGACCCTCTGCCCACTGGAATTACCAAAAAAGACCCCCTGCGGACGAAATTGACAAAAGAGACCCCCTCACTAGTGGCGGCAGGCGCGGCAAGCGACACGTGTCACCTGCCGCCGCGCCGTGAGGCGGCGGGCCCGGCCGCCACAACAGGAGGCGGCAGCCCGGTGTATAACGGTGCGTGCACAGGGCAGCACAGGGCAGCGTGCCGCGACGGAACGGGCCGCGCCAGGCGGGCCCGGCCGCCACCGGGTGAGGCGGCCGCCGCTGCCGCTGTCGCTACCCGGCCGACAAGGCCTGCTGCGCGCGGGCCCAGCAGGTGGGCCACGCCGCCACCTGCCGAGGCGGCCTGTCCTGTGCTGCTGCACGCGCGACAGTGCGCAGACGGCGCTGATTTCGAGGCGCGACAGTGCGCAGACGGTGCTGATTTCGAGGCGCGACAGTGCGCAGACGGCGCTGATTTCGTGGCGCTACAATGACGGTTGTGACTCCGACGCGCGGGGATATGGACGCTTTTGGTTCTTTCACCAGGGAATCACTCACTCGCTGCGGGAATCCGAGCTGCGGGAACCTGTTGTGCCGACACTACAGGGATCCTCTTCCTTTATATAGTATGCTTCTGCTCCGTGCGCAAGCACACTGGCATCCTCTTCTAACTTCTGAGTGTGTAAGAACAGAGAGAAAGAAAAACTCAGTAGGCACTTCCACTCGTGATTTAGGGCGATTTGAAGTTGGATTTTGAATATGTTGAAGTTGAAGAAAAGATAGACGAAGGTAAGATCTATCCATTTTTGTTGGTTTCGTTTGCATGCATGATGTTTTTACTATTTTTGTTTAGTTCATAACTATGTGTTATCTATTTTGTTAGGCATTATTTCATCACTTTTTGGAGTCATTTAGAGCTTCAGGAGTACGATTTGCCTAGCGAAGTGAACTACCAAGTTGAAGATCAAGGTATGAGCTTTGCAATAAATTGATTTTTTTGTGCATGCAAGGTTGTAATTAGTTAGTCTTTTAGCTCATCATTAGCTATGCAATGTTAGTGATTAGAGGTTAGAAATAATTTCAGACGACAGATGTAGCATTTACAATATATTTTTTAGAAGGGTAGGTTGAAGATGTTGTATCAATGTTAGGTGCGTCCATTAGTATTGACATGCAAGAAATCTTAATATGGTAATTAAAAAACACTTGTACTGTAATTGTTCATTGCATGTGGTATGTTATTTCATGTGGTATGTTTATTAATAAGTCTATAGTTAGGAGGTTGTAGGTCTATTTTGTTATGTCAAAATAATGTAAATTTTATATGTTACGAATATGTGCTAATGTACTTGATGATGTATGTAATTAGGTAAAATAATTAATCTTAGTAGCAAACAAGGAGGAGATGACGTGATTGAAGAAATTGTGTTTCCATCTTCGCTGTCCCTTTTGAGGTGATGACCAGATACATGCAAGTGCTATTTTCATACTTTTGATAGCAGAAAGAAAAATCTGTGTGTAATATTGATGTTCATATGATAATAGGTTGACTCTGTTCATATAGTACTGGTGACGGATATTTATTCGAACTATTTGGACTCTTAATTGCATTCGCAAGCACATCCATATTGGAGCTAAGGTATAAAATGACGTCGTAATTTTGTTAATATTTTTTATATTGATGTACTGTCATGCCGCTGCAAATATTATTATTTGTAAATAAATGAATTTTATCGTATGATATGAAAAACATTATATCATGCCGGAAGAAATTAGATATTTTACTCATATGATATTAAAATGTTATTATCGTAATATTATGTTTAGTGGTTGTTTGGATAGCGAGTACTTACCCTCAGTTTTGTCATAACCTGTTGTAAGAAAATTATGTAGAAAACCATATTTTACTAATAGTCGTTTTTTCAGAAGCTAAGTTTTTGCATGTTGCGAGAACTATTTTAGGATATTTTTGGGGTAGTTAGAGAAAAACAAACAGAGTTTTAGTTTGTTACGCTCGTAGACAAGTTTGAGAAAAATAGATCTTTAAATACCCGTTAACCAAACAACCCCTTAAAGTCTAAGCAAATGATTCTAAAAACAAACCCAATATTTATAACGAAAATACGGTTACTAAATGTTCAGTTACTAATTATTTGAAATGTAAACATGTATGTTGGTTAGGTACTATGGAAAATTTAGTAGTGTACTATGGGAACGTCTTACGCAACGGTCAATGCTGGGTGGATGTGTCCTTCTGCGAGTCGACTACAGTTGTGGTGAGAGACATGGTCAACGTGGGTTATGTAGCTGTTAGAAGGTGCATCCGAGCGGTGTTTAGCCCAGTGATGTAGGGAAAAAAATGACAATGGAGGCCTTCGTCGTTGACGGAGGAAATGATGGGACAGTTGCCCGTTGGGGTTTGCGGCCTGTCACAGGTGATCGGTCGTGGGGGTCGTACATGAGGTTTGCAAGCAATCCCAATAACTCAATGTATGGTCAGCCGATGGTGTATGTGGAGTTCATTTCAGTCACTGATGTTGCCGGATGCAGTAGCAGGGGTGGTGAGGTCGAGTTGGCCATCACATCAGCCCCTAGCATCGGCCCATCGGAACCGACGGGCGGCCAGCCTGTGTATGACACAGGATATTGGTCGGCGGCCGTTGACATGAGCGAACACGTGGACGGATTGTCGGAGGCGCTAGATGATGATGATCATTCTTCTGCGTCTTCGGAGTCAAGCGGAGAAGAAGATGTTCCTCCTCAGAGGGCGGTCGCGGCGGCACTGCAACCTGGGTTTTTACAGGATATGAGCATCACCAACGAATTTCACTCTGCTTCTGGCCTAGGAGCGGGAAGCCTGGAGGTTGGGCAAGTTTTCCCAGATAAGAAGTCTGCTTACCAGGCAATGGGTAGCTATGCAATCGGCATCCACCGCCAGCATAGAGTGAAGCAGTCTGATAAAAAAGAGTTGAAGGTCATATGCATCCACACCGCGAAAGGTTGCCGCAGAAGAGTTCTCGCTAGACTGAAGCCTGGGGTATGTCAGTCATGGCATATCACAAAAATAGTGGAGCATACCTGTGAGCAAACTGGGACTCTTTCAGATCACTGCAATGTGACAGCAAAATTTGTGGCACAGACGATGGAAACAATTGTGCAGGGAAATCTCAACATTAGTGTTAGGGCTCTGCAAAAAGATGCAGAGGATCTAATTGGATTCCCTGTTAGCTACAGCAAGGCTAGGCGTGCGAAGGAAAATATATTCAAGAACTTGTATGGTACCTATGAGGAGGCATATTCTTATGCCCCTAGAATGCTTCATCAAATAGCAAGTGCTAATAGGGGGACTCAAGTTTGGCGGAGAGAACATCCAAACCCAATGAACCCGGGTGAGCTAATCCTGGACCGCTTATTCTGGGCATTCACCCAGACTATACAAGCCTTCAGGCACTGTCTCCCGGTATTATCTGTTGATGGTACCTTTCTCACTGGAAAGTATAAGGGCACACTATTGGTGGCGATTGCAGCGGATGCAAATAATCAGCTTCTTCCTATTGCATATGCATTGGTCGAGAGCGAGAACAAAGATAGCTGGTTGTGGTTCCTGAGCTGCGTGAAGATTGGTGTCGTGAAAGAGCGTAAAGGTGTTTGCATCATTTCTGATCGCAACATTGGATTATTAAGCGCTCTTGAAATAATTAAGGCGTCGGAAGAAGAGTGGGGCTGGCCCGATCTAGAGGGAAGGTGGTGCATGAGGCATTTGGCAGCAAACTTTTACTCCAAATTCAAAAACAAGGATTGATTCAAGTTATTCAAGAGGATGTGCATGCAAAAAACTGAAGCCAAAATGAATGCGATATGGGCGGGTATCAATGGTGAGATCGACCGCGCGGCCTTGCCGCAGAGAGAAGACCGGAGGGGTTGTAGGACGGCCATAAATTTGAGCCAGTGAATCACCGAGAATTGCCCTCATTTGGAGAAGTGGGCGCAGGCTCACGACACCGGGGCTCGGTATGGAATAATGACCAGCAACATGTCAGAGGTGTACAATGGTGTTCTTAAAGGGGTGCGAGCACTGCCTATCACAGCCCTAATTGAAGAAACTTGGAACCGGACCCTGTCATACTTTGCAGACAGGGTCACCGTCGCCAAAGCACAAGTTGAATTGAACAAGCCATTGTCCGAGAAGATGCAAAGACATCTGGACAAGAAAGCAAAGAAGTCCCAAAGTCATGGCTGCCGGAAAGTGGACGCACTTAGGAATAAGTGGGAGGTCAATGTGCGAGCCAAGTACGTTAAGGGTTACCACATAGGATCAAAAAAGCAAGCTATCACCCTTGGCTCAACCTCCTGTGAGTGCACTTGTAACAAGCCCAAGCTTGAGGGCTACCCTTGCAGTCATGTGCTCCGGGTGGCTGCTGTTCAAAAAATCAGCGTCGACCCATACATATCGCCGTACTTCAACATGTATAATCTGTATAACACTTGGAACGGTGAGTTCTGGGCTTGGGGCATTGATATGAACTACAAAATGTTATGGCCAGATGGGCCGAAATGGGTTCCGAACGCCGACTTGACGACGTCAGTCTAGGCGTCATCGCAATGACATGGACCATAGCCAGATGGGAGAACCAAGGCGATGCCGCGTTTGCAGGTGTCCTGGACATTGACGCAAAGATTGCCCGTATCGAGCCAACAACAACGCATGATGTTGATATATATGTACTCGCCATGTTTATTTATATTTCTACTCGTTATGTGTACTTATATTAAATTTAAATTGATTCTCTTTGTATTATTGTGCTCCTGATGTTAACTTCAGATAATTAATGTAAATCGTATCTCTTTGTATTTTTTAAGTTAATTTTGATTTGCATTTGTATTTCTGTCTTCCTCGTAATTTATATTTGTATGTTTGTGTGCAGGTTATGGGTGAAGTGCCAGTGCTTTTGCAAGGGGCCCATGACGCCGGCCACCGTTGCCACCTATTTCTGAAACCAAATACTAAGCATGATTATCGGCCTTTCAGTCTTCGAACCATAAAGAAAACATGGCCAATACACAATCATTTCCTTGCTCACCTTGACGCTTATGGACTACAAGGTTTTGCTAGGCTCACATCATGCGACGACCAAGTACGTTCGGACCCATCCCTTTTGACATCCCTCGTTGACCGGTGGAGACCTGAAACCCACACCTTTCACTTTCGTTTTGGGGAGCTTGCACCTACACTGAAAGATGTTTCTATGATCACTGCTCTACCAATTAGAGGTGAGCCGGTAGTCTCTCCACGAGTGTCTCCATCTTGGGCATTAGATATAGTAGCCCGTCTTGGGATGGAAATGCCAGAATCACAACGTTCTGGTAACCCTCGGGGCATCCCACTCGTCTGGCTTCGTGATAACTTTCTTAATTTATCTAGCTTCGCCAATGAGGAGACGAGAAAAAGACATATGTTTGCGTATCTGTTGTGGCTCCTCGGGAATCTATTTCCAAATTCACATGGGGACGTTGTTGTCCCTGGTCTCATCTACATTGCAGAGAATATGGTAGATGAACCTTTACCCGAGCAGCCAAAATACAGCTTCGGTTCTGCCATGCTATCTCATACATACAGAGGCTTGTGTGATGCCACGCAAAAAACCTCTTTCGCACAAAAAGCTCCATTACTTTGTGTCGCCTATGAGTTTCTACAGTTGTGGTCCTGGGAATACCTCCCTGTAGGACGACCTCGTATAGTACAACCCGTATACCCATATGACTTTAGCGAGGGTGCTAGCGCAACTATGGCCACCAGGTGGACAAAGGCACGGAAACGTTGGTCTCCAGATATTGCGAAAAATTGTTACCCTATGTATCACCAGCAGTTTGAGATACTTGATGAGGCATAAGTCACATGGAACCCGTGGACTCAGGACCAGCTAAAAATGGTCTTTGATGCTCGACACTTCACACCAGGCATGTTGACCGATAGTGCATTCTGGCTGACTCGCTGCAACTTATTGTTCATGTGGTGTGTTGAGCCTTACAACCCAGAGCGTGTAATGAGATAGTTCGGTCTCTATCAAGAAATTCCACCACCTTTTCCCAGACGTATCGACGAGGAAACACATAAGTAAGATGTGACATCCCTAAATAGTTAGTGTCATTTTTAATTTACTAAACTCACACTTTGTTACATAATTTGCAGGCTAACCAATATGGGCAGGGGTTGGAGTTTATACGATTGGAGGGAAGAGAGCATTGAATGGGTACACAAGTGGGAAAATGAAGCGCTAGCAGATATAGTGCGTCAACTTAGGTATATTTTATGTACATTATTTTTTTACGATGATCATACGATGCATGAAGATGCTTTGCTTTCATCACAACGGTTTATGTAATTATTTAATTTTGCAGACCGTACGATGAAAGTACAGATCAAGCGTACAAGCAGTGGTACTGCATGAACACACGTGCTAGCCTGGCCAGTCAGCCAGCTACTATACCAACACATCTCACACAAGAGGAGCAGGCGCGGAGACATGTTGAGCTGCATGCAGCTTACTATCGTGACCACCTGGTAATCACTTGTAACTTTTTTAGGTCCATCATTTCATAATCATTTGAACTAAATAACATCCAAATATTGTTCAGCTTGAAAATGTCAACGAAGTAGGGCAGATGGCTACGGATAGCATGTCGGCCCAGGGCCCATATCGCAAGACATTCCAGAAACTTTTGCAACAATTCGTGGCAAAGAAGTTCAGATGCGGTAGAGGCGACGATGTTGTCACTGGAGCATACATGCCGGCAGCGAGGTCAGCCAGACCGAGTGCGGCACCATCGTCCAGACCGAGCGAGGCGCGTATGAGCCATGAGCAATGGGGGGAGGGTCCGAGTACTAGAACGACATTGCCACGACATGACTCATCTCTGCCACTGCATCGCTCTTCTTCGATGCAGCTTCGTCAGGGGCAGACATCTCAGGACCATGGCACGGGCTTGGATTCGATGCCCGAGCAGTTTCTTTCCCCTAACCCATATGCGTACACAGGATATGATGCATACACCCAAGGTGAGGGATCTCAGCCGTATCTCTCCACGCGAGGGATCCCCATGCCCGAGGAGACTCGTGTACCAGATTTAAACCAGCACCACGTACAATGGCCAGATAGTATAGGAGAGGGATATGCTCAGGTAGTCATGTTTACATTTCAATGCATTTACAATGATATCATATATTATCCTCTAACAGTTTGTTTAAAATTTTTCTATGTGCAGGACACACCTGATGTTAATTGGGGCGATGAGAACACCCAACGCAGCGTCAACACAGGCCTCCGGGGAGCATCACATGATCATGGCGTCAACACAGGCCTCCGGGGAGCATCACATTATCTTGGCGACACGGTTACATCATTAGTTACAGAGTTCTTCGGAGGGGACGTTATTGTCCCACTTTTATCCCCCCGGAGTCACAACCATACGCCTACAATTACGCTTCAGGTTCGCAACAAGGATTCGCGACTCCACCACCTACGCAGGACTCGCAGACACATGAAGCCGAATTGGAGTACGGCCGCGGTCTTCGTGTGACCCGGCCACCGCTTCGCTTGTCGCCTTCCGGTCGTAAGGAAATGCCAGGTGGTCGTCGTAAAGTAGGGTGATTCATCTATGCACGTGCGCGACCCATTGTATCTACATATGTCTGTATCAGACTTTTCAATTTGAACATCTATGTATGCTGAAATAAAAATGCATCAGTCAGGAACAATTTTTCCCGCCTATATCTCCCGCTCCACTCTTTTGCTTATGTTAGGCCGAAATGAATTTTTTTTAAATTTTGGCTGATGAATACTGTGCAACCATTGCCCGTCTTAGACATTGAAAAAAAAAATTCAGGCAATGCTTTCCCCTCAATATTTTCCCGCAAACGCTTTCCCTCCATATGTTCCGCCACCCGTTTCCCGCCAACGCTTTCCCGCAATATGTCCCCGCCACTCATTTCCCGCCATATGTTCCCGCCAACCCTTTCCCGCCATACTGCACTCGTTCTTTCCCGCCATTTTATCCTCTCTACCTATAAAACCCCCTTCAGACGGAGGTGGATAAGCATTCGAGTGTAGTGTAGTCGAGATGTCCCATTATCCTTTCGATCGTAGTTTTTACCCTGGGATGAGCAGGACTCTTCTGAGGCTAGCTACCGATTTCAGGATGGACAATAGGATAGTTCCATGGGACGAACTCACCGGTAGTGACACCATAATGAATGAGTTGGCTCACCAATTACGTAGGTCTGGGTGGCCTGAAAGGACCTATGAGGAGGTACGTAAAGAACTTCTTAGGTTGCGTGCAAGGTGGAAGAATGTAGTGGAGCCGAAGAGTGAAACTTTTAGAAGGACTGCAGAAAATCATCCATTTTTATGGACTGAGGAGAGCGAGGATGAAGATGATATCTTCATGCCGCCGCTTCCGGGTGCTGCATCGTCAATGGGCAAGAGTTCTGCATCGTCTCAGGGCAAGAGTACTGCATCCTCGAAGAGCAAGAGTTCTGCATCGTCCAAGGGTAAGAGTTCTACATCCTCGAAGGGCAAGAGTTCTGCATCGATGGAGGATGACGATGATGCCTTCATGTAGTTTTTAAGCTGTATTCCAGTTCTACCGTTTAATTCGGATGTACTTGCATTATTGGTTTGTACTCTCTTATTGTAGGGCACTATGTTCTATCTTAATTTTATTTTGTAGTTGTTGCACGATGTTCGATATTAGTGGAGGGAAAGAAAATGCCACTACTTTATTCTAAAACTATATTTATTTCCATTACGACACGGCACAACTGAAAATAAGATACATTGTAGGAATAAACCTACATTTAACTCCTGAAATAAAGCTACATTAAAGTGCAGAAATAAAGATACAAATGATTGCAAAATTTAAAATACTACCACAGGAATCTACTGAGTCCAACGTGGATATTTTCCTTTTCCATCGCCAGCTTCTTCTGCTGCATTGGCCTCACGAGCCCTTTCTTTCTTTCTCTGCCTCTCCGCCTCACGAGCCTCCTTTCGCTGTCGTTCCTGCTCCTCCATGCGACGAGCCTCTTCCCTGTTTTTCTTTCCCATTTCCTGAAAAAAACGGTGTTGCTCCGCATAGTATTCTTTTAACTCTCTCTTGCTCTGCTTTCTCCTCAGCTTCCGCCTTCTCGCGTCGCTCTTCCGCAAATAAACTATTCCACGCCCGACGACTTGTTTCACGAATCTCAGTCACTGCCCAAGCCGGCTTCTCCGTGTCAATCCAACGATAGTACATGCACAGAGGCGGAGGAGACTACAACAAGAAACAAAAATGTTACTAAAGAATCAATGAAAATACCAACAATATCTATTCGTGATGGTTAAACCATACCGGAGGCTTGTCGTACTCTGAAATAGCTACGGCAGGATCTTCCTCATAATTGGCGCACATGAAAAACTTCATGCCCAACCAATCTGAAAAATCCATCACCTCCTTCACCTTGCAAAGATCGCCACACCAACACCGCAGGACTGCCACCCCCAGAGGCAAACTTGCATTCTTCATTTTCCTCGGCCTAATGCTTTGATCCGAGCAAGGCAAACTCATACCGACTGAAAAAATGTGTTACACACTTTGCGCACTGCCGATTTCGAGGATGGCTGGACGAGAGCCTCGGTGTCTCCTTTTATAAGCTCAGACGATAATGCTGGCGAGAAAATTAAGCGGGGATATTTACGATCCATGTAGTGTCGGCACAACAGCTTCCCGTAGCCTCGGATTCCTAGTGCCATCGCATCCGCTGAGGCAAAAGAAGCAAAGGCAGGATTGATTCCTGGGCGAAAGAACCAAAAGCATCCATATTCCCGCGCGTCGGAGTCACGGCCGTCACTGTCGCGCCTCAAAATCAGCGCCGTCTGCGCACTGTCGCGCATGCAGCAGCACAGGACAGGCCGCCTCGGCTGGTGGCGGCGTGGCCCACCTGCTGGGCCCGCGCGCAGCAGGCCTTGTCGGCCAGGTAGCGACAGCGGCAGCGGCGGCCGCCTCACCCGGTGGCGGCCGGGCCCGCCTGGCGCGGCCCATTCCGTCGCGGCACGCTGCCCTGTGCTGCCCTGTGCACGCACCGTTATACACCGGGCTGTCGCCTCCTGTTGTGGCGGCCGGGCCCGCCGCCTCACGGCGTGGCGGCAGGTGACACGTGTCGCCTGCCGCGCCTGCCGCCACTAGTGAGGGGGTCTCTTTTGTCAATTTCGTCCGCAGGGGGTCTTTTTTGGCAATTCCAGTGGGCAGAGGGTCTCTTTTGATAAAAAATAAAAGCATCAAAGTCCACATAAAAGATTGCAAACCAATCTATATGGCTGGGAGGATACTATCTCCAATAGCTTTTGTTTGAACAGATCGACTAAAAGAGTGTTGACGATTGTACGATTGCATGCCACAAGAAAGTTGCCTTGCTCATCCCAGATAACACATATAACCAACTACAGATGGTCTATCACAACCAATTAGTTGCAATGAATACCAAAATATTGCAATATCTAAATGGTGACAAAATTATAAATATTGTGCAATATAATTTAGTTATTGACACAATTACTTATTTCATGCCAATAATACATTTTTTATTGCCACAATGTTTAATGATGGCGACATTCTGAATTTTTTTCTCCAGAAATAGCTCACTATTGCCACATTTCTTACAATGTGGAAATAATTAGTATATTTCGTGACGATTGTGACTGTTCCGAGATTTAAAATTTCTTTGCACGACAGTCACAATGTTGCTGCAGATAAAAGAAGTTGGTAATAGTTATGTCCTTTGGAATGACTTTTGATGATTGCAAGAATTTAGTTTTTCTTGCAATACATCTTACAAATTACAACGAAAAAAAGTAACATCATGGTAATAGTTGCATCATGTTGCAATGACAATAGCTGGATTTTGCTGGCACATAATCGGTGCAGCAACAAAACAAGCACTAATGTTTCAGTGAAAATTGTGTTATTGAAATCTGTAAAGCATGATGCAAAAATATTTGGCTCTCTAAAAATATGTTTTTGTGGGTGTCTATTTTATTAAATCAATCTTGATTATTTTGGATGTTGTGCTCATGGCATAAAGTAATAGGTTAGCGTTTATAATATCCTTATATACTTCAAATTTCGAAAAGATTCACCAACCATGTATTGCAGTGTACTCTCAATCGAATTTTTAGGTGATGTATTTTCAAACAAATAAGTGCACTTTGAAAGAAAAGAAAAGAAAAGCAATGTAGAAAGAAAATAGAGTAGTGGGAAAGTGGGCTAGCCTAACCGGCCCATCCAACCCACGGAGGGCAGCAGTTTTTTTATTTTTTTACTTTTTTAGATGAGGGCAGCAGTTTGTTAGGAGAAGGTGTCTAGTGCAAATCTTGGGGTGCATCTGATGTTACGTGCATGTGACCCTCGTCGAACAATTAGTCCCACATCGCTAGTTGACCAACACAAGCACCTGTCTAAAAGGCAACCCTCTCGCTCTTTACATCAGCCTGGCGTGGTCGCGCGCGCCTGTAACTCTAGCGCATCGGAGGGCTGAAGAGTCTGTGAACCGGATATGTGGTCTCGAGATCTTGCATTGGGAGACAGATGTTGCTGCTACGCCCCATTCCCCCCTCACCCTGTAGAACGGGGCCTCTGGCAATACCATGTTATGGCTTTAGGCCGCAACTGTGCTCCCGAATGTTGCCATGTAGCCAGGGCGAACCCACGGGATGCCGCCACACGTCACAGCACCCACTTGTTTGGGCCCGTCGATGCCAGGATTCGACCAACAGCCCATTTACAAATTCTCTTTTTAGTTTGCAAATTATTCTATTTTTATATGCCAAAATATAGGAATGAAAAACTTTGGTATCTCGTCGCACCAGATCTGCATGCATACGCCGCCACTGTGCTCCCGAATGTTGACATGTAGCCAGCGCGAATGCACGGGATGCTGCCACACGTCACAGCACCCCGCCCCGCTCCATCGGGCATCAAAGGGGAAGGGAGTAGCCTCGCCGCCGCCACCGCCGGCCAGACTTTGTCCAACGATTGCCACCCGGTGGTGGCGAGGGAGAGGAGGCAGAGATGGGGTTGGGACTAAAGGCGCACAAGGGTTCTCCCGGTCTCCCGCGAAAGAGACACGGATGAAGAGAGGAAAGTTTCTCTCCACTTAGTTGCATACAACAAGTCACAGTCCGACCATCTGCTGCTGCAGCGCATGGTTTTGGCTGTAACTTTTGCATATGACCTCGAATGAAGATGATCCAAATATCAAAATGGTCCATTTCGATTATCTAAAGAATTTTCTTGTAGAAACCTTTTACATTTGAGGCTATCTTATTTGCATTTTATGCCATGCTAAAATATGGCGTCAACAATGTGCTCACCGTTGCCGGGCAGTTCTGGCTACACCTACAGGTTGTTGATCCTGGGGGAGAATGTGGATGTCCTGTCGTCTGCCATCAAAGAGGTGGGGACAAACCTCTGAACATTCAATTTTAAGCTACATGCATTAGAGCATCTCTAGCAGATCTTGCAAACCGGGTCATTCGTTAAAATAACCGCCGGTTTGCGGGATCCATTTCGTATCCCCCGCCCGAGCAGATCCACCAAATCGGATAGTCTCGGAATTTTTTGTGGGATCCCGCATCCGCGAGTTCATTTCCTCCATATGTACAGGAATCCACCCGATTTTGCAGGCTCCACCGCAACTCGTCGCCACCGTCGGCACCATGGATCCGCCCGGGAGCTCGGCACGCGGGCTCATTCCTTGCAGATCCGGTTGCTTTGGCCGACTCTTAGCGGGCGCATTGGGGGAAGAGGGCAGCACGGTGTTGCTTCGGTCGGAGGGAGAAGAAAGGGGTGGTGCGGCGTCGGGTGGCGGGAAGAAGAAAGAGGCGGATCCGCGTCAGCCGGCAGGAGAAGGAAGGGCAGCGCGACGCGGCTTGCTTCGGGGGAGGTATGTCCGGTTGAAACTCATGCCGGCTAGTGCTCGATTTTGGCCCGGATTGGGTTCGGGTGAAACACATTCCGTCTTGTGTGCATATTGTAGATGGATTGGAGTTCATCCTCGTCTTCTTCGTCCGACGATTCGGACATAGAAGACTTGATCCTCGATGATGATGATGAAAACCTAGTGTTGTTGCATCTCCTCGACGAATTTGAGGTGGGGCCGAAGAAAAAGCGGCACGGATCGACGGTCGGCTGGCTATGCATTCCCCGCAACCGAGCTCTCGGCGACAAAATGCTCATGAAGGACTACTTCGCTGAGGTACCGACATATCCGGCTATCCTCTTTCATAGGCGATATCGAATGCGTAGGTCACTCTTAGTCCGCATCGTCGAGGCTTGCGAGCAAAATTGCCGTCTCTTCACCCGGCGTAGGAATGCCGCCGGTTTGATTGGTTTAGTGCATATAGAAAAATCGGCGGTGATGAGAGTGATTGCATATGGTGTTCTGGCTGACTATGCGGACGAATATCTTCGCATTGGCGAATATACCACCATAAAAATGGTCGTGTCTTTGCTAAGACAATAATCCGGGTTTTTGGCCCGGAGTATCTTCGAGCTCCAAATGAAGATGACGTAAAGAAGCTCATGGCAATGAACGAAGCAAGGGGATGGTCGGGCATGCTATGTAGTATTGATTGCATGTATTAGAGGTGGGAGAACTGCCCGGTGGCTTGGCAGGGCAATACACCGGCCACAAACTCAAACCCACCATCGTGCTTGAAGCCGTGGCCTTACATGATATGTGGATTTGGCATTGCTTCTTTGGTTTGCCAGAGTCTCTCAATGATATCATCGTATTGCAATGGTTTCATTTATTTGCTCAACTAGCTAGTGACAAAGCTCCGGCTTGCAACTATACCGTCAATGGCCATGACTATACCATAGGGTACTATCTTGTCGGCGGTATTTATCCATCATGGTCAACATTTGTGAAGACCATTAGTGACCCCAATATTAAGAAGGACAAATTTTTTGCCGAAGCACAAGAAGCTTGCCAAAAGGATATTGAGAGGGCATTTGATGTGTTGCAAGCTTGGTTTGCCATTGTTCGAGGTCCTGCTCGCTTCTGGGATAAAAAGTCCCTTGGAAACATCATGACTGCTTGTGTAATTTTGCATAACATGATCGTCGAGGAAGAGAGGGATTTGGACTTAGAGTACAACTATGACAATGTTGGTAGTCGTGTGAAGCCGACCAGGGATGCAGATAAGATCAATGCATTTCTTGAGACCTACCAGAAGATCAAGGACTGTGATTCGCACAACCAACTTCAACATGATCTTATTGACCATCGGTGGCAGCTCTATGGGATCCCCATCTGTATCCATTTCTATTCACGTGAGATTTGAATAATTTGGTGTTGTAATAATTATTTGAATTCAAACATTTGTTGTAATGATGATTACTGTTATATTGTGAGTTGCTTGACCATTTATATATTTGTATGTTTTGAATTTATTTCAGATTCCATTCGATTGATATTATTATGAAATGTGCAATTTGTTTGATGTTCTATTAAAAATTTACGATGCGGCGAGGGTTCCGGCCAAACTGATCCACAAACGCATCCCACAAAACATTTGTGAGATGCATTTGCCGGATCTATTCGGGCGGGCGCTTGTCACATCGTAAAAACAATTTGCGGAAGCCCTTATACAACTTTTATGGGACGCACGGTTGCAGGATATGCTAGAGATGCTTTTATTCTGTCTAACCCGTAAAATCTTTCAGATAACGGAGCCTTTTTTTTGCATGGTAATATGTATCTCATTTATATAGAGTAAAGATCAAGTTACAAGGCACGTAAGCACCAACCATACATAACTGAAAAGACAGGAAAATCCTATGCAATATACCAGCGCCTGTCCCTTTCCTTCGACACCACCGAAGTGGCCATCAAAGGATAAAAAGACAGATCACCTCTTCACCCAAGCTCGATGCGGCTCCATCGCTGGTCAGCACTTTACGGACCTCCAAAGTAGTTTGCCAGAAGCAAAACCATAGCCGTTGAAAGAATCAGACCGGGGCAACATGTCCCCGGACACGCCATCGAACTTCAGAACTGGCATCCCCGCATGACGACGATGACGTCGGAGGAGGAAACCAGAACTGACAGCCTTCGACCACAGACCCAACACAGGATACTCCATCTTCCAGCTGTCACTTGCGTAGACAACCGCCTGCGCGTACTCCTGAACGATAAAACTTCCCTGCTCCACCATGACGTCGGAGACAACGCCACATCAACGGGGACAGAGCAGAAGGAGAGACACACCTAATGGAGTCACCGCCGCCGCCTCACCAACGCCATCCATGAACCCTAACGCTGCCAATCTGAGGGATCGACAGGGACACGATGCCATCAACTCCGAGACGCCGTCATGAAAGACACCGCCGGTGTGGAAATAGAGTTGAGGCAGATTTATTCGTCTAGACGCCGCTCCCACCACCACAACGACGCACCACGACCTACAAATCCAAATCCTAACTACAGAGCGAAGGAACGGGGTCCCCCCTCCCTCCTGCCGCCGGAGCAGCGGCCGGAGGGAGAGGGGGCCAGCGCCCCGGCCGGTGGAGATCGGAGGAAAAGATCGCCTCTCCCTAGTCGCCTGGTGGTGGCGGCGCTAGGGTAGGAACGCCCGTAGCTTCAGATAACGGAGCCTGACGATGACGAAAGGTACGTGAAGGTGGAGCTGTAGTAGAGTCCGCGCTGGATACTGTACTTCGTCGGCTCAGGTACTGCACAAATACAAGCGCGGCTCGATCGAATTACATCACTGAAATGTTGGGCTGCATTACTGCATAGCTGAGTGTTTCTTTCTCACGCACACCGACGTTTTTGGTACATTATGTTCGTAGCCATCCTGGCGGTGACACTGCTGTTTGTTTTTTTTTTGGTATGAGTGACACTGCTGCTGCTGCTGTACGAGGTGCTCAGCGAGCTGCTCGGGTATGCCAGCGCCACGGAACAGACGACGGCGACGCCTCGCTGTGGAGAGGAAGAGGGTGGGAGCCTGGGCTCGTTCTACAACTCTGTCAACTCCCGCGACGGCGACGTGGGCGGCGTCTATGCGTGGTGTGCTGCGATGCCCGGACTGCGGCACTCCGCCACCTGCCACGACTGCAGCGGATATGCGTATGTATGTGCGGTCTACGTGTTCTGTCGTGCATTTGTGTGGCAGGATTGTTGAGAGGGGTGCTAGCTGCCCGTTCTGCCAGAGGAAGCTCAAGAAGGTGAGGAGAATCTTCTGTGTATGAGCGAGATAGACATTCATGTCCGTGAGGGACGAAAAAAAATGGCAGCCAGTGCGATCTACTCTTCTACAAGAGAACGCCCACCGTGGGGCTCGAACCCACGACCACAAGGTTAAGAGCCTTGCGCTCTACCAACTGAGCTAGACGGGCTTGGTGAACTGTTTCTAAGTATAGTTCTAATGATGAGAGTTTCTAATGTAACGAGCGCAGGATGTGTTAAGCATTTTATACTAGCATCCTGTGACGGTATTTTTCCTTTCAGCACATTACCGACGCAGATAATCATACATTACTCTATGAATGCATGCACATACATACTACCCCTATGAGCATCTCAAAGAAATCGAACCGACATCTCATCTTAAAATTGGCGAAATCGCCACAGAAGACTTCGTAGACGATAGGAATGTCTCATCCCATCGACATAAGACCTGAAATAAATTCTGAAAAATGCAAGAATCAGTGTCAAGTCTAGGAATTGTACTCTGATGGTCTGGAGATGCCATTGTCCTTCTAACTAACCGCAGGTTTCGCGTTATCAGCATTTTTGGACTAGAGATACCACTGTCTTCCTAACCAACCACATGTTGGTTCGCGTTATCAGTATTTTTATTATGGACATTATCTTGTTCTTTTTCGACTGTGGGCATTATAAGTTTCTCTCTTTTTCCCCATAAAAAAGGCATCTATGTTTCTTTTCACTTCTCCTGCAAGGTCGCCGTTCCCATCCACCTCCGGTCGCTGTCCAGAGGTGGATGAGAACTCGGCAGCAGTGACAACACATTATCCCGCAAAAAAGACAACACATTGATGGAATAAGTGCCTCCATCCTTCTTCCCTTTCCAATGGTATTTGCTTCAACGTCGGCGGCAAGCTTGTAAATGATGGCCGTGTTGATCCGGACAACCAAAGCTATTAGGTGATGTGTTAGGAGTTTGGTTTTGTCGAACTCTTTGCCCAATATGTAGGGTGGTAGGCAATGGTGAATCTAGAAAACAGAGGGGGGTTGGGCTGCCTGTGCCATGCGAACATGTGTTGGGCTGGGCTGGCAAGTGACTAGGTTGGCCCTTGAGACTATTAGTAAAAAGAAGTTGCAACGCTTGGAGGGGGGCTTGAGCCTGTTAAAGTTCCCTAGTAGATTCACCACTGATGATAGGGGTGGTCCAAATGATCTTCTTGGAGTAGCTTTATTAGGTCAATGATATTTTGTTGGTCGGTGGAAGCAAGATGGAAGTGCTAGAAGCACCGACGGCTATATCAGATCTAGTTGTGGATGAGGATGCACCTCTGTTTGCTTGATGTTTACAATGGTTAGATTAGTGTCGTCATCTATACTCTTAGGGGGGTAGTGACACTACGCCTGTCGTGTCGATGTTCGATCGACGATGTTTTTGTTATGTCTTAGTGGACGGGATATAGCCGCGGTCTTCAAAACACATTAGGTGATAGGAGTTTATTAGGTCTTATCATTTTTTGATAGAAGAATGCCGCTCTTAATGACTATAAAATATCATCATAAAGAGTTTCCTGGATACAATCCATAGTTACATTGTGCTGGATAGAATCACCAAAGCAAGCACACACATGCGGTAATGTACGAGTCACGACATTATGATTGTTCCTTGACATGAATCAGATTTCAAATGCCCCCGGGTGCATTCTCTAATCCTAGGGTACCATAAAACTGAACACGTCACTGAGAAAAGATAATGAGAAACATGAGCTGCCAACATTGGCTGTCATACCTCTGAACACACTTTTAATCTCGTATGATCTTTTCTGGAAGACCCTTTGGGTTGTAGGTATGGACCAAGAAATTCCAGGGGATGTTTAAACACTACCAGTGGATAGGGACGATTCCACATGGTTGGAAACAGAACCTGCCATATTCATTACCCTATGTTCCTATACGCTGTAATATACTCCCTCCGTTTTTATTTAGTTCGAATATTAGTTTTTGTCAAAGTCAAGCTTTGCAAACTTTAACCAAGTTTATAAACAAAAATATTAAGATATACAATAACAAATCAACAACATTAGATTCATTATTGAATGTACTTTCACATCGTATAGATTTATTATGATAAATGTCTATATTGTTTTTTATAAATTTGGTCAAACTTTATGAAGTTTGACCTTAGTCAACTTTAATATGCAGAATAAATAAAAACGGAGGGAGTACTAGAAACACACAAGCGGGGATAGCTCAGTTGGGAGAGCGTCAGACTGAAGATCTGAAGGTCGCGTGTTCGATCCACGCTCACCGCATTGCATTTTTTTTTTTTTTGCGAATCCACCGCATTGTATTTTTCATGTTGTTCTGTAAAAACACTGAAAACTCTTCAAGTCTCATAGCGGTCTCTCTGACTAGTGTGATTTCCTTTCTTTTTCTATCAACAACTCTCACAATAGTTCCGTCAAAAAAAAAGTCTCACAGTGGCAATTCTCTTGTGTAAAGAAGCCAAGCCTGAATGTGGGCTAGAGCCTGAAAAGAGAGAGCAGACCAGTTGTCATGATCATGTACATTGAAACCGAACCAGGAGTGTACCAATAGTCCAATATTTTTTTCGTTCTTGATCGTCAGACCATAACATTTAACCCTTGTTGCCGTAGAACAAATACAATGCGAGGATCCTCTGAAGTCTGAACATTGCAAGCATCCTCGTCAGAAGTGAAACAGGGGTCACATATCATAGCCTTGTTCTCATGTCAGCAGTTTGTTCCACCTTTCTCGTCTCATCGAGTAACAATGGGCATACAAAATACAGACCTAGCAGCTAAAACGTGATCTACTTCTGCCATCTTTTGGTTGACCTGGCTGACGAAGAGCCTCCCGCCAACTGGTTGGATTGATTCCTTGTATGACCTGGTTTGTCAATATGATCCTTACTCCTTAGGAGAATTAACTATTGGTTCCGATTTAAATTTTTACCAAACGTCATGAGTAGATAAAAAAAATTGAACCTCGACGTGAAATTTTCCAAGTTGTGAAAGTTTATTGAGCCCTAGCACCAAAATTTTGCAGGTTCTATGAAGAACTCTTGTGCTTACTTGGAGCCTTCAAAATTGCATCCCTTGGTTTTGATCTGGAGATTGCTGGCTACTTGGTTTTTGTGAGAGTGGATCTGGTTATCCACGATGGACCTCCATGCCTGAAACTATCGAGCATTACCAAATTATTAAGCCTACTTCTCGAAAGATGAAAAACTCTCAAGACGACTAGTATAGACAAAAATAAATTACTCCTGATGCATAGCGGTAGGAATGGAAAAAAATGGAAGTCATATAGGAAACAGAGAGTACATTGTCGTATCGTCGATTATGTCCAAGTTGAAGTCCATAATATTCCTTCTGCCAATAGAATACTCCATTTCTCTTACCAACGAAGAAAGAACCATCTTTAGATACATTGTCTTCATAATCTGCTTCAGCCAACCCCAGAGCCAAAATTTTAGTGGGTGAAGTCTGACCAGCATGTGCATTTACCTCAGCATAACTCACCGGATCTGCCAGTTGTCTCTTTCGGTTTAATGTGATCAGCGATGCCTTATTGGAATTAAAATTATTTGGCATGGTTGCACCATGGTTGTCAACAATTGAATTTGGGATTTGTCTTTGTCTTTGTCTTTCATGAGTTTGAGCTGCTCAATTTGTATATCTTTTCATGAAATAGTGTCTTTCAAGGATGAAACCTAGAAAAGTCCGAAAAGCACAAATGACAACTTTATATCCATAATATGAGAGATTCTTTATCTGCAATAGAAGTTAACAGCAACTGCAAATGACCACTTTGGAGTTTCAGTTAGTACTCCCTCCGTCCCAAAATTCTTGTCTTAGATTTTTCTAAATACGGATATATCTAGTTACATTTTAGTGTTAGGTACATCCGTATTTAGACAAATTTAAGACAAGAAATTTGGAACGAAGGGAGTATTATATAAAAAACTTGAACCATACGATATCCAACAGTGATCTTTTTTGACAGAGCTACAGCGGGCTTACGCCGACCTGAATCATTTTCATTATCATAATTAAGACTGAGATACAAACACAACGGCTACACAAATGTAGCACGCAGCACACACAGGAAGAAATTAGGAATAACAGAGAAGCAGCCAACACCAAGAACTTAGCACCCAACAACACTAGACCGACAGAGAAGAGCAGGAACTAGTATTGTTGGGTCAGTTGAAAGGTGAATTGACACCGAGAAGAGGAAGAGAAGAAGCCGCGTGCTACCGTGCGATCACTCATCACCTTGAAGAGCTAGGAGAGTCGCAGCCACCATCGAAGGGCTTCCCAATGCCTATCCACGACACGACGCAGAAGCCACTGACCATGACGAAGGGAAATGTTCTGCTGAGACAGCCCTGCACCTCCTCTGAGCCACACCACAACCACCATCACAATAGAGATAATCAGAGCACTTTGTCGAAGGGCACCGAAAACCGAGACCTCACCGCCGCCACGATCCCCCAAGAGAAAGATCGACCAAAACAACACCATGATTTTTTTAGAAAAGGAGGAATACCCCCGGCCTCTGCATCTGGACGATGCATACGGTCATTTTATTAATTATTAACACAAGACCTTACAAAGTCGTATAAAAGTAAGACCGAAGCCACCATCTAAGCAACATCTGTCCCTACCACTGTCTAGTTGATGAAGGGGCGCTGATAGTCTGGGCCTAATACCAAACAGACCTCACAGCAGAACCTAACATCTAAGACCTGAGGTCCCAACCAGGATGCCTGCCGGGTATGGGCACCCACCAGTCCGGCGTGCTCCTCAACCAGGACGCCTGCCAGGTATGAGGCCGCCACAGCCACCTACCACCAATCCATCTTCAGAGCTGTACTGCTGCATCGACCTTGCCCGATCTAGCAGCCGCCGACGCCACCACGACGCCAGACAATGTTGACCTCCTGCACGTGTCCATCACCACACATCTGACGCCAAGCCTCCGCTGCTCCATGCCACCAAGAGCCGCCGACAAGAATATGTAGAAAGAAACAACGCTCCACCGAAAGGGAGGCAGCACACCCCCACCCCTCACCTACAGACCCTCCCATCCGAACCCAGTGTCCCTGACGCCGCCTCCAGGAAGGTTACGGTGCACGGGACGCCTCCGACGACCGATCCGCATCGGATCTTGGGGTTTCACCCGGACATGGGTCGGAGTGGAGAGATGGTGTCCTCAGCAGCGCCCCAAGGAGGAAAGCGCCGCCAAAAGTCGGCGTCGCCGCTGCCGGCCAGCCAAGGCGGCCAAGGTTTCCCTCGGACATCGATCTGCTCTACAGAACACACCGGAGGCAGATCCGGCAATATCCAAAGTCGAACCGGGGATTGGGAGGGGAAGCATGGAAGGGAGGGGGCAATACCTCTAGATCTGGCACGGGAAGCTCCACGCCGCGCTCGACCACCACTTGCGGCTCGCCGTCCTCACAGGCGAGCCCTTAGGCCAGCCGTCCGCCTGCGCACGCCGCCTGTCGCACGACGGCGCCGCCACGCCAGCAGGGGCCGCCGCCCCTGGATCCTAGGGCCTCCGTGAAGAAGGAGCGCCGAAGACCCCGGCGCCACCTTCCCCGGCGCCCGCGCGGGCTTTCCCGGCGGTCATCTCCGGTGGCGGCGAGGGGGGAGTGGGGGGTGGCGGCGGGGGCTAACCCTAGATGCCCTCGAGTCGCCCTAGGGGCGACGCAAGGGACGGAGGAGGGGGCAAGGATAACAAGCAGATCAGAGCATCATAATGATCTTAAAATTGGGGGAGAATTTCACTTCCCCGGCCTCTACACCAACTAGGGATGCATACGGCCATTTTAGTATGAGTACCAAGATAAATATGGCCCTCAGAATTTTTTAAATGAGTATCAAGATATTTTTTGATGAGTGGTTCCACCACACACCAAACTTGATCCTTAATAAATGGGGAAAAACCCCTATGCATCACCTGTCAATTCTAAAAATTGAACCCGGGTCATTAGGTTGCACAACCACATGCCCAACCACTAAACCAAGGCTCTCTTTGCAAACAATACCAGGATGACCAAGGCAAAGACCGCTGCCACAATTCACTTCCACCACCACCCCAAACAGTCCATCAACCCAAACCACACACTAAACAGACCAACCACACTCGAGTTGAGATGACAAACGAACCATAGCGGCTCAATGTCTCCAAAGACAACTCCCCCAAGAGGGCAACGATGTCAAATACCTCGTAGATGTCTGGTCGACAAATGGATCTAGGCTTTCGCCTGAAGCACATTAGAGGACACGACACGGGAGCTTCACTGGGCACGCACGGGCTTTGTCGATGTCCCCTCCGGCGGCGCTGATGCGGTGGAAGGAGGGGGGAAAGTCCTGGTGGCGCACGGGAGGGGGGGGGCAGTTTTAATCGGACTATGGATCTTGTAAGCCCTCATTTTATCTATGGTCCTATGGAAATTTAGCAATTCATGTTTGCTTTCCTTTCTAATTGGTCCAAAATTTGTTCTGGTAGTTTTGCAAAGAGGGAAATAGTAGTGGAGAATGATGTTTTGACTCTCGGCCTCCATGGAGGTCCAAAATTTGAAAATTTAGGTTTAAAAAAACTGAAAAAGTTGTACAAGTAAACAAGGATGTGAGGCGTATGTGTGTAACATTTCAGGATTAAATACGTTGAAATGCGACTTGTACAAAAAAGATAAATTCATGATATGGGAGGATGAATAGTATCATGTGTTAAAAAGCCTCAGATTTGTCTTTTTTGCACAACCCTCATTTCAACATATTTCGTCCTGAAATTTACACACTTGCGCACTATGCCTTCATCTATCTCTGTATTTTTTTTCAGAATTTTTTGAATTATAAAAATATGAATTTTCATGAATTTTGAATTTTACATTTGAAGGCCTATATGGAGCCCGACCTCCAAAAGCAATTTCCGATGGTAATGGCATTTCGCTGAATCGGCATAACTGGAGTGACATTTATCTAGTTAACCCCCAAAAGTAAAAATAGCAAAAGTTCCCAAGCTATTCAAGTCCGAGTTTTTTTGTAGGTTTGTATTCATTATTTGTCAATACTAGCGCACATTCTAGAAACCAACACTATCAAGAATGTCAAGAAATATGTAACATAACCCAACCGTAAATAAACACATGCTATTTTACTGCTAATTCTTTACAATGTTTTGGTACAGGCTATGAATTGTAGTTTTTATGGTTTAACACCATACCAACTGTAGTTATAAGCAAGTACTCCCTCCAATTAAAACCACGACACTTATTATGGATTGGAGGGAGTATATAAAAATCACTTGAGTCCTAAAATCGGTTCCAACCTGAGATTAGAAGTGATCATGGAACGAAAATATCTATCTTGGGTTTTTAGGACAATGTTCACAATTTATTACCACATTTATATGTAAATCTATCCTTTTATTTTACACACTATTCTTTCTTTCCCTAACTAATATTGTTTTTTAACTCCACCCATATATTAATTAATTAAAACAAATGTTCATACAATCATTCATTACAGCTATTGCCACGTTGGGGGGAACACTATTAATAAGAATACGATCAGACTTGCTAATAAAACTCAACTTCACAATTAGAATGAAGGCTCGAGAAGAGTTCGGCTTTGAATTAACAAAGTCATCAAACCGGCAAGGAATACACAAGGCCACCAAGCATGAGCGACCAAAAGATACAAGGAAGAGGACTGAGCGACTAAAACGGGTTCTCATGTGCGCAAAAGGAAAACAAACTCCAGTTCAAGACGAGCTACAGAAAGGCTTAAGTGTAAGAGCCTGTTCAGTAGCTCTTTGATTGATGCTGCCACGTGCATCCGGTCTTGAGCTCCGGGGCGAAAGCCTAGGTTTTGAACCCCTAGCAATGGCGATGGTTTTTGTAGTTACCTTGTTGAAGGAATTGCTCGGCATGCTCGTACTGACTCTTCAGGATGAAAAACTAGATTCTAGCCTTGTTGGTTGGATCTGGTGATGGCAACTTTCAGTGTCGCTCCCTTCCTGAAGGCATTGTTGTTGAAGAAATTCGTTGTTTGTGTGGTGTCATGATATGGTTGGTGCAGATGCGGTCATTGTTATAGTTTGTCGATCATGGATTTGATCCCTTTGACATTTTTTCTTTTCTTTTTCCTAGCCTACGCATAACTTTGGTCTTATATGACTTTGCTAGCTGCTGGCTTTTTTAGGGTGTGTGTTGGTGTTGGTTGTGTGTATTTTAGCTATGCAGAGGTCGGGTGTGTGCTCATAGTGTTTTTATCCTCTTAATGCTCCATTTTAAGTCAATAAAAGCTGTCCTTTATCCAAAAAAGTAGCTCTTTGATATCCTTTCCCTCTTTGTACTTCTTGCAACGCCTAACTCTACTCCAGAAACTCCTTTTAGCAAACTTTAAAGTGCTTATTGTTTCTAAATATGGGTCAACATCAGGATTTATTTGGACAAACATTAGTGTCTTTGCTTGTCCCCCTGCAATAGAATATTTGAAGAAATAATTATAATTATCACATAAAGCCTCCAAATGCATGATTTATCAGCAAGTAAACAATCGATTATGAAGAGAGCTTTGAAGAACTTGTGTGAGCTTTGCTGTTTCTGTAGGGCACATGGGCATTTTTCTGTGCCAGAGCAAAAATCACATCACCTAAAGCAGAGAGTGATTTGTTAATATGTTGAGCCTCTTTTAATCTATCTCCCGTTGCTTCGGACTGCTCTACTCTTTCCCTGCCAGCAAGATCAATGAGCTGTATACATCCTCTAGAGGTGGATCCAATATTCACATCCAACTCTATAACATGTACAGATAGAATACTACATGTAATAGTATATGTTTAACAAATCCATATTATAGAGAATAACGGTAAAAACATAATATGAATCCGGTTCATGGTTCAGTCAACCTGTGGGACCGGCTGCTTCTTTCATCTAGAGCTGTTGCACCAACTGCTCGATTTGCTAGTCCAATTTCCATTAAGTCTTAAACATCTGATGTTGATTTAATTGGATATAAGCTCGCATCCGGTAAGAGTCCAATAGGCTGAGAAGTCTAAACATCAAGTGTTTATTTATGTTAATGAGTACCATTCTTACTTTACAATTTTAATAATAAGAATACAATACAATAAAATAGAGGTATGATTATAAGAAATGTAACGGAAAAAATATGTGCAAGAGTATTAAAGGATATTGTGTCCGTGCAGTATTGATTGACAAAAGATCATGAATGTGTTCGTTGTAAATCTCAACCATCTGTACCCCCACCTTGTACGAGAAAATATTTCTCCCACCTAGTAAAATATCAAATAGATCATTTAAATCCCTATAATTGACACCCCCAATCTTTCATTGATGTACTGGGTCCACTCTGGAAAAAGATAGAAAATAAGACACTGATAATTATACAGTGTACGGCAAAAATTTAAACATGATTCTCAAGACTAGAGTCAGTGGCACAGTGTAAGTTTTTTCAAAACCAGTTTGACAATACACAAAAATACACACCTTGAATCCATTGAGAACTGACCAATTCAACGGTTGAGTGTCGGAAAAACTTGGCTGTGGCTAATTAGAGAATTATTAATAAGAAAAAATAAAACTATTATTATTATAAAATTATACTCTAAGAAGCAAATGAGCTAAACACTTTGCTAAACTCGACATCCAGTGTGCATCTTTCCTTGCTTCAGTGGATTTGAAATCAGAAGCTCACCACTTTCACTAATGTATTTAATAGTAGTTGATTTTTTTTATCTTGGTCAGGAAGAAATGGTATTACATGACAATGCACATATTTCATAAAAATATTGTCTAGGAAAGAGAATATTTTCAAAAGAGAATATTATATAGGAAAAGAGATTATTTCCAAGTGTTCACATAGTTCATAAAAATATTAATATTTTAAAATATATTTAAATACATTCTCATATAATTTTAGAAAATATCGTATTTTAATAAAATATTCATGTCTTATATAAAGTGTTCATGCGTTTGGAAAATGTTATGTAGATTTTAGAAAATGTTCACATGTTTTAATAAACTTTGTGTGGTTGCAAAAAGATAAATTTTTGAATAAAATTAAATATAAAAATATGTATGTAAAATTAATCAGGAGCCTAGTGTGGCCCCAGACTATCATCCTCAAATGAAGATTGTTTCAAGTTATGCATACATTTATATAATTCACAAATATTATTTTAATTACATGAACAAAAATTTAAAAGCAAGTTATTTTTGTATGCATATTATTAATTAATCAAGTATATTTGAACTTGTATTATGACTATGACTATAATTTACTTTTACAAAATTATTAGAAAAAAACTAACATGTGGAATATGGGCCACACAGAATACGGGTTCGGCTCCTCTGCAGCTGTGTTGCTACTGTTGTCTAAAAAAAATGCTACTCCGTAAGGTGCATTTCTACATGTTAGTTTTTCTTAGCTTTGTTACTATTCCTACTATACTACCTTTCCTGTAGTAATTTTTTAGCTTGCTACTATCTGTTCACTTGCTGTTACATGTTCTGCACTATTTTTTCTAGTAAGAGTACTACTACTCGTAGTGAAGGCAGAGAGGAACGTATGCATCCTTGTAAGTCTCCCTCCACCGTGTTATCTTGTCCTTCTTCACACGTCCCGACCGACCGTGCTCCGGGTGGTTTGGAAGGGCGCGGTGGCGGTCGATCAATTAGCTCGGTGCATCAAGGCCGCCATAAATGTCCCACCACCCTCCCAACGGCCATCGCCTTGGTCCTTCCCCTCCCCCATCAAGATGACAACCAAAGCCTGCTCGATCTGCCTCCCCCATCAATGCCCGCACCTCCACCTCCGCCCCTCCTTTATATCACTCCCCCAGAGTAGCTCTCCCATTCCACGCCACAGCCCGCTGACACTCGCAGCTTACATCACAGACCAATTAAACAAACAGCAATGGCCGTGGACAACGGGGACGCCGCCATGGCCGTCGCGGTCACCGGCACCCGCACGGTGGCGCCGGCCAAGACCAAGGTCACCCTCGCCACCTTCGACCTGCCCTACATCACCTTCTACTACAACCAGAAGCTGCTCCTCTACCGCCTCCCGCAGGGCGCCGCCGACTTCCAGGACGTCACCGCGCGCATGGCCGACGCGCTCGGGGACGCGCTCGCCTACTTCTACCCGCTCGCCGGCCGGATCCGCCAGGAGAAGGGCGACGGCGGCGCGCTGTACGTCGATGGGGAGGAAGGCGCGGAGGTCGTCGAGGCCGCTGCCGAGGGCGTCTCCGTGGACCAGCTCGCCGGCGAGGACTGCGGCGAGGAGGCGGAGAAGCTCATGCAGCAGCTCATACCCTACACCGGCGTCATGAACCTCGAGGGACTCCACCGCCCGCTGCTTGCGGTCCAGGTATGCACCGCCGGAGCTCCTTACCTTGATCACTTAGCAACCGTAGCTTTGGCATGATGGTACGGGAAAGGGCGTTCATAACAGCAAGTTCCGGGGAACGAAATCCTTCGGCCTCCTATTATTTTCGAAAATACTGATGGGCGAACGTTCACTGGGAGGGTGACTTAGAGCCGTTGGATCATGATCAAACGCGTGCCATTTTTTAGAGAAACAATTACACTGCATCGCTGGCAATTTTGCCATGGATACCCAGTCCTCAGTGAAAAAGACACCGTGAGCGTCATCTTTTTCATTAAAACCAACAAAACCTAAAGTCATTTCGTGTCAGGGGTATTAATTCCTTGGTATGTACATGAATACCAAAGAAATTCCACAGCCAGTGTATACTGTAGCTATATTGTTGGTATTCAGGCAAAAAAATAATACAATGAATACCAAGCAGGCGATTCCTTCCGCACTATTGTTTCGCGTTCCCCTTTTAACTTATCGACTACTATCCGGGAGTGGATATGATCTCCCAGACATACGCAATGATTTAGCTAATGCACGGAAATGCATACCATGATTTTGAACGAGCTCTTTCTTATACGTGCAGGTTTTATGAGCCTTTTGCTAACAAAATGAAAAGGGAAGAGACAAACTGTAGTGCCCGTTAGAACATCTATGTGTAGTTTTCATGACCATTTAATTATAATTTTTGACAAAAAGAATTTGAATTAAATTTTATGAACAATAAAATACACAGACTTTTTAGGAACCTGTTATCGTGGATCATCTCTAAAAAAAAAATACTGCCTACGTCTTAAAAAGCTTGTTTTAGATTTGTTAGATTAATAAATTTAAGACAAGCTTTTTGAGACGGAGGTAATATATAAAAAATCCTGGCATAAAGTCACTGATCATTGGGAAAAATGATAAAAGCAAGGCCTTGTTGTGAAATTTGGGCTTGTTTGCTGGTCGCGAACAAGCTATGAGGCATCGAGCACATGTGGCCCCGCCATATGAGCGAGTGACAAACCCTATCGGGTAACCTGTTAGACCATTTTAGCGGTGGCGGTGGGTAATAGTGGTCAACAAGGGGGCAGTTGAACAGGGGCGGATATCTTTAGAATCCGCCCTACCTTATAAGCATGGTTGGAAGATCTACACATTCGGCAATGGTCAACGAGGGGGTAGGTGAATAGGGGCGGACATCTTTAGAATCCGCCCTACCTGGCTACCTTATGAGCATGCTTGCAAGATCTACATATTCGGCGCATTTTAAGTAAGTGCTAGTAAATCTCTGAAATACTACAAGTATATATTACTCCCTCCATCCATAATCTAAGATGTTTCTTGACACTACACTAAACAGAGAATTCGCTCGAATTTGTCGCCACAACCATGCAAGGTTGACTATTTTGAAATATGAACATATATTTGTCATTCCTACGAATGGCATTGTCACACCCATGTCTTGCCGACAGGTGCATTCTGGGGCCGCATGTCGCTGAAGAGGGAATGCCAAACACTCAAATTACTATAGCGTTTGAAATGGCAAATCCGCAAATGTTGATCCAATTGCTACACTGCTGGCTTATTAGTTAGGTATAGTATATAGCCGTATACTTTTAAGATTTTTTTTAGGACAGTATACCTTAAGATGTTCCCGCAAAAAAAAAAGTATACTTTAAGATGATCACATAACAAACTGCAGAGATCTACTGCTGCAGTACTGAGGTTGTGCACCGACGCATTGCCTAGCTGTGCGATGTAAATATAAGGGGCAGAATTCTGATTCGGACACATGCACGGTTGGCGTGTAAATTTATCGGCCGACAAACTAGTAGGCCAGCATTATTGATCGTGCATAGTAGGAGTAGATCATTGCGCGTACACACACTATTTGCGTTCATCTTTCTGCAATTCAATTTTCATATTGAAATTTGCCCTATCCTTCATTTTGTTCAAATTTCCTCAAACTGAAAGTAATGGAGTTGGAGTGCAGTTCACCAAGCTCAAGGACGGCCTCGCCGTGGGCTGCGCCTTCAACCACGCCGTGCTGGACGGCACCGCCACGTGGCACTTCATGAGCTCCTGGGCCGAGCTCTGCCGCGGCGCCGCCGCCCCGTCGGCGCTCCCGATCCACAACCGCGCCATGGCGCGCTCGGTGCGCGTCGGCCTCACCCTCCCGGCCTCCGCGGAGGCGCACGAGAAGACGGACCCCAACGGGCCCAAGAAGCCGCTCGTGGCCCGCGTTTTCTCCTTCCCGGGGCCCGTCGTGGCCCGCATCAAGACCGCCGCCAACGCGGCGCTACCCCCGGGCGCGAAGCCCTTCTCGGCCTTCCAGTCCCTGGGCGCCCACATCTGGCGGTCCGTCTCGCGCGCCCGTGAGCTGGGCCCCGCCGACATCACCGTCTTCGCCGTGTTCGCCGACTGCCGGGCCCGCCTCGACCCGCCCGTGCCGGCGACGTACTTCGGCAACCTCATCCAGGCGGTCTTCACGGGCGTGCCCGCGGGGATGCTCCTGGGCGGCCCCCCGGAGCTGGCGGCCGGGATGCTGCAGAAGGCCATCGGCGAGCACGACGCGGCCGCCGTGACGCGGAGGCTGGACGAGTACGAGGCGGCGCCCAAGCTGTTCCACTACAGCGACGCCGGGCCCAACTGCGTGGCCGTGGGCAGCTCGCCGCGCTTCCGCGTGTACGACGTGGACTTCGGGTTCGGCAGGCCGGAGCGCGTCCGCAGCGGCGGGAACAACAAGTTCGACGGGATGGTGTACCTGTACCCGGGCCGCGGCGGCGACAGCGGCGGCATCGACGTGGAGCTGGCGCTGCAGCCGGAGCCCATGCAGAGGCTCGAGAAGGACGAGGAGTTCCTGCAGGTCGCGGCTGCCTGATCACCTGCACGTCGCTGCTTGCATTATTTAGTGAGCTTAATTAAGCAAAGGTTTGTGATTTAGCCAGCTTCGTTAATTCGATGTACACTAGTGCATGTGTGTTTGCTTGTTACTGCTACGGCCTACGGATCTGTTCCGGTTAAATAAGGATCGATCGATTAGTTTGTGTAAAATCACCATCCTATTTGTCATGTCATGTACTCATGTCACACAAATAGTCATGTAATGTACTATATGTAATCCGCCTACAGGATTTGCATATTTGTTTACACGTACTAGGCTTATCCCTTCTGAATTAAACTACTGTGTTTCCTTTTTCATATATTTTTAAAGGGGAAATCCTTTGGACAACGCTAACGCCCACCAGTGGTGGCGGAGCTAGCATTTGACAATAGGGTGGGCCGCCCAAAAAAAATGAGTTCGTTCTAAGGCCACATCTGCAGTCCCTGCACATCTGGCTTGAACATACTAGCTTTCTTCCCTATCTTCCTAGCAATGTCTCTCAAAAATAGAAGCAAGGTTTCTGGTCCTCTTTTTTTTTCAATAATTCTGCAGGAATATGGGTTTGATTTCATCGGTACATCTATTTATGTGCTGCATCTAATTAAATTCATCCACAACTAGAAAACAGAACTCATCTATGTAATATATAACATTGCATCTCTGTTTCCATTCCCTGTCAAGGGTCTGACAAGCAAAGAAATTTAACTGTAATCGGCCGAAGGGGATTTGAGGCCAGTACCTCTCCCTCAGCCTCCCAATCTGTGCGCCTGAGTGGACTGGGCGCCGTGGCCCGTGGGCGACTCGCCGGCTCCGGCAAGCAGTAGCAGGGCCAGGGCGGCTGCCGACTGGGCGCGCTGTTGCGCATGGCGGCCGGACGACGCGCGAAGCAGGCAGGGCCGATGCCCGCGGGCTTCAGGATGGGTCCTCCTGGTGGCCGGCGAGGCGACGCCACAACGGCAAAGCAAGGAAGCAGGCGGCGAATCTGAATCGAGCGAGACAAGGGTTGTGCGGCTGTCTCGTGTGGTGCGGTGTGCCTGTGCGTTGTGCGTGCTGTGTATTCGGCCTTCTTTCTCCCCCGGCCGCTCTTTCTGGCAGCACTTGCTGGACTTCTTTTCCCCTGGCCCATGTCTTAATAATCCTAGGCTGGCTCAAAATCCCAGGGTGGGCCGCGGCCCACCCCGTCCACCCTGTGGCTCCGCCACTGACGCCCACACGTATGGTGGGAGTCAAACCCGCCCACACGCCATGTCACCGCATGCATGCATGTGTAAATTTTTTGGATTTTCAGTTTTTAAAATGTTTTATCTCTTAAATGAAAAATCCGATTGAAGATCCGTTTTCACCATTAAATCCCCCGCGACGAGATCTTCGAAACTAGATCTCATATCGATATATTTCGGCGAATTTTTTTTGGGTTAAAACTTGCCATGTCTATTGCACATGAATTGCCATGATATTTACACTGAAATTGCCATGATATGTTTCAACTATTTTCTTCTACATTTAAAAGTAAATTTTAACATATTATAAAACGGGGAATTAAGAAACTAGACTTGTCATGCACCATAAACTAAAATTGCCATGATACATGCACTTAAAATTACCATGGTTCATACAAAAAAATATTTTCATGGTTAAAGTACTGGAATTGGCATCATCAAAAAACTAAAATTGCCACATGGCAACTTTAGTTTAAGCACTATGGCAACTATAGTGTAAACATCATGGCAACTTCTGAGCAAAGAAAATTTCGTCGAAACATATCAACATGGGGTCTAGTTTTGAAGATCTCATCGAGACGGATTTAATGGTGAAAACGGATTTTTAATTCGCTTTTCTAATTAGGAGATAAAACATTTTAAGCCGAAAACCAAAAAAAACTGCTGATGTCATCTATTAATACGTGGCAAAATGAGTGGTGATGGAGGCTTGTCGGCGATGTGTAAACGCCCACACGTGTGGGCGTTAGTTTTTCCTAATCCTTTTCATATTTCTGAAAAGCGATGCATACATCAAAGATGTTTATGGTACCACACCAAACATCACCATCACATTAGGTTTTTCCTTTTCCCTAGGTTTTTACCTAGCTAGGGTCTACCTTGTCCTTTGGCGGCGACGGCGGAGTCCATGTAATCCAACCACCGATCGCTGGGGATTCCTCAAGGTTTGGTGGTTCTATCGTCCGTGAGGAGAGACTATGTTTTTCATGGTGGAACCATACATGATGGAGGCTAGCAGGGGGGAAAGGAAGATGGGGTAGATGAGCCGCGAGCGTCAGGAATAGAAGGGAGTTGCGGGAAGAGAGGGATCGATGATTCCTCATATGATCCGCAGATCTGCGATGAGAAATTCGGGAAGGAGCGGGCAAGCAGCAGCAAAGCAAATTGGGAGGATGTTGATGGGGATGAGTGGGATTGCTACTGCCCCGGCCCACATTAGGACAATTTTGATGGGCTGAACACCTTCATGGTGAGGAAGAAGAGGATTTGGATCTCTCAGGAGAGGTGGAAGAGTTGATCAAGGATGTAAGGTGGTCATGGTTGTTTAGGGTTCATACAAAGCGACTCTTCAGCCATGTCACGCTGCTAAACACGACGAGGAATGCATGGGCGTCGGCCCAGGGAGTGGCCTTCAACAAAGATCAATCTGTTCCTAGTCTAATGACACTGCTTGGGTGACTGGAAATGAGTGATGGATGTGAGGCCTTGTCTATTCAGGAAGGGTCACGTGGTTATAGTGGAGTGTGATGGCTTCACGAACGTGTCTGACTATGCCTATGATAAAATCCAGGTCTGGGCAAGAACCAAGGGACTACTCGATGGTCTTAGGGGGAATAAGGATTTGGATGTGAAGGTTGGTACGGAAGTGGGAGAACCAACGATCACGGTGGTGGTCAATGAAGGAAAGATTAATCCGTCAAGCTTTCTTCGTGCAAGAGTTTATGTTGATGTCAACAAGCCACTGGTGAGATTTGTGCCAATCACTTCTATGGAGACGAATAAATGCCATGTTTATTATGAAAAAACTTCCAGATTTTTGCTTCTTCTGCGGGTGTATGGGCCATGTGGTGGAAGAATGCGGTGATGGTATTCATGATCGCAACTCTTATGACTGCGGAGATTGGCTACTCTGGGACCTTGAACCAAGTGGTGGTGGCACGAAAGGAGGTAGAGGGAGAGGTTTTGTGGACGGTGGGAGAGGGGGAGGCGAGTATGGAGGAGGGTGGAGATGAGGACCTAGGGGAGGAGGTGGTAGAGGTGATCAAGTTGGTAGGAGTAATAGAGGAGGAGGTATAGAGATGGTTGGTTGGGAGGGTACAACAAGTGACTCTAGAATCTTTCTGGATACAACCACTGAACCGGAAAATGGCCACTATCATTTTCCGAGAAAATACTATCTTGTGGACTCAGGCTCTAGGTTTATGCCTTGATGTCTTTATCCTTACTGTGGGGAGCGGGACCATTTGCGTGATTCTAGAGAAGCAGGGGTTGGTTGGATGCGGGATCTACTCCTCGAGGAGCAATACAGACGTAGATGATATCATCACGACCTCTCTTTGCGTACTATAGGATTCCACTATGTATTGTCTATGAATTACATCATAAAAGGCAATGTGATAAAGCATCAATATAATAAAAATAATAGAGAATTAATTTTTTTTTAAGTTGAAGCAAGAACTACAAATCTAAAGCAATAATAAAGAGCCGTCCGGGTTAATAAGACTGAGAAAATTAATATGGAAAGCTCCGTTGCGGGATTCAGACCTAACCATTCAAGGAGAGGCAGTGGAAACGACAGAACCTATGATTCCATATGGTTTTATTGAAAAGAATCCTAACACTTCATTAGGTGGGATGGCAGAACAAACCAAAAAATTCTCTTAATTGTAAGTTTATAAATTAGCAAACAAGACATGATTGAGGAGACGATGAGGATGCTGATTTTGACGGGTTGGGCCTAACATAGTACAATGCATGACTGGAGGGGCATATTGGGAGAGACTGATCAGGGAGGATGGTACAGTGAATATCCAAGGTCAACTAGTGTCACATTTGGCAGGCAAAGTTGCGGGTATTGTTCTTCTTCTTAGTCACTATGGTAATGGAGCGGGTCACTCAGGTTGCTCTATTCCTCCGACGGGCACTGCAGGGAAGGACCCTATTGTAAAGAGGAGGCAGCGGGGCAATGGTGGTGATTATGTTGATACTGTTAGGACAAATGTGGCGAACTCCCTCAAGGAGGGCCGCTGATTCAAATGAATATTATAAATTGGAACTTATGGGGACGGGGAAATACCGGACAGTTCGTGAGTTAGTGACCTTGTTTTAGTCACATTCCCCCATGTTCATATTCTTATGTGAAACTAGACAAAAATAGGTCAAGATGAAGAGAATCCATGACATATTGGGGCTTAAAGGTTTTACTAGTGTGCATAACAATGGCTTGAGTGGTGGCTTAGCACTTTATTGGCATGAATCATACATTTTTTTATATTGTGGATAAGGAAGAACATTATATTGATGCTTTGGTCAGAACTCGCGAAGGAGCTGACCAGTGGAGAATAACTTATGTCTATGGAAAGCCCCGCGTCGAGAATCATCATCTCATGTGTGGGCAAAACTTCAAGCTTTAAAAAACACATGTCATCTCACATGGTTAGTGGTTGGTGATTTTAATGAACCTTTATGTGACATTGAGCATGTTTCCACAACCCCTAGAGCTGAATCATAGATGATTACTTTTAGGGACACGTTGGAGATATGCAAAGTGGTTGACCTCGGATTTCTAGGCGTCCCCTTCACATATGCTAATAAAAGGAGTGGAGAGGGTAACGTGAAGATGAGATTGGACATGGTGGTTGCTGATACGTCTCCAACGTATCTATAATTTTTTATTGTTACATGTTGTTATATTATCATTCTTGGATGTTTTACAATCATTTTTAGCAACTTTATATCATTTTTTGGGACTAACCTATTGACATAGTGCCCAGTGCCAGTTGTTGTTTTTTACTTCGCAGAATATCAGTACCGAACGGAGTCCGAATGCAGCAAAACTTTTTGGAGAATTTTTCTGGACTAGAAGACACCTGTTGGGCCAAAGAAGTACTAGAGGGGGGCTCTGAGGGTGAGCATAGCCCACCCGAGCACGCCTGGGGGCGCAGGCGCGCCCTGGTGGGTGGTGCCCACCTCGGCCGCCTCCGGCATCGCCTCTTTGCTCTATAAATACCCCGAAAATCCAAAAACCCTAGGGGAGTCGACGAAACACAATTCCAGCCACCTCAAGTTCCAGAACCATCATATCCAATCTAGACACCATCATGGAGGGGTTCATCATCCTTATTGGTGCCTCTCCGATGACGCTTGAGTAGTTCATTTTAGACCTACGGGTCCGTAGGCAATATCTAGATGACTTCTTCTCTCTTTTTGATTCTCAATACAATGGTCTCTTCGAGATCTATTTGATGTAACTATTTTTGCAGTGTGTTTATTGGGATCCCGTGAACTTTGAGTTTATGATCAGATCTATATATCCATGAAAGTTATTTGAGTTTCTTTGATCTCTTATATGCATGATTACTTATAGCCTCGTATTACTTCTTTGATTCTTTGGTTTAGTTAGGCCGACTAGATCAATTTTTCTTGACATGGGAAGAGGTGCTTTGTGATGGGTTCGATCGTACGGTGTTCTTTCCCAGTGGCAGAAGGGGCAGCAAGACACGTATGTATTGTTGCTATTAAAGATAACAATATTGGGGCCATTTCTACATGAATAGATCTTGTCTACATCATGGCATCATTCTTATTGCATTAGTCTGTTTCTCCATGAACTTAATACACTAGATAAATGCTGGATAGTGGTCGATGTGTGGAGTAATAGTGGTAGATGTAGACATGAGTCGGTCTACTAATCTTGGACGTGATGCCTATATAATGATCATTGCCTAGATATCGTCATAATTATTTGAGGTTCCCAACCGTAATTTGTTCACCCACCATATGCTATTTTCTCAAGAGAAGCCACTAGTGACATCTACCGACCTCGGGTCTATTTTCTCATCATACATTTTCAGATCTATATTGCTATTTGCCTTTTTATTTATTTGCATCTTTTATTTTCAGATCTGTACAACCAAAAAACCCAAAAATACCTCGCTGAATTTTCTTTCGCATCGGGTTGCAAGTATTTGTTCTTTGTGTGCAAGTATCATTTACATAGTGTTGCTTGGTTCTCCCATCGGTTCGATAACCTTGATCTCATAACTGAGGGATCTACCTACCTTAGTTGCACTACATCATCCCTTTCTCTTTGGGGAAAATACTGACGCGGATACAAGACATCACAAAAAGGGAGGATCAAAGAGGTCTGGTGCCGTTGCCGGGGAGACATCATCAACATCTATCAGTTTCCTAATCACAAATCTTATCTCCTTGCAATTTACATTATTTTCCATTTGCCTCTCGTTTCCATCTCCCCCACTTCACAAAAATTTGTCATTTTATTCGCCTTCCTTTTCGTTTTCCTTTTTCTTGTTTGATCTTTTGTTTGCTTGAGTTCCATGTGCCTTCTATATGCTTGCGTCTTCGCTTGCTAAAAATCTATTGATATGGATCCCCATTCACTTGCTAATCTTTTTAAAAGATCGAATCATGATGAACCAATTGCTAGTGAGTTGAGTGCACTAGATTATCTTTACGAAGTTTTGCTTGAGATTCATGAATCTGGAAATTGTGATGAAGAAATTTATGAAGTGATTCATGATAGCTCCTTGAATGAAAAGCATGATTGCAATGATTTTACTATAAATTCTATTAATGTCAATTGTGATAATAACATGCAAAACCCCAAGCTTGGGGATGCTAATTTTGCTATGTCTACTACTTATTGCAATGATCATGATTGGGGTGATAATGTTTCTTATGATCTTGAAAATTTATTTAAGCCTCATAATGAATATGATATTGATAATAGTGTTTGAAATAATATTGAAAGTGGGTTTGGAAGAGTTTCAACTCTAGGTAATAATGATCCCACTACTTTGGAGAATCATTAATATTATAATTTTTTTGATAAAAGTGGGCATGGAGAGGTCATGACTTTATTTGATAATAATCCCACTATTTTGGAAGAGTGTCAACTTTGCATGCATGTGGATCATGACGAGAATATTTTATGTGATATTTATATTGTTGAATTTGATTATTATCCTACATGTAATTATTATGAGAGGGGAAAATATGGTTGTAGAAGTTTTCATGTTACTAAATTACCTCTCGTTATGTTGAGATCGTCAATGTTTTATTCCTCTTCTTTGCATATGCTAGATGTTTCTTGTCTTGATAATTTTTTTCCTTATAAAATGGCTATCCATAGGAAGTATGTTAGACTTAAATGTGTTCTTGACATGCTACATGATGCTCTCTTTGTGTTTCATGCGAGCATCATTGGAATCTCAATCCTATCTTAACGGCTATAAAGAAAGAGCTCGTTGGGAGACAACCCAATAGTTTATTTTTGGTTTTATTTCTGTTCTTCAATAAATATAAATTTATGCCTCTGATTAGAGTGTGTTTTATGTTTTAGTTAGTTTTTGTGCCTCTAAACCTTTGGGATCATGTTGGGTGATAGTTGATTTGATCTTGTTGAAAAACAGAAACTTTTGTGCCCAGTAAAATAATTTTCATAAAGCACAGAAGCGTGATTTTGCTCTGAATGTTTTACACAAGATTAATATACAAATTTCCCACGTTGCCCTATTTTTTCAGAACTTTTGGAGTTATATAAGTATACGAAGTTCCCTGATTACTACAGACTATTATGTTTTTGACAGATTCTGTTTTCATTGCATTGTGTGCTTATTTTGATGAATCTATGGTTTGTATCGGGGGATATAAGCCATGTTAAAGTTAAAATACAGTAGTTATAATGCAATAATAAAATATGAATGGGTTTGCAATAGTACTTAGAGTGGTGATTTGTCTTGTTATACTAACGAATCTCACGAAGGTTTTGTTAAGTTTTGTGTGATTGAAGTTTTCAAGTTCTGGGTGAGATCAAGATGGATGAAGGAATAAGGAGAAGCAAGAGCCTAAGCTTGGGGATGCCCCATGGCACTCCAAGATAATATTCAAGGATGAACAAGCAACTAAGCATGGGGATTCCCCGAGTGGCATCCCCTCTTTCCTCTAACAGCAATCGGTATTTTACTTGGAGCTATATTTTTATTCGTCACATATCATGAGTTTTGGTTGGAGCGTCTTATATTATATGAGTCTTTGCTTGTTTTGCTTTTAGTTTGTCAATCCTTGCTGGACACACCTATTTGAGAGTGGCAAAATTATGCTATGATTTGTTAGAATTGTTCTATGCTTCACTTAAATGTTTTGAGCTATGGAATTGCTCTAGTGCTTCACTTATATCTTTTTTGAGCACGACATGCTTTAATATTTTTGAAGAAATGCTCTCATGCTTCCCTTAGATTTATTTGAGAGTTAGTACTTTTGAATAAATTCTCTCATGGTTCACTTATATTATTTTGTGAGATGTAAATATTTGTGCTCATGTTCTTCACTTAAAATTGTTTGAGCTATCAAAAGCAACTTATGAAACTAGTCCCAAAGTGATAGATATTCAAGAGGGATATAATAAAAACTTTCATGAAGATCATCGGACAAAATAAACCTGATTCTTTGTAATAGTTTTAAGATATCATGATAGTAATATGTGAGTCATGTTGGTGAGTAATTATGCTTCAGTAAGAATATTGATGTTAAGATTTGTGATTCCCTATTCAAGCACGAAAGTCAATAGTTATGCAATGAAATTACATTCTACTTGTGGTGCATTATTCAGTGTTAGTTATGCTTAATGCTCGCTTATGTGATTTTTCATTTCTTGGTTGGTGGCTTCTCAATCTTTTTGCTAGCATCCACTTATACTAAGTAGAAATACTGCTTGTGCATCCAAAATCCTTAAACCCAGTTTTTCCGTATGAGTCCACCATACCTACCTATATGCGGTATTCCCGTCCCGTTCTAAGAAAATTTGTATGTCCCATCTCTAATTTTAAAAATAAATTTCCTTTTTGTGTGCTCGAACCACTCATTGAACGGTAGGGGGTGGCTGATATTTTTCCATGCTAGAAGTGTTATTCTCAAGATGAGTGTTTATTCACTTGTCATTGCACAAGAGTACGACAAAGGTATTAGGGATGCCCAGTCCCGAAATGAAAAAGAAATTTAGTTTATGTTGTCAAATAGTAAATTCCTTGGAAAGCGTTGGTATGGATGGCACCCGTGGATACGGCTAGCCGTGGCATGTGAAAGTATGGTGGAAAATGGATAAAACTTTATTTTCTGTTTGGGAACCGCCTATGATATATCTAGCATGGAAAGTATTGGGAACTACTCGATCGCTTTCGTTAACAGGAAAAGCATGCCACCCAAAATATTTTATCTCTGATTTTTAAGCTTTGAGCTCTGGCACCTCTACAAATCCCTACTTCCCTTTGCGAAGGGCCTTTCTATTTACTTTATGCATTTCTATGTTTATTTGAGTCTCCATCTTCTCTTATAAAGCACCAACTAAGGGGCAGTATGATCATACCTGACCACTGCATGTAGCTAATATGTGAGTGTGTTTCATGAATGGATCAATGATTGAGCATGATGTGCTAGGGATAACTTGCTTTACCGTTGATATTTTGAAAGACATGGTTGCTTGTTGATATGCTTGAGTATTGTAATCTTCATGTCAAAACTAGACTATTGCCTTGAACCATATAAAAGTCCATATGTCCATGCTACAAAAGAAAAGAATGTGATGAACATGGTAGGCAGCATTCCACATCAAAAATTCTATTTTTATCATTTACCTACTCGAGGACGAGCAGGAATTAAGCTTGGGGGTGCTGATACGTCTCCGATATATCTTGTTATATTATCATTCTTGGATGTTTTACAATCATTTTTAGCAACTTTATATAATTTTTTGGGACTAACCTATTGACATAGTGCCCAGTGCTAGTTGCTGTTTTTTGCTTGTTTTTTACTTCGCAAAATATCAGTACCAAACGGAGTCCAAACGCAGCAAAACTTTTTGGAGAATTTTTCTAGACCAGAAGACACCTGTTGGGCCAAAGGAGTACCAGAGGGGGGCTCCGAGGGGAGCACAACCCACCCGGGAACGCCTGGGGTCCAAGCGCGCCCTGGTGGATTGTGCCCACCTCGGCCACCTCCGATACCACTTCTTTGCTCTATAAATACACAGAAAATCCAAAAACCCTAGGGGAGTCGACGAAATACAATTCCAGCCGCCACAAGTTCCAAAACCACCAGATCCAATCTAGACACCATCACGGAGGGGTTCATCATCCTCATTGGTGCCTCTCCGATGATGCGTGAGTAGTTCATTGTAGACCTATGGGTCCGTAAGTAGCTAGATGGCTTCTTCTCTCTTTTTGATTCTCAATACAATGGTCTCTTGGAGTTCTATTTTATGTAACCCTTTTTGCGGTGTGTTTGTTGGGATCCGATGAACTTTGAGTTTATGATCAGATCTATATATCCATGGAAGTTATTTGAGTTTCTTTGATCGCTTATATGCTTGATTACTTATAACCTAGTATTTCTTCTTTGAATCATTTTTTAGTTAGGCCTACTAGATCGATTTTTCTTGCCATGGGAAGAGGTGCTTTGAGATGGGTTTGATCGTACTGTGTTCTTTCCCAGTGACAGAAGGGGCAGCAAGACACATATGTATTGTTGCTATTAAGGATAGCAAGATGGGGGCTATTCCTACATGAATAGATCTCGTCTGCATCATGTCATCATTCCTATTGCATTACCCCGTTTCTCCATGAACTTAATACACTAGATGCATGCTGGATAGTGGTCGATGTGTGGAGTAATAGTAGTAGATGCATGCAGGAGTCAGTCTACTAATCTTGGATGTGATGCCTATATAATGATCATTGCCTAGATATCGTCATAATTATTTGAGGTTCTATCAATTGCCCAACAGTAATTTGTTCACCCACCGTATGCTATTTTCTCGAGAGAAGCCACTAGTGACATCTACAGCCCCCGGGTCTATTTTCTCATCATATATTTTCAAATCTATATTGCCATTTGCCTTTTTATTTATTTGCATCTTTTATTTTCAGATCTATACAACCAAAAAACGCAAAAATACCTCGCTGAATTTTATTTGCCTTTATTCTACTTGCATCTACCAATCTATCACCTTACCAATCTTTTACCCGAGAGGGATTGACAACCCCTCTTTCGCGTCGGGTTGCAAAGTATTTGTTCTTTGTGTGCACATACCATTTACATAGTGTTGCTTGGTTCTCCTACTAGTTCGATAACCTTGGTCTCGTAACTGAGGGATCTACCGACCTTAACTGTACAACAACTGTTGGGAATCGTTGCATGGAAAACAAAAAAAATTCTATGCACACGCAATGATCTATCCATGGAGATGCATAGAAACGAGGGGGATAGGTTGTCTACGTACCCTCATAGATCATAGGAGGAAGTGTTTCACAATGCGGTTGATGTAGTCGAACTTCTTCATGCTTCAACCGATCAAGTATCGAACGCACAACACCTCCGCGTTCTGCACACGTTCAACTTGGTGACATCCCTCGTATTCTTGATCTAGCAAGACATCGAGGTAGTAGATGAGTTCCGTCAGCCTGACGGCGTGGTGACGATGATGGTGAAGAGATCATTGCAGGGCTTCACCTAAGCACTATGAAAATATGACTTGGGGTGTAAGCGGTGAGGTGGGTGCCGCACACGGCTAGGCAATTGTCTGTTATGTGCTAGGCGCCCCCCTCCCACATTTATATAGGTGGGAGGGAGGGAGGAGCATCCAAGGGGGTCACCCAAGTAGGGGGAATCCTACTTGGGGTCTCTCCCAAGCCGCGCCCCTCCTTTCCTTATTTGGAGCGCGGGGAAAGGCAGGGGAGGGTGGCGCCCCCCTTTCCTTTCTCCCATGAGAGGGAAAGGCAAGAGAGGCTAGCCCTCCCATTTCCTTCCCTAGCGCTGGCCAACAAGGGAAGGGGCACACCAGCCCCCTTGTGGGCTGGTATGTTCCCTCCTTTGGCCCATAAGGCCCATAACTTGCTGGAGGGTGCTCAGAACCCCTTCCGGTGACCCGATTACTTCCCGGTACGTGCCAAAACACTTTCGGTGTCCAAATACCATCATCCTATATATCAATATTTACCTCTCGACCATTTCGGGACTCCTTGTCATGTCCGTGATCTCATCTGGGACTCCGAACAAAATTCGGTCACCAAAACATATAACTCATATAACACTAGGTAAATTGAGTTGAATTTTGGCAGGAGGCAATGCTATGGATAGGAAAAGATGTCCAAAAAGTTTGGGGTCAATCAAGCAAAGATAAATAGCACTTGCTTCACACAACGCCATTTAGGGTAGAATAGGAAAACAATTATTGGAGGATGATTTTTTTGAACATGGCAATGAAAAGTTTTGCCATATTTGAGGAATATAGGACCCAAAAAATTATGAGAATTATTTGGGAATTTTTGGAGTGACAGAAAGATGAGTTGCTTCACAACCTAGGGAAAATAGGATAATTCCTTTAACAGAAAAGGAATATTCCCAATAAAAGAATATTGGGATTTAGGCTAGGATGAAAATGACATGATCTAGGGATAGTTTTGAGGATGGCAGGCTATATAAAACCTAGGAAGACATGATCTTCCCAAGTTTTAGAACCACATAGCCACAGAAACGCAAAATTCAAATCAATAAATCCAAGAAAATCATAGGAAAAAGAAAAGGGCAGATCTAGGATGTTATAACCCCCCTCCCCTTAGAGAAATCTCGTGCTCGAGATTTGGTTGCTTAGGGAACAAGTAAATATTTTGACTTGAAGAAACCGTTTCCAACTCGGGTTTCTCCTATTTACTCTTATATTATGTTCCCACTGAATTTCACCTGACTGACTGCCTTGGTCTGGGGTGGTTTGTTTCACCGTATCTGACATGCTGACAGGACTTACCTCATATGTTCCTGTTCATACTGACTCAAAGTTTTCCTTCATATCTGCTGGCTTAGCTGAGGTCCAAAAGATTATTATTACTGATAGACGTGTCCTTCTCGATATTGATTCTTAATGGAGATGTCATTCCAGTATCGAGTACCAAGAATATTCCATGGAGTGGGGAACCCATCTTCCCGTGGAACAAATAATTTCTTATATCCAGGCATTGGACTGCTTGAATATCTAGGCATACCTTCTGGGCTCAAAACAATGATAGGAATCATACTTGTTCTTCTAATGGATTCTGACATTTTGCAGGAGTTTCTAACTTATCTTGACTGGCTTCACTATCTTGCGTATCCAACCTGTACCAAAAGTTTGATTGTTGCTTGACGTGATTGATAGAAAAATTGCACCATCACTTGATGATCACATTTGTAGGCTTGACTGGCGGTGATCTTGGGAAAGAATCTTGTTCACACAGGCTATTCTTTAATTGCTTACCATATGCTAGAGCACGGGCTTTGTGGCTTGTTTATTAATACTAGGATCACTAATTTTGCCGGTATATCCATGTGGGTACAGCCTGTGCGATGCTTCAGCATAGTTGCCGAGGTCAATATGTCGAGATGTCCTGCAGTCTGACTTGACAAACTTGGGTATACAATGCTGACAGTTTTGATCATAAACTGTGGACTGAGCTGGTTGACTTGATATGAGGTCCTTACTATGATGGGGTAGACCTCTTAGGCGTATCTCCATTTAGGTTTGATGTGGAATAAGACTATCTTGGGCATACATACCACACTGTTCACACAATAACCGTCATACCTGTATTGTCGGTCCTTCTATTGCATTATTATTTTCATCATCTGGATCTTTAACTGAAAGAGCGGGGCCTTGTTTACCGTTGATTATTTATGCGACCCTGAGTACTGTCATGTTCAATATCTTACAATCATACCTTGGTCTTGTTCAGGTCTTGAGTTTCGGGATATTTATCTGGTTCACGTGTGCTTATAAAAATCTCATTACTGTTGTTGACTATGCCAGACAGTGATAGGGTTAATAACATCACCTTATCGGATGTGCAGGGCTGATCTTGATATTTACTGCCAAGATGATGTCTCAATATTGTCTTTCCTTAAGACTTGTCGATTCTTGCATTCCCCACTGGTTTTCTGTCTCTTGAATAACCGGTGAGGTTGTCAAATGCGTACCGTGAATTCTTCCTTGCGTGAAAGACTTGCATGAACTTGGCAATATACTCACTGTATGAAGAAATATCTGATTCTCAAGGTATGCCTCGATTCTGACTGATTCTTGTTTCTGACTTAACTATTGCAGATCTGCCACTTGGACACACCGCCGTATGCTGACAACTCGTAGTTTAATATCGTGTACCAGTGTCGTACTGAAGAAGGCTGGGCAGATTGCGTTGGAAGCTATCGGGATATCATGCTGAGGAAGACTGGATGGCTTGTACTCGAAGCTTGCGGCGGCTAGCTTGCTAAGGAAGACTTACTGATGCAGCCTGAGGAATCTTGCCTTGTACACTTCGCTGATAAATTATGCAGAAGGACTGGACTGATTTTCTTTGTGAATGGAATATATATATATTCTTGTCATTCTGGCAGCTGATTACTTGCATGACAAGAATTGTCTGACTGTCCTTGTTGAATTCATTTTATATTTGAACTGACTTCGGGGTGTTGCATGTTTCAAATATGATTCATGACAGAATCAGTCATTGTGTACAGACCATACCTTTGACTTGAAATGCATTGTTGGACTTGGATCAAATTTTGTTCTCCTGTTGGTTTAATCATTGCTGCAATAAAGATGGATCTCTGACGAGTACTTGTTACTGAAAGTCTGAGCAGAATATACTTGTATTCAGACCGGATGTCTGCAAATGTTGTCGGCTGAAAATTTCATTGCTTTTAACTGAGTTCCATGGTGTATATCTGCACTTCTCATGACTTCTTCTAATCGGTGGCGGTTGATGAGCAATTTCCATAAGGGGTTAACACTGAAGATTCAGAGCAAAGAAGCATGAGAAAATGATCGATTGCAATAAAGCACACAACAAACAAGCTACAAAACTACTCCACACCGGCACACACAAGCAATGATATGACAACAAATGCACATGCACTACACGAAGTACTACACCCTACACTTGAGAAAACGCTCAGGAACTGACGAAGAAGCTAAGGGAGTAGTGAGTGGAACTGCTGACTCTGAAACTCCGGATGGATGAGGCGAAGGGGTTGGGGAAGCTGGCAGAGACTGAGGTAGGGAAGCACCAACCAATCTCCTGGCTCGAATGGCATCACGGACTAACTCAGAAATAAGAAGACACTCGGCCGTCATGTAACGGGACATGGCGAGGATTGACAGGTGGGAAATGGATTCTCTTAGGATTTTCGGTGATGGTGGGATAATATTGATAAGCACTGTTCTCCTGCACCATGCTCTCTTGATGACGAAGACTGGTGATTCTTGCCATTGCTACAAGCTGAACTGCACGCTCGGGAGTAGCGTCGTAACCACCGGGGAAACTGTAGGTGCGCTTACCAACAGGAATCAGGGCTGACAGATGGTCACGAGCAACATATTCCAGAATTCTTCCTCTGGCAGAAAACGGGAATACTTGATAATGGCGTGGATCTCCGCGGGGATAAATGGTACACCACATATCGCCAAGGAGAGTGGCAAAGCTGAGAGGTGCAGGAGTGGGGCTGAACACAATAGGAACAACACCGAGAGCTCTGGGAAGGGCACTGAACTCATGGAAGCTGACCACCATCTACGCACGGAACATGGGTTAGGTGTAACCTAATAAGACTTTATGCAACAAAGAAATGCAACAACCAGATGCAGCAAGCAAGGGCAACAACCAGACCCTATACTACCTTTTTCTAACGTTCCGACGGACTAGAACGATCTACAGCCAGACCTGCTCTAATACCAAGCACTGTGGCACCCTGGCTCAGAGAAACCGAACGCCCCGTATTCCAGCCCAGAGATCAAGGTGAAGTCTTCTGGAATACGACATTTCTTAGCATAGAACAAACCAACTCTCTATTACAGCACGAATATGAATATAAGGCCTCTGATATTACAATGAATAACATCAACATGGCGATGCTACGCCAACCACAATTGCTCAATGCAAGCAGCATAACAACTCGAGGCAGCGGAACAACTACTGGCAGCAGAACATCGAATAGCGATGATGGACTCCAATCCGCAGGGACTCTGGCTGGAATGTTTATCCTAGCTCACGAACATAGGAACCACACCAAACAAGCAAGCAATCTAGGCATGACCTGCAAACTGGCATGAAACACTAGGTCAGTACATTGAATGTACTTGCAAGCTCACAATAACCAAAGGCAGTCAAGACAAACAACAACATGGCATTAGCATGTTAAAGCAATCATGAGCATGATACTAACAGAACAACATGGCATGCACCAACTGAACATGATACGGGTAGAACAAGCATAGCATGAGCATATGAACATGATGATACTACATGCAACAGGTTATAACATTATCATGCACCAACTTACTCTACGCCGGTTACCTTGTAACCAACACATGCACCAACTTACCAACCTCTGTATCCTTGATACCACCGTGATCATCTCGCAATCACATATAACTCAACCAACTTCGGTATCCATGATACCTCCGTGATCCTCTCTCCATCACATATAACTCAGCAAACTTCGGTATCCACGATACCTTCGTGATCATCTCTCGATCACAACCAATCTCTTTCTCATCATCGAACCGGGGTTATTATTAATCAAGCCCTTACTATTACCATTGGCTCATAGTGTGACCGACTACGAACTGGGCCCATATCCGTGAGCACGGCTATCGATAGATTTAAACACACACTCTGTAGAGGTTAGTACATTGTACCCACACCATGGAATCCATGGCCTCACAATCCCATTCGTGTGGACCAACGACATTCTGACAAAACTGATCTATTGCCCATGACACTCTCCCGGCCACTCCGACCAACTCCCCTCTAGGCTAAGTCCTGGGTGGACCTGTATTGACCAATGACACCCAACGACCACCGTCATGGCAGAACAATAAACAATAAACGACCACAGAAAAGCAAAATTCAAATCAATAAATCCAAGAAAATCAAAGGAAAAAAGAAAAGGGCAGAATCCAGGATGTTACAAGTTCTCACACACTTCTCTCATCTCACGTTTGGTAGCAAATTGGACTAAGTTTTTCATGTCGCTCATCGTGGGGGCACTCTATTTTGGCTTGTGGTGCTCACTCTTTTTTTGGTGGTTCGCTCTCTGACTATTCTCTCCATGATGGGTGGGTTGCTTGTCGGTGATCACTTGACTTGGAGACATAGGTCGTAGCACGTACTCCTTTCCTTTCATCTTGAAGCTATAGTGATTGGTCTGTCCGTTGTGGATGATGCCTCGGTCAAATTGCCATGGTCGTCCAAGAAGGAGATGGCAAACGGACATCAGAACGACATCACACTCCAAAGTGTCTTCGTATTCTCCGATCTTGAAGGAAACTTGCACCATATGCTCGACTTGGATAGTGCCAGAGCCACTTAGCCATTGGATCTTGTAGGGGTGTGGGTGCTTCATCTTGACCAATTGGGGCTTGGAACATAGCTCTTCACTCGCCAAGTTATGGCAACTCCCTCCATCGATGATGACATTCATGGACCTTCCATTGATGTCGGCCTTGGTGTGGAAGATATGGCATATTTGGTCTTCGTCTTGTTGATGTTGAAGAGTCAAAACCTTGGAGACAACAAGAGCGGGATTGAATCTTCGTCACAGAAGACTTGATCATCTTCATCTTTGTTCACTTGCTGATGCATGGCCACTTGCTCAAGGGATTCCATTTCCTCTTCACTCATGGAGTTATAGGTTTCATCATCGGTGAGGATCATGGTGTGCTTGTTGGTGCACTCGAAGGACTTGTGGCCTCGGCCGCCGCACGTGAAGCATTTGATGGAACTTGTCTTGATGGTCTCATCCGGTGGAGTTGTATATGATGAAGCCCTTGGCTTGAAGTTACTTGTAGTAGGAGGACGACTTGAAGTTGTCGAAGTCTTCTTGTAAGTTGACTTGTCGCCGTTGCTTGGTGAAGCTTTTGTCAAGGTAGAAGTCGTTGGAGTCATTGAAGCTTGGGTGTTGGAGAAACCGTAGCTCTTGGAAGAGTAATTGGCATACTTGAAGTCATCTTGCACTTGTCATTCTGCCTTGGTAGCTTGATGCACTAGCTCTATGAGGTTGGAGTAAGGTTGGAAGTTGACAATCTTCTTGATAGGATGATTGATTCCATTCAAGAAACGGGCCATAGTTTGCTCATTATCTTCCGTGACATTGGCTCTTATCATGGCGTTCTCCATTTCCTTGTAGTATTCTTCAACGCTCTTTGTTCCTTGCTTCAGGAGTTGGAGTTTCTTGAAGAGGTCGTGGTTGTAGTATGTTGGCACAAAGCATGCTCTCATGACATCCTTCATTTGATCACATTTGGTGATTGGTGGTTGATACGTCTCCAAGGTATCTATAATTTTTGATTGTTCCATGCTATTATATTACCCGTTTTGGATGTTTATGGGCTTTACTAAACAATTTTATATCATTTCGGGACTAACCTATTAACCAGAGGCCCAACCCAAATTGCTGTTTTTTTGCCTGTTTCAGTGTTTCGCAGAAAAGGAATATCAAATGGAGTCCAAACGGAATGAAACCTTCAGGAGAGTTATTTTTGGAACAAACGCAATCCAGGAGACTTGGAGTGGACGTCAAGATGCAAACGAGGAAGCCACGAGGCAGGAGGGCGCGCCCTAGGGGGTGGGCATGCCCCCACCCTCGTGGACCCCTCGTGGCTCCCCTGACCGACTTCCTTCACCTATATATATCTACGTACCCCAAAAACATCCAGGAGCACCATGAAACCCTATTTCCACCGCCGCAACCTTCTGTACCCGTGAGATCCCATCTTGGAGCCTTTTTCGGTGCTCTGCCAGAGGGGGAATCGACCATGGAGGCTTCTACATCAACGCCATAGCCTCTCCGATGAGTTGTGAGTAGTTTACCACAAACCTTCGGGTTCATAGTTATTAGCTAGATGGCTTCTTCTCTCTCTTTGAATCTCAATACAATGTTCTCCTCGATCTTCTTGGAGATCTATTTGATGTAACTGTTTTTGCGGTGTGTTTGTCGAGATCTGATGAATTGTGGGTTTATGATCAAGCTTATCTATGAGAAATATTTGAATCTCCTCTGAATTCTTTTATGTATGATTGGTTATCTTTGCAAGTCTCCTCGAATTATCAGTTTGGTTTGGCCTACTAGATTGATCTTTCTTGCAATGGGAGAAGTGCTTAGCTTTGGGTTCAATCTTGCGGTGTCCTTTTCCAGTGACAGCAGGGGCAGCAAGGCACGTATTGTATTGTTGCCATCGAGGATAAAAAGATGGGGTTTATATCATATTGCTTGAGTTTATCCTTCTACATCATGTCATCTTGCCTAATGCGTTACTATGTTCTTATGAACTTAATACTCTAGATGCATGCTGGATAGCGGTCGATGTGTGGAGTAATAGTAGTAGATGCAGGCAGTAGTCAGTCTACTAATCTTGGACGTGATGCCTATATACATGATCATGCCTAGATATTCTCATAACTATGCACTTTTCTTTCAATTGCTGGACAGTAATTTGTAACCCACCGTAATACTTATGCTATCTTGAGAGAAGCCACTAGTGAAACCTATGGCCCCTGGATCTATTTTCCATCATATAAGTTTTCGATCTACTTTAGTTTGCATTCCTTACTTTCCAATCTACATCATAAAAATACCAAAAATATTTATCTTATCTTATTATCTCTATCAGATCTCACTTTTGCAAGTGGTCGTGAAGCGATTGACAACCCCTTTATCGCGTTGGTTGCGAGGTTCTTGTTTGTTTGTGTAGGTACGAGGGACTTGGAGTGTAGCCTCCTACTGGATTGATACCTTGGTTCTCAAAACTGAGGGAAATACTTATGCTACTTTGCTGCATCATCATTTCCTCTTCAAGGGAAAACCAACGTATGCTCAAGAGGTAGCAAGAAGGATTTCTGGCGCCGTTGCCGGGGAGTCTATGCAGAAGTGAAGACATACCAAGTACCCATCACAAACTCTTCTCCCTCACATTACATTATTTGCCATTTGCCTCTCGTTTTCCTCTCCCCCACTTCACCCTTGCCATTTTATTTGCCCTCTCTTTTCTGTTCACCTTCTTCTTGTGTCGTCAGGGCTAGCGTCCTCCTATCATCGTTAGTACTCCCGATCACGAAGTTCTTAATTTTAAACAAAGGGTGGGAGAAAATATAAAAGATGCTTGGCATAGAATTTGCAATGCTCAAAATAGATCTACTAGGAAGCAACCTACTTCCGTTCTTCTTTGCAATTTTTATGTAGGCATTACTCTTTGGAATAGATGCATTCTTGAAACCATTACCAGAGGGATTTTTTTGGGTAGCCATACTTTTGATGCTTATAATTCTATGTTAGATTTGTTTGGTCCACCACCTCTCTTGGTTAATGGAACTGTTTTAACTTTAGAACATGTGATGCAAAGGCTTGAAATTATTGAAAATGAAGTTGCCACTGTTGAGTTAATTGAAAATTTGGATAAAAATATCCACCACCAAATTACTCAATATGGATCTAAGGTTGGAGTTACTCTAATTTTTTTAAAGAGAATGAACCCATAGTTAACGAAAGAATAGATCAAGATTCTACAAGAATCAGTAAACTTGAGGACATTATTACCAACTTAGGGCCTGCCTTTTCATCCATGAAAAATACTCCAACTCCTCCTACCAAAATTTCCAAATTAATGTATGTTCCTCAAAACAAGGGTGAATTTTCTAGTAAGGAAAATGCGGATCTCAAATCAATAAGTGTTCATCCCAACTTTTTCGCTTTCATTAAGGAACCTTTTGCTATAAATGAAGCTCTTGATTTCTTGCCTAGGAGTTTAATCTTTACTAAAAAGAAAGAAACTCCTAAGGTCTATAAGTGTTCTATTGAAGAATTGGATACCAAAGATGGCAATACTTAGATCTATTCTCGCTTTTATGCCTAGCTAGGGGCGTTAAACAATAGTGCTTGTTGGGAGGCAACCCAATTTTATTTTCGTTCCTTGCTTTTTGTTCCTGTTTAGTATTAAATAATTCATCTAGCCTCTGTTTAGACGTGGTTTTATGTTTTAATTAGCATTTGTGCCAAGTAGAACCTTTGGAAAGACTTGGGTGAATTTTTTTATCTTGCTGTAAACAACAGAAAATTTAGCACTCATGAAATTAGCTGACATGTTTTACTGGGGAGTGATTTTAGGTTGATTTTTTTTGCAGATGATTAATATACAAATTCCTCACGTCCACCAAGTTATTTCAGAATTTTGTGAGTTACAGAAGTATTCAAAAGTTACAGATTGCTACAGGATGTTCTGTTTTTGACAGATTCTGTTTTTCTTGTGTTGTTTGCTTATTTTGATGAATCTATGGCTAGTATCGGGGGGTATGAACCATAGAGAAGTTGTAATACAGTAGGTTTAACACCAATATAAATAAAGAATGAGTTCATTACAGTACCTTAAGTGGTGGTTTTTCTTTCTTGCACTAACGGAGCTTATGAGATTTTCTGTTGAGTTTTGTGTTGTGAAGTTTTCAAGTTTTGGGTAAAGATTTGATGGACTACGGAATAAGGAGTGGGAAGGGCCTAAGCTTGGGGATGCCCATGGCACCCCAAGATAAATTCAATTACAACCAAAAGCCTAAGCTTGGGGATGCCATGGAAGGCATCCCCTCTTTCGTCTTCGTCTATCGGTAACTTTACTTGGGGCTATATTTTTATTCACCACATGATATGTGTTTTGCTTGGAGCGTCTTGTATGATATGAGTCTTTGATTTTTTGTTTACCATAATCATGCTTGCTGTACACACCTTTTGGGAGAGACACACAAGATTCAGAATTTATTAGAATACTCTATGTGCTTCACTTATATCTTTTGAGCTAGATAATTTTGCTCTAGTGCTTCACTTATATCTTTTTAGAGCATGGCGGTGGTTTTATTTTGTAGAAATTAATGATCTCTCATGCTTCACTTATATTAGTTTGAGAGTATTTTAGAACGGCATGGTATTTGCTTTGGTTATGAACTTAGTCCTAATATGATGGGCATCCAAGTTGGGTATAATAAAAACTATCATATAGAGTGCATTGAACACTATGATAAATTTGATACTTGATAATTGTTTTGAGATATAGAGACATGCTTACTTGTTAGTATGCTTGAAGTATTACTATGTTTATGCCAATATGAACTTTTATTTTGAATCATTTGGATCTGAACATTCATGCCATAATAAAGAAAGTTACATTGAGAAATATGCTAGGTAGCATTCCACATCAAAAAATCTGTTTTTATCATTTACCTACTCGAGGACGAGCAGGAATTAAGCTTGGGGGTGCTTGATACGTCTCCAACATATCTATAATTTTTTATTGTTCCATGCCATTATATTACCTGTTTTGGATGTTTATGGGCTAAACTAAACACTTCTATATCATTTTTGGGACTAACCTATTAACCGGAGGCCTAGCCCAAATTGTTGTTTTTTTGCCTGTTTTAGTGTTTCGCAGAAAAGGAATATCAAATGGAGTCCAAACGGAATGAAACCTTCGGGAGAGTTATTTTGGAACAAACACAATCCAGGAGACTTGGATGGATGTCAAGAAGCAGACGAGGAAGACACGAGGCAGGTGGGCGCGCCCCCCACCCTCATGGGCCCCTCATGGCTCCCCTGACCAACTTCCTTCACCTATATATATATCTACGTACCCTGAAAACATCCAGGAGCACCACGAAACCCTATTTCCACCGCAGCAACCTTCTATACCCATGAGATCCCATCTTGGAGCCTTTTTCAGTGCTCTGCCGGAGGGGCAATCGACCATGGAGGGCTTCTACAACAATGACATAGCCTCTCCGATGAGTTGTGAGTAGTTTACCACATACCTTCGGGTCCATAGTTATTAGCTAGATGGCTTCTTCTCTCTCTTTGAATCTCAATACAATGTTCTCCTTGTTCTTCTTGGAGATCTATTTGTTGTAACTCTTTTTGCGGTGTGTTTGTTGAGATCCGATGAATTTTGGGTTTATGATCAAGTTTATCTATGAGAAATATTTGAATCTCCTATGCATTCTTTTATGTATGATTGGTTATCTTTGCAAGTCTCTTAGAATTATGAGTTTGGTTTGGCCTACTAGATTGATCTTTCTTGCAATGGGAGAAGTGCTTAGCTTTGGGTTCAATCTTGCGGTGTCCTTTCCCAGTGACAGCAGGGGCAGCAAGGCACGTATTTTATTGTTGCCATCGAGGATAAAAAGATGGGGTTTATATCATATTGCTTGAGTTTATCCTTCTACATCATGTCATCTTGCCTAATGAGTTACTCTATTCTTATGAACTTAATACTCTAGATGCATGCTGGATAGCGGTCGATGTGTGGAGTAATAGTAGTAGATGCAGGCAGGAGTCGGTCTACTAATCTTGGATGTGATGCCTATATACATAATCATGCCTATATATTCTCATAACTATGCAATTTTCTATCAATTGCTCGACAATAATTTGTTCACCCACCGTAATACTTATGCTATCTTGAGAGAAGCCACTAGTAAAACCTATGGGCCCCGGGTCAATTTTCCATCATATAAGTTTTCGATCTACTTTATTTTGCAATCTTTAATTTCCAATCTACATCATAAAAATACCAAAAATATTTAACTTATCTTATTATCTCTGTCAGATCTCACTTTCGCAAGTGGTCGTGAAGGGATTGACAACCCCTTTATCGCGTTGGTTGCGAGGTTCTTGTTTGTTTGTGTAGGTACGAGGGACTTGGAGTGTAGTCTCCTACTGGATTTATACGTTGGTTCTCAAAACTGAGGGAAATACTTATGCTACTTTGTTGCATCACTCTTTCCTCTTCGAGGGAAAAACCAACGCATGCTCAAGAGGTAGCAAGAAGAATTTCTGGCGCCGTTGACGGGGAGATCTACGTACAAGTCAAGACATACCAAGTACCCATCACAAACTCTTCTCCCTCGCATTACATTATTTGCCATTTGCCTCTCGTTTTCCTCTCCCCCACTTCACCCTTGCCATTTTATTCGCTTGTCTCTTGTGTGCTTGTGTGTTGGTTTGCTTGTCATGATGGCTCGAGATAATACTAAATTGTGTGATTTTTCCAATACCAACAATAATGATTTCCTTAGCACTCCTATTGATCCTCTTAACGATGCTGAATCTTGTGAAATTAATGTTGCCTTGTTGAATCTTGTCATGAAAGATCAATTCTCTGGCCTTCCTAGTGAAGATGCCGCTACTCATCTAAACAACTTTGTTTATTTGTGCGATATGCAAAATAAGAAAGAGGTGGATAATGATATTGTGAAATTGAAGCTATTTTTGTTTTCACTTAGAGATCGTGCTAAAACTTGGTTTTCGTCTTTGCCTAAAAATAGTATTGATTCTTGGAATAAGTGCAAAGATGCTTTTATCTCTAAGGATTTTCCTCCCGCTAAGATCATCTCTCTTAGAAACGATATTATGAATTTTAAGCAACTTGATCATGAACATGTTGCACAATCTTGGGAGAGGATGAAATTAATGATTCGCAATTGCCCTACACATGGTTTAAATTTATGGACGATCATACAAAAAATTTATGCCGGATTGAATTTTGCTTGTAGAAATCTTTTAGATTCGGCCGCGGGAGGCACTTTTATGGAAATCACTTTGGGAGAAGCTACTAAACTCCTAGATAATATTATGGTGAATTATTCTCAATGGCACACCGAAAGATCTACTAGTAAAAAGGTTCATGCGATAGAAGAGATTAATGTTTTGAGTGGAAAGATGGATGAACTTATGAAATTGTTTGCTAATAAGAGTGTTCCTATTGATCCTAATGATATGACTTTGTCTACTTTGATTGAGAATAGTAATGAATCCATGGATGTGAATTTTGTTGGTAGGAATAATTTTGGTAACAACGCATATAGAGGAAACTTTAATCCTAGGTCGTTTCCTAGTAATTCCTCTAATAATTTTGGAAATTCCTAGAATAATTCTTATGGAAATTTTAATAAGATTCCCTCTGATTTTGAGATTAGTGTTCAAGAATTTATGATTTCTCAAAAGAATTTCAATGCTTTGCTTGAAGAAAAATTGCCTAAGATTGATGAATTGGCTAGGAACATGGATAGAATTTCTCTTGATGTTGATTCTTTGAAACTTAGATCTATTCCACCAAAGCATGATATCAATGAGTCTCATGAGAATTTCCATTGATGAGTGGAAAGAAAGAACCGCTAGAATGCGTGCTAAGAAAGATTGCTTTGTAAGAGCGTGTTCTTCTAATTTTCATGATAATAATGATGAAGATCTAAAAGTGATTGATGTGTCCCCTATTAAATCTTTGTTTTGCAATATGAATCTTGGTAATAATGAGACTGGATATGAGTCAACTTTAGGTAAGAGGCGTCCCAATGATTTGGAGTTTTTAGATCTTAATGCAAAAATTGGTAAAAGTGGGATTGAAGAGGTCAAAACTTTACATAGCAATGAACCCACTAACTTGGATTTCAAGGAATTTAATTATGATAGTTGTTCTTTAATAGATTGTATTTCCTTGTTGCAATCCGTGTTGAATTCTCCTCATGCTTATAGTCAAAATAAAGCTTTTACTAAACATATCGTTGATGCTTTGATGCAATCATATGAAGAAAAACTTGAATTAGAAGTTTCTATCCCTAGAAAACTTTATGATGAGTGGGAACCTACTATTAAAATTAAAATTAGTGATCATGAATGCTATGCTTTGTGTGATTTGGGTGCTAGTACTTCCACAATCCCAAAAACTTTGTGTGATGTGTTAGGTTTCCGTGAATTTGATGATTGCTCTTTAAACTTGCACCTTGCAGATTCCACTATTAAGAAACCTATGGGAAGGATTAATGATGTTCTTATTGTTGCAAATAGGAATTATGTGCCCGTAGATTTTATTGTTCTTGATATAGATTGCAATCTTTCATGTCCTATTATTCTTGGTAGACCTTTCCTTAGAACGATTAATGCAATTATTGATATGAAAGAAGCAAATATTAGATTGCAATTTCCATTCAGGCAATGCATGGAACACTTTCCTAGGAAGAAAATAAAATTACTTTATGAATCTATTATGAGAGCCACTTATGAATTGAATACCAAAGATGACAATACTTAGATCTATTCTCGCTTTTATGCCTAGCTAGGGGCGTTAAACTTAGTGCTTGTTGGGAGGCAACCCAATTTTATTTCTGTTCCTTGCTTTTTGTTCCTGATTAGTAATAAATAATTCATCTAGCCTCTGGTTAGATCTGGTTTTATGTTTTAATTAGTGTTTGTGCCAAATAGAACCTTTGGGAAGACTTGGGTGAAGTCTATATGATCTCGCTGTAAAAAGCAGAAACTTTAGTGCTCACGAGATTTGCTGTTATTTTTTACTGGAGAGTGATTTTAGGTTGATTATTTTTTCAGATGATTAATAGACAAATTCCTCACGTCCACCAATTTATTTAAGAATTTTTGGAGTTACAGAAGTATTCGAAAGTTACAGATTGCTACAGACTATTCTGTTTTTGGCAGATTCTGTTTTCTGTGTGTTGTTTGCTTATTTTGATGAATCTATGGATAGTATCGGGGGGTATGAACCATAGAGAGGTTGTAATATAGTAGGTTTTAACACCCATATAAATAAAGAATGAGTTCATTACAGTACCTTAAGTAGTGGTTTTTCTTTCTTGCACTAACGGAGCTTATGAGATTTTCTGTTGAGTTTTGTGTTGTGAAGTTTTCAAGTTTTGGGTAAAGATTTGATGGATTATGGAATAAGGAGTGGAAAGAGCCTAAGCTTGGGGATTCCCATGGCACCCCAAGATAAATTCAAGGACATCCAAAATCCTAAGCTTGGGGATACCCCGGAAGGCATCCCCTCTTTCGTCTTCGTCCATCGGTAACTTTACTTGAGGCTATATTTTTATTCACCACATGATATGTGTTTTGCTTGGAGCGTCTTGTATGAATTGAGTATTTGCTTTTTAGTTTACCACAATCATCCTTGCTGTACACACCTTTTGGAGAGACACACATGAATCAGAATTTATTAGAATACTCTATGTGCTTCACTTATATCTTTTGAGCTAGAAAATTTTGCTCTAGTGCTTCACTTATATTTTTAGAGCACGGTGGTGTTTTTATTTTGTAGAAATTATTGATCTCTCATGCTTCACTTATATTATTTTGAGAGTCCTTTAGAATAGTATGGTAATTTACATTGGCTATAAAATTAGTCCTAATATGATAGGCATCCAAGATTGGTATAATAAAAACTATCATATAAAGTGCATTGAATACTATGAGAAGTTTGATACTTGATGATTGTTTTGAGATATGAAGATGGTAATATTAGAGTCGTGCTTGTTGAGTAATTGTGAATTTGAGAAATACTTGTGTTGAGGTTTGCAAGTCCCGTAGCATGCACGTATGGTAACCGTTGTGTGACAAATTTGAGGCATGGGGTGTTCTTTGATTGTCATCCTTATGAGTGGCGGTCGGGGACGAGCGATGGTCTTTTCCTACCAATATATCCCCCTAGGAGCATGCGCGTATTGCTTGGTTTTTGATGACTTGTAGATTTTTGCAATAAGTATGTGAGTTCTTTATGACTAATGTTGAGTCCATGGATTATACACACTTTTACCTTACCATCATTGCTAGCCTCTTCGGTACCGTGCATTGCCCTTTCTCACCTTGAGAGTTGGTGCAAACTTCGCCGGTGCATCCAAACCCCGTGGTACTATACGCTCTATCACACATAAACCTCCTTATATCTTCCTCAAAACAGCCACCATACCTACCTATTATTGCATTTCCATAGCCATTCCGAGATATATTGCCATGCAACTTTCCGCCGTTTCATTTATTATGACACGTTTCGTCATTGTCATATTGCCTTGCATGATCATGGAGTTGACATCGTATTTGTGGCAAAGCCACCATGCACAATATCATACATGTCTCCCTTGTTTCATTGCCCATCTCGGTACACCGTCGGAGGCATTCACATAGAGTCATATTTTGTTCTAGTATCAAGTTGTAATCATTGAGTTGTAAATAAATAGAAGTGTGATGATAATCATTAATAGAGCATTGTCCCAAATAAAAAAAGAGAAAGGCCAAATAAAAAAAAGGAAAGGCCAAAAAAAGAGGGGGACAATGCTACTATCTTTTTTTCCACACTTGTGCTTCAAAGTAGCACCATGATCTTTATGATAGAGAGTTTCTTGTTTTGTCACTTTCATATACTAGTGGGAATTTTTCATTATAGAACTTGGCTTGTATATTCCAACAATAAGCTTCCTCAAATGCCTACCCACTTAGTTTCTTTTGTTGAGCTTTCATGCATTTATAGGTCTAGTGCATCCGTTGCATGGCAATCCCTACTCCTTGCATTGACATCAGTTGATGGGCATCTCCCTATCCCGTTGATTAGCCACGTCAATGTGAGACTTTCTCCTTTTTTGTCTTCTCCACATAAGCCCCATCATTATATTCTATTCCACCCATAGTGCTATATCCATGGCTCACGCTCATGTATTGCGTGAAGGTTGAAAAAGTTTGAGATTACTAAAGTATGAAACAATTGCTTGGATTGTGATCGGGGTTGTGCATAATGAGAGCATTCTTGTGTAACAAAAATGGAGCATGACCAAACTATATGATTTTGTAGGGATGAACTTTCTTTTGCCATGTTATTTTGAGAAGACATGATTGTTTAGTTAGTATGCTTGAAGTATAATTATTTTTATGTCAACATTAAACTTTTATCTTGAGTCATTTGGATCTGAACATTGATGCCACAATAAAGAAAAATACATTGAGAATTATGTTAGGTAGCATTCCACATCAAAAATTCTGTTTTTATCATTTACCTACTCGAGGATGAGCAGGAATTCAGCTTGGGGATGCTTGATACGTCTCCAACATATCTATAATTTTTTATTGTTCCATGCTATTATATTACCTATTTTGGATGTTTATGGGCTTTACTAAACAATTTTATATCATTTTTTGGACTAACCTATTAACCGGAGGCCCAGCCCAAATTGCTGTTTTTTTGCATGTTTTAGTGTTTCGCGGAAAAGGAATATCAAACGGAGTCCAAACGGAATGAAACCTTCGGTAGAGATCTTTTTGGAACAAACGCAATCCAGGAGACTTGGAGTGGACTTCAAGCAGCAAAGAGGAAGCCACGAGGCAGGAGGGCGCGCCCCCACCCTCACGGGCCCCTCGTGGCTCCCTGACCGACTTCCTTCGCCTATATATATCTACGTACCCCAAAAACATCCAGGAGCACTACGAAATCCTATTTCCACCGCTGCAACCTTCTGTACCCGTGAGATCCCATCTTGGAGCCTTTTCCGGCGCTCCACAGGAGGGGGAATCGATCACGGAGGGCTTCTGCATCAACGCCATAGCCTCTCCGATGAGTTGTGAGTAGTTTACCACAGACCTTCGGGTCCATAGTTATTAGCTACATGGCTTATTCTCTCTCTTTGAATCTCAATACAATGTTCTCCTTGACCTTCTTGGAGATCTATTCGATGTAACTATTTTTGCGGTGTGTTTGTCAAGATCCGATGAATTGTGGGTTTATGATCAAGTTTATCTATGAGAAATATTTGAATCTCCTCTGAATTATTTTATGTATGATTGGTTATCTTTGCAAGTCTCTTCGAATTATCAGTTTGGTTTGGCCTACTAGATTGATCTTTCTTGCAATGGGAGAAGTGCTTAGCTTTGGGTTCAATCTTGCGGCGTCCTTTCCCAGTGATAGCAGGGGCAGCAAGGCACATATTGTATTGTTGCTTTCAAGGATAAAAAGATGGGGTTTATATCATATTGCTTGAGTTTATCCTTCTACATCATGTCATCTTGCCTAATGCATTACTCTGTTCTTATGAACTTAATACTCTAGATGCATGCAGGATAGCGATCGATGTGTGGAGTAATAGTAGTAGATGCAGGCAGGAGTCGGTCTAATAATCTTGGACGCGATGCCTATATACATGATCATGCCTAGATATTCTCATAACTATGCACTTTTCTATCAATTGCTCGACAGTAATTTGTTCACCCACCATAATACGTATGCTATCTTGAGAGAAGCCACTAGTGAAACCTATGGTCGCCGGGTCTATTTTCCATCATATAAGTTTTCGATCTACTTTATTTTGCAATCTTTACTTTCCAATCTATATCATAAAAATACCAAAAATATTTATCTTATCTTATTATCTGTATCAGATCTCACTTTCACAAGTGGTCGTGAAGGGATTGACAACCCCTTTATCACGTTGGTTTTGAGGTTCTTGTTTGTTTGTGTAGGTACGAGGGACTTGGAGTGCAGTCTCCTATTTGATTGATACCTTGGTTCTCGAAACTGAGGGAAATACTTACGCTACTTTCCTGCATCACCCTTTCCTCTTCAAGGGAAAAACCAACGCATGCTCAAGAGGTAGCAGCACGCCCCCTGGCTTGTGGCCTCCTCGGTCACCTCCTGGCACAGCTCCGGTGCTCCGTGGGTCTGCTTTGGTCCATAATTGATATCCGTAAATTTTCGGCCCATTTCGAGAACTTTTATTTCTGCACAAAAAACGATATCACGGTAGTTCTACTGAAGACAGCTTAGTCCGGGTTAGTTCTATTAAAATCATACCAAAACAATATAAAATTGTTGCAAACATGGCATGACTACTTCATAAATATAGATACGTTGGAGACGTATCAATGGTGAGGTGGGAGAAGTTGAAATGTCCAAGTACATGGAGGAATAAGCATTCTGGAGTTCTTCATGATTTGAAGATGTGGAGAGCTCCTCAATTGAATCCTCTGAAAGATGATGAAAATCAACAAGATTTGACCCACCATATATTTCTTCAAGTTTGGTCCACATGTCATGAGTCGTCATACAAGTCATGATAAAGTCAAATACTTCGAGTGATATAGACCGGATTATGGCATTCTTAGCACCATACCCACAAAGCATATCATCATTTTCCTCGCTAGTTTCAAAAAGGTCATCCTTCCACGGAGAAGCCACTACAAGAACAATTCGCACAAAATTCGGACCCATGATCCAGAAATGACAAATCATGCGAATTTTCCATAGGTGATAGTTTGTGCCACTAAAACAAAAAGTATCATCATGCACTATACCACTAGTCAACATCTTTATTCTCTGGGCGGTAAAGCCTACTAAAGGAGAGACCAAAGCTTTGATACCAATTTAAAGAATCTAGATGACGACTAGAGGGGGGTGAATACACATTTTAAAACTTTTATGGATTTGGCTTTATCCTAATGCGGAAATAAACTAAACGGATGCTTTTTAAGCACAAATCCTAAATATGCACTTTTACAGATTTGGCTTAACTAAGTGCACCAACAACCTATGATAAACAAGATAGGCACTTAAGCAAACTAGCAAGCACAAACTATATCACAAGATATATCAATATGAGCAAGTATGAAATGTGGAAAGTAAAGGGTGTGGGTATGAGATAACCACAAGTGAGTCGGGGACGCGGAGTTATCCCGAAGTTCACACTCGTGAGAGTGCTAATATCCTTTAGAGGGGTGCCGAAGCCAAAGCTCTGGGGCGTCGCCAAGTGACTCACCGTATTCTCCCTTTTGAGTCACCCCCAATGGATGAGCCTTGATTCACTCGGGGTTGGTCTTGAAGGCGACCACCACACCTTTACAAACTTCTCCGAAGCACACCACAACCACAGAAGCTTCCGGAGGAACTTTACCACCTAAGCCACTTCAGACCCTTCCCCGAAGCACACCATAAAAGGAAGCTTCCAGAGGAACCTTGGCCACCTAGGCCTCTTCACTAACTTCTCAATGTATCACCAAACCGTCTAGGAGGCTGAAGCCTCCAAGAGTAATAAACTCACTGGCTCTCACTCGAACAAATCGATGCAGGGAGCTCAAACCAAAGCAATGCAAGGTCAAGCAACAAATGCTCAACTCACTCTCTAAATCTCACAAGATGCACTCTCGAAAGTAGGAGATTGAAGAGAGGGGATGCAATGGAGGAAATCAACAAATGACTCCAAGATCCATCAACAAATCCCCCTTCACATAGAGGGGAGATAGGGGGTTGGAAGAGGTGGTAAGAGGCTCAAAATGATGTTTAAAATGAATGTGAACAACCTCCAAACTAGAGGGGGGACGGAGCATTTAAATAGCCATACCCCAAAACTAGTTGTTGGGGCCCCAACGATAACTTCCTGGACACCCCATGCCCACGGGGGTGGAGAACCTGTGCCCACGGGGCCCCGTGCACACGGTACAAGCCCGTGGGACAACCTGCATCAGCCCACTAAAACATGCATAACTTTGGCATACGAACTCCAAATTCGATGATCTTGGGCTCGTTTTAAAGCTATGTAAAAGCCAAAGGTCATCACATAGAGAACCACCCAAGATCAACAATAAATAATGGTGAAAATCATGAAAAGGTTTGAGCTCTCTACATGCGACGTGATCAAGCTACTTGCCCAAAAGTTCCTCTTGATAGTACGGCTATCAAACCTATAATCTGGTCTCCCTCCAAGCACCATGAGACCAGAAAAAATATGAAAAACTAGCTAAGTTATACCTTTTCCTTGAACATTCCACTTTAGCTTGATGTTGACTTTAATTCTTGCCTCGAGTTGGAATCATTTTCTAGTCCACAAACACTTGGTGAAGATACATGAAATGCATATTGCAATGAGGGAAGCCTTAACTTAAGCCCGTCTTCACATGCACATTATCATGATGTGGACCACAAGATTCAAAGCATATAACCTCCAGCTTCTCATCTTGCACTTGGACTCCTCGAACCCGATGACCATCACCACTTGATGTCATCCACGCATAGGCTACTTGAAATCTTTCCTTTTGATGCAAGCCCATGAGAAACACCTAACCCACATAGACATAACAAACACATAACATGGGTTAGGTAGCAAAGCACAATTCACAGTTACTTACCATACCACTCACTACAAAAAAAATACACTTCCGTGATGATACGTGTTTGTCACAGTAGGTCGCGTTTTCTGTCATGCATGTACATCCATGATGATTTTATGACAGAATCAAGGTAGTCATACCTGTGCTGTCGTAGCAGTGTTCCATGACATTACCAAGATTATCATCATGGAAGTGTCCATTATCATGATGATAAATCACGCGTCATAGAAATGCTTTCGTCAAGGGTGACCGACACGTGGTATCCACCATAACGGAACGTCATTAAGCTATCAGCTTTGGTTTTGGATCCGATAACCCATTAACAGCCCCGACCAATGGGGATTTTCCATGTGTAAAATCGTCATTGGCTGGAGGAAACACGTGTTGGCTCACCGTTGGGACAGATGTCATCCACTCATTGGACCCAAGGCGCCTATGATATGTCGACACGTGGCACGGCCCAACAGAGGCCCATTCCTGTGAAAAGGTTGGCCCATTTGACTTGGTTAAAAGGTGGCGGGCCGGCCCACAGAAAGCCTGTTAACGGCCTATTCGCATATAGCCCATTTACAGGCCGCTAACCTAGGGCCTGTTACGACCTCTCCGAATTAGGCCTAGTAGCGTCATCTGGGCCGTCCAATATGATTCCAGTCCATTTTAACTTCCAGCCCATTGATGACCCACAAGTGTAGGGGATCGCAACAGCTTTCGAGGGTAAAGTATTCAACCCAAATTTATTGATTCGACACAAGGGGAGCCAAAGAATATTCTTGAGTATTAGCAGTTGAGTTGTCAATTCAACCACACCTGGATAACTTAGTATCTGCAGCAAGGTATTTAGTAGCAAAGTAATATGATAGTAATGGTAATGGTGGTAAAAGGTAAAGATAGTAATAGCAATATTTTTGGTGTTTTGTGGTGATGGTACAGTAGCAACGGAAAAGTAAATAAGCGAAGCACAATATATAAAAAGCTCGTAGGCAATGGATCAGTGATGGATAATTATGCCGGATGCGATTCCTCATGGAATAGATATAACATAGAGTGACACAGAACTAGCTCCAATTCATCATTGTAATGTAGGCATGTATTCCGAATATAGTCATACGTGCTTATGGAAAAGAACTTGCATGACATCTTTTGTCCTACCCTCCCGTGGCAGCAGGGTCCTAGTGGAAACTAAGGGATATTAAGGCCTCCTTTTAATAGAGAACCAGACCAAAGCATTAACACATGGTGAATACATGAACTCCTCAAACTACGGTCATCACTGAGAAGTATCCCGATTATTGTCACTTCGGGGTTGTGGATCATAACACATAATAGCTGACTATAGACTTGCAAGATAGGATCAAGAACACACATATATCGATGAAAACATAATAGGTTCAGATCTAAAATCATGGCACTCGGGCCCTAGTGACAAGCATTAAGCATAGCAAAGTCATAGCAACATCAATCTCAGAACGTAGTGGATACTAGGGATCAAACCCTATCAAAACTAACTTGATTACATGATAAATCTCATCCAACCCATCACCGTCCAGCAAGCCTACGATGGAATTACTCACGCACGGCGGTGAGCATCATGAAATTGGTGATGGAGGATGGTTGATGATGACGACGGCGACGAATCCCCCTCTTCGGAGCCCCGAACAAACTCCAGATCAGCCCTCCCGAGAGAGATTAGGGCTTGGCGGCGGCTTCGTATCGTAAAGCGCGATGAAACTTTCTCTCTGATTTTTTTCTCCGTGAGACGGAATATATGGAGTTGGAGTTGAGGTCGGCGGAGCCTCAGGGGGCCCACGAGACAGGGGGCGCGCCCAGGGGGAGGGGGCGCGCCCCCCACCCTCGTGGACAGGGTGTGGGGGCCCTGGTCTTCATCTTTTGCGAGGATTTTTTATATTTTCTGAAACTTGTCTCTGAGGATTTTCAGGTCATTCCGAGAACTTTTGTTTTCTACACATGAAACAACATCATGGTAATTCTGCTGAAAACAACACCAGTCCGGTTAGTTTCATTCAAATCATTCAAGTTAGAGTCCAAAACAAGGGCAAAACTGTTTGGAAAAGTAGATACATTCGAGATGTATCAACTCCCCCAAGCTTAAACCTTTGCTTGTCCTCAAGCAATTCAGTTGATAAACTGAAAGTGATAAAGAAAAACTTTTACAAACTCTATTTGCTCTTGTTGTTGTAAACATGCAAAGCCATCATTAAGGTTTCAACAATATTATAAACTAACCATACTCACAATAACACTCAGGTCTCACAATTACTCATATCAATGGCATAATCAGCTAGCGAGCGATAATAATAAAACTCTGATGACAACACTTTCTCAAAACAATCATAACATGACATAACAAAATGGTATCTCGCTAGCCCTTTCTAAGACTGCAAAACCATAAATGCAGAGCACCTTTAAAGATCAAGGACTGACTAAACATTCTAATTCATGGTACAAGAGATCCAGTCAAGTCATACCCAATGTGAACCAATGCAAATGACAGTGTGCTCTCCAGCGGGTGCTTTTTAATAAGAAGGCGATGACTCAACATAAAAGTAAATAGATAGGCCCTTCACAGAGGGAAGCAGGGATTTGTAGAGGTGCCAGAGCTCGATTTTAAAATAGAGATTGAATAACATTTTGAGCGGCATACTTTTGCTGTCAACACAACAACTATGAGATGGTTGTATCTTCCATACTACATGCATTATAGGCAGTTCCCATGCAGAATGGTAAAAGTTTATACTCCCCCAACCACCAACAAGCATCAATCCATGGCTTGCTCTAAACAACGAATGCCTCCAACTAACAACAATCCTGGGGGAGTTTTGTTTAATTATTTTGATTTGCTTTGATCTTTTTGGATCATGGGACTGGGCATCCCGGTTACCGACCCTTTCTCGTGAATGAGGAGCGGAGTCCACTCCTCTGAGAATAACCCACCTAGCATGGAAGATATAGGCAGCCCTAGTGGAAACATGAGCGGCTAGAGCATACAAAACAGAATTTCATTTGAAGGTTTAGAGTTTGGCACATACAAAATTACTTGGAACAGCAGGTAAATACCACATATAGGAAGGTATGGTGGACTCATATGGAACAACTTTGGGGTTTAAGGAGTTTGGATGCACAAGCAGTATTCCCGCTTAGTACAGGTGAAGGCTAGCAAAAAGACTGGGAAGCGACCAACTGAGAGAGCGACAACAGTCATAAACATGCATTAAAACTAATTCACACCGAATACAAACATGAGTAGGATATAATCCACCATGAACATAAATATCGTGAAGGCTATGTTGATTTTGTTTCAACTACATGCGTGAACATGTGCCAAGTCGAGTCACTCAATTCAGTCAAAGGAGGATACCATCCCATCATACCACATCATAATCATTCTAATAGCATGTTGGCACGCAAGGTAAACCATTATAACTCAAAGCTGATCAAGCATGGCACAAGGAACTATAATCTCTAAATGTTATTGCAAATATGTTTACTTCATAATAAGCTGAATCAGGAACAATGAACTCATCATATTTACAAAAACAAGAGAGGTCGAGTTCATACCAGCTTTTCTCATCTCAATAAGTCCATCATATATCATCATTATTGCCTTTCACTTGCACGACCGAACGATGTGTATAATAATAATAGTGCACGTGCATTGGACTAAGCTAGAATCTGCAAGCATTCAACTCAAGAGAGAAGATAAAGTAATTTGGCCCCTAGGTTAAATAAACAATCATGCAAATGAGAGCCACTAAACAATTTTAAAATGGTCTTCTCGACCCCCAAAGGAAAGAAAAAGAAAATAAAGCTATTTACACGGGCAAGCTCCAAACAAGTAAAAGAAGAACGATAAATCTTTTTGGGTTTTTCATTTCATTTTAATTCTACTACAAGCATGGAAATTAAACTAACTATTTTTTTGGTTTTTCTTAAGGTTTATCAAACACACAAGAAGAAAACTAGAAAAAGAAATTTAAACTAACATGGATAATACAATGAAAGAGTATGAGCACCAACGACTATTATAGTGTGTGAACATGAATGTAAAGTCGGTGAGAAATACGTACTCCACCAAGCTTAGGCTTTTGGCCTAAGTTGGTCTAATGCCAAGGACCACTTCTACTCTCCCCGGTGTATTGGGAAGTATAATCAGGATACCACTGGCTGGCCATCTCCGGATCCCACTGGAAAGATGATGCACGATAAGGATCCAGTACAGGTTCCGGCTCAGGTTCTGGTTCTGGAGTGGATGCTTGGCCTCGATGAGCATACACCGCTGATCTATTCGGTCAAGGAGAAAATCATTGAGGCTTGCACTCTCGATCAAGGAATAAAAATCTTCATGAATTCCAGCTTCTTTCAAGAAATTATCACATGGCCATTCACACGACCGTACTTCCGCTAAGCGAGGAAGATTATACTTGGCTTTTTCCTTCTCTGTAGCTTGTTTTTCCTAAGAGCCTTGGCTAGAACAGCCCCTCAAAAGTCTCCTTAACATCTTCTGAAAATTTCTGAAATTTTAGTAACTTCAAAATAAAAGTGAATAAAACTTAACAAGAATGGTAGCAACTACTCCTACAAGTGCCTAGAGCCTACATCATGCAATAGAATTACTTGGAATCCCATAAATTTAACATGCAAGCTCAAGAACAGGGTCACCAAGGCAGCAAGGATTTGCAATGAATAAAGCACTAGAACAAAAACTAATTGGACCAATGGAGGAGTCACATACCAAGCAACAATCTCCCAAAGCAGTTTTGTGAATGGAGCTTTGAGCAAGGAGATCGAAAATTGCAGCAAAACGAGCTAGAACTCGTGCTTGAGCTGGATGGGGATTTTTTTGGGTAGAAGATGGAGTGTGTGGGTTCTGGCATAAGAGGAGGGGGGCTACCAGGGGCCCACGAGACAGGGGGCACGCCCAAGTGGGGTGGGCGCGCCCTCCACTCTCGTGGCCTGGTGCTTGCCCTTCCTGCAGTGGTTTCAATGCCTAAAATCCTCAAATATTCCATAAAAAATCATACTAAATTTGCAGGGCATTTGGAACATTTTTATTTTCGAGATACTTTTTATTGCACGGATAATTCAGAAAACAGACGGATAATACTATTTTTGTTTTATTTATTGTAAAAGACAGAAAGTACAAAGAAAGTACAGAAGGTTGTGCCTTCTAATTTCATCCATCTCATGATCATCAAAATGAATCCACTAACAAAGTTGATCAAGTCTTGTTAATAACTCGTTCCAAATAACACGGAACCGGAGAAATTTCGAAGTGACACTAAGTTACCTCAACGGGGATATGAAAATCCCGAACAATAAGAATATCATACTTTTTCTTGACAGTAGGGAGAGGAAATTCAAAACCTCCAATAATAATTGATGGAATTTTCTCAATAGTATTTATGCTATGAACTTGGATTTGCTTCCTCGGAAAATGTACCTTATGCTCATTCCGTTAACATGAAAGGTGACATGGCCTTTGTTGCAATCAATAACAGCTCCTGCAGTATTTAAAAAGGGTCTACCAAGAATAATAGACATACTATCGTCCTCGGGAATATCAAGAATAACGAAGTCTGTTAAGATAGTAACATTCGCAACAACAACAGGCACGTCCTCACAAATGCCGACAGGTATAGCAGTTGATTTGTTAGCCATTTGCAAAGATATCTGAGTAGGTGTCAACTTACTTAATTCAAGTCTATGGTATAAGGAAAGAGGCATAACACTAACACCGGCTCCTAAATCACATAAAGCAGTTTTAACATAATTTCTTTTAATAGAGCAAGATATAGTGGGTACTCCGGGATCGCCAAGTTTCTTGGGTATTCCACCCTTAAAGGTATAGTTTGCAAGCATGGTGGAGATCTCAGTTTCAGGTATTTTCCTCTTATTAGTGATGATATCTTTCATATATTTAGCATAAGGGTTTGTTTTAAGCATATCAGTTAAGCGCATGCGTAAGAAAATAGGTCTAGTCATTTCAGCAAAACGCTCAAAGTCCTCATCATCCTTTGTCTTGGATGGTTTAGGAGGAAAGGGCATGGGTTTCTGAACCCATGGTTCTCTTTCTCTACCATGCTTCCTAGCAACAAAATCTCTCTTATCATAACGTTGGTTTCTTGATTGTGGGTTATCAAGACCAACCGCAGGTTCAATTTCTATATCATTATTTTTGCTAGGTTGAGCATCTACATGAATATCATCATTAGTATTATTATCAGGTTCATGTTCATCTTCGGATTGTGTTTCAGCATCAGAGATAGAGGTATTATTAGGATTCTCGGGTATTTCTACATTAGGTTCACTAGAAGTTTGCAAAGTCCTATCATTCTTCTTTTTCTTCTTCTTAGAAGAACTAGGAGCATCTAGATTATTATTCTGAGAATCTTGTTCAATTCTTTTAGGGTGGCCTTCAGGATACAAAGGTTCCCGAGTCATTCTACCAGTTCTAGTAGCCACTCTAACAGCAAAGTCATTTTTATTATTTAATTCAGCAAGCAATTCATTCTGAGCCTTAAGTACTTGTTCAGCTTGAGTAGCAACCATGGAAGCATGTTTACTAGTGAGTTTAAGTTCACCTTTAACTCTAGCTACATAGTCATGCAAGCGTCCTATCGTATAAGCATTATTCTTCAATTGTCTACCAACATAATCATTGAAATTTGCTTGTCTATTCATGAAATCATCAAATTCATCTAAGCAAGGGCTATGAAATTTAGTAGATGGGATTTCATCTTTGTCATATCTATAGAGAGAATTTACCTTTACTACCTGTGTCAGGTTATCAAGACAATGCGTTTCTTCAATAGGCGGTATATTAAGACCATGTGTTTCTTCAATAGGAGGTAAATTCTTAACATCTTCAGCTTTAATACCTTTTTCTTTCATTGATTTCTTTGCCTCTTTCATATCTTCAGGACTGAGAAATAGAACACCTCTCTTCTTTAGAGTGGGTTTAGGAATAGGCTCAGGAGTTCGCTCAATTGGTTCAGGAATTGCCTCAGGAATTGGCTCCGGGAGAGTCCAATTATTTTCATTAGTCAACATATTATTCAATAGTAACTCCACTTCGTCGACTGTTCTTTCCCTGAAAACACAACCAGCACAACTATCCAAGTAGTCCTTGGAAGCATCGGTTAGTCCATTATAGAAGATATCAAGTATTTCATTTTTCTTAAGTGGATGATCAGGCAAAGCATTAAGTAATCGGAGAAGCCTCCCCCAAGCTTGTGGGAGACTCTCTTCTTTGATTTGCACAAAATTGTATATTTCCTGCAAGGCAGCTTGTTTCTTATGAGCAGGGACATATTTAGCAGAGAAGTAATAAATCATATCCTAGGGACTACGCACACAGCCAGGATCAAGAGAATTAAACCAAGTCTTAGCATCACCCTTTAATGAGAACAGAAATATCTTAAGGATATAAAATTAGCGAGATTTATCATCATGAGTAAACAGGGTAGCTATATCATTCAACTTGGTAAGATGTGCCACAACAGTTTCAGATTTAAGGCCATAAAAAGGATCAGATTCTACCAAAGTAATAATTTTAGGATCAACAGAGAATTCATAATCCTTATCAGTAAGACAGATAGGTGAAGTAGCAAAAGCTGGGTCAGGTTTCATTCTAGCATTAAGAGACTGCTTCTTCCATTTAGCTAATAGTTTCTTAAGATCATATCTATCTTTGCAGGCAAAAATAGCTTCAGCAGCTTCTTTATTCATAACATAACCTTCAGGAACAACAGACAATTCATAATCATTCGAAGATCTTTCATCATCACTATCATCAATAATAGCATTTTCAATAATTTCATTTTCCCTAGCCCTAGCAAGTTGTTCATCAAGAAATTCACCTAATGGCACAGTAGTATCATGCACAGAAGTAGTTTCATCATAAGTATCATGCAAAGCAGAAGTGGTATCATCGATAACATGCGACATATCAGAATTCATAGCAGTAGCAGGTTTAGGTGTCGCAAGCTTATTGATAACAGAAGGAGAATCTAGTGCAGAGCTAGATGGCAGTTCCTTACCTCCCCTCGTAGTTGAGGGATAGATCTTGGTTTTAGAGTCTTTGAAATTCTTCATAATGATAAACAGATATAAATCCCAAGTGACTCAGAGAATAGAGCTATGCTCCCCGGCAACGGCGCCAGAAATTAGTCCTTATGACCCACAAGTGTAGGGGATCGCAACAGCTTTCGAGGGTAAAGTATTCAACCCAAATTTATTGATTCGACACAAGGGGAGCCAAAGAATATTCTTGAGTATTAGCAGTTGAGTTGTCAATTCAACCACACTTGGATAACTTAGTATCTGCAGCAAGGTATTTAGTAGCAAAGTAATATGATAGTAATGGTAACGGTGGTAAAAGGTAAAGATAGTAATAGCAATATTTTTGGTGTTTTGTAGTGATGGTAACAGTAGCAACGGAAAAGTAAATAAGCGAAGCACAATATATAAAAAGCTCATAGGCAATGGATCGGTGATGGATAATTATGCCGGATGCGATTCCTCATGGAATAGCTATAACATAGGGTGACACAAAACTAGCTCCAATTCATCAATGTAATGTAGGCATGTATTCCGAATATAGTCATACGTACTTATGGAAAAGAACTTGCATGACATCTTTTGTCCTACCCTCCCGTGGCAGCGGGGTCCTAGTGGAAACTAAGGGATATCAAGGCCTCCTTTTAATAGAGAACCAGACCAAAGCATTAACACATGGTGAATACACGAACTCCTCAAACTACGGTCATCACCGAGAAGTATCCCGATTATTGTCACTTCGGGGTTGTCGAATCATAACACATAATAGGTGACTATAGACTTGCAAGATAGGATCAAGAACACACATATATCGATGAAAACATAATAGGTTCAGATCTAAAATCATGGCACTCGGGCCCTAGTGATAAGAATTAAGCATAGCAAAGTCATAGCAACATCAATCTCAGAACACAGTGGATACTAGGGATCAAACCCTAACAAAACTAACTTGATTACATGATAAATCTCATCCAACCCATCACCGTCTAGCAAGCCTACGATGGAATTACTCACGCACGGTGGTGAGCATCATGAAATTGGTGATGGAGGATGGTTGATGATGACGACGGCGATGAATCCCCCTCTCTAGAGCCTCAAGCGGACTCCAGATCAGCCCTCCCGAGAGAGATTAGGGCTTGGCGGCGGCTTCGTATCGTAAAACGCGATGAAACTTTCTCTCTGATTTTTTCTCCGCGAGACGGAATATATGGAGTTGGAGTTGAGGTCGGCGGAGCCTCAGGGGGCCCACAAGACAGGGGGCGCGCCCAGGGGGAGGGGGCGCGCCCCCCACCCTCGTGGACAGGGTGTGGCCCCCCTGGTCTTCATCTTTTGCGAGGATTTTTAATATTTTCTGAAACTTGTCTCCGAGGATTTTTAGGTCATTCCGAGAACTTTTGTTTTCTACACATGAAACAACATCATGGTAATTCTGCTGAAAACAGCGTCAGTCCGGTTAGTTTCATTCAAATCATGCAAGTTAGAGTCCAAAACAAGGGCAAAAGTGTTTGGAAAAGTAGATACGTTGGAGACGTATCACCCATGTGTAGCCCATGACGTCTTTCGGCCCATATGAGGCCCTTTGTAACTCTTGGCCCATTAATGGCCCATGGTGAAACTGTCCCATAATGAATAGTGTATCACTTTATACCCATTAACAGCCCATTATTCCATTGGGCCGTTTCCAGCCCATGTTATCTTTCGGCTTTCTCAGGTCCCATTTATTCTTGGGCTCATTTCCAGCATTCGGTTACTTACGGCCCGTTACTATCATTTTCTGCTTATGGGCCAAATTTAGCCCGTGGTTACAGTCTGCCCGTTCGTAGCCCATTAATATGTTGGGCCGTTTTTATGTAAAAAACGTTGGGCTCTTTTCATAGAGTTATCAAATACGGCCTATTAACAGCCTGTTATTGTCCATGAATAGTACGGCCCATGATTGGCGAAATGATGATACGCCCCGTAGAAGGCCCATGGATCCTACGGCCCGTAAAAGGCCCATGGATCGTACGACCCGTAAAAGCCCATGGATCCTACGGCTCGTAGAAGGCCCATGGATCCTACGGCCCATATAGAAGGCTAATGGATCCTACGGCCCGTAGAAGGCCCATGGATCATACGGCCCGCAGGAGGCCCATGGTTACAACAGTCCGTGTGTTGCCATGGTTATTTTGGCCTAGTTACCAAAAATAGGTTATTGTGGCCACTAGAAAAACACAGGAAAAGAACTGCAGTGACTACAAGCAAACAACTAAACAAGACAATAAGGAAATAAATAAGCAAGCAATTAACGCTAGCCTATTACCGCTATTACACATATTACATCCACTAGGCATCAAAATTCGCCACCAGTGCAAATATAGGGAACAAAGAAGCATATTACATACACTGGCCATCAAAATTGGCCACCAGTGCAAATAAACGCGGTAGCAAAACAAGAGCATAACTAAAACAACTTCAGAAGAGCTCAAGAAATGTTATCTTGGGTATCCACCATGCTGGCAATAAGCTTAGCAAGCTTATTATCTTTGTCCTATTTGGCGCTAAAATCCTCCAACGCTTGCTGTTGCACCAGAAAGTATGCATATGAATGCTCCAGGGACTTCCGCAGTCCTTCCGCTTCTTGTCGCAGCACAGCTGATCGATGTATTTCAGCTTGTAATTGAGACTCAAGAAACCGAACTGATTCAGACAGTGAGTTTGAATAGCTTGTGCAAGCCATAGTGGCCAGTAACTCGAACACTAAACCAAGACAGGACTTTGGGGTTGTCTCACTGTCTTCAAGATAGTCTTCCTTAGCTGTTTTATCAGCTTTGTTGGAGACCAACAAGGATGTCTCACTATCCTGAACCTTATCTGCATTACTTCCTTTACCATTGCTTAATAAGGCACTCTTCCCCAATATTCTATCAGCATTCTAAAAGAAGAAACAAGCAGACACATAATAGGTTTAGCATGTACTAGTATATGAAACTCATTTTGGTGAACCAGTTCATTAGTAAGGTGGACAGGATTAAACTACCAAGTCTTCTATTGCCAAGTACTAGTACATAATAAAAGCATCAAACAAGCATATATCTATGTCCTATGGTCACTGCATTGTCTTGCCAAATCAAAATAGAGACACGGTTCAAATCATATCAGTTCAAGACAAAGCAGCAGTGAAAGAATACAAAGCGTGGGAAACTACACGGTACAACAAGATTTCCGATGGGTACCACGAGTCTACATGTACAACAACACTATTGGCTCTGTTGTGATGCTAGTAATGTGCATGATATGAGAAGTCAACTGTATACACAATTGAAATTGAAATCAACAGAGCTATTGATAAGAGAAAACCTGTTAAAGAAACATGCATGAACATACCTGCTGTGCCATTGGAGTTTGGATTGGATCCTTCAATTTAAAAATAAGTTTGTATGAGTAAATACAGTGATACAAGAGCAAATCAGTATGCACGGTAGCAATCATAGTTAAAAAAGGCGCGCCTAAGCGAGTTTAAGCGCGCCTAGGCTCTAGGCGTTGGCAAAACGCATTGTGCATAACTACGCTTAATCTGTGCATAACTGCGCATAAGCATGCGCTTTTGTCAGTAAAGCGCAAGGCGGTGGCAAAATGCACAATTAACGCCTAGCACTTTTTTGAATTATGATAGCAAATGAAATCTTAAATTAGAACAATTGTTCTTCAGGTTTAGGCACTTGTTCTACATGAACAAAGTACAATAAGACGCAAGAATATAGTACTGAAAAATAGAAAATGAGCTCATAGACCTTACCACATTCTTGGTTCGGGACCAGTATAGAACAAGGCTTTCCCAGTCATTGTACAGTAAATGTGTCTCAGGAGAACATAAGGGAATTTGATGAGTTTCTTTGCCAATGAAGTACGTTTTCTTCAGGTAATTCCGATACTGCCACCAAGCATTCTTGAAGATAGCAGAGGTATTAGCACAGGTTACCTCATCCTAAGTTTCCAAATCGGTCCTTCTCTATTGAGAAAAATGGGAAAAATTGTTGTATTATAACCATCATGGAGGTAGGATGTATGGGACAAAGCAAAGTAATTGCCATGAATAACATTACTTACACATAACTCCTGGACAAACACCTGTAACTGGCATTTTCCTTCATCTTCAGTATAATATTTCCAAGATGGGAAGATACACACATACAATTTAACAACATCAAATGCAATAGATGCTAAACTATGACTAGCTGGTTGTGCTTCCTCCACATGAATAGGTGTACTAACTGGTGGAGTTGGGGTTCGCCATGGTAGTACTGGCCCTTTGGGCACTGGAGCTGCCTTACTAACTGCTCTTGTTTGGGAGCTCTGTGGTGGAGATGGTGCTGTGTCAACAGGAACTGGGTTACTATCTGTTGGGGTTGGGGTTAGATTGGGTGAAGTTGGTTCTCTGTCCATCGCAGTAGGGGTACAGTCTACGAGAGTTTGGGTTGTGTGTGGTAGGGCTAGTTCTCGTGCATGTACAACCGGGGTGCTATCTCCACCAAGAGGTAGCACTGTTTTATTTGAAGACCGTGTTTTTAGACCGCTAGATACTAGCATCACCCGCTCAAATTCAAATGGCTGATAAACAGGAAATATAGTTGAATGTACAGACATTGTATGAGAGACAAATGCAATAGATAGTGTGGAAAAAAGAGGGCATGAAATAGTTGACATGTATATTGTTTAACTAAAACAGATTGCATGACATAATTTCACATATATGATGTCTATCTAAACTGGATAGCATAGCATAACATAATTCAAAGATATGATGAATAACTAGACAGGATCACATGACATAATTCACCTACATGTTATCTAAGTAATCAGGATCGCATCATTTAATTCACATATGTGATTTATATTCTAAACAGAGGGCATTCGATATGATATCTGAACTAAGAACATGGTGTTGAATACTGTGTATATGATGTCTAAACTATGCAATGCAAGACACCATATGCATGATATGAGTAGTATAACCATGCCAAGTTAGAGCATACACCTCTGTGGGGGAATAGGACTGGTCATCTATCTCTGAATCCATCTCTGAGGAGTTGTCGAGACCCAACAAGAGATCTGCTTCGACAGGTAGCACTGTCTGTTCTGAAGGCCCTTGTTTTCACTCCAGATTTTTCCATCTCCCAAACAAATGGCTAATTCACAGGAAGAGTAGTTTAATGTACAAACATTGTCGACAAATGGAAATGTAATGAAGAAATGGATGGGCAATATATCATTCAAATATATGATGCCTGGTTAAACAGGATGGCATTGCACATTTCACATATATTATGGTTGGCTAAAAGACATGAGACTGCATAATTCCTATATATGATATAGAAACTAAACAGGTGGCATTACAGAACATGTCTAAACTAAGAAAATGACATATATGATGTCAAAAGTAGGCACTACAAGGCAATATATGCATGATATGACTAACATCATCATGCCAAGGTAGAGCAAACACCTTGGGGGTAAATAGGAGTGGTCACCGGCGTCTGAATCCGCCTCAGAATAGATACCTTACTCTGGATTACAATTTGGAGAGGGGTGGGGAGGGTTTGCCATTAAACCCACCATGGAGCGATGTCTGCATGACATTGTATTGCCGCGCAAAACTCTTCTCTTTTTCTCTACATGTTCAGCTTGACTGTGTACAATATCTGAAATGCATACGAAAAAAATATGGTGAGATTATGTAAGGAGAGCATGCAAAAATTTAGAGTGATGGTAACAACCAGTGGATGGATCCAAAAATAATGATAGCAGGCTGATGATTGCTTTAATTTAATAAAAAGACAGATGATGATTGATACGTCTCCAAAATATCTATAATTTTTTATTGTTCCATGCTATTATATTACCTGTTTTGGATGTTTATGGGCTTTACTTTACACTTTTATATCATTTTTGGGACTAACCTACTAACCGGAGGCCCAGCCCGTATTGCTGTTTTTTTTGCCTATTTCAGTATATCGAAGAAAAGGAATATCAAACGGAGTCCAAACGGAATGAAACCTTTGGGAGTGTGATTTTTGGAACGAACGTGATCCGGAGGACTTGGAGTGCAAGTCAAGAAGCTCCCGAGGCGGCAACGAGGGTGGAGGGCGCGCCCCCTATCTCGTGGGCCCCTCGGGCATCCACCAACGTACTTCTTCCACCCATATATACCCATGTACCCCGAAAACATCAAAAAAGGCGAAGAAAAACTATTTCCACCATCGTAACTTCCTGTATCCGCGAGATCCCATCTTGGAGCCTTCGCCGACACTCTGCCGGAGGGGGAATCGACCATGGAGGGCTTCTACATCAACACCATAGCCTCTCCGATGAGTTGTGAGTAGTTTACCACAGACCATCGGGTCCATAGTCATTAGCTAGATGGCTTCTTCTCTCTTTTTGGATCTCAATACCATGTTCTCCTTCCTCTTCTTGGAGATCTATTCGATGTAACTCTTTTTGCAGTGTGTTTGTCGAGATCCGATGAATTGTGGGTTTATGATCAATTTTATCTATGAGAAATATCTAAATCTCCTCTGAATTCTTTTATGTATGATTAAGTTATCTTTGCAAGTCTCTTCGAATTATCAGTTTGGTTTGGCCTACTAGATTCATCTTTCTTGCCATGGGAGGAGTGCTTAGCTTTGGGTTCAATCTTGCGGTGTCCTTTCCCAGTGATAGCAGGGCCAGCAAGGCACGTATTGTATTGTTGCCATCGAGGATAAAAAGATGGGGTTTATATCATATTGCATGAGTTTATCCCTCTACATCATGTCTCTTTCTTAAAGCGTTACTCTGTTCTTATGAACTTAATACTCTAGATGCATGCTGGATAGCGGTCGATGTGTGGAGTAATAGTAGTAGATGCAGGCAGGAGTCGGTCTACTTGTCACGGACGTGATGCCTATATACATGATCATGCCTAGATAATCTCATAATTATTCGCTTTTCTATCAATTGCTCGGCAGTAATTTATTCACCCACCGTAATACTTATGATATCTTGAGAGAAGCCTCTAGTGAAACCTATGGCCCCTGGGTCTATCTTTTATCATATAAGTTTTCAATCTACTTTTATTTGCATCTTTACTTTTCCAATCTATATCATAAAATACCAAAACTATATTTATCTTATCATATTATCTCTATCAGATCTCACTTTCGCAAGTGGCTGTGAAGGGATTGACAACCCCTTTATTGCGTTGGTTGCGAGTTCTTTTTTTGTTTGTGTAGGTGCGCGGGACTTGTGAGGAGCCTCCTACTAGATTGATACCTTGGTTCTCAAAAACTGAGGGAAATACTTATGCTACCATGCTGCATCACCCTTTCCTCTTCAAGGAAAACCAACGCAAGCTCAAGACGTAGCAAGAAGGATTTCTGGCGCCGTTGCCTGGGAGGTCTTCGCTCAAGTCAAGACATACCAAGTACCCATCAGAAACTCATCTCCCTCGCATTTACATTATTTGCCATTTGCCTCTCGTTTTCCTCTCCCTCACTTCACCCTTGCTGTTTTATTCGCCCTCTCTTTATCCATCTTCTTCTTCTTCTCCTCTCTCTTTCACTTGCCTTTTTCTGTTTGCTTGTGTGTTGGTTAATTGTTGCCATGGACAAGATAATACCAAATTGTGTGATTTCTCCAATACCAATAATAATGATTTCCTTAGTACTCCGATTGCTCCTCTTAATGATGATGAGTCTTGTGAAATCAATGTTGCTTCTTTGAATCTTGTTATGAAAGATCAATTCTCCGGCCTTCCTAGTGAAGATGCCGCTACCCATCTAAACAACTTTGTTGACTTGTGTGAGATGCAAATGGATAATGATATTGTTGAATTGAAGTTATTTCCTTTTTCACTTAGAGATCGTGCTAAAGTTTGGTTTTCGTCTTTGCCTAAAAATAGTATTGATTCTTGGAACAAGTGCAAAGATGCTTTTATCTCTAAGTATTTTCCTCCCGCTAAGATCATCACTCTTAGGAACGATATTATGAATTTTAAACAACTTGATCATGAGCATGTTGTCCAATCTTGGGAAAGAATGAAATTGATGATTCGCAATTGCCCTACTCATGGTTTGAATTTATGGATGATCATACAAAAATTTTATGCCGGATTGAATTTTGCTTCTAGAAATTTTTTAGATTCGGTCGCGGGTGGCACGTTTATGGAAATCACCTTAGGATAAGCTACAAAACTCCTTGATAATATCATGGATAATTATTCTCAATGGCACATCGAACGATCTACTAGTAAAAAAGTGCATGCTATAGAAGAAATTAATGTTTTGAGTGGAAAGATGGACGAGCTTATGAAATTGTTTGCTACTAAGAGTGCTCCTATTGATCCCAGTGATATGCCTTTGTCTACTTTGATTGAGAATAATAATGAATCTATGGATGTGAATTTTGTTGGTAGGAATAATTTTGGTAACAATGCTTATAGAGGAAACTTTAATTCTAGACCGTTCCCTAGTAATTCCTCTAATAATTATGGCAATTCCTACAATAATTCTTATGGTAATTTTAATAAGATGCCCTCTGATTTTGAAAATAGTGTGAAAGAACTTATGATCTCTCAAAAGAATTTTAATGCCTTGCTTGAAGAAAAATTGCTTAAAGTTGATGATTTGGCTAGGAACGTTGATAGACTTTCTCTTGAAGTTGAATCTTTGAAACTTAGATCTACTCCTCCTAAGCATGTATCAACGAGTCTCTCAAAGCTATGAGAAGTTCCATTGAAAAGTGCAAAGAAAGAACCGCTAGATTGCATGCTAAGAAAGATTGCTTTGTTAAAGCGTGTTTGTCGGTCTCAAAACCGGCAGATCTCGGGTAGGGGGTCCCGAACTGTGCGTCTAGGAGGATGGTAACAGGAGACAAGGGACACGATGTTTTTACCCAGGTTCGGGCCCTCTCGATGGAGGTAAAACCCTACTCCTACTTGATTAATATTGATTATATGGGTAGTACAAGAGTAGATCTACCACGAGATCAGAGAGGCTAAACCCTAGAAGCTAGCCTATGGTATGATTGTTGTTCGTCCTACAGACTAAAACCCTCTGGTTTATATAGACATCGGAGAGGGCTAGGGTTACACAGAGTCGGTTACAATGGGAGGAGATCTACATATTCGTATCACCAAGCTTGCCTTCCATGCCAAGGAAAGTCCCATCCGGACACGGGACAAAGTCTTCAATCTTGTATCTTCATAGTCCGGGAGTCCGGCCAAAGGTCATAGTCCGGCCATCCGGACACCCCCTAATCCGGGACTCCCTTAGTAGCCCCTGAACCAGGCTTTAATGACGACGAGTCCGGCGTGCAAACTGTCTTCGGTGTTGCAAGGCGGGTTCCTCCTCCGAATACTTCATAGAAGATGTTGAACACAAGGATAGTGTCCGGCTCTGCAAAATAAGTTCCACATACCACCGTAGAGAGAATAATATTTGTACCAATCTAATCTGCTGACATATCCCGCAGCATGAGATCAGGCCATGGCCAAGCCTTTATTCGAATCGTTTTACTGTCCCACCTCAGTGCGTTTAGCGAGGCGGTTTCCTTGGCATGTCTTGTCAAAGCAGAGATTGTGTCCCCTTATTCGGGATTCTCATCAATACGGGCATGGGTAACCCAACTGCGCCATCGGTATGACTTCTTAATTGAAAGTGAGTCCGAAACGGTCACGAGGAGGGCTCTTGGTATTCAACCTCTTTATAAAGAGACCAAGGCTCGACTCCTTTCTTTCAATCCAATCAAATCTGCCTCCCGCCTCGAGTTCCAACACCCAAAGCTCCAAATTCAGGCGCTTCGGACCTTCGATGATGTCCGGCTCCGACCTCCATGGCCGATGGATGCCTTCTTCCGTTACGGAAGAAGACGTGCGAAAGCTGAGAGACGCCAGGTATCTAACAGGCGAAATCTCGCATAGGCTGCCTGCTCAAGGGCAGGCTATTCCCACTCCCCAGCCCGGTGAGAGCGTGGTGTTCATATCTCACTTCCTTCGGGGGCTTGGCTTCCTGATTGACCCCTTCATGAGGGGGCTCATGTTTTATTACGGTCTAGAATTTCACGACTTAGCTCCGGAGTCCATCCTCCAAATCTCATCGTTCATTGTCGTGTGTGAGGCCTTCCTCCATATTACTCCTCACTTCGGATTGTGGCTCAAAACCTTCAAAGTTGAACCGAAGATGATCGTGGGGCAGCACGTGGAGTGCGGAGGTGCTGTTATAAGCAAGATTGTCGATGCTTCATGGCCCGAGGGCTCTTTTCAAGAGGAGTTCGGCTTATGGCATTGAGAGTGGTTTTACATCACAGCTCCCAGGGGCACCACATGGGTGGCGCCACCTGCTTTTCACTCGGGTCCCCCACCACGGCTAGAGTCATGGGTCAATAAAGGGCTTAACTGGGGGCCATCCAAGGACGTGCCCTTGTTGCAGGGCCGCATTCGAGATCTCCTAGAAAGAGATATCAATCTGGCCGTAGTGACGCAGGTTATGTTGATTCGTCGCGTCCTGCCCTGTAAACGCCGTCCCCTCCGTCTGTGGGAGTTTAATCCGGAAGGACCACGAGCTCTCCACCATTTTATGGGCACGCCGCCCGTGGAGATGTACAAATTGTTCTTTGGATCACAAGCAATGTGTCTGGACTTGTCCGAGGACGCAGGTCTAAGCTGCAATCGCCCGGATACTCAAGTAAGTAGCCATGTACACGAACACGCTATCCGTACATTTATCATAAAAGCTGCCTTTAAAAGAGCTATCCTTTAAATAGGAGTGGATAGCGAAAGCAAAGCTTATCAGGTGTCCGGCCCCCCTCCCTGAGACCACGCCGGATCCCATGTTGACCAGGATGCTAGAGATTGCGCCTTTGGAAGAAGGCGAAGAGGGGAACAAAGAAGCTACCGCCTCCGTGAAGGAGGCTGTCAGGAAAGGAGGAATCGAGAATTCCTCTATCCAGGGAAAGAAGAGGACCGCCTCTGAAGACCCGGAGGCGATGGCCTCAAAGCGGGGGAAGAAATCTTCGTCAGAGGGTCTGGCGCCGGAGGGTGCCCCGCCCGCATTGCGCCCCAAGGGGATCAGCTCTCCAACGAGCCGTAAGTAAAGAGAGGGGTTTTAAAATGAGAGACATCCCTGTTTTATTTCTGAGGAAGATAACCGAAATTTTACCTTGTAGTTCGGATCTCAACCCTTCTCAGCAGAGCTCATCTTCGGGGGATCTTCGTCCGGAGATGATAGAGAGCGGAACGCCTCCCCCAGCTATACCGTCTTGCAAGGCGGGCGACCCCGAGGTGTCGTCTCGGAGGGTTTCTCCGAATCCGGCCTTCGAAAAAGGTCTTCGGACGAGTCCGGCACCGTCTGGTGCATGGTCGGAGGAGCTGAAGGGTCTGCTCGGGCGAGCGTCTATCTCAGAAGAACACCGTGTGTTGATGAACATGGTGATTAGAAGGATTTCATCCACAGAAAGCGGATTGTACGAGGCCGCAAGGAGTTTACTGACAGGTTTTGAGGTACGTGAAATGATGTACCTTTTAACATATCCGCATATATAAAATGCGCCCTGTATAGATAGTAGCCCCTGAGACTCTGTGCGTTGTCAAAAAATGACGGTGTGCAGAGGATCATAAACCCAGGTATAATATGTCGCCTTTCCTATGTAGGTGGCTAAGAGTTCGGTGGCTAGCCGGACTGATGAATTGGCTGAGCTAAAGCGGCAACTTGATGTGGCAGATGCCGACATCGCACTTGTCAACGAGCGGCTGGACGAGGCACAAGGTATGTAATGTCTCCGAAGACATCTGGTAAGAGGAGCTTGATGCTCGTACCTTATAACATGTATGCTTAATGCAGATGGTGCCACTGCCATGGAGAACCTTCGGGCAGAACTTGCCCGAACCAAGGAGCAAGCTAGGAAAAGCGATGCAGCTGCCTTGAAGGCGGCTGAAGAGCTAAAAGCCGAACAAGCTGCTCACTGCCAGAGCAAGAAGGAAATGGCCGAGATGGCTGTAAAATTGAAGAATGCTGCCGACCACTGCAAGCTTCTTGAAAAAGAAGATAGGATGGCACAGAAGGACCTAGAAAAGGTCACTACCGAGGCCAAGGATACTCGCTCTGCAATGAGAGCTATGAAGGAGGAGCTACGTCAGGCCGGAGATATCACGGCTGGAAAGCCCTATATGCTGCGGATGAAGTTCGGGGATCCTAAGTATGCTCCGTTAGACTGGAAGTGGAGTGCAGCAAACACTTATCTGGATTTGGCGGCGAGTGTCGCGGACGCGACCGAACACTTCCGGGGTCTAAATGACCATGAATTGGAAGAACTTTTTTGGTTGCAGTTCCACAATCCAGAGCGCCCACTTTCGGTATCCGATCGTTTGGCCGCATGGGCGGAGCTGAACAGGTTATCCGGACTCGCCATGAAGCATGTCGTGAGTCATATGTGGCCGAAAGGACCCAAGCCGAAGAGTTATTTTAGCTTGGTGCAGCAGTTCCTTGGTGCGATGCCGCATATTGATGCAATGAAGAGGTCAGCGTGCATAGAGAGTGCACAGATGGCTCTTGCCTGTGTCAAGACATACTGGGCGGATATGAAGGCCAGTGCTGTTGCATCCCAAGATTCGGACGAAAGCCGAGTGCCTGCCGAGCACTATTTTGAGGAAGTTCTGCAGGGCGCTCGTTTAATAGAGACGCAGTGTTCGAAGGATGTTATGTTCGAATAACGTGTATTATTGTAAAACAATGTTTTGATGGCATATAAGAGCTTTTTTATACTTGTGCTTTCAAGAATCAGAATACCTCCTGTGCGGCCGTTAATGTATATGTGTATATAACCTGAAAGATGGCAGTTGTTGGCTTCAACCCCCATGCATATAATGCGGGGGTGTTCACAGAAGGCGCATTTTCACACTTGATCCAACGTCTTGGTCCTATAAAGGAGGTGATAGCGTAGCGAACTAGGCAACCGGACTATAATGCTTTATCACTTTCACTTAGCCATCGGAGTTTGACAGTGGGGCTACTGAATAGCCCCTAGGGGCACCGCGCTCGCCCGAATTCGGGGCGCGTGTGTGCCTGACTGGGAAACAACCCTTCGTTAATGCGGAGGAATCCTGAAGATTCCGGCAAGTCATCGAGTGGTTGACCAGTCTCTCGCTATATCATGACAGTCAGTTTTCGGCATTCTCTACTGAGGTGCTCGCCTGGCCGAACCGGGGCACAATCGTAGTAGTTCTCCTGGTGCCGCCTTAGCCGATAGAGCGGAACATAAGGCAGCAAAACACAGGAGCCGGGCAAACCCAACATTTGACCAAAGACATGATTCGGAGCTGATGCATATAAGGCCAAACTCGTGACGCCAAACACTCCCTAAGGTATTCGATCTTTATGAAAACAGGCTGAACAAAAGCCCTTGGTAAGAAGCCCCTGGTGTCCAAGTACGCGCAAAATTCTGGCGTGGCCACATGCCAAGACGCCACCCTCCTCCTCGGTTATGACAAAAACCGGGGGATGTTATCAACAAGAGATAGTAAAAAAGGTTTACGCAGGGTCTTAATCTGAAAAGAATCCTTGAAACGGGTCCCTACTGCACGTCTGCGAATGTGTCTCCGTTGTGCCGTATCCTGGACGGGTGTAGCACGGTGTTCATCTGTAAAAGAGAGGAACTTATTTGAAAACAATCGTGCGAGAAATCTATGTTATATTAAATAAACAAAGTATAATACAGAAAATGGGTAAGATTGAGCTTTATTGTCTCTTGGTGTAAACGCGCGGAGCCCCTTGTATAGGGGTATGCGGCCAGTAAGCCTTTGTGTGTTTACGCCGGACTCGTCGAGCCATGTCCGGGGTCTTGAACGACCTGTTTAGGTGCTTTAACTAGTAAAGATGGTTTAGTGTGCGGCTGTCAAGGCAGCCGCATCATCGTCCGTGCTCGAGGAACACTTGATATTTCCCTTTAATGAGATGATGCCTCGTGGACCGGGCATTTTAAGTGTAAGGGATGCATAATGCGGTATTGCGTTAAAGCGGGCGAAAGCTTCGCGTCCCAGTAGTGCTTGATAGCTACTTATGAATGGAGAGATGTGGAAGGTTAGCTTTTCGCTTCGGAAGTTGTCGGGGGAGCCGAACATAACTTCTAACAAGAGGGAACCCGTACAATAGGTATCTAGTCCTGGCGTGACCCCTTGAAAGGAGGTGTTGCCATGGCGAATTATTGTCGGTTTATCCCCATTTTGTGGATTGTGTCCTGTTATAGCAGGTTTAGATCACTGCCGCCGTCCATTAGGACTTGTGTATAGTGGAGTCCGTCAATTATCGGATCTAATACCAAGGCAGTCCAGCCTGCGTTCCGGAGACCTCTAGAGTAATCCTAATGATCAAAGATGATTGGTTGTAACAACCAGTGGTGGGACTCCTCTGGGACAGGCCGTATGGCGCGTATCTCCATAGGCGCCACTCTGTTTTTCCCTTTTGTCACATGAAGTGAATTTACTATTTTGACTTCTTGCGGGAACTTCTTTTGTTCTCCGTTGCTCTGCTTGTGGGGTTCGTCGTTGTCCTCGCTTGGTATGTTAAGCCCCTTGTGTTCGGCATTGAGTTTGCCGGATTGCTTGAAGACCCAACAATCTCTGTGGGTGTGGTTTGCAGGCCTCCCGAGGGTACTGTGGATTTGGCATATTTTGTCCAAGATTTTGTTGAGGTTAGATAGCTCGTCCCTATTATCTTTGGGGGGCGGCCTTTTCTGATTCTGCCGAGAGCTTTTGAATCCGGCATTGACTGCCGTGCTCTTCGGACTGTTATCCTTGATCCAGCGATGTTCCTTACTACGGCGCGGTTTCCCGTTTCCATCTCTGACTTCGGATGTACTTGGGTCGCTGGTGCTGCTTCTCGCCAACCGGCTATCTTCTCCTGCGCAAAAGCGGGTCATGAGGCTTGTCAATGCGGCCATTGTTCTTGGCTTTCCTTGGCTGAGGTGTCTGGCGAGCCATTCGTCTCGAACGCTATGTTTGAAAGCTGCTAGGGCTTCGGTGTCCGGACAGTCGACTATCTGATTCTTTTTAGTAAGAAATCTGTTCCAGAGTTTCCGGGCTGACTCTCCGGGTTGTTGAGTTATATGACTTAGATCATCTGCATCCGGAGGTCGAACATAGGTCCCTTGAAAATTTGCCCGAAAAGCATCCTCAAGCTCTTCCCAACTTCCTATGGTGTTTTCGGGAAGGCTTTTAAGCCAATGCCGGGCTGGCCCTTTGAGCTTGAGGGGTAAGTATTTTATGGCGTGGAGGTCATCTCCTCTAGCCATGTGTATGTGGAGGATATAATCTTCAATCCAGACTCCAGGGTCTGTTGTTCTGTCGTATGCCTCTATGTTTACGGGCTTGAATCCCGCTGGAAATTCATGGTCCAGCACCTCATCGGTGAAACACAGGGGATGTGCGGCGCCCCTGTATTTGGGTGTGCCGCGATGTTTGGATATTTGTTGCGTTGCATTGCTTACTAGAGCTTGATTTCTTGTCCCGTAGATAGATCTGGTTGGGCCGTCTTTTTGATGTGAATCCTTGTGCGGATCGCGTGCCGGATTGAGTGCGGCGCCATTTGCCGCTCTATGTCGGTCATGGGGTCATCTATCCGACCTGGTGGCTTCCTTGTTTTTTGACTGTGGGGTCTCTAAGGCCTCCTCATCAAATTCCGGTAGTAGTTTTCGCTTCGGATAGCTGTTTGTGTGGTGACTGTCGCCGTACTTGTGTGCGGTGTTGAGTACTTTGCCCCATCTGATTCTGAGTGCATCTTCCGCTGTTTTGAGCTTCCGCTTCTGCTTTTTCAGGCTACGCATAGTGGCGACGAGCCTTTGGTGGAGGTTCTTCTGCTCCAGCAACTTGTCCGGCGTGAGGTCGTCCGGACTATTATCTTCGCCGGGGACGGGTTGTTTGGTTTGTTTATCCAAGTTTCCCTGTTTGGACGGTTGCTCGACGGCTTGTTTATCGTCTGCCAGTTTGCCCTGCTCTATGGCTGGGTCTCTGTCGAGGTGGGGTTTGGCGCGGCGCTTACGCCGCTGCTTTGATTGCTTTTCGAGGGGATGATCCCTTGTTGCGCCCTTTTGATCCTCATCGTCGTTTCTTTTAGGTGTGTCCACCATGCATACATCGTGGGATGAGGTGGTTGTCCAGTGCTCTATAGGCGCTGGTTCTTGGTCGTCTCCTTCATTGGCGTCCATACCGTCGATGTCTTTAGAGTCGAAGTCGAGCATGTCGATTAAATCATCGACAGTGGCTACGAAGTGGGTGGTGGGTGGGCTTCGAATTTCTTCGTTGTCCGCATCCCAACCTTGCTGACCATAGTCCGGCCAGGGCTCTCCTGATAAAGAGAGAGACTTTAGTGAATTCAAGATGTCGCCAAAGGGCGAGTGCTGAAAGATGTCTGCGGCGGTGAACTCCATGATCGGAGCCCAATTGGGTTCGATCGGAAGGGGTGCGAAAGATTCGGAGTCCGGAAAGGATTCCGGCACCTTGGAGTCACGAGCCTCACAAAGGACAAGGCCGGTATTCGATTCGATCGCCGTAGAGACTGCAGCCCCCGAGCTGGTGTCCAACCATCCATCCTTGATTGGCGCGGTCGGCTCCGAGCTAAGGGTCAGAGCGGACACCTGAGCGGCCTTCCAGGCACTGTACGGCGGCAGAGCTAGATAATGCCCATCGTGATAGTGCGGCGCGCTCGGCTGTGGCTTGAATCCGTCGAAGATCAAGTCTCCATGGATGTCAGCCGTGTAGTTCAAACTTCCAAATTTGACCTGATGGCCAGGGGCGTAGCTTTTGATCTGCTCCAGATGGCCAAGCGAATTGGCCCGCAGTGCAAAGCCGCCGAATATGAAGATCTGTCCGGGGAGAAAAGTCTCACCCTAGACCGCATCGTTGTTGATGATCGGAGAAGCCATCGGGCCTAAAGGTGACGACACAGAGGAACTCTCAATGAAAGCACCAATGTCGGTGTCAAAACCGGCAGATCTCGGGTAGGGGGTCCCGAATTGTGCGTCTAGGTAGATGGTAACAGGAGACAAGGGACACGATGTTTTTACCCAGGTTCGGGCCCTCTCGATGGAGGTAAAACCCTACTCCTGCTTGCTTAATATTGATGATATGGGTAGTACAAGAGTAGATCTACCATGAGATCAGAGAGGCTAAACCCTAGAAGCTAGCCTATGGTATGATTGTTGTTCGTCCTACGGACTAAAACCCTCTGGTTTATATAGACACCAGAGAGGGCTAGGGTTACATAGAGTCGGTTACAATGGGAGGAGATCTACATATCCGTATCGCCAAGCTTGCCTTCCACGCCAAGGAAAGTCCCATCCGGACACGGGACGAAGTCTTCAATCTTGTATCTTCATAGTCCGGGAGTCTGGCCAAAGGTCATAGTCCGGCCATCCGGACACCCCCTAATCTAGGACTCCCTCAGTGTTCTTCTAGTTTCCATGAAAATAATGATGAAGATCTTAAAGTTATTGATGTATCCCCTATTAGATTTTTTTTTGCAATATGAATTGTAATAATGATGGGACTGGAGATGAGTCAACTTTAGTTAAAAGGCGTACCAACAATTCGGAGTTTTTAGATCTTGATGTTAAATTTGATAAAAGTGGGATTGGAGAGGTCAAAACTTTAAATAGCATTGAACCCTCTATCTTGGATTTCAAGGAATTTAATTATGATAATTGTTCTTTAGGAAGTTTTATTTCCTTGTTGCAATCTGTTGTGAATTCTCCTCATGTTTATAGTCAAAATAAGGCCTTTACCAAACATATTGTTGATTCCTTGATGCAATCTTTTGATGAAAAACTTAAATTTGGAAGTTTCTATACCTAGAAAACTTAATGATGAGTGGGAACCTACTATAAAGATTAAAATTAAAGATTATGAGTGTTTTGCTTTATGTGATTTGGGTGCTAGTGTTTCCACAATTCCGAAAACTTTATGTGATATTCTAGGTTTCCATGATCTTGATGATTGCTCTTTAAATTTGCACCTTGCTGATTCCACCATTGAAAAGCCAATGGGAAGGATCAATGATGTTCTCATTGTTGCAAATAGAAATTTGGATCCCGTAGATTTTATCATTCTTGATATAGATTGCAATCTTTCTTGCCCTATTATTCTTGGTAGACCTTTCCTTAGAACGATTCACGCGATTATTGATATGAAGGAAGGGAATATTAGATTCCAATTTCCATCAAGGATTCCAATTTCCATCAAGGAAAGGCACTGAGCACTTTCCAAGAAATAAAATCAAATTACCTTATGAATCTATCATGTGAGCTACTTATGAATCAAGTGCCAAAGATGGCACTAGTTAGATCTATCCTTGCTTTTATGCCTAGCTTGGGGCGTTAAACAATAGAGCTAGTTGGGAGGCAACCCAATTTTATTTGTGTTCTTTGTTTGGGTTCTTGTTTAGTAATAAATTTTGCATCTACTTTATGTTTAGATGTGTTTTCATGTTTTATTTAGTGTTTGTGCCAAGTAGAACCTATAGGATAACCTATGGTAATAGTTAATTTGATTCTGCTGAAAAACAGAAACTTTGCACTCACGAGAAATAATTCAATAGATCACAGGAACGTGCTTTTGCGTTGATTCTTTTTGATGTAGATCAATAGAAAAATTGCTTAGGACGTCCTATTTTTGTAGGATTTTTGGAGTTCCATAAATAACCGAAAGTTATAGATTTCTACAGATTGTTCTGTTTTTGACAGATTCTGCCTTTCGTGTGTTGTTTGCTTATTTTGATGCATCTACAGCTAATATGTAAGGGTATGAACCATAGAGAACTTGGAATACATTAGATTTAACACCAATATAAATAAATAATGAGTTCATTGCAGTACCTTGTGTGGTGGTTTTTCTTTCTTTCACTAACGGAGCTTATGTGATTTCCTGTTGAGTTTTGTGTTGTGAAGTTTTCAAGTTTTGGGTAAAGATTTTATGGACTATGGAATAAGGAGTGGCAAGAGCCTAAACTTGGGGATGCCCAAGGCACCCCAAGATATTCAAGAATAGCCAAAAGCCTAAGCTTGGGGATGCCCCCGGAAGGCATCCCCTCTTTCATCTTCGTTCATTGGTAACTTTACTTGGAGCTATATTTTTAGTCGCCACATGATATATGTTTTGCTTGGAGCGCCGTGTATTATATTAGTCTTTGCTTTTTAGTTTACCACAATAATCCTTGCTGTACACACCTTCGGGGAGAAGCCCACTTTATTGGAATTTATTAGAATACTCTATGTGCTTCACTTATATCTTTTGAGTTAGATAATTTTTGCTCTAGTGCTTCACTTATATCTTTTAGAGCACGGCGGTAGCTTAATTTTGAAGAAATTGTTGACCTCTCATGATTCACTTATATTATTTTGAGAGACTCTTAGAACAGCATGGTATTTGCTATGGTTATAAAATTGGTCCTAGAATGATGGGCATCCAAGTTGGGTATAATAAAAACTATCATAGAAAGTGAATTGGATGCTATGATCAATTTGATACTTGATAATTGTTTTGAGATATAGAGGTGGTGATATTAGATTCAAGCTAGTTGGGTAATTGTGAATTTAAAGAATACTTGTGTTGAAGTTTGTGATTCCCGTAGCATGCACGTATGGTGAACCGCTTTGTGATGAAGTTGGAGCACAATTTTATTTATTTATTGTCTTCCTTATGAGTGGCGGTCGGGGACGAGCGATGGTCTTTTCCTACCAATCTATCCCCCTAGGAGCATGCGTGTAGTACTTTGTTTTTTATTACTTGTAGATTTTTTCAATAAGTATATGAGTTCTTTATGACTAATGTTGAGTCCATGGATTATACGCACCCTCACCCTTCCAACATTGCTAACCTCTCTTGTGCCGCGCAACTTTCGCCGGTACCATACACCCACCATATTCCTTCCTCAAAACAGCCACCATGCCTACCTATTATTGCATTTCCATAGCCATTCCGAGATATATTGCCATGCAACTTTCCACCGTTTCGTTTATTATGACACGCATCATCATTGTCATATTGCTCTTTGCATGATCATGTAGTTGACATCGTATTTGTGGCAAGGCCACCTTCATAATTTTTCATACATGTCACTCTTGATTCATTGCATATCTCGGTAAACCGCTGGATCTATATAGAGTCATATCTTGTTCTAAGTATCGAGTTGTAATCTTGAGTTGTAAATAAATAAAAGTGTGATGATCTTCATTGTTAGAGCATTGTCCCAGTGAGGAAAGGATGATGAAGACTATGATTCCCCCACAAGTCGAGATGAGGCTTTGGACTTTATAAAAATAAAAGAGGCTAAAAAAGCCCATGAAAAAAAGAGGCCAAAGAAGCCCACCAAAAAAAGAAAAAAAAGAAAGAAAAAAAGAGAAAAAGAAAAGAAAAAATGAGAGAAAAAGAGAGAAGGGACAATGCTACTATCTCTTTTTCCACACTTGTGCTTCAAAAATAGCACCATGATCTTCATGATAGAGAGTCTCTTATGTTGTCACTTTCATATACTAGTGGGAATTTTTCACTATAAAACTTGGCTTGTATATTCCAATGACGGGCTTCCTCAAAATGCCCTAGGTCTTCGTGAGCAAGCAAGTTGGATGCACACCCACTTAGTTTATTTTGTTGAGCTTTCATACATTTATAGCTCTAGTGCATCCGTTGCATGGCAATCCCTACTCACTCACATTTATATCTATTAATGGGCATCTCCATAGCCCGTTGATACGCCTAGTTGATGTGAGACTATCTTCTCCTTTTTGTCTTCTCCACAACCACCCTTCTATTCCACATATAGTGCTATGTCCATGGCTCACGCTCATGTATTGCGTGAAAATTGAAAAAGTTCGAGATTACTAAAGTATGAAACAATCGCTTGGCTTGTCATCAGGGTTGTGCATGATTAAATACTTTGTGTGATGAAGATAGAGAAACAGCCAGACTATATGATTTTGTAGGGATAACTTTCTTTAGCCATGTTATTTTGAGAAGACATGATTGCTTTGATTAGTATGCTTGAAGTATTACTATTTCTTATGTCAATATGAACTTTTATTTTGAATCATTTGGATCTGAACATTCATGCCACAATAAAGAGAAATACATTGAGAATTATGCTAGGTAGCATTCCACATCAAAAATTCTGTTTTTATCATTTACCTACTCGAGGACGAGCAGGAATTAAGCTTGGGGATGCTTGATGCGTCTCCAACGTATCTATAATTTTTGATTGTTCCATGCTATTATATTATCTGTTTTGGATGTTTATGGGTTGTACTTTACACTTTTATATCATTTTTGGGACTAACCTACTAACCGGAGGCCCAGCCCGTATTGCTGTTTTTTTTGCCTATTTCAGTATATCGAAGAAATGGAATATCAAACGGAGTCCAAACAGAATGAAACCTTCGGGAGCGTGATTTTTGGAATGAACATGATTCGGAGGACTTGGAGTGCAAGTCAAGAAGCTCCCGAGGCGGCCACGAGGGTGGAGGGCGCCCCCCCCCCCTATAGGGCGTCCCCCCTGTCTCATGGGCCCCTCGGGCATCCACCGACGTACTTCTTCCACCCATATATACCCATGTACCCTGAAAACATCAACAAAGGTGAAGAAAAAGTATTTCCACCATTGTAACTTCCTTTATCCGCGAGATCCCATCTTGGAGCCTTCGCCGGCGCTCTGCCGGAGGGGGAATCGACCATGGAGGGCTTATACATCAACACCATAGCCTCTCCGATGAGTTGTGAGTAGTATACCACAGACCTTCGGGTCCATAGTTATTAGCTAGATGGCTTCTTCTCTCTTTTTGGATCTCAATACCATGTTCTCCTTCTTCTTCTTGGAGATCTATTCGATGTAACTCTTTTTGCGGTGTGTTTGTGGAGATCCGATGAATTGTGGTTTTATGATAAGTTTATCTATGAGAAATATCTGAATCTCCTCTGAATTCTTTTATGTATGATTAAGTTATCTTTGCAAGTCTCTTCGAATTATCGGTTTGGTTTGGCCTACTAGATTGATCTTTCTTGCCATGGGAGAAGTGCTTAGCTTTGGGTTCAATCTTGCGGTGTCCTTTCCCAGTGACAGCAGGGGCAGCAAGGCATGTATTGTATTGTCGCCATCAAGGATAAAAAGATGGCGTTTATATCATATTGCATGAGTTTATCCCTCTACATCATGTCATCTTTCTTAAAGCGTTTCTCTGTTCTTATGAACTTAATACTCTAGATGCATGCTGGATAGGGGTCGATGTGTGGAGTAATAGTAGTAGATGCACGCAGGAGTCGGTCTACTTGTCACGGACGTGATGCCTATATACATGATCATGCCTAGATAATCTCATAATTATTCGCTTTTCTATCAATTGAGCGACCGTAATTTGTTCACCCACTGTAATACTTATGCTATCTTGAGAGAAGCCTCCAGTGAAACCTATGGCCCCCGGGTCTATCTTTTATCATATAAGTTTTCAATCTACTTTTATTTGCATCTTTACTTTTCCAATCTATATCATAAAATACCAAAAATATATTTATCTTATCATATTATCTCTATTAGATCTCACTTTCGCAAGTGGCCGTGAAGGGATTGACAACCCCTTTATTGTGTTGATTGCAAGTTCTTTGTTTGTTTGTGTAGGTGCGCGGGACTTGTGAGGAGCCTCCTACTGGATTGATACCTTGGTTCTCAAAAACTGAGGGAAAGACTTACGCTACCGTGCTTCATCACCCTTTCCTCTTCAAGGAAAACCAACGCAAGCTCAAGACATAGAAATGATTGCTTTACTATTTGTTTCCCACCCAAGATGAACAACATAGGCATACCCTAGGTGAACCAGATATTAGACAGAGATACTATTCATTGTTGCCTCGATATGTGCCCCACAACTAATTTAGAACTCAAGGTTGAACATTAATTTGGACCTGACTTGGAGTCCAAGAGGTGAACAGGACGATAAAGTAGCAGGTAATTTTAAGCAATGCATAACATAAGTAGAAACAAAAGAGTGTGACCTCTCTTGTGGACCCGTGTACTCCTCAGGTTCATCTGTTGAGTCGATGATGGTGATGCCATTGCGGTGGGTGCCGGCGGCATGGAAGGAGATCCGAGGCGGCAGAAGACGGTCAGGAGTTGTGATGTCTGGTTTGGTGGATGCTTCTGTCGATGGAGAAGCTCTGGTGAGGTGGACGATGTCGCGGCAGGAGCAGGACATACCACACAAAGTTCCCTTCGACACCTACCTGTAACTGAAGTAATTCTGTAAGGGCTCATTTGGCTTGCCTGATTCTAAAAATGCAGGGATAGGAAAAACACCAGACTAGGATAGGAATGCACATGGTAAACAGAGCATTTGTAAACACAGGATTTTTGTCAACTTGGGTGTTTGGTTTACAGGAATTGGAAGAGCAAAGGAATGCAAAGAAACATGGCCAAAATGAAGTGAAACCATATGAAAGCGTGTACAGTTAGAATGTTATTCTCCCATTAATGCACTTGGTCTTGTTTTCATGTATAGGATTTTGAAAACTAGGTACAGGTGGATGTTTTGCTTCATTACTTTCAACAAAATGCATGAATAATTGAATAGTAGAGTGCCATTGGAACATTCCCTATTGTTATGTTTTTCCATTGAACCAAAATAGCCCTAATGGATCGACATGAATGTATAGTAATAAGTGATGCAACAAGTGTACAACCTCTTTGGCTTAGCCGTGTCGACCTCAACATCATTGGGTTGGTCGCTGAAGCAGTTGAGGCAAAGGTGGCTGTCGGAGGTGTGGAGGAAGATCTGAGGAATCTGTAGACGGCATCCAGGGCACTGCTCTTTTTGATGGATCGTTCTATCATTGGAGCAGCTCCGGTGAGCCGTAAGACGTCAAGGCTGAAGCAGCACAAGACAGACATCGTCAATCTCAAGGGGGATTCTAATAGCATCTCCAATAGATGATGTAAATTAGATGTAAAATTTACAACACCAAAACCCACCTGACTAGAACAGATGAGGTAAAAATTGTTGACTCTGAACTTAACTGTCGAAACTAAAATTTACTGTGGAATCTGAATGTTACTGTCGAAACTGAACGCAATGGTAGTAGAGAGGCACTTGACATGTAGTTTAGGGAGAGCCTGCAGATCATCTTCAACCTGCACCCCCTTGAGCCGCCAGCCACCACCGCCCAAACCGCCAGCCCCAGCACCACCTCGCCACCCCGAAACAACTCCCCACCGCCGGTCCACCGCCGCCTCGGCCAGCCCTCTAGGCCCCCCACCCTGAACCCTAAGATAGATAGTGGGGTACCTCTCCGGCGAGCCCCCGTCCCTACCACGGGTGGTTCTTCCTTAACTCTGGCGAGCCCCCCCCCCCTGAAAATCGACTAACCCAAAAGTCGATTCAGTCAACTGAAGTATAGCTAAATCGGAGCAGAGCAGCAGCACGAGCGAGGGGAGAGCAGCAGCAGCTGCTGCGCAAGCGAGCGAGAGCCGAAGTAGCAGCGCGAGTGAGAGCTGGAGCAGCAGCAGCTGGGCGAGCGAGCGAGCGAGCGAGAGCCGGAGTAGTAGCAGCAGTGTGATACGTCTCCAACGTATCTATAATTTTTTATTGTAACATGCTATTATATTACCCCTTTTGGATGTTTATGGGCTTTATTCTACACATTTATATCATTTGTGGGACTAACCTACTAACCGGAGGCCCAGCCCATATTGATGTTTTTTTGCCTATTTCAGTATTTCGAAGAAAAGGAATATCAAACGGAGTATGGAATGAAACCTTCGGGAGCGTTATTTTTGCAACAAATCTGATCCGGAGAGCCTGGATTGCAAGTCAAGAAATCTCCGAGGGCCCCACGAGACAGGGGGCGCCCTCCCTAGGGGGGCGTGCCCTCCTATCTCGTGGGCCCCTCGGGCGTCCATCGACGTACTTCTTCCTCCTATATATATCCACGGACCCCGAAAACATCCAGGAGCACCATGAAACACAATTTCCACCGCTGTAACCTTCTGTATCCGCGAGATCCCATCTTGGAGCCTTCGCCGGCACTCTGCCGGAGGGGGAATCGATCATGGAGGGCTTCTACATCAACACCATAGCCTCTCACATGAGTTGTGAGTAGTTTACCATAGACCTACGGGTCCATAGTTATTAGCTAGATGGCTACTTCTCTCTTTTTGGATCTCAATACAATGTTCTCCTCCTCTCTTGTGGAGATCTATTCAATGTAATCTCTTTTTGCGGTGTGTTTGTCGAGATCCGATGAATTGTGGGTTTATGATCAGATTTATCTATGGTTATTAGTTGAATCTTCTCTGAATTATTTTATGTATGATTGAGTTATCTTTACAAGTCTCTTCGAATTATCGGTTTGGTTTGGCCTACTAGATTGATCTTTCTTGCCATGGAAGAAGTGTTTAGCTTTGGGTTCAATCTTGCGGTGATCTTACCCAGTGACAGAAAGGGTTGCAAGACACGTATTGTATTGTTGCCATCGAGGATAACAAGATGGGGTTTATATCATATTGCATGTGTTTATCCCTCTACATCATGTCATCTTGCTTAATGTGTTGCTCTGTTCTTATGAACTTAATACTCTAGATGCATGCTGGACAGCGGTCGATGAGTGGAGTAATAGTAGTAGATGCAGGCAGGAGTCGGTATACTTGTTATGGATGTGATGCCTATATACATGATCATGCCTAGATAACGTCATAATTATTCGCTTTTCTATCAATTGCTCGACAGTAATTTGTTCACCCACTGTAATACTTATGCTCTCGAGAGAAGCCTCTAGTGAAACCTATGGCCCCCGGGTCTATCTCTTATCATATTTGCTTTCAATCTACTTTTATTTGCATCTTTACTTTCTTGCATCTATATTATAAAATACCAAAAATATATTTATCTTATCATACTATCTCTATCAGATCTCACTTTCGTAAGTGACCGTGAAGGGATTGACAACCCCTTTATTGCATTGGTTGCGAGTTCTCAGTTTGTTTGTGTAGGTGCGTGGGACTTCTGAGGAGCCTCCTACTGGATTGATACCTTGGTTCTCAAAACTGAGGGAAATACTTATGCTACACTTTGTTGCATCACCCTCTCCTCTTCGGGGAAAACCAACGCTAGCTCAAGACGTAGCAAGAAGGATTTCTGGCGCCGTTGCCGGGGAGGTCTTCGCTCAAGTCAAGACATACCAAGTACCCATCACAAACCCATCTCCCTCACATTTACATTATTTGCCTCTCTTTTTCCTCTCTCCCCACTTCACCTTTGCCGTTTTATTCGCCCTCTCTTTCCCAATCTCATCCTCTCTTTTCGCTCGTCGTTTTTCTGTTTGCTTGTGTGTTGGATTACTTGTTGCCATGGCACAAGATAATACCAAGTTGTGTGACTTCACGAATACCAATAATAATGATTTCCTTAGTACTCCGATTGCTCCTCTTAATGATGTTGAGTCTTGTGAAATCAATGCTGCTTTGCTGAATCTTGTTATGAAAGATCAATTCGTCGGCCTTCCTAGTGAAGATGCCGCTACTCATCTAAACAATTTTGTTGATTTGTGTGATATGCAAAAGAAGAAAGATACAGATAACAATATTGTCAAATTGAAGTTATTTCCGTTTTCACTTAGAGATCATGCTAAAATTTGGTTTTCGTCTTTGCCTAAAAATAGTATTGATTCTTGGAACAAGTGCAAAGATGTTTTTATCTCTAAGTATTTTCCTCCTACTAAGATCATCACTCTTAGGAACGATATTATGAATTTTCAACAACTTGATCATGAGCATGTTTTCCAATCTTGGGAAAGAATGAAATTTATGCCTCGTAATTGCCCTACTCATGGTTTGAATTTATGGATGATCATACAAAAAATTTATGCCGGTTTGAACTTTGCTTCTAGAAATATCTTAGATTCGGCCGCGGGAGGCGCGTTTATGGAAATTACGTTAGGAGATGCTACAAAATTGCTTGATAATATTATGGCTAATTATTCTCAATGGCACACCAAAAGATCTTCTAGTAAAAAAGTGCATGCTATAGAAGAAATCAATGTTTTGAGTGGAAAGATGGATGAACTTATGAAGATGTTTGCTACTAAAAATACTCCTGTTGATCCAAATGATATGCCTTTGTCTTCCTTGATTGAGAATAATAATGAATCTATGGATGTGAATTTTGTTGGTACGAATAGTTTTGGAAACAATGCTTATAGAGGAAATTTTAATACTAGACCGTTCCCTAGTAATCCCTCTAATAATTATGGAAATTCCTACAATATTCTTATGGTAATTTTAATAAGATGCCCTCTGATTTTGAGAATAGTGTGAAAGAATTTATGATTTCTCAAAAGAATTTTGATGCCTTGCTTGAAGAAAAATTGCTCAAAGTTGATGATTTGGCTAGGAACATTGATAGACTTTCGCTTGATGTTAATTCTCTTAAACTTGGATCTTCTTCTCCTAAGCATGATATCAATGAGTCTCTCAAAGTAATGAGAATCTCCATTGACGAGTGCAAGGAAAGAACCGCTAGATTGCGTGCTAAAAAAGAAAGCTTTATAAAAGTGTGTTCTTCTAGTCTCCATGAAAATAATGATGAGGATCTTAAAGTTATTGATGCGTCTCCGATTAGATCTATGTTTTGCAAGATGAATTTTGATGATTATGGGAGTGATGATGAATCAACTTTGCCAAGAAGGCGTCCCAAAAATTCGGAGTCTTTAGATCTTAATGCTAAATTTGGTAAAAGAGAGATTGGAGAATCTTCAACTTCTAATATTGAACCTACTATCTCGGATTTCAAGGAATTTCATTATGATAATTGCTCTTTAAAAGGTTGTATTTCCTTGTTGCAATCCGTTGTTAATTATCCTCATGCTTATAGTCAAAATAAAGCTTTTACCAAACATATCTTTGATGCCTTGTTGCAATCTTATGATGAAAAACTGAATTTGGAAGTTTCTATACCTAGAAAACTTAATGATGAGTGGGAACCTACTATAAAGATTAGAATTAAAGATTATGAGTGTTTTGCTTTGTGTGATTTGTGTGCTAGTGTTTCCACGATTGCAAAAACTGTATGTGATATTCTAGGTTTCCATGATCTTGATGATTGCTCTTTAAATTTGCACCTTGCAGATTCCACCATTAAAAAGCCTATGGGAAGGATCAATGATGTTCTTATTGTTGCTAATAGAAATTTGGTGCCCGTAGATTTTATCGTTCTTGATATAGATTGCAATCTTTCTTGCCCTATTATTCTTGGTAGACCTTTTCTTAGAACAATTGGTGCGATTATTGATATGAAGGAAGGGAACATTAGATTCCAATTTCCTTTAAAGAAAGGCATGGAGAACTTTCCAAGAAAGAAATTCAAATTACCTTATGAATCTATCATGCGTGCTACTTATGAATCAAGTGCCAAAGATGGCACTAGTTAAATCTATCCTTGCTTTTATGCCTAGCTAGGGGCGTTAAACGATAGCGCTAGTTGGGAGGCAACCCAATTTTTCTTTATCTTTTTTTGCTTTTGTTCCTGTTTAGTAATAAATCTTGCATCTACTCTCTGTTTAGATGTGTTTTTATCTTTTAATTAGTGTTTGTGCCAAGTAGAACCTATAGGATAAACTATGATGATAGTTGATTTGATTCTGCTGAAAAACAGAAACTTTGTGCTCACGAGAAAAAATTCAATAAATCACAGAAACGTGATTTTGCATTGATTCTTTTTGCTGCGGATCAATAGACAAATTTTCCAGTACTTCCTATTTTGGTAGGATTTTTCGAGGTCCAGAAGTTTGCGTTAGTTACAGATTTCTACAGACTGTTCTGTTTTTGACAGATTCTGTTTTTCGTGTGTTGTTTGCTTATTTCAATGCATCTATGGCTAATAAATTAGTTTATAAACCATAAGGAAGTTGGAATACAGTAGGTTTAACACAAAAATAAATAAATAATGAGTTCATTGCAGTACCTTATGTGGTGGTTTTGTTTTCTTTCACTAACGGAGCTTATAAGATTTCCTGTTGAGTTTTGTGTTGTGAAGTTTTCAAGTTTTGGGTAAAGCCCTTATGGACTATGGAATAAAGGGTGGCAAGAGCCTAAGCTTGGGGATTCCCATGGCACCCCAAGATATTCAAGAGTAGCCAAAAGCCTAAGCTTGGGGATGCCCCGGGAAGGCATCCCCTCTTTCGTCTTCGTTCATTGGTAACTTTACTTGGAGCTATATTTTTATTCGCCACATGATATGTGTTTTGCTTCGAGCATCGTGTATTATATTGGTCTTTGCTTGTTAGTTTACCACAAACATCCTTGCTGTAACACAGCTTTTGGGAGAAGCCTATTTGATTAGAATTTGCTAGAATACTCTATGTGCTTCACTTATATCTTTTGAGCTTGATAGTTTTTGCTCTAGTGCTTCACTTATATCTTTTAGAGCACGATGGTGGTGTCTTAATTTTGAAGAAATTGCTAGTCTCTCATGCTTCACTTATATCATTTTGAGAGTCTTTTAGAACAGCATGGTATTTGCTTTTGTTACAAAGTTGGTCCTAGAATGATGAGCATCTAAGTTGGGTATAATAAAAACTATCATAGGAAGTGAATTGGATGCTATGATCAACTTGATACTTGATAATTGTTTTGAGATATGGAGGTAGTAATATTAAAGTCATGCTAGTTAGGTGATTATGGTTTTAAAGAATGCTTGTGTTGAAGTTTGTGATTCCCGTAGCATGCACGTATGGTGAACCGCTTTGTGATGAAGTTGGAGCACAATTTTTTTTATTGATTGTCTTATGAGTGGCAGTCGGGGACGAGCGATGATCTTTTCCTACCAATCTATCCCCCTAGGAGCATGCGCGTAGTGCTTTGATTTTTGATGACTTCTAAATTTTGGCAACAAGTATATGAGTTCTTTTGATTAATGTTGAGTCCATGGATTATACGCACCCTTTCACCCTTCCACCATTGCTAGCCTCTCTTGTGTCGCGCAATTTTCGCCGGTACCATATACCCACCATACTCCTTCCTCAAAACAGCCACTATATCTACCTATTATGGCATTTCCATAGCCATTCCGAGATATATTGCCATGCAACTTTCCACCGTTCCGTTCATATGACACACATTACTTTTGTCATATTGCTCTTTGCATGATCATGTACTTGACATCGTATTTGTGGCAAGGCCACCTTCATAATTTTCATACATGTCGCTCTTGAGTCATCGCATATCCCGGTACACCGCCGGAGGCATTCATATAGAGTCATATCTTTTTCTAGCTTTGAGTTGTAAATCCATAAAAGTGTGATGATCTTCATTATTAGAGCATTGTCCTCGTGAGGAAAGGATGATGAAGGCTATGATTCCCCCACAAGTCGGGAAGAGACTTCGGACTTTACAAAAAGAAAAAAAAGAGAAAGGCCAAAAAGAAAAAAAAAAGAAAAGGCCAAAGAAAAAAAGAAAAAAAAAAGAAAAAGGAAAAAATAAAATGAGAGAAAAAGAGAGACGGGACACTGCTACTATCTCTTTTTCCACACTTGTGCTTCAAAATAGCACCATGTTCTTCCTGATAGAGAGTCTCATATGTTGTCACTTTCATATACTAGTGGGAATTTTTCATTATAGAACTTGGCTTGTATATTCCAATGATGGGCTTCCTCAAAAGTGCCCTAGGTCTTCGTGAGCAAGCAAGTTGGATGCACCCCACTAGTTTTCTTTTGTTGAGCTTTCATATATTTATAGCTCTAGTGCATCCGTTGCATGGCAATCCCTACTCACTCACATTGATATCTATTAATGGGCATCTACATAGCCCGTTGATATGCCTAGTTGATGTGAGACTATCTTCTCCCTTTTTGTCTTATCCACAACCACCGTTCTATTCCACATATAGTGCTATGTCCATGGCTCACGCTCATGTATTGCGTGAAAGTTGAAAGAGTTTGAGATTATTAAAGTATGAAACAATTGCTTGGCTCGTCATCGGGGTTGTGCATGATTAAATACTTTGTGTGATGAAGATAGAGCATAGCCAGACTATATGATTTTGTAGGGATAACTTCCTTTAGCCATGTTATTTTGAGAAGACATGATTACCTTGATAAGTATGCTTGAAGTATTACTATTTCTTATATCATTATGAACTTTTATTTTGTATTATTTGGATCTGAACATTCATGCCACAATGAAAGAAAATTACATTATGAATTATGCTAGGTAGCATTCCACATCAAAAATTCTCTTTTTATCATTTACCTACTCGAGGACGAGCAGGAATTAAGCTTGGGGATGCTTGATACGTCTCCAACGTATCTATAATTTTTTATTGTTCCATGCTATTATATTACCCCTTTTGGATGTTTATGGGCTTTATTTTACACATTTATATCATTTTTTGGGACTAACCTACTAACCGGAGGCCCAGCCCATATTGTTTTTTTTCCTATTTCAGTATTTTGAAGAAAAGGAATATCAAATGGAGTCCAAACGGAATGAAACCTTCGGGAGCGTTATTTTTGGAACAAATCTGATCCGGAGAGCCTGGAGTGCAAGTCAAGAAATCTCCGAGGGCCCCACGAGATAGGAGCCCCCCCACCTAGGGGCGTGCCCCCCTGTCTTGTGGGCCCCTCGGGCATCCACCGACGTACTTCTTCCTCCTATATATATCCACGGACCCTGAAAACATCCAGGAGCACCACGAAACACAATTTCCACTGCCGTAACCTTCTGTATCCGCGAGATCCCATCTTGGAGCCTTAGCCGGCACTCTGCCGGAGGGGGAATCGATCATGGAGGGCTTCTACATCAACACCATAGCCTCTCTGATGAGTTGTGAGTAGTTTACCATAGACCTTCGGGTCCATAGTTATTAGCTAGATGGCTTCTTCTCTCTTTTTGGATGTCAATACAATATTCTCCCCCTCTCTTGTGGAGATCTATTCGATGTAATCTCTTTTTGCGGTGTGTTTGTCGAGTCCAATGAATTGTGGGTTTATGATCAGATTTATTTATGGTTATTAATTGAATCTTCTCTGAATTCTTTATGTATGATTGAGTTATCTTTACAAGTCTCTTCGAATTATCGGTTTGGTTTGGCCTACTAGATTGATCTTTCTTGCCATGGGAGAAGTATTTAGCTTTGGGTTCAATCTTGCGGTGATCTTACCCAGTGATAGAAAGGGTTGCAAGAGACGTATTGTATTGTTGCCATCGAGGGTAACAAGATGGGGTTTATATCATATTGCATGTGTTTATCCCTCTACATCATGTCATCTTGCTTAATGTGTTGCTCTGTTCTTATGAACTTAATACTCTAGATGCCTGCTGGACAGCGGTCGATGAGTGGAGTAATAGTTGTAGATGCAAGCAGGAGTCGGTCTACTTGTTATGGATGTGATGCCTATATACATGATCATGCCTAGATAATGTCATAATTATTCGCTTTTCTATCAATTGCTCGACAGTAATTTGTTCACCCACCGTAATGCTTATGCTCTCGAGAGAAGCCTCTAGTGAAACCTATGGCCCCCGGGTCTATCTCTTATCATATTTGCTTCCAATCTACTTTTATTTGCATCTTTACTTTCTTGCATCTATATTATAAAATACCAAAAATAGATTTACCTTATCATACTATCTCTATCAGATCTCACTTTTGTAAGTGACCGTGAAGGGATTGACAACCCCTTTATTGTGTTGGTTGCGAGTTCTCAGTTTGTTTGTGTAGGTGCGTGGGACTTCTGAAGAGCCTCCTACTCGATTGATACCTTGGTTCTCAAAACTGAGGGAAATACTTACGCTACACTTTGTTGCATCACCCTCTCCTCTTCGGGGAAAACCAACACTAGCTCAAGACGTAGCACAGTGCGAGCAAGCGAGCGAGAGCCGAAGCAGGAGCAGCAGATCTGGCTGGTATGGACGCCGCCGCCGAAGGGGCCTCGCACTGGGGGAGAGCCATCATGGAGATGTCGTCTGTGGCTCCAGATTCAAGGTAGCCGCTCCATGGGGGTGCGGGATGGAGCACCGTCGGTGCCAGGAGGTTGAGTTATGGAGAAGGTGCGATGCGATGAGTGTGCAACCTCTTTGGTGGCTCCGAGTAGGCCTCGGCTTCGTCCGAGGAGTCGGCGAGGATGCTGCGGTTCTGGTGGAATAGGTTAAGGCGGCACTATGGGGATGGATCAGTCACGATAGACGAGGCGGTCGCCGGAGCAGCTCCTTGGAGGTGGAGGACGGGGCGGCTGAACCAGCGGGACCACAAGATGGGCGATGGATCCTCTTCCGGGGAGGTGGACGAGGGACGTTGAGCTGTTGCGATGGACGACATCGTCGGGGAAGAGGCTCCGGCTAGGCAGCGGTGAGGTGGCGGACGGAGGAGGGTGGGGTTTCACGGTTGGAGCGGAGAGGTTATGGCAGCCTGGGATTTCGAATGGTGAAAAGGAGGCGATGGGAGGGGGTGAACCATGACTTAGGGACGCGCTTGTCCAAAATGTAGGGTGTGTTACAAAAGTACCCCCACCGATTTGAACTAGCGGCCCTTTCGGCTCAGGGTTAGAAGGGGGATTCCGCGTGTCGGGATTTGGCAGCTGGAGGGAGTTTTCTCGCGCGTTGTAATTTCGGGATAGCAAGGCGCGGGTTGTGAAGGCGCCAGTTTTGGGAGCACGATATTTGAATTTTTGGGATATAACAAGGCGCGGGTTGAATTTTAGGGACAAGCCTAATGTGTAATATTTGAGAAGTCACTCGTTGAAATCTCTAGAAAGACAAATACTCCGGAGTATATTTAAGAACCGAGGGAGTAGTGCACAACCGCATGGGAGACTCAGCCCGGTCATTGCGCCGCATTAATAGTTAGTAATGAGCAGTCAAATCATACGGCCCACCTTTCCCATTATAAGTTTCTCGGAAGAAGCAACCATCAATACGCTCTTCTTTGAATCAGCTCATACTACTCCATCCGTCACTATTTATAGAGCGCACTTCAGAAAAAGAAAAAATCTCTGGGACCAAGGCGACTAGCGATCGGCCTGAAAAATAGCATTGGTAGTTATAGCACTGCGTCTATTACTAGAGGAAATAATGCGTACACACATGCATGCAGTGCTTCCACCCCGGTTACACACATGCATGCACTTACTCCACTCTGTAGTACATCAAGAGAAAATTGTGGACTTGATTGCGGCTACCACGCCCTAATTAATTGAGCATTAAACCAAACGCGTCTAAAGTCTCTCTGGTGGTGGAAATACATTGAGAGAAATGCATCATAATGAAGTGCACCCTGTAAACTATGACGGAGGGAGGAGTAGTATGAAGGTACAAAACCAAGTACGTGTATGGCCAATTGGTCAACGCACCTCCTCTTGGCATATCACTAACATGTGGGACCGGAGTGTGAGCAAACCGATCTCAATTGACGGCAAAATGGCCAACCCGCCGTTCCTTGAGAGAGACGAGGAGCGAGAATACACAGACGGGCTCGCACGGAGGCCAAGATATATTCAAGCATGGTCGGTCGATATCATCATTACATGTTGGGCTGCCGTTTTCCGCCCTTCTCCCGAATAAATGTGTACTTTATCAGAGATTAAAAAAATAAGAGTACAGAGGCTCCACCCTATGGTTCTAGTAGTAGTACTACTCGTACTACTAAACCTTGTGCTTGGCTCTTCGCCTCTTCATGAAGTCGAACAATGATGGTACTCCGCATGTTGGGTACTACAGTGTATGCCTCTGGCAATCTGACACCGAATGAACTGATGCATGTCCACCACCTGCAAGCTTCTCCTCATTCTCTGAGTTGACGGGACACACCAAAAAGTAGTGCTAGTCCATACTCCCTCCTTTCCGGTTAATATGGCTTAATCTTTTTGCGGGTAAATGAGAGAGCATTATTCATATATAAGCATTCTTAGGACGATCAGCCAAGACACTGGTCACTAGGAAGCGAGGTAACCTGCAAAAAAATAAGTAGGAAGCGAGGTGTTTCATCAAGCCAGCTCTCGGCCACATTCAAAGTGCAGCAAGCACGGTTCGCACAAAGATGCGCCGCAAAGCTTGCTGACCTGTTTACATGCTGAATAACAAAAAAAGAGGAAATATTACCGAGCGCTCCTATTTGTAACAGGATATGAGCCAGAATTAAGTGAGAATTGTGGCGAGTGTTCCATGCAATCAACTTCCATTATCACATGCGAGAACCCTCGAAGAGAACCAAATGTGTTGAAGATTCCTTTATCACATTTTAAAAATATAATAAGAGTGCAGTCGCTCCTCCATCCGATTCCTAGTAGTATAGTACATACCTCTATAGACTATATTAGTACTAGTACTACTAGTAACTTTGCACTTGGTTGTTCGCCTCTTCGGGAAGTCGAACAATAATAGTACTAGTATAGTGTATGCTTCTGGCAATCTGACACCGAATTAACTGTTGCACGTCCACCGTCTGAGCGAGGGAGAGCTTGCATTAGTCAAAAGTTTCTCCTTGTCCTGCGAGCCACCGCGCGCAAGCTTCTCCCGTCCTGCAAGCTTCTCCTCATTCGGCAAGTTGACGGGACACATCAAAGTAATGCTAGTCCATACTGCCTCCTCTCCGGTTAATATGGCTTAATTTCAAACGAGATAAATACACTTTTTGTCATTGTATATTTGTAAAAATACAGGCAGTGGACTTCATAATATGCTCATTGCGCTCAATATATACATTTTTCGGTGTTTATACGGTCATTAGCTCACCCTGGCTGAGTATGTGTGTGCATGCACGTGTAGGTTGAGCACTTGAGCATGACCGTGCGTGTTCGGTCGTGTGCTCGGACATGCATGCATTAGGGCGTCGTGCGTGTTTTTGCATCCATGTGTACGTGTGACTGTTGCATACACGTAGGGGGAGTACGTGTAGGGGCCACTAAGGAGCAGTCAAATCACACAGTAAGTTAGTCAGAAGAAAAAACCATCATTTCACACTTCAATGACACGTACGCAATATAAATTGGTTGATATGGAGAGAGAAAGAAAACCACTATATATACACTAGCAGGAGCCTAAGCTACAAGCCTGCTTGCTTGGGTTGCCCTCTTCACAAGCATAGAATGACGGTGGCCACACCGCTAGTCACATATCCGGCCTGATCCCGCAGCTGGGGGAAGGGAACAATGTGTTGCGTAGAAGAGGTCGACATCGGCGAGGGAGAAACCCCACAGTCGGTATGTCCCAATCAGGGGTCACCACGGTATGGGCCGATGTCGCGTCCCAACCGCCCTTCTAGCTACATCCCGACGTCCCAGGTAGTACATCTTCCTTTTAGAGCCGGCTTGCTCCACTGCCGCAGCTGCTCACGTAGCTCCATCTCCATGTCGATCTTTCTCTACTTCTACCAGCTTCTACTTGTGATGAGTTTATGTCTCATGCACTAGTGCCAGTACTATTATTCTAATCACACTTCTTCAATATCTTTGCCATCAGGGATGCTCAGCTCGATTTTAGTGGAACTGCACAAAAGCATCATATGATCTGAGGGTGCTAGCCGTCTTCCCTTTGTCAGGTTCTACCTAGCCAGGAAATTAAATCATGTTTAGGGTTTAGGGTTTAAGTCGTAGTGACCCCATCAGTAGTTTTTCTTTCGTACACGCTCTCACAACTTTTGTCTTTAGTTGTGAAGTAAATATTGGCTATGATATGTGAATCATTGAGATGCATCAGCATGCGTGTTAGTTTTCCTTTGTATTTGATGGAATGTTGTAATGGGGCAACCTTGGAGTAGGAATGAAAATGGAGTGGAAAGTTTCCGTTTTTCCGAAGAAAAAATGGAAACGGAGAGAAACCAACGTTTCGTTTCGTTGGATCGCACTATCAAGCAAAACCAACGTTTAAATCACATATGTCGTGGTCTCACCCTCCTCCATGGCTCGACCCCACACGTTCGCTCGACATGCCACTCACTGCAAACCGAGTATACGATAACTTTCCCGCCTACTTGTCAATGGATCGCGCCATGGAGTACTAGCACTACTGGAAGAGATCGACGAGTTGGGGAGGATAGCTAGCTGTAGCACGGACTCCCAAGAACTTTTTACATGCATGTTGTGGCCGGCTATTGTGTCCTTTCAATGCGGAGCAATCGCATGCACCAGGAAGTGGTGCGGGCGACGCTCTCTCGGCCGGCGCGCCGCTTCAATGTTGGCGCCAGTGAGAGGTCGTGTCCGCTCTAGCCGGGCACGAATGCGGCACTGACCGTTTCTGGCGGGAAGCACGCGCGGGTGATGAAGAGGGTTCGGGTTTGTCAGGAGCGGGCGTGGCAGCGGTCCGGATGCCTGCAAAAAAGAGATGGTGTAGGTTAATATTGCTGCGTATATAATTAACAACATAAATAATGTGCTAGTTGGACAAATATGATTGGAGATGGAGATGGAAATGGAATTTTACGTAAACACGGATATGCATGTCTATGTCTATGTGTGTGTGCGTGATGACTCTCGCGGCCTGGAAGCGGGGGCATGATTTTGATCGAGTTTTCTTTCTTGGTACGTTAAAAATTTGTCCGCCAGTTTTCGTTTCCTTTTTCCAGGAATGCGCGCATTCTATTTAAAACCACTACTATGGAGAGATTTTTTTACTCCATTATAGCCTCTTGTTTGTAGTGTTTCTCGCGTCTCACTCTCTCACCCTCTCCATATCAAAACAAGATGACAGTGTCCACTCTATCTCTCTCCTCACCGGAGGTCACAGATCCGGCCGAATCCCGTCCACTGCGGGAGGTGAGGAGGTACAGCGTTGACGTTGTTGAAGGAAATATGCCCTAGAGGCAATAATAAAGTTATTATTTATTTCCTTATATCATTATGAATGTTTATTATTCATGATAGAATTGTATTAACCGGAAACATAATACATGTGTGAATAGATAGACAAACATAGTGTCACTAGTATGCCTCTACTTGACTAGCTCGTTGATCAAAGATGGTTGTGTTTCCTAACCATAGACTTGAGTTGTTATTTGATTACCGGGATCACATCATTAGGAGAATGATGTGATTGACATGACCTATTCCGTTAGCTTAGCACTTGATCGTTTAGTACTCTCCTACTTGGACAAGGAAAGGAGGGAGTCCTACTCCCGGTGGGAGTAGGACTCCTCCCTGGCGCGCCCTCCCCTGGCCGGCCGCCCCCTCCCCCTTGATCCTTTATATACGGGGGCAAGGGGGCACCTCTAGACAGAACAATTAATCCTTGAGATCTATTAGCCATATGTGGTGCCCCCTTCCACCATATTCCACCTTGATAATATCATAGCGGTGCTTAGGCGAAGCCCTGCGCCGGTGGAAGATCATCATCGTCACCATGCCGTCGTGCTGACGGAACTCTCTCTCAAAGCTTGGCTGGATCGGAGTTCGAGGGACGTCATCGAGCTGAACGTGTGCTGAACTCGGAGGTGCCATACGTTCGGTACTTGGATCGGTCGGATCGTGAAGACGTATGACTACATCAACCGCGTTGTCATAACGCTTCCACTTTCGGTCTACAAGGGTACGTGGACACACTCTCCCCTCTCGTTTCTATGCATCACCATGATCTTGAGTGTGCGTAGGAATTTTTTTGAAATTACTATGTTCCCCGACAGTGGTATCAGAGCCTGGTTTTATGCGTAGATGTTATATGCATGAGTAGAACACAAGTGAGTTGTGGGCGATACAAGTCATACTGCTTACCAGCATGTCATACTTTGGTTCGGCGGTATTGTTGATGAAGCGGACCGGACCAACATTACACATACGCTTACGCGAGACTGGTTCTACCGACGTGCTTTGCACATAGGTGGCTGGCGGGTGTCAGTTTCTCCAACTTTAGTTGAACCGAGTGTGGCTACGCCCGGTCCTTGAGAAGGTTAAAACAGCACTAACTTGACGAACTATCATTGTGGTTTTGATGCGTAGGTAAGAACGGTTCTTGCTCAGCCCGTAGCAGCCACGTAAAACTTGCAACAACAAAGTAGAGGACATCTAACTTGTTTTTGCAGGGCATGTTGTGATGTGATATGGTCAAGGCGTGATGCTATATTTTATTGTATTTGATGATCATGTTTTGTAACCGAGTTATCAACAACTGGCAGGAGCCATATGGTTGTCGCTTTATTGTATGCAATGCAATCGCCCTGTAATTGCTTTACTTTATCACTAAGCGGTAGCGATAGTCATAGAAGCAATAGGTGGCGAAACGACAACGATGCTACGATGGAGATCAAGGTGTCACGTCGGTGACGATGGTGATCATGACGGTGCTTCAGAGATGGAGATCACAAGCACAAGATGATGATGGTCATATCATATCACTTATATTGATTGCATGTGATGTTTATCCTTTATGCATCTTATCTTGCTTTGATTGACGGTAGCATTATAAGATGATCTCTCACTAAATTTCAAGGTATAAGTGTTCTCCCTGAGTATGCACCATTGCAAAAGTTCTTCATGCTGAGACACCATGTGATGATCGGGTGTGATAGGCTCTATGTTCAAATACAACGGGTGCAAAATAGTTGCACACGCGGAATACTTAGGTTAAACTTGACGAGCCTAGCATATACATATATGGCCTTGAAACACTAAGACCGAAAGGTCGAGCGTGAATCATATAGTAGATATGATCAACATAGTGATGTTCACCATTGAAAACTACTCCATCTCACGTGATGATCGGACATGGTTTAGTTGATTTGGATCACATGATCACTTAGATGATTAGAGGGATGTCTATCTAAGTGGGAGTTCTTAAGTAATATGATTAATTGAACTTTAATTTATCATGAACTTAGTCCTGGTAGTATTTTACAAATTATGTTGTAGATCAATAGCTCGCGTTATAGCTTCCCTATACTTTTTATATGTTCCTAGAGAAAAACTATATTGAAATATGTTAGTACCAATGATGCGGACTTGGTCCGTGATCTGAGGTTTATCCTCATTGTTGCACAGAACAATTATGTCCTTGATGCACCGCTAGGTGACAGACCTATTGTAGGAGCAGATGCGGACGTTATGAACGTTTGGCTAGCTCAATATGATGACTACTTGATAGTTTAGTGCACCATGCTTAACGGCTTAGAATCGGGACTTCAAAGACATTTTGAATGTCATGGACCATATGAGATGTTCCAGGAGTTGAAGTTAATATTTCAAGCAAATACCTGAGTTGAGAGATATGAAGTCTCCAACAAGTTCTATAGCTAAAAGATGGAGGAGAATTGCTCAACTAGTGAGAAATTGCTTAGATTGTTTGAGTACTACAATCGCTTGAATCAAGTGGGAGTTAATCTTCCAGATAAGATAGTGATTGACAGAGTTCTCTAGTCACCATCACCAAGTTACTGGAACTTGGTGATGAACTATAGTATGCAAGGGATGATGAAAACGATTCCTGAGCTCTTCGTGATGTTGAAATCGATGAAGGTAGAAATCAAGAAAGAGCATCAAGTGTTGATGATTAACAAGACCACTAGTTTCAAGAAAAGGGAAAGAAAGGGAACTCCATGTAGAATGGAAAGCAAGTTGTCACTCCCGTGAAGGAGCCCAAAGCTGGACCAAAGCCTGAAACTGAGTGCTCCTACTACAAAGGAAATGGTCACTGGAAGCGGAAATTCCCTGAAAATTTAGTGGATAAGAAGAATGGCAAAGTGAACAAGGGTATATTTGATATACAGGTTATTGATGTGTACCTTACTAGTGTTTATAGTAGCCCCTGAGTATTTGATACTTGTTCGGTTGCTAAGATTATTAACTCGAAACAGGAGTTACAGAATAAACAGAGACTAGTTGAGGGTGAAGTGACGATGTGTATTGGAAGTGGTTCCAAGATTGATATGATCATCATCGCGCACTCCCTATACTTTCGGGATTAATGTTAAACCTAAATAAATGTTATTTGGCATTTGCATTGAGCATAAATATGATTTGATCATGTTTATTATAATACGGTTATTCATTTAAAGTCAAAGAATAATTGTTGTTCTGTTTACATGAATAAAACCTTCGATGGTCATACACCCAATGAAAATAGTTTGTTGGATCTCGATCGTAGTGATACACATATTCATAATATTGATGCCAAAAGATGTAAAGTTGATAATGATAGTGCAACTTATTTGTGGCACTGCCGTTTGGGTCATATAGGTGTAAAGCGCATGAAGAAACTCCATTAAGATGGACTTTTGGAATCACTTGGTTATGAATCATTTGTTGCTTGCGAACCGTGCCTTTTGGGCAACATGACTAAAACTCCATTCTCCGGAACAATGGAACAAGCTACTGACTTGTTGGAAATAATACATACTGTTGTATGCGGTCCAATGAGTGTTGATGCACATGGCAGGTGTCGTTATTTTCTGACCTCCATAGATGATTTGAGCAGATATGAGTATATCTACTTAATGAAACACAAGTCCGAAACATTTGAAAAGTTCAAAGAATTTCAGAGTGAAGTGGAGAATCATCATAACAAGAAAATAAAGTTTCTATGATCTGATCGTGGAGGAGAATATTTGAGTTACGAGTTTGGCCATCATATAAAACAATGTGGAATAGTTTCACAGCTCACGCCACCTGGAACACCACAGCGTTATGGTGTGTTTGAACACCGTAACTGCACTTTATTGAATATGGTGCGATCTATGATGTATCTTACCGATTTACCACTATCGTTTTGGGATTATGCATTAGAGACAGTTGCATTCACTTTAAATAGGGCACCATCAAAATCCGTTGAGACGACACCTTATGAACTGTGGTTTGGCAAGAAACCAAAGCTGTTGTTTCTTAAAGTTTGGGGCTGCGATGCTTATGTAAAAAAAAGTTTCAACCTGATAAGCTCGAACCCAAATCGGAGAAGTGCATCTTCATAGAATACCCAAAGGAAACTGTTGGGTACACCTTCTATCACAGATCAGAAGGCAAGATATTTGTTACTAAGATGGATCCTTTCTAGAGAAGGAGTTTCTCTCGAAAGAAGTGAGTGGGAGGAAAGTAGAACTTGATGAGGTAACTGTACCTACTCCCTTATTCGAAAGTAGTTCATCACAGAAATCAGTTTTAGTGATTCCTACACCAATTAGTGAGGAAGCTAATGATAATGATCATGAAACTTCAGATCAAGTTACTACAGAACCTCGTAGGTCTTCCAGAGTATAGACCGCACCAAAGTGGTACGGTAATCCTGTTCTAGAGGTCATGTTACTTGACCATGGCGAACCTACGAACTATGAGGAAGCGATGATGAGCCCAGATTCCGCAAAATGGCTTGAGGCCATGAAATCTGAGATGAGATCCATGTATGAGAACAAAGTGTGGACTTTGGTGGACTTGCCCGATGATCGGCAAGCCATAAAAAAATAAAATGGATCTTCAAGAGGAAGACAGACGCTGATAGTAGTGTTACTATCTACAAAGCTCGACTTGTCGAAAAAGGTTTTTGAAAAAGTTCAAGGTGTTGACTACGATGATATTTTCTCACTCGCAGTGATGCTTAAGTCTATCCGAATCATGTTAGCAATTTGCCACATTTTATGAAATCTGGCAAATGGATGTCAAAACTACATTCCTTAATGGATTTCTTAAAGAAGAGTTGTATATGATGCAACCAGAAGATTTTGTCGATCCTAAAGGTGCTAACAAAACGTGCAAGCTCCAGCGATCCATCTATGGACTGGTGCAAGCATCTCGGAGTTGGAATATACGCTTTGATGAGTTGATCAAAGCATATAGTTTTATACAGACTTACGGTGAAGACTGTATTTACAGGAAAGTGAGTGGGAGCACTACAACCTTTCTGATAAGAATATGTGAATGACATATTGTTCATCAGAAATAATGTAGAATTTTCTAGAAAGCATAAAGGAGTATTTTAAAGGAGTTTTTTCAAAGAAAGACCTCGATGAAGCTGCTTAAACATTGAGCATCAAGACCTATAGAGATAGATCAAGACGCTTGATAAGATTTTTCAATGAGTACATACCTTGATAATATTTTGAAGTAATTCAAAATGGAACAGTCAAAGAAGGAGTGCCTGTGTTGCAAGGTGTGAAGTTGAGTAAGACTTAAAACCCGACCATAGCAGAAAATAGAAAAAGAATGAAAAGTCATTCCCTATGCCTCAGTCATAGGTTCTATGAAGTATGCTATGCTGTGTACCAGACCTACTGTATACCTTGCCATGAGTTTGGCAAGGGAGTACAATTTTGATCTAAGAGTAGATCACTGGACAACAGTCAAGAATATCCTTAGTGAGGACTAAGGAGATGTTTCTCGATTATCGAAGTGATAAAAGAGTTCGTCGTAAAGAGTTACATTGATACAAGCTTTTACACTAATCTAGATGACTCTAAGTCTCAATCTGGATACATATTGAAAGTGGGAGCAATTAGCTAGAGTAGCTCCATGCAGAGCATTGTAGACATAAAATATTTGCAAAATACATATGGCTTTGAATGTGACAGACCCGTTGACTAAACTTCTCTCACGAGCAAAACATGATCATACCTTAGTACTCTTTGGGTGTTAATCACATAGCGATGTGAACTAGATTATTGACTCTAGTAAACCCTTTGGGTGTTGATCACATGACGATGTGAACTATGGGTATTAATCACATACATATGTGAATATTGGTGTCACATCACATGGTGATGTGAACTAGATTATTGACTCTAGTGTAAGTGGGAGACTGAAGGAAATATGCCCTAGAGGCAATAATAAAGTTATTATTTGTTTCCTTATATCATGGTAAATGTTTATTATTCATGCTAGAATTGTATTAACCGAAACATAATACATGTGTGAATACATAGACAAACATAGTGTCACTAGTATGCCTCTACTTGACTAGCTCGTTGATCAAAGATGGTTGTGTTTCCTAACCATAGACATGAGTTGTCATTTGATTAACGGGAGCACATCATTAGGAGAATGATGTGATTGACTTGAACCATTCCGTTAGCTTAGCACCTGATCGTTTAGTATGTTGCTATTGCTTTCTTCATGACTTATACATGTTCCTACAACTATGAGATTATGCAACTCCCGTTTACTAGAGGAACACTTTGTGTGCTACCAAACATCACAATGTAACTGGGTGATTATAAAGGATCTCTACAGGTGTCTCTGAAGGTACATGTTGAGTTGGCGTATTTCGAGATTAGGATTTGTCACTCCGGTTGTCGGAGAGGTATCTCTGGGCCCTCTCGGTAATGCACATCACTATAAGCCTTGCAAGCAATGTAGCTAATGAGTTAGTTATGAAATGATGCATTATGTAACGAGTAAAGAGACTTGCCCGTAACGAGATTGAACTAGGTATTGAGATACCGACGATCGAATCTCGGGCAAGTAACATACCGATGACAAAGGGAACAACGTATGTTGTTATGCGGTTTGACCGATAAAGATCTTCGTAGAATATGTAGGAGCCAATATGAGCATCCAGGTTCCGCTATTGGCTATTGACCGGAGACGTGTCTCGGTCATGTCTACATAGTTCTCGAACCCGTAGGGTCCGCATGCTTAAAGTTAGATGACGTTTATATTATGAGTTTATGTGTTTTGATGTACTGAAGATAGTTCAGAGTCCCGGATGTGATCATGGACATGATGAGGAGTCTTGAAATGGTCGAGACATGAAGATTGATATATTGGACGACTATATTCGAACACCAGAATGGTTCCGGGGGTTATCGGATGTATACTGGAGTACTGGGGGGTTACCGAAACCCCCTGGGGGGGTTAATGGGCCTCATGGGCCCAAAGTGGAGCAGAGGAGGGGCGGCCAGGGCAGGTCGCGCACCCCCTCCCCCTCTAGTCCGAATAGGACAAGGAGAAGGGGGCAGCGCCCCCCCCTTTCCTTCCTCCTCTCTCCCCTTCCTTCCCCTCTCCTACTAGGACAAGGAAAGAAGGGAGTCCTACTCCCGTGGGAGTAGGACTCCTGCCTGGCCGGCCGCCCCCTCCCCCTGGATCCTTTATATACGGGGGCAAGGGGGCATCTCTAGACAGAACAATTGATCCTTGAGATCTATTAGCCGTGTGCGGTGCCCCCTTCCACCATATTCCACCTCAATAATATCGTAGCGGTGCTTCGGCGAAGCCCTGCGTCGGTAGAACATCATCATCGTCACCATGCCGTCGTGCTGACGGAACTCTCCCTCAAAGCTCGGCTGGATCGGAGTTCGAGGGACGTCATCAAGCTGAACGCGTGTGCTGAACTCGGAGGTATCGTACATTCGTTACTTGGATCGGTTGGATCATGAAGACGTGCGACTACATCAACCACGTTGTGCTAACGCTTCCGCTTTCGGTCTACGAGAGTACGTGGACAACACTGTCCCCTCTCATTGCTATGCATCACCATGATCTTGAGTGTGCGTAGGAAATATTTTGAAATTACTACGTTCCCCAACAGTTGTCACCGTCGGTGATGGAGGAAGCCGATGTGCACCATCCTCTCGGAGTCGGCGCTAGCACAAACGAAGGTCCTCCGCGCCCTTGTTCGCTGTCGTCGTGTGGGAAGATCCCGCCCGCCCGCCTAAGCGACATCTCGCCCACTTGAGGTATAACTTCTTGTACTGGTCCATTTCCCCAGGTTGCTGCATGCGGGTTTTCTTCTATGCGACTACTCCCCAGCTCCCCATGTATAGTAGCTAGGGTTCATCGGCTGGTCCAACATCACCTACTATTATAGAGGAAATGCCACTCGAAAAGTTGTCCTAATTTATGCCTCGGTGGAGGTATACATGTTGTTTCGACAAAAAGTGCATGGTGGTTGTGCGGTCATTGTCCATATGCTCTTATTGCTGCTGCTAATCTAATACTATCACTGGTTAAAAGAAGAAATGCTTTTTTTCTCGGGTATCTTGGTTTAGTTCCCATCAAGATAATCATGATGCTTCTGTTTGTTGGTGTACTTTTCATTAATTCTTATTGACAATTGAGATGTCATTGTTAATCTTGTAAAACAAAGTAACAACACTATATCCCTTTTTTATATTTTTGGAAACAACGATGTGTATCTCCATACCCGGGCATGTCTTCCTCAATTTTAGTGGAACTGCACAAAATTGGATGGCCATTGTTGTTCCGCCTCACTGTCCTCTGCCACGTGGTTCTTCCTTCCTCGAGCTTGATTACTGAGAAGAAATAGACCACAGTGAGGATTTGTCGAACTTCATAGGTGCCTCACCCAAACTTGATGCCAAATGGATGATGCATCACCACGATGACCTATCGATGCTCATGGTTGCACCTCATGGTTGCGTCGGCTGGTGAAGCTGATCGATTTTCAATGAAAAACAAGTTATCTTCCATCCGTGCTCTTTGCTTGTTACCCACAAAGATGATATCCTTCGTCAGTTCACCTTGGTTGCGTTGGAGACGCAGTCATCTTTCACGTTGGTGCAATTTTATCACACAATTGGCTATGAACCAAATGTTTCCTCGAAGAAGGATCGAGTTTGGTACTAAGAGCATAAGTTTTGTATTGATTTCTAAGCCTTCTCACAACTTTGTCTCCAGCTCCCCTGTAATTTTATTTTTCCAGCTATTAACTTTGATTAAAAAATGGTATGGACTAAAAACCCGGATGGACGTAGTAGCCCTCCATTTTTATTTACTCCGCATATTAGATTTGACTGAAGTCAAACTTTGTAAAGTTTGACCAAGTTTAGGCCGAACACAACAAACCATAATTATTAGAGAGGGCAAACTATACATACTCTCAAGCCATTCTGATGATTGAAATTAAAATTCTTTATTTGTACACACTCTCACACGTTTCCGATAATTTGGCATATGTGTGGTTGTTCACTTAAGGGAGGCTAGTGTACCGCACGTGAAGGACAGGAAGTGCGACCAGGACGCGTGGATCATTAGTTCATCGGAAGTACTCCCTCCGTTCCAAAATATTTGTCTTTCAAGAGGTTTGAAATGGACTACCACATACGGATGTATATAGACATATTTTATAGTGTAGATTCACTCATTTTGCTTCGTATGTAGTCATTTGTTGAAATCTCTAGAAATACAAATATTTAGGAATAGAGGGAGTAGATGTTTTCTTCACTGGTACGTTAAATAAAGAGTTTCATTTCATACTTACACAATTTAAAATGGTTGTTATGGAGAGAACAAGAAAACCACTCCACTATATATTAGTCGTATACACGTGTACTATATGGACGCAGCTTCATTGACTTAGTGCACCTGCCTTTGGGTTTATGACAGGTGGGCCCAAAACATGGCTGGCACACCTGTCATACAGCCAAAAGCAGGTGCAGTTAAGGCACCGGAGCTCAGTCCATACTACAGTATATATATAAGTTGGAGCCTCAGTGCTTGTTCACTAGGGTTTGCACTCTCCACACTCCCGCCGCACTACATATATATATACACGCTAGAGGCTCAGCATTCCTTTGCTAGGGTTTGCTATATTCATAGTCTGTCACCCTCTTCACCAGATCTAAACAAGACTGTGTTGGCCTCTTGTCTCTCTCTCCCCCCTCACAGCTGGTGAAGGAGGCGTCCGGATCCCGTCGCAACGGGAAGGGGAGGAGGTGCAGCGTTCACTCTATCGCCTTCAGCGAAGGAGGCAATCCACTGCCGGCTGCGTTGTTCTCTTTCACCCAGCGCCTGTGCGGGAGGGCCACCGACCCCTTCTTCCTCGCTATCGTACGTAGTGTGGGCAGATCCGGCCTCCCGCCGCACGCCTTGCCACATCCCGACGAACCTAAGGTATAAGTTTCTTTGAAACTGTCATTGCTCTAGCTGCATGCAGATCTTTGTCGATTTTGTAGTCGAATCTAGGTCTTGGTTCAAAGTGGAAAGAAGGGTGCGGTGGGGTGGAGCATGAATCTAGCACGTGGTTCAATGAGGAAAGGAGGGAGGGAAAGTAGTATAGACTGGCTATCCAGCCACTTTGTTGGTCGAAAAGGGAAAAAGGGAGTAACCCAAAACTGGGGTTCGGGTAGTTTGTGCAGGACTAGATTTGCTGCCCTCACATAGGAAAAAGGTTCAAAGAGAACAAATATGGGACCAACGCAGAAATGCTGCTTGGCTACATATTCTGCATCACCCATTTATATGTGTGGACGCACATGGTGCTGGCATGTCCAATGTCCCATGTCCCATATAACTATTTTGCTGTTGTTAATCTAAGAATGCTGCCGGAAAATTGAAGCAATGCCACTTTTAAAAGTAAATTACATTTTTAACAATGTTGTTTTAAGAGAATGTCTCTGTTAATATGAATCAATGCAACCGTTTTAGAAATGCTACTATCCTACTTTGTTTTCCATCAAGATAAGTTAGATGCTTCTTTCTGTCACCGTTTGTTTCATCCTCCTTTATCGGCAAGTAATTTTTTCCTTTTTTGCCTCTGTTAAAATAGGGGTCTCTATTCAACTTGTTGCTATTGCGATATTTTGCTTCCCTACGCGAAACACTTGTGTTTTAAGAGTGTTTTGTGTAGTTCAACTTGAATGTCACACCGGCGACTTTGCTTAATTTTGGTGGAACTGCACAAAAGGAGATCGAGATTTGTTTCCAGTCTTGGTGGCGAGTTCTTTCAAATCTTGGTCTCATCCACATGATGGTGCAGTGTGCTTTGAGATGTTGTGCTACTTGTTTTGGTACTGTTTTGGATAAATGTTGAATTGAAGCTATTGAACTGTTGTCTTTTACCATTAAGTGAGCAAAAATTGTTCCAACCCAGACATGATGCTTGTTGCTTTCTTACACAAAACTCTGCATCACCCCCTTTATAAGTAGATGGAAGCACATGGTGTTGTTGCGCCCACTCTCCCCTGAAACTGTTTATGCTTTTTGTTAATCTAATGCGGCTGGTAAAATTAAGCAATGCCACTCGCAGAATTAACTACTGAATCTTAGTTCAAAACTGCAACACTTGTTAGGGATTGGCGGAATTACCATTTTTGTGGCCGCATGTTTCATCCTCCTTTATTTGCGAGTAATTGATTCCTTTTTTGCCTCTATTAAAACAAGGATATCTATTCAAGTTGTTGCTATTGCAACATTTTGCTTCCCTACGCAAACACTTATGTTTTAAAAGTGTTTTGTGCAGTTCAACTTGAATGTCACACCGGCGACTTTGCTTAATTTTGGTGGAACTGCACAAAAGGAGATTGGATTTTCATATATGTGTTGGGATATGTTTCCAGTCTTCCTCGCGAGCTGTTTCAAATCTTGGTCAAGAAAGGTCAGTACCGACTTTCATCCACATGATGCTGCAGTGTGCTTTGAGATGTTGTGCTACTTGTATTGGTACTGTTTTGGATAAATGTTGAATTGAAGCTATTGAACTGTTGTCATTTACCATTAAGTGAGAAGAAATTGTTCCAACCCAGACATGATGCTTGTTTCTTTGTTACAACAAAACTCTGCATCACCCCCTTTATAAGTAGATGGAAGCACATGTTGTTGTTGCGCCCACTCTCCCTTGGAAATGTTTATGTTTTTTGTTAATCTAATACCGCTGGTAAAATTAAGCAATGCCACTCTCAGAATTAATTAACTACTGAATCTTAGTTCAAAACTGCAACACTTGTTAGGGATTGGCGGGATTACCATTTTTGTGCCGCATGTTTCATCCTCCTTTATTGGCCGGTAATTGATTCCTTTTTTGCCTCTGTTAAAATGAATCAGTCGCATTGTTTTAGGAATGGTACTATCTGCTTTGTAGTTCTTTCTACATGTTTAACCAAGGTATTGTTAAGATAATGTCTCTGTTAAAATGAATCAGTTGCATTGTTTTAGGAATGGTACTTTTCTGCTTTGTCGTTCTTTATACATGTTGAAACAAGGCATTGTTAAGATAATGTCTCAGTCAATATGAATGAATCACACTGATGGAGAATTGCTACTCTCCTGCTTTGTTTCCCATTAAGATAAGGTAGATCAGTAGATGCTTTTCTTCAGGGAGTACAAGTCATCAACCATTATTTCTCAGTAATTGTTTCCCTTATACCTATTGTTGCTTACAGGGATATCAAAATTAAAGCTCGGTTTTATTCCGACTTTGACTTTAGTTGAACTGCACAAAAGGAGCCAATGTGTCCAAGCCAAACAGCTGCATTACTGGGTCCAGTTGGTCGTTCCACTTTGCAGAAAGAAGCAGTCAATGTTTGCGCTACATTACAGAAGGAATGACTGAGAAGCTTTACAGAGTATTAGTAGACGCTGGTGAGATGACTAGTCTGCAGAGAGCATAGGCAACTCTACAACACGTGGAGTGCACTGGGCAAAAAGTGCTCAAACAAGTACAAGAAGCCATGATAGGACTCCACGATCATAGGCATTACATATTTTGAATGGGAAAAGCTTGTCAAAGTTTAATCATTGATGTTAGAAAGAAGACATTAGTTTAATATATTGGAATTGGAAAACCTTGTAAAAAATTGCTCATTGATGTTAGCCAGAAGACATGTGTTTGATATTTTTGAGTGGGACGCCCTTTGCTATGAGCAGCGTCGATCGTTTTTCCTATTCCAGTGTTCAGTTTAGAAGTAAATATTTACTGTGCTGATATGCATAGTCACATGAATGTTGACTTGTGTAAGGTATTTTAAGAGTTTGTTCTGAATATTGTCTATGTAATGCTAGGCCTTGTGTTTGATTACAAAGTTGAGCTTGGAATGTTGTGGCATGCGGCATCACGAGATGTTCACTGTGCCTCCTGAGAATAATGCTTCGTATTGTTTTGCATGTCGATCTAATGCCAGTGATTTTCTTATTAAGAAGATCATCCTCTTCTATTGTTTATGTGCTTAAGAAGTTCATCGTCTTATGTTTCATTCATAGCCTATACGACAAGCTGGGTAGGTTAGACGTGAAACCATATGATATTCCGACCAACTCATCATCTTAGGACGTGATTGGATCGTCGTTTTTCAACCAAAACCGCTTGTAAAACTGACGCTTGTAAATAAAAGCAGATGATCTCGGGCAAAGCGCTTGGTTGGTCGATTTCGACTAGTAAAATATGCACTGCTCTCTCAAATTACATGCGTAACCTGCCGGTTTTACTTACAGACCTCGGGCCCTCGGTTTCATTACGCCTGTATTTTACGCTTTATTTCCAATGACGACTAAATTACACTTGTATCTTAATACAGGTGTGAAATAAACCAGAGCTCCCAAGCGCGGCCTTATCGTTTCATGCCGTCTCAGTCTCTCGAAGGTGCTCGTAGGTGCCCGATGATCCTGGCTTCCTAAATGAGCAGCGGGCGCTTTATCAGACCATCCGTAGGGCCCGCGAGGCCCTCTTCGTCGTCCTTCGAGTTGTTGTGCTCGCCGTGGCGCCGAGCATTGTTAACATGGTCAACGAACATGAGGATTCAGGAGATGACTTTATTTTGACTGGATGACAGTAGGGACCCACTAGGGCCATAGCCGTACATACGCAAGTGCCTCCTTATTATGTACAACTATATATTTTTTGCTTCCTCCTGGTATTCTGACATCACGGTCCCACACCATTGTCAACCTATGTAGTCAATATAAATGAGAGATTGCACAAGGTGCGGCTGACAGCTGGGACCAAGCAGCTCGAGCAGTATTTGTATTTTTGAGGCATGAGCACTGCAGAGTTTTTCTTGAGTGATGTTTTCGTTGTTGTTTAGAGAAGAGCAGGGTATTAACTGGGTGGGTTGTGGCCCGTCTAGTCCAGGCCAGATATCCAGCCCAGATATAATTTTTTTCAAGATGAAAATGGCTAGCCCAGCTATACGTTTTTTGAGGAATACCCATGCAAGGTCGACTTATTATTCTCCACCCCGCTGGGCTGCAAATCTTTTCTAGGAGGGATGCATTAGGCTTAACAGGAAAATGGGCTTTAAAAAATAATAAATGAGATGTAATTTTAAAAACTGGGCATTAACTATAAAAATGCACCAAAAACGAAATTAGTTTATAAAATATTATTTATGGATTTTGAAAATCTTAATTTTTAATTGTTGCGCGCGCAATGTTTCCTTGGATTTTTACGTAATACAAATTTATGTTTAATCTGAATAGAAATTTCGGGATAAAAATATTTCAGATCCTATCAAAATGTGCGAAATTTTATTGAATTCTGTCTTGAACGGTTGGTTGAAATTATTAATCATTGTCCTAGCTAGAAAATGGGTTGTACTTTTAACGAACTGTAGATGGGTTGTATTAAATTCCATTAGAATTCAAAAATGGGTTGTACATTCTTACAAATCGCAAATGGGCTATAAGTTCTCGGCCACACACTTGTGAGCCTACTAAGTTGACGCGTCCCCTAAAAAAGAAGTTGACGCGTATACAAGGCTTTGTCAACTTATATTCAACACACGGTCCTAGCAGCAGTGGCCGTTGGATGTCCATCAAACGGATGTCATGCTTCTTTTTCAATCTCGGATATTCTAGCTTCGGCCTCTTAAAAAATGATTTCTCCCCCTGACATATGGGGCGCACCGTTTCGGAGGTTGACCTGTGGGCCTACTAAGTTGACGCGTACCAAGGGATTTGTCAACTTAGTCAATATAAACGATTCTAGCTGCAGTGGTCGTACGATGTCCATCCAACGGCCGTAGTGCTTCTTCAACCTCTGGTCTTCTTGCTCCAGCCGCCCAAAGCAGCGCCGGTCGTGCCGCCTGCTCCTGGCTCCCGTGGTCGGCTGTGCTGCCGCGGAGGCCTCACAACCCCCTACTACTCCCACCGCTGGCTAGGCCATCCCTCCACTCACCCACACTCCTTGTTATTCTGCGGCGACGGCAGCCTTACACCGCAGCCGAACCAGTGAACCCTCGTACTCCTCTCCGCATGGGCATCCATTGTCGCGTCTTCCCCGGCTCCATGTCTTCCCCGGCTCCATGTCTTCCCCGGCTCTGCATCATCCCCTTCCTAGGCCTCGCCGTCGTCCACCGCCATGGTGCTCTCGACGCGACGTGGTCAATGTGGTCAACGACTGACTTCCATCAAAAGAGTACTATACATGGAGAGGCTGATAGCTGGGTCCACGGTAGCCGCAAGGAAGTGCCTCATTATTACGCGCAAAATAATTATTCCTCCACCTAACAGCAGGGACCCACCGGACGAGCCACCGTATTTACTGAAAAAAATGTTTCCCCCCTGACTAGTGGGACCCACCGGACGGGCCACTGTATTTCATGAAAAGAATGTTCCCTCCGTTGTCAACTCAAACCCACCGGAAGTGCCTCCTTATTACACAAAAAAAATGAATACTCCCCCTGCTAGCTGGGACCCTCCTTGGTGGGAGGCTGACTTGTGGGCCTACTAAGTTGACGGGGGTGGAGGGCTTTGTCAACTTAGTCAATATGAACGATTCTAGCTCTAGTAACCGTACGATGTCCATCCAATGGTTGTAGTGCTTCTTCAACCTATGGTCTTCTTGCTCCAGCGGCCCAAAGCAGCGTCGGTTGTGCCGCATGCTCCTGCCTCCCATGGCCGGCTGTGCTGCCGCGGAGGCCTCACTGCCCCCTACTATTCCCACCACTGGCCAGGCCCTGCGGCGACGGCAGCCTCACACCGCAACTGAACTAGTGAACCCTCGTACTCCTCTCCGCACGGGCTTCCACTGTCGCGTCTTCCCCGACTCCGCGTCGTCCCCTTTCTAGGCCTCGCTGTCGTCCACTGCCCTGGTGCTCTCGGCGTGGCGTGGTCAACATGGTCAAGGAACAACTTCCATCGGAAGAGTACTGTACGTGGAGAGGCTGACAACTGGGTCCACGGCGGCCGCAAGGAAGTGCCTCCTTATTATGCGCACAATAATTATTCCTCCACCTGACAGCAGGGACACACCAGATGGGCCACCGTATTTCACGAAAAAAACGTTTCCCCCCTGACTGTTGGGACCCACCAGCTACAGTTTGGCACGCAAGGAAGTGCGTCCGGGAAAAACAACGATTCGACCCCCTGACTGCTGGGACCCACCAGCTACATCTTCGCAAGCAAGGAAGTGCCTGACAGTCGGGACCCACCTGGTCGAAGCGTACGTACTGTTGTTATTCTGGTCGCGAACGTGTACGTACATACTAGTCGATGTAGACGCGCACGTGTCATAGTAGAGGCGCGCACATAGCATGTACACGTACGTATGGCGGCCAGGGTGCAAGAAAGTAAATACAGCCACATATGTACATACGGGCGGGGTCTCGAACGCCTACTCGCGCATACGTACAGCCAGGGCTCGTGTACATGGTTGGGTCAGAATGGAGAAACTGCGTCGTCGACTCGTCGTCATGTTCATGGGGAGCCAACCGGCTGGGTCGGAACGGAATGTGTCATCGTGTTCATCGGGAGGGCTCGGATGGAACAGCTGATGGAAACGAGGCCTGGTGTACCACAGAATGGAGGAAACGGCCTTGTGTTCGACCGGCCATGTTCAAAACGGGATCTTATTCATTGGGAGGGGTCTGGCGTATCGCAAAATGGAGGAAACAGACTTCTATTGGACCTCCTACGGTCGAAACGGGGTCCTGTTGATTGGGAGGGTTGTGGTGTACTGCAAAACGGAGGAAACAGACTTGTGTTGGAGCGCTACAGTCGAAACGGGGGTCCTGTTCATCAGGAGGGGTGTGGCGTATCGCAAAATGGGACTCCACGGGATACTGTTCATCTCCACCGTCGACCTCCGATACGTCCATTTTGCATCATGCTTTTATATCAATATTTATTGCATTATGGGCTGTTATTACACTTTATGTCACAATACTTATGGCTATTCTCTCTTATTTTACAAGGTTTACCATGAAGAGGGGGAATGCCGGTAGCTGGGATTCTGGCTGGAAAAGGAGCAAATATTGGAAACCTATTTTGCACAGCTCTAAAAGTCCCGTAACTCCACGGAAGTTATTTTTGCATTTAATAATAAATTATAAGCAAAGAAAGTACCTGAGGGGGTCCACACCCTGGCTAGGAGGGTGGGGGCGCCCCCCCCCCCCTACTGGGCACGCCCCCCTGTCTCTTGGGCCCCCTGGTGGCCCTCCGCTACCCATCTTCTGCTATATGAAGTCTCTCATCCTGGAAAAAATCATAAGGAAGCTCACACGACGAAACTCCGCCGCCACGAGGCTGAACCTTGGCGGAACCAATCTAGGGCTCTGGCAGAGTTGTTCTGCCGGGGAAACTTCCCTCGGGAGGGGGAAATCATCACCATCATCATCACCAACGATCCTCTCATCGGGAGGGGGTCAATCTCCATCAACATCTTCACCAGCACCATCTCCTCTCCAAACCCTAGTTCATCTCTTGTATCCAATCTTGTATCAAAACCACAAATTGGTACCTGTGGGTTGCTAGTAGTGTTGATTACTCCTTGTAGTTGATGCTAATTGGTTTACTTGGTGTAAGATCATATGTTCAGATCCTTTATGCACATTAATACTCCTCTGATTATGAACATGAATATGCTTTGTGATTAGTTCCATTTGTTCTTGAGGACATGGGTGAAGTCTTGCTATTAGTAGTCATGTGAATTTGGTATTTGTTCGATATTTTGATGAGATGGATGTTGTCTCTCCTCTAGTGGTGTTATGTGAACATCGACTACATGACACTTCACCATTATTTGAGCCTAGTGGAAGGCATTGGGAAGTAATAAGTAGATGATGGGTCGCTAGAGTGACAGAAGCTTAAACCCTAGTTTATGCGTTGCTTCGTAAGGGGCTGATTTGGATCCATATGTTTCATGCTATGGTTAGGTTTACCTTAATACTTTTGTTGTAGTTGCGGATGATTGCAACAGGGGTTAATCATAAGTGGGATGCTTGTCCAAGTAAGGGCAGTACCCAAGCACCGGTCCACCCACATATCAAATTATCAAAGTACCGAACGCGAATCATATGAGTGTGATGAAACTAGCTTGACGATAATTCCCATGTGTCCTCGGGAGCGCCTTTTCTCATTATAAGAAATTGTCCAGGCTTATCCTTTGCTACAAAAAGGATTGGGCCACCTTGCTGCACCTTATTTACTTTCATTGCTTGTTACTCGTTACAAATTATCTTATCACAAAACTACCTATTACCTACAATTTCAGTGCTTGCAGAGAATACCTTACTGAAAACCGCATGTCATTTCCTTCTGCTCCTCGTTGGGTTCGACACTCTTACTTATCAAAAGGACTACGATATATCTCCTATACTTGTGGGTCATCAAGACTCTTTTCTGGCGCCGTTGCCGGGGAGTGAAGCGCCTTTGGTGAGTGGAACTTGGTAAGGAAAAATTTATATAGTGTGCTGAAATTTTCTGTCACTTGTTACTATGGAAACTAATCCTTTGAGGGGCTTGTTCGTGGTATCTTCACCCCGACCAGAAGAGCAAAGAGTTGCTCCTCAACCTAATGAACCTACTGAAAATGTTTACTTTGAAATTCCTTCGGGTATGATAGAGAAACTGCTGGCTAATCCCTTTGCAGGAGATGGAACATTGCATCCCGATTTACACCTTATCTTTGTGGATGAAATTTGTGGATTATTTAAGCTTGCAGGTATTCCCGATGATGTTGTTAAGAGGAAGGTCTTCCCTTTATCTTTGAAGGGAGATGCATTGACATGGTATAGGCTATGTGATGATACGGGATCTTGGAACTATAAACGATTGAAGTTGGAATTTCACCAGAAGTTTTATCATATGCATCTTGTTCATCATGATCGTAATTACATATATAATTTCTGGCCTTGCGAAGGAGAAAGCATTGCTCAAGCTTGGGGGAGGCTTAAGTCAATGTTATATTCATGCCCCAATCATGAGCTCTCAAGAGAAATGATTATTCAAAAAATTTATGCTCGGCTTTCTCTCAATGATCGCACCATGCTCGATACTTCCTGTGCTGGTTCTTATATGCTGAAGACTACTGAATTCAAGTGGGACTTATTGGAAAGAATTAAGCGCAACTCTGAAGATTGGGGTTCCGACGATGGTAAGGAGTCAGGTATAACACCTAAGTTTGATTGTGTTAAATCTTTTATGGATACCGATGCTTTTTGTGGATTTAGCGCTAAATATGGGCTTGACTCTGAGATAGTAACTTCTTTCTGTGAATCTTTTGCTGCTCACGTTGATCTCCCTAAGGAGAAGTGGTTTAAATATAATCCTCCCATTGAAGTAAAATTAGTTGCACCTATTATAGTTGAAGAAAAGACTATTACTTATAATGATCCTATTGTTCCTACTACTTATGTTGAGAAACCACCTTTTCCTGTTAGAATAAAGGATCATGCTAAAGCTTCAACTGTCGATCATAAGAGTGATACTAGAACTTATACACCTCCTGAGCAAATTAAGGTTGAACCTAGTATTACTATGGTTAAAGATCTCTCAGATGATAATATAGATGGGCATGCTATTTACTTCTGTGGTGAAACTGCTAATATTGTTAAACTAGATGCTAAAATACATAGACCTATTGTAGGCATGCATGTTATTTTTGTTAAAATAGGAGATCATTGTTATCATGGCTTATGTGATATGGGTGCTAGTGCTAGTGCAATACCTTATTCCTTATATAAAGAAATTATGCACGATATTACACCCGCTGAGTTGGAAGATATTGATGTTAAAATTAAGCTTGCCAATAGAGACACTATTAAGCCTTTTGGGATTGTTAGAGATGTTGAAGTCTTGTGTGGGGAAGTCAAATATCCTGCTGATTTTCTTGTTCTTGGTTCCCCACAAGATGACTTTTGTCCCATCATATTTGGTAGACCTTTCTTGAACACTGTAATGCTAAGATTGATTGCAAAAATGATGTTGTTATGATTGGCTTGGATGATATGACTCATGAGTTTAATTTTGCTAAATTTCGTAGACAACCCCGTGATAAAGAATTACCTAGTAAAGATGAAATAATTGGTCTTGCTTCTATTGCCATGCCTCCTGCTGATCCGTTAGAACAATATTTTCTAGACCATGAAAATGATATGTTTATGAATGAAAGAAGGGAAATAGATGAAGTATTCCTGCAGCAGGTTCCTATTTTGAAACACAACTTACCTGTTGAAATCCTAGGGGATCCTCCTCCACCCAAGGGTGATCCCATGTTTGAGCTTAAACCATTAGCTGATAATCTTAAATATGCTTATCTTGATGAAAAGAAGATATATCCTATTATTATTAGTGCTAACCTTTCAGAGCAGGAAGAGGAAAGATTATTGAAAACTCTGAATAAGCACCGTGCTGCTATTGGATATACTCTGGATGATCTTAAGGGCATCAGTACCACTCTATGCCAACACAAAATAAAAGTGGAGAAAGATGCCAAACCAGTCAGAGATCCTCAACGAAGATTAAACCCTAAGATGAAAGAAGTGGTAAGAAAGGAGATACTAAAGCTCCTTGAGGCAGGTATAATTTATCCCATTGCTGATAGTGAATGGGTAAGCCCTATCCATTGTGTCCCTAAAAAGGGAGGTATTACTGTAGTTCCTAATGATAAAGATGAATTGATTCCGCAAAGAATTATTGCAGGTTATAGGATGGTAATTGATTTCTGTAATTAAATAAAGCTACTAAGAAATATCATTACCCTTTACCTTTTATTGATCAAATGCTAGAAAGACTATCCAAACATACACATTTCTGCTTTCTAGATGGTTATTCTGGTTTCTCTCAAATACCTGTGTCAGCGGAAGATCAATCAAAAACTACTTTTACTTGCCCTTTCGGTACTTTTGCTTATAGATGTATGCCTTTTGGTTTATGTAATGCACCTGCTACCTTTCAAAGATGCATGATGGCTATATTCTCTGACTTTTGTGAAAAGATTTGTGAGGTATTCATGGATGACTTCTCAGTCTATGAATCCTCTTTTGATGATTGCTTGAGCAACCTTGATCGAGTTTTACAGAGATGTGAAGACACTAGTCTCGTCCTAAATTGGGAAAAGTGTCACTTTATGGTTAATGAAGGCATTGTCTTGGGGCATAAAATTTCTGAAAGAGGTATTGAAGTTGATAAAGCTAAAGTTGATGCTATTGAAAAGATGCCATGTCCCAAGGACATTAAAGGTATAAGAAGTTTCCTTGGTCATGCCAGTTTTTATAGGAGGTTCACTAAGGACTTTTCTAAAATCTCTAGGTCTCTGACTAATTTATTGCAAAAAGATATTCCTTTTGTCTTTGATGATGATTGTGTAGAAGCATTTGAAATACTTAAGAAAGCTTTGATCACTTCACCTATTGTTCAGCCACCTGATTGAAATTTACCCTTTAAAATTATGTGTGATGCTAGTGATTATGCTGTAGGTGATGTTCTAGGGCAGAGAGTTGATAAGAAATTAAATGTTATTCAATATGCTAGTAAAACTCTTGATACTACCCAGAGAAATTATGCTACTACTGAAAAAGAATTCTTAGCGGGTATATTTGCTTGTGATAAGTTCAGACCTTACATTGTTGATTCTAAAGTTACTATTCACACTGATCATGCTGCTATTAAATATCTTATGGAAAAGAAAGATGCTAAACCTAGATTTATTAGATGGGTTCTCTTGCTTCAAGAATTTGATTTGCATATTATTGATAGAAAGGGAGCTGAGAACCCCGTTGCAGACAACTTGTCTAAGCTAGAGAATGTTCTTGATGACCCACTACCTATTGATGATAGCTTTCCTGATGAACAATTAGCGGTCATTAATGCTTCTCGTACTGCTCCATGGTATGTTGATTATGCTAATTACATTGTTGCTAAATTTATACCACCTAGTTTCACATACCAACAAAAGAAAAAATTCTTTTATGATTTAAGACATTACTTCTGGGATGACCCACACCTTTATAAAGAAGGAGTAGATGGTGTTATTAGACGTTGTATACCTGAGCATGAACAGGAACATATCCTATGCAAGTGTCACTCTGAATCATATGGAGGACACCAAGCTGGAGACAGAACTGCACATAAGGTATTGCAATCTAGTTTTTATTGGCCTACTCTCTTCAAAGATGCTCGTAAGTTTGTCTTGTCTTGTTATGAATGTCAAAGAATTGGTAATATTAGTAGATGTCAAGAAATGACTATGAATTATTCTCTTGTTATTGAACCATTTGATGTTTGGGGCTTTGATTATATGGGACCTTTTCCTACCTCTAATGGTTATACACATATTTTAGTTGTTGTTGATTACATTACTAAGTGGGTAGAAGCTATTCCAACTAGTAGTGTTGATCATAACACCTCTATTAAGATGCTTAAAGAAGTTATTTTTCCGAGGTTTGGAGTCCCTAGATATCTCATGACTGATGGTGGTTCACATTTTATTCATGGTGCTTTCCGTAAAATGCTTGCTAAGTATGATGTTATTCATAGAATTGCATCTCCTTATCACCCACAGTCTAGTGGTCAAGTAGAGTTGAGCAATAGAGAGCTCAAATTAATTTTGCAAAAGACTGTTAATAGATCTAGAAAAAATTAGTCCAAGAAACTTGATGATGCATTATGGGCCTATAGAACTGCATATAAAAATCCTATGGGTATGTCTCCGTATAAGATGGTTTATGGAAAAGCATGTCACTTACCTCTTGAACTTGAACATAAGGCATATTGGGCCATTAAAGAGCTCAACTATGATTTCAAACTTGCCGCTGAGAAGAGGTTATTTGACATTAGCTCACTTGATGAATGGAGAACTCAAGCATACGAGAATGCCAAGCTGTTTAAAGAAAAAGTTAAAAGATGGCATGACAAAAGGATACAAAAGCGAGAATTTAACGTAGGTGATTATGTGTTGCTATTCAACTCTCGTTTAAGATTTTTTGCAGGAAAACTTCTCTCTAAATGGGAAGGTCCTTACGTTATCGAGGAGGTCTATCGTTCCGGTGCCATAAAAATCAACAACTTCGAAGGCACAAGTCCGAGGGTGGTGAACGGTCAAAGAATCAAACATTATATCTCAGGTAATCCCATCAATGTTGAAACTAACATTATTGAAACCGTAACCCCGGAGGAATACATAAGGGACACTTTCCAGAACGTTTCAGACTCCAAAAAGGAATAGGTATGTGGTACGGTAAGTAAACCGACTCCAAAACAATTCTAATGGCAATTGTCCTCCGTTTTGGAATATTTAAAAAAATTTGGAAGCAAGAAGTAATCCGGGAAGGACACGAGGCCTCCACAAGGGTGGAGGGCGCCCCCCTACTAGGCGCGTCCCCCTATCTCGTGGACACCTCGTGTGCCTCCTGGACTCTGTTTTCTTGCACGTTACGTATTTTTGTCGGTAAAAATTCATTATATAATCTCCCGAAAGTTTTGACCACCGTATCACGCAAAAATCTTCTGTTTTTGTTTCGAGCTGTTTGTGCCACAGATTTGAGCAACATGTCATCTCAGGATTCGGAGGGAGAAAATTATGTGGCTGATTACCTTGCAGACCCTAAAGTCTACGGGGATTTGGACCATTGTGGCTGGACCACTGAGGAAGAAGAAGACTATGAGCCTGAGGGAAAGGAGGAGACAAGCTCAGACGAAGATGGAGTTCCATTACCTCAACCGGGGGATATGCACGTGGAGTTTAAAAAGTCAAGCCTTCCTGATAGAGCAAAGAAGCGCAAGATCGAGTTTATTCCTTTTCGTCTCTTGCAGGAAAACAAACAGGAATTGTGCAAAAGAATATTAAGCCTCGAGCGGGAGATCGATGATTTAAGGGAGCAAAATTCTATTCTCAAGCGTAAGCTGAGAAACAAGCCTACATCATCGACAACTCCCACCTCACCACCTCCGAGGACATAATCACATGGGTATGGGCACTCCCCTTGGCAACTGCCAAGCTTGGGGGAGGTGCCCCGGTATCGTATCACCATCACACTCTTATCTTTACCGTTTTACTTAGTTCGATCCCTTTAGTAATATCTTGATCTAGTAGATTGAAGTCTTGGTATGAATTAGTTTTGAGTTTTGCTTTGTGATCCATCTATGTAATCGAGTCCGTGAGCTATCTATAATAAAGATTAGTGTTGAGTCAAGGGCTTTGCTATCTTACCATGATCTTAAGAAAACAAAAAGAAGTACAAGATTTCATATTAACCTTATGGATAGTAATGACTTCACATATAGAAAGTATGAGGCTTAAAGGTTGGTGAGAGTTGACAGACATAGTTTTGGTCATCGTTGCAATTAATTGGAAGTAATAAAGAAAGAGAGGTTTTCACATATAAATACACTATCTTGGACATCTTTTATAATTGTGCGCACTCATTAAAGTATGACATGCTAAAGGATGTTGGACAAGGAAGACATCGTAATGGTTTATGTTTTCTCTCATCTCAGTTAAAGTATATTGTCATAGATCTTTCAAACATGTTGAGCTTGCCTTTCCCCCTCATGCTAGCCAAATTCCTAGCACCAAGCAGAGATACTACTTGTGCTTCCAAATATCCTTAAACCCAGTTTTGCCATGAGAGTCCACTATATCTACCTATGGATTGAGTAAGATCCTTCAAGTAAGTTGTCATCGGTGCAAGCAATAAAAATTGCTCTCTAAATATGCATAACTTATTAATGTGGAGAAAAAAAAGCTTTATACGATCTTGTTATGGAAGCAATAAAAGCGACGGACTGCATAATAAAGGTCCATATACAAGTGGCAATATAAAGTGACGTCCTTTCGCATTAAGATTTTGTGTATCCAACCATAAAAGTGCATGACAACCTCTGCTTCCCTCTGCGAAGGGCCTATCTTCTACTTCATGTCTTTTACTTTATGCAAGAGTTAAGGTGATCTCCACCTTTCCCTTTTTCATTTTATCCTTTGGCAAGCACCTCGTGTTGGAAAGATCATGATACATATATCCAATTGGATGTTTGTTAGCATGAATTATTATTGTTGACATCACCTAAAGGTGAATATGTTGGGAGGCAATATTATAAGCCCCTATCTTTCTCAGTGTCCGATTAAAACTCCATAACCATAAGTATCACGTGAGTGTTAGCAATTGTAGAAGACTATATGATAGTTGAGTATGTGGACTTGCTGAAAAGCTCTACTCTTGACTCTTTCTGATGTTATGATAAATTGCAATTGCTTCAATGACTGAGATTATAGCTTGTTAGTTCCCAATGAAGTTTATGTTCCATACATGACATTGTGAATGGATTGTTACTTGAGCATAAGAAATCATATGACAAAATCTATATATGTTGTTGTTATAAGAATGATCATAATGCCCTCATGTCTGTATTTAATTTTTATCGACACCTTTATCTCTAAACATGTGGACATATTTTTCGATTTCGGCTTCTGCTTGAGGACAAGCGAGGTCTAAGCTTGGGGCAGTTGATACGTCCATTTTGCATCATGCTTTTATATCAATATTTATTGCATTATGGGCTGTTACTACACTTTATGTCACAATACTTATGGCTATTCTCTCTTATTTTACAAGGTTTACCATGAAGAGGGGGAATGCCGGCAGCTGGGATTCTGGCTGGAAAAGGAGCAAATATTGGAAACCTATTTTGCATAGCTCTAAAAGTCCCGTAACTCCATGAAAGTTATTTTTGCATTTTATAATAAATTATGAGAAAAGAAAGTACCTGAGGGGGTCCACACCCTGTCTAGGAGGGTGGGGGCGCGCCCCCCCCCCTACTAGGCACGCCCCCCTGTCTCCTGGGCCCCCTGGTGGCCCTCCGTTGCCCATCTTCTGCTATATGAAGTCTCTCATCCTGGAAAAAATCATAAGAAAGCTCACACGACGAAACTCCGCCGACACGAGGCTGAACCTTGGCGGAACCAATCTAGGGCTCCGGCAGAGCTGTTCTGCCGGGGAAACTTCCCTCCGGGAGGGGGAAATCATCACCATCATCATCACCAACGATCCTCTCATCGGGAGGGGGTCAATCTCCATCAACATCTTCACCAGCACCATCTCCTCTCCAAACCCTAGTTCATCTCTTATATCCAATCTTGTATCAAAACCATAAATTGGTACATGTGGGTTGCTAGTAGTGTTGATTACTCCTTGTAGTTGATGCTAATTGGTTTACTTGGTGTAAGATCATATGTTCAGATCCTTTATGCACATTAATACTCCTCTGATTATGAACATGAATATGCTTTGTGAGTAGTTCCGTTTGTTCCTGAGGACATGGGTGAAGTCTTGCTATTAGTAGTCATGTGAATTTGGTATTCGTTCGATATTTTGATGAGATGTATTTTGTCTCTCCTCTAGTGGTGGTATGTGAACGTCGACTACATGACACTTCACCATTATTTGGGCCTAGAGGAATGCATTGGGAAGTAATAAGTAGATGATGGGTTGCTAGAGTGATAGAAGCTTAAACCCTAGTTTATGCGTTGCTTCGTAAGGGGCTGATTTGGATCCATATGTTTCATGCTATGGTTAGGTTTACCTTAATACTTTTGTTGTAGTTACGGATGCTTGCAATAGGGGTTAATCATAAGTGGGATGCTTGTCCAAGTAAGGGCAGTACCCAAGCACCGGTCCACCCACATATCAAATTATCAAAGTACCGAACGCGAATCATATGAGTGTGATGAAACTAGCTTGACGATAATTCCCATGTGTCCTTGGGAGCGCCTTTTCTCATTATAAGAAATTGTCCAAGCTTGTCCTTTGCTACAAAAAGGATTGGGCCACCTTGCTGCACCTTATTTACTTTCATTGCTTGTTACTCGTTACAAATTATCTTATCACAAAACTACCTATTACCTACAATTTCAGTGCTTGCAGAGAATACCCTACTGAAAACCGCTTGTCATTTCCTTATGCTCCTCTTTGGGTTTGACACTCTTACTTATCGAAAGGACTACGATAGATCCCCTATACTTGTGGGTCATCAACCTCCTCCAGCCTCCACGGGCTACTTTTTATCCACCGTCAACCTCCTCCAGCCTCCACCTGCGACTGTTCATCCACGGGCTCCTGTTCATCCAGCCTCCACCGCGCGCTACTCCACCGGCTACTGTTCAACCAACCCTCTCCACGGGCTCCTGTTCAACCACCCCTCCACAAGCTACTGTTCATCCAGCCCTCCACCGGCTACTGTTCAACCAGCCCTCCACGGGGTCGTCCTGTTCATCCAGCCCTCCACGGGGTCATGTTCATCCAGCCCCAACCGACTCGATCGATCAGGGTCATGTTCATCCAGAGGCAACACCACGGGGTCCTGTCCATCCACCCCCACCGGGAACTGTTCATCCAAACCCCCCAGCAACGCTCATTGTTCATCCAGAGGCAGCATCGATCGGCTTCAGTTAGCAGCAGTAGCGAAGGAATCGTTTGATCGGGTTCAGTTAATAGCCATCGATCGATCGCTCGGGTTCAGTAACGCGTAGCCTGTAGTGCAATCGCTCGGGTTCAGTAGGAGAACGCCTCGCTTGGGTTCAGTTAGAGCCCAACACCTCGCACCCACGTGTGTGCGTGTACGAGAGAAACGCGCAAACCTCCGTGCATCGCTCGGCCCCGACCACCCACCATAATCGGGAACACCCTGATATTTTCCTCGCCTTCGCTTCTACCACGTTTTTTTCCGTCATGGACGGCCCAAAGAATGTCATGCAGCTGCGTCTCCGGCCCGCCCAGGACGAAAAACCCATTTTTTGTCATGATTTTTTGTCATAGAAGTAGGAGCCCATCACATCTATAATGATACCGGGCGTTGTCACAATTACCGTCATAGAAGTGTCATAAGTATGACAGAAAAAAAATTCGTTCGGCCCAAAATGTCACGGATGTGTCTTTTTTTTGTAGTAACTAGATCAGTTGATCCCACGTGGTGCTAAGATTGCGCTTTGTGAGTTGACCATCTAGATAATCTTCGAGCTTCATATGGGTCAACCAACATCTTTACTTCATGCCCCATCTTGATTTCTTGGAAGACACAATGAACTCTTCATTTCCCTTCATTGCCTCAAGAAAGAGATCACCAAAGATTCTTTCATGACCATATCAAGTTTCACTATGAATATCATATTGGTCATCATTTGCTCTTCTAAAAACTCCATCATAATCTCTTGAGAGGCACAATGAATTCTTCACTCTAGTTGCTTGCTTCAAGTCTTGATCAACCGAGACCCAACACATGATCTTACCATGATCTTGTCTTGAAGCCATAGCTTGAGTTCTTCTCTTTGATTTTTCTCTCAAGCCCTTTATTCTTATAAGCCCACATATGTCAATCTTTGAGATCTTCTAACGAACTCCACCTTGAATATATATGGTTAGACATTAAAATCAATCATGATGACTTCAACAGAAATCACCAAAGACTAACTTGAAACCTCACTGGAAATGGGACTTCGAGTGCCAAAACATAGGGCCCATGTGCACGGAGGCCAGGGACCCCGTGCGCACGGGGTATCCAGAGAGTTGACACTCGACCCTGTGTGCACGGGCGTTAGGAGGCTTGTGCGCATGGGATATCCGGAGAGGGATACCATGAGGACTTCTTCGGATGTTTTGATGTCATTCTTCACAAACAAACCCAATGCACTTCAAGCATCACTACGAAACATATCTTCATATAAGATTCAATGCACTTGATGCTCCATAGGAATTGTCAATTAATACCAAGGCTTAGAGCAAATATATCTTCATATATATGGACTTCATCCTTAATTCCATCTAATATCCTTAATGCACCATCTATGGACAATACCTTCAAATTTATCTCAATGAAAACATTAGTTCATAGAGATTGTCATTAATTACCAAAACCACACTTAGTGGCTACATGCCCTTTCACCTAATATAAAAGGATAATATGAATTTTAGATAAAAGGCGAATAGAAGTTAGATGAAGAAATGAGCTTTCATGCCACCTATGGATGGAATGTTCAGAACGAATCTTGATTATTTATAGAGGAGAGGGGTGGAGATTGGGAGCGGCAAGGAGGGAGTGGTTCAGGCGAATAGAGGGAGCCTGGGGCGGCACGTGATGAAAGAAAGAAGGAAGACACGAGGATGAGGGTGTAAAGCCGTGAACGAGTACCCTGCAAATAAAAAGTTATGAACGAGCTATCTGTTGTTGCAGCTCTCTCACACGGATAGATGGAGGTAGAAGAAAGAAACACTTTCTAGTGACCAACGCCCCGGCGTTCAGTGCCCCGGCGTCTTTTCTTTTCTTCTCACTACACTGGCTCATTTCAAACACATACAAACCGGCTGGCTTTGTAGCCCAGCAGCAACGCAACGCCTACGCTTCCTACGCATGCACGAACGTGCCCAACTACATGCAGGCGATCCACTCGGTCTTCGCGCACGACGCGGCCGCCGCTGCTAACAGCCAGACTACTACACAGCAACTAATTCATGCATGCACGCCCGTCTAGCTAGCTAACTCACACCACCACGTCACACACGCACGCACACTTTGCCATACACTGCCCATACACACACACGCCACGCTGCTGCGTCCCGCACGTCCCGTCCGTCCCGCGCGTCACCGACACGCCCGACAAACCCGACGAGCCCGACGGCACCAGTATGTCCCGCCCGTCCCGCGCGCACCCGACGCGCCCGACGAACCCGACCACACACGCCGTGGCTTATTCCAACACACACCCCCTAAGCCACGGCCTAGAGGAGTCCGTCGTCGTCGACGTTGGCACCGGCCAAGAGAGCCTGCTCCGCCGCCGGTCCTTTCCGCAGCTGCGGGCACTCGCGCCGGAAGTGCCCGTGCTCCCCGCACTTGTAGCAGCGCCTGCGCCTGTTGCCGCCGCTCCCCGACGCCACGCTGCGCCCGTCGTCGTCGTCCCGAGCACCGCCGTGTCGACGCTCCCGCGCTGCCCACTGCGCCGCCGTCATGAGCAGCTGCTCACCCCCGCGCTCGCCACCGTCTTGTCCACGGCGCCGAACCCGCTCGTCGAACGCACGCAGCCGCCCGAGCGCTTCGTCGAACGCCATCGTCGTCACGTCGTGGAACTGCTCGATGCCGGCGACGACGGGGAAGAGGCGATCCGGCACCGTATCCAGCAACTTCTTGACAAGTGCTGCGTCGCCCAGCGTCTCCCCGAGGTTGGCATACCTCGCCGCCATCGCCGCGAGCCTCCCGCCGTACACATCGAGCTCCTCGCCGTCCGCCATCTTCATCCGGTCGAATTCGCCGCGCAGCGTCCCCAGCCTCGCCGCACGGACCCGATCGGCGCCGACGAACCTCACCTTCAGGGAGTCCCATACCTCCCTGGCGGTGAGCTTCGTCGACACCTGCAGCAGCACATCCTCCGGCAACGCCCCGAGAAGCAACGCACGCGCCATCTTGTCCTTCCGCGCGTTCACCGCCGCGTCGCCCGGCGCCACCGCCTCCCATACGGTGTGGACGTCGAGGATCGCCTGCGCCTTGATGGCCCAGACCGTGTAGTTGTCCGCGGTCAGCATCGACATCGCCATCGTCGCCGATCCGCCCGCGCCACCGCCGTGTGGGACGAGCGCCATGGTCGTCGGTGATCGCCCGAACCGAAGCTCTGTATACCAATTGTTGTTGCAGCTCTCTCACACGGATAGATGGAGGTAGAAGAAAGAAACACTTTCTAGTGACCAACGCCCCGGCGTTCAGTGCCCCGGCGTCTTTTCTTTTCTTCTCACTACACTGGCTCATTTCAAACACATACAAACCGGCTGGCTTTGTAGCCCAGCAGCAACGCAACGCCTACGCTTCCTACGCATGCACGAACGTGCCCAACTACATGCAGGCGATCCACTCGGTCTTCGCGCACGACGCGGCCGCCGCTGCTAACAGCCAGACTACTACACAGCAACTAATTCATGCATGCACGCCCGTCTAGCTAGCTAACTCACACCACCACGTCACACACGCACGCACACTTTGCCATACACTGCCCATACACACACACGCCACGCTGCTGCGTCCCGCACGTCCCGTCCGTCCCGCGCGTCACCGACACGCCCGACAAACCCGACGAGCCCGACGGCACCAGTATGTCCCGCCCGTCCCGCGCGCACCCGACGCGCCCGACGAACCCGACCACACACGCCGTGGCTTATTCCAACACTATCCTTTTCTTAGGAATCAATCAATTTTTTTAGGAGCTAGAGTCCTGGGGATTGGGTGGCTAGTGGACCTGGCGCCTGTATGCTGTGAACGAGAAATCCTTTCCTGGGATCGACCAATTTTCGTGGGGGTTGATCAGCAATGGCCAGTGGGCCTGGCGCCTGCGTGCTATGTTTAAGCCGCTTGCTGCCATGAGGCTACTAGGGCTTTTTTGGAATGGGGTCAACTTTTTTCACTGTGTCATTTTTCTTCATGGGCTCTATGTATGTAACATAATTTGAGCCGAGGTCATAGGGGTTAGTCGACAATCCAACACCGTAGCTCCGCCCCTCTGCACTGCCTCTTGACGTGTCTTGCAGGTTTCTTTAAAGCTATCTATAAAGTTGAACGCAAATATTGGTTTTACGGGATGAAAAGGGGGTCTATCGTTTTATCGGCATGTAGGGTGTTGTTGTGTTGCGATGCACTTGAGGTGGAACTATGTTGCGTGCATGGAAGTGCTCTCGTTTGCTAGCCAACGAAGTTATCTCCCCATTATCGTCGAGATGGACTCTCTTATTACAGTCTCCATGCTTCAAGATTGTGAGTTAGATAGATCGACTTATTCCTCGCTTGTGATGGAAATTAGGTATCTTAGAGGTCTTTGAGAAATTTGTATTATTCTTGTTAACTATACTCAAAATAAGGTTAGATATTGCTTGGCTAGTTTGTGCAAGAGTAGAGGAGAGGACAATGACTTGGGTTGGGTCGGGCCATACAGAAATGTTAGAGTTAGCTCTTCTAGATTATATGAACACTATCATTGAGTAATGCAATTCTTCACTCGCAAAAAAAGAAGATGTTTATGCTACCATTTGCTTTCTCTGACCGACCCTCTAGCCGCTCTGGCCTCGCCATCGAGAATCATCTCCTTTTAGAACTTCCACATCACAAAATAAGACTTCGAGTTTGGGAACTTCCTAATCCACACGAATTTTAAATCCCATTTTGATAAATATAACCCAATTTTTTTTTATGTGAACCATGTAGGAGAGCTGCATGTTTTATATTAAATGAGAGAAAGTACAAACGGCCAATAGACACTGTCCAAAAACAACGACACAAGAAAAGAACCAACAAAAAGCACAACTTTGTTCAGAACACACCTAAACAACCGTTTCATCATAATTATAAGTAAATGTAATACTCCGGCCCCTCCCACGTTGATAATACCTGATGAAGGTATAGGCATAATTCGTTTCGAACATACCTGAACAACCGTTTCGATTGTTCGCTCAATAAACATTTTTAAAATGACACATATAATTTTAAAACATCCTCCATACATATGATGAAAGTTTTAATATTTTAAGGAAAACTGCGCTTGGCCGATCCATCTAGGGGGGGGGGGGGGGGGGGGGGCGCTTGAGGAGAGCGCATCATTCACCTCGCTTCAAGCCAGGATACAACTGCAGGAGCTATATCTCACTTATAGCAAGATAGAAGCTCCACTCGCCTGAACGATTTTCGTATAGCTACAGTACCAGGTCGGCCCAATTCGCGATCAATGTATGGGTTTTTTAGCGCATTTCTTCCGTGTGCTTTTTGGTTTTTTCCTTTTAGCTGGTTTATTCAGGTTTTTTATTTTCCGTTTCTTACTTTTCGTTTTCTTGTTTATTTATTAGTTTTAGCCGGCTTCATCAGTTTCCTCTTATTTTCAATATGTTCCATGGTTTTGCATCGGTTTCTTTGCTTTTTCTTTGTTTCTTTACCATATTTCTTTGTTTTTTCTTCAACACATGTCTACATTTTCATACACACTAGTAATTTTACATATATGCCAGAAACATTTTTTTGTACAAGTTTAATTTTTTCGAATACATGATTAACAATTTTAAATGCCTTTTTTTGAACAAAAGTTTTATTTGATGACTAAATTTTTCATACACATTGCATATTTTTGGTATATATTAGGAACATTTTTTATACATTTTTAGATATATTATTAAAATTTTCATTACAAAATCGACATTTTTCCGAAAATTGTGTTTTTATGTTCAGATTTTATAATACACATTCTACATTTTCCGTATACATCAGAAACTTTTTTTTACATGTTCCCCATTTTTAAATAGATGATTAACCTTTTTTTTACATATTCTGTTTGATGACTGCTTATTTTACACAGTGTACATTTTCTATATGCATCAGGACATGTTTTATGCACCTTTAACATTTTAAAAATATCTGATTAACAGTTCTTTTATACAGGATCAACATTTTTTGAAATTTATGTTTTAATGTTCAATTTTTTAATACATGTTCTAAATTTTTTGTATGCATCAGGGACATTTTTTGTACACGTTTAACTTTTTTTAAAGCATATAATTTTGATGTTTATCCTTTTCCATACACATTATACAATTTTTGTATACATCAGGAACTTTTTTATATACACACGTTTCACATTTTCAAATAAATGATTAACAATTTTATAAAGTTAGTTTTAAAATGTTTATCTTTTTTCATACTCATTGTGCATTTTTTGTATACACCGGAAACATTTTTTCTATAAACATTTAATATTTTTCAAATGCATGGTTAACATTTTTTCAAAAATGTATGTAGTTTTTAAATATATATAGAATATTTTAAATTATGTACAAAATTAAAGAAAAAAGAAATCAAAATAAAATGACCTGAAAAAGCGAAGAAGACTCCCATGCGCCTGGGTCGGCCCAGTATGGCTTTCGCTTCACGCGAGGCCTACCATCGAACTCACGTGGAGCGAGGTATAGCAGAGGCTAGGTATAGATGGGTGAACATTGTAATGGGCATGGTTACCTCAGTCTCTTCCTTAGTTCTTCTCAATGTGCAGAAGCTTGAAGAATTTAAGTCTACTTGTGGTATTCGACAGGGGATCATATCTCCCAATACCTCTTTTTTCTGGCAACAGAGGGTCTTCCGTGCCTCTTGAAAACTAGAGTTCAGATCTAATATGGTGGTATGCAAGTCGCTTCATCACCTCCATCGGTGAACCATTTGTTGTTTGCAGATGACAATCTGCTATTTTTTAAAGCAAATAATGGGAGAGTTGAGGAAGTTTATCATTGGTGGGAGACATATGCAAGAGCCTCTGGTCAAAGAATAAACAAGGACAAGTCTTCACTCTTTTTAGTAAGGGATGCCCTGAGAAGGCTAGGGGTGCAATTAAAAACATCCTACAGGTCCCTAATGAGCAATTGAATGAAAAATATCTTGGCATGCCATTTAATGTAGGGAATTCAAAGAATGAGGCCTTCAAATATCTCAAGGACAGATTGTGGAATAATATACAAGGATTGATGAAGAAACTTCTCTCAACAGCTGGTAAGGAGGTACTAATAAAATCAGTAGCTCAAGCTATCCCGGTGTAGTCCATCTTTTGTTTTAAACTTCCTAGAGGATTGTGCCTACAACTTACATCACTGATAAAAGCTTTCTGGTGGGGTATTAAGCAAGGCTAGAGGAAGCCCTACTGGGTGTCATGGGATTCTATGAGCATGCCAAAATACATGGGAGGTTTGGGTTTCTGAGATTTTGAAATTTTCAATTTGGCTCTCTTGGCTAGACAGGCGTGGAGGGTTCTTGAAAACCCTGGCTCTCTTAGTGCCAGAATATTGAGAGCGATGTATTTTCCGGACGGTGAGTTCTTGTCGGTCGAGCTTGGTGGGCACCCTTCTCAAATTTGGAGGGGAATGATAGAGGGTTTAGACACTATGAAGCTTGGGCTGATAAGGCGAATAAGCAATGGGAACATGATGACTATTTGGAACATGAACTGGTTACCCCAGAAGGAAAATATGAGGCCCATTGTTGCCTTAGTTGCTGATCCACCCCTGGTAGTCTCGGAACTAATGGACATTGAGAGTGCACGTTGGAACACAACGTTGATTGAGCAAGTATTCTTACCATACTATGCAACATCTATCTTAAGGATTCCAGTGTGTATCCAGAACGCGGATGACTTCTGGTCATGGGATTTTGAGAAGAATGCAATATTTTCCGTTTGATCTACTTACAGGATGATCGTGGCAACGAAAAGGGGACATGAGGATTGGTTGGAGGAAAGAGCGGGATCCTGAAACAAAGCTGATAATGAGCGTTCTTGGGAAACTTTGTGGAAAGTGTCGGTTCTGGCGAAGCTGAAAAACTTCTTGTGGCGTTTGGCAAAGAGCTCATTACCTACGGAAGATGTACGAAAGAATAGAAAGATGACACACCATGAAGAATGTTTTGCTTATGGAGCTCAAGATTCGTGGAGACAGAGATAGTCGACCATGACGTACTCGATCACATGATAGCAACATCAAAACCCACAGCGCAAGCCTGGTTGTTTTCCATGATGGAAGTACTGAACCATGAGGAGTTGACAAGGTTTACGGTTACTATGTGGGCAATTTGGGATGCCCAGAGATAATTAATTCATGAAGGGATACACCAAAGTCCATATGTTACACACACATTTGTTGTCAACTTCATAGTTGAGCTAGACCAACTTTCATTGCCACCATAGCCACAAATGAGGACAGCCCCACAACATTTTCGCCAAAATTTCAAGTGGATCCCACCAGCAGAAGGCTTCATACAAATTAATGTTGACACTGAGTATCATTAGAACGGAATGTGGGCACGGCAGCTGCTGTTTGTCGAGACCATGATGGAGCTTTTCTGGGCTCATCCATGCTGGTCATTCAGGGCATGACTGGCCCTTCGACGCTTGTGGCGATAGCATGCAGAGAGGGACTATCAACTGCACAAGATCTTGGGATGCATCTCCAAATTTCTTCGGACTGCAAACAGGTGGTACATCATATTCATCGAAAAGTCGGAGGAGACTATGGCATTATCATCATGGATCTTACAAGCTTCTCGTTTGTTTACTTCTAGTAATTTTTCTTTTAAATCTCGAGCATCGAACTATGAGGCTTATAGGCGAGAAGTGCATAGATGAACCCATGGGCATATGAATCCACTTTGGAAAATTTATTTCTAAATGCCAAAGAATTCTAAAAAAATCACTCATGCATCACATTCTATGTGCGCACGGAAAGTTTCACGGGAAAACAACTTTTTCTTTGGCCTGTGCAGAGAAGACAAAAAAATGTGTCGTGAAGCGCATTAGAAGCACTGGAATTTGTCTTTTTTGCGGAGGCAAAACCAAAAGATATTTTTTCACAAAACTTTATGCCGTGCGCACATATTGCAAAGATGTATGCGTGAATTTTTTTAATTTTTTTGACATTTTTAAATGTGTTTAAAATGCATTTTTTTTAAAGTGGGTTCATATGCCCATTGGTTGAGCACGTCCACACTCGCTTAGGCTAGCCAGTTATGGTGTTTCTCTCCTTGTCAGGAGGCATTTGTGGTTGGGTATTCTGCATGACCCAATTGTAATCCCTATAAACATTTACCTAATCAATAAAGGCCTAGCAGGCTTTTCTCAACAACAAAAAAAGGGCACAGCCCATCGCATTCTCTCAGAAAAAAGGTACAGCCCCTCCCAATCCACAAACAAACCTCTCAAAAAAAATCCACCACAAAGCTGAACAACCGTTTCACCGTTTCGGCCGCTCAGACCGGTCGTTCCTCTAGGAGCCTTGGGACTGGTAGGTAGCTGCGAGCACGCGGCCTCGCAGGCTAGCAAAGCAGAGCACCCTGGCCGTAGTCTCCAATGGCCCCACCCTCACGCCAGCAGTCCATACGTTCAGGAGTTCATCTCTCGCACGCTTCCTCTCCTCCCTGCCATGGCGGCGGCAGCGATGTCCTGCTTCGTCGTCGTCCTCGCGCTCTGCCTTCTCGGTCCGCTACACGCACAGTTGCTACGGCGTTGTAGTTAACTGACATCGGTGTTTCGCCCTGATGCATTGATCGTGCATGTGCAGTGTCCATGGCGCTGATGGCGGGGCACTACTACGGCCGAGCGGAGCTGGTCGCCGGCCCTGGCTGCTCGCGGCTCCTGCGGGCGAACCCGCTCTTCGTGCAGGACATCACGGTGAGGACTGCGGAGGAGGAAGGGTCGGGAGCGAGCGGGCTCGTGCTCTACGGGCTCGCCGAGATACCGGGCCTCCTGGACGACGTGCCCGCGGTGTGGTCGGAGGCTCGCCGCGTCGTCCTGCCGGCCAACTCTCACAAGGTACACTGCCCTGCACTCGCGCTTCCGTCGTGTCAGATGATCGATGCTCTACACGCGTGGTTCAGAAGTTCAGACTAAGCTATGCATAAAAACGGTGTGAACTAGAACTGTATTTTGTGTGTAAACGCGCACGCGCATGCAGGAATGGGTCTACTTCCTGAACAGAGGGAGTCAGATCGAGGTCAACTACAGCGTCGAGCCTGGAACTGGACCAACCAATCCACTCCGCGTCACCATTGCTCAAGGTAATAGAGGGTTGTAATTAATTAACGTCCTAAAGCTACTACTAGTACTCATGTGCTGAGATTTTGAGCTTGCACAGCAGCAGGTAAGGTAGGCTTCACGCAGTGGTCAGAGGAGCCATCGGTACACGGTAAGCATGAGTCTCTGATGAACCGCAGCTGTGTGGTAACATTACAAGATCGTAACGTGCCAGGCCTTTCCAAATCACAGGAACCGGAGCAGTTAAGCAGAGCATCAATTCTTCCGAGGACTACTACATCACCGTCGGCAACCTGCGCGACCAAGACACGACGGTAACAATTTTGTAGAGTGGCATCCCATCCCATCCCATGTTCGGCCGGCGTGATCGATCTTGGCCTGTAACAGCAGTTGAGCGGACTACTGATTTGGGTTTTGGCATGCAGGCGATGCTGGATTTCAGGATCAGCGCCGTGCTCTACAACACGAGCGGAGCAGAGTACGCGTGCTCGCCGTCGCCGGGCGGTTCCGGCTGCACGTACCGGCTGCCGATCCTGGGAGAGAACGTGGCCGTCCTGTCGTCCGGCCTGAAACAGGTGAGGATAATGAACCTCTGAGCATTCAGCCACGGTACGGCCTCTGTTGTGAGCTTCTGAGACCGGACTCTGACGATGGACAGGGCGTGAAGGTGGAGCTCTCGTACGGGCCGCGGTGGATCGTCTACTTCGTCGGCTCAGGTACGGCGCAAATGCAACCTCAGCTCAGCTCCATGAAATCACGCCGCTGGGATGTACTCCAGCTGAATGTTTCCTTCGCGCACAGCCATCCTGGCGGTGTCGCTGCTGCTGCTGTACGAGGTGCTGAGCGTGCTGCTCGGGTTCTGCTGCGCCGTCGCCGCGGCCCAGAGGGAGACGACGGCAACGACGGCGGCCTCGCTGCTGGAGAGCAAGGAGGAGGAAGAGGGCGGGAGCCGGGGCTCGTCCTTCGAGTCAGTCTCCTCCCACGACGGCGAGGCGGGCGACGAGGAGGAGGGGCGGCGGCTGTGCGTGGTGTGCTGCGACGCCCGGAGGGACTGCTTCTTCATGCCCTGCGGCCACTCCGCCACCTGCCACGCCTGCGGCACCAAGTAAGAATCATCTTATGCGCAGCTTCTCGTATTCTGCCATGGAAGGATTATAGATCATGGGGGGTGATGGTGGTGGTGCGTGGCAGGATTGTTGAGGGAGATGCTAGCTGCCCGTTCTGCCGGAGGAAGCTGAAGAAGGTGAGGAGGATCTTCTGCGTATGAGCGACATTCTGATCCGATGAAGGTTGGCTGGTCTGTGACCTGTGAGGAACCGAGGATGGACATGACCGTGAGGGTCACCAAAAAAAAAAAGATTGACGCCCACCGTGGGGCTCGAACCCACGACCACAAGGTTAAGAGCCTTGCGCTCTACCAACTGAGCTAGACGGGCTTGACGAGTGGTAAATAATTAGCAGTTAGTTAGTGTGAGTTTTCAATGCGAAGAGCGTAGAATGGTGTTGACTATGACCGTGTACTAGCACTTTATGGCAGCCCGTAAGTGGTTGCTTTGACGATCATGGCGTTATAGGTTTTCTCTATGATACGATGGGCATTATCATGGTTGTTGGTCACTTTTATGTTTTGCAATGATGGATGCTCTCATCATTTGTGATTGTTCCCTTTACATGAATCATATTTCAAGTTTCCCCAGGGTCTTTCCTCTAAACCTAGACAATGAAACTCATGAGCTCCTCGCACTGGCTATTACCCCTCTCAACATATCTTAGTCTTTTTTTTCGTGGAAAGGCACCTTATGAAAAGCAATGGTTGGGAGGTCGTCGACGTAGACCAAAAGATGACGATTTGCGTAGCAAATTGCAGCCCCAGAGAAGAAGATGCCAAAAAGTGCATGTAGATACTCCGAAGACTACAAACGCCGACCGAATCCGTCCAAATCCACCGTGACCCGGATCTAGAAAGATTCATTGAAGACATACCTCCACAAGCCCTCCATTGACGCTAAGTGCACTGATGAAACGTGGATAGGACGGGAAAAACATTATTCCAAAACTAAGACAACACCGTCGCCTTGCCGCGCTGACCAAGACACAAAGACTCCCTAAAACTAGCCTAAACCAAGACACCCATACCGATGTACGCCAAATCCGAACTAGAGATCAAGACCGCCGCCATCTATGACCCCGTCTCTGGGGACCTTCGTACGTTGTCAGCACATGCAACATTGTCGGTGAGCTCCGCCGACCCAGAATCGCCGTCGTCCAGCCACACATTCGCCGCCACCACCAGCTCCGATCCACCGCAACTGGCCAACCCACCACATCAATCTCCCACATGGACAAATCCTTCTCGACAATGCCCTTTGGACGCAGGCAGAGGATTTGAAAAGTTGGTGGCGACTGGTGGCTACGTCTTCGCGAGAGGATAGAATGGGTCTACGCGTAATTTTTTATGATCATTTCTAGAAGACCCTTTAGGTTGTAGGTATGGAGCAAGAAATTCCAGGGCATGTTTGAACGCTAGCAGACCCATGTCAAATTATATGTGAGATGTCCAAGGCTATCACTTTACTTGCCCACATCTTTACAATCAAGAGACATTTTCATGCATGAACCGGGGAAATGAATGTCAATACTTTGGGATCATTAAACAAAACAGTTGGGCGACCCTCCTTCACCGCCTCCTCCTCCTCCTCCAAGAAAGAAAGTTAGGGTTCGTGCCTCGCCGGCGCCGGCGCAGGTCCGCCTCGTCTCTGATGGCCCTAGGGCCATGGAGGCGCGGTGGATCCTGGCAAGGGCCGGCGGAAGGGCTTCATTTTTAGTCATTTTTTTCAATTTTGTTAGGGTTTGTGTCCTACTCAGGAAGGCGAGACGGTGGCGGCTCCCTGAAGATGAAATAAAGGTCTCCCCGCCTAGCCCCCGTTCCGGCAATCAGGGGCGGAGCTGCATCTGCATCTACCCTGTTGCACCATTGCTAGTTTAGCCTGATGCACTCATGCACATGCTTGATCCAAGTGCTAAACTATCAGTAGAAATCAACTTGACCCTGTTGCCGGTGCAACAGGGTAGCTCCATGCAGCTCCGCCCCTGCCGGCAATGCGTCTAGCATCGTTGGTGGGCGTGTGAAGGTGTGTCTCCGGCAGATCTATCTTTGGTGGATTTGCTCGGATCTCGTCGTTGTTCGTCTACGTTCGTGTGTCTTCGGTTTGAATCCTTCCGATCTACGTTATTTTTCATCAGCGGCAGTTGCTGTTCTGGGGTGCTGGTCCATGGGGTCTTAGCACGACGACTTCCCGACTGTCTACTACAACAAGTTGTGCCCGGCTCCGGCGATGGAGGGGCGATGACGGCGGCGCGCCTTCGGCTCGCTTCGGTGCTTGTAGTCGTCGCTAGGTGGTCTACGAATCTAGATGTAATTTTTATTTCTGTTATTCGTTGTACTGCCATGATTGAAGATGAATAGATTGAAAGTTTTTCCGCAAAAAAAATAATACTTTGGGATCATTCTTCTTTTTCTGGCTCATAACTACAAGTAAGGACTTTGAGGAGTGGAGAGGGGCAATTCATGCACTACAAGTTGGAAGCGAAACCTGCCATATTTATCAGCAATGTCATATATATGTCGTGTGGTATTCTTATTCTCATGTCGATAGTGCATTAGCCAAAAGGCTGGATGGATGAGCTTGACTAGCTCTCATCCGGACGAAAATAATGAGGAATAAATTGTAAGTGCTTGTTGATGTTAAACTAAGAAATATTCTCTTCACTCTTCTGCATTATTCAGTTCACTTGTTTAAATATTTCATTCTTCACTTGACGCTTTTGAAGATCTCTATGAAAGGGACATGCAATTAATAACTACGTACATCTGAATTTTCCCTATTCTACATATATTGGTATAAAATACAAAAATTGGACTGTTATCGTACGTCCTTCGTTTCGTCGAATGGGCAGTCGATAGGGAACGATTCATGCATTACAGCACACGAACCTGCCATTTTCATCAGCAATGTTCCTGTATACTGCACTTATGTGGCTCTAATGGCTATATACACATAAGCGGGGATAGCTCAGTTGGGAGAGCGTCAGACTGAAGATCTGAAGGTCGCGTGTTCGATCCACGCTCACCGCAATTCATTTTTGATGATACATCTATTTTTAGTTACAAACAAACTTAAAACTCTGCAAGTCTTTCTGTTCTTATCTCTGAAAACTCTAGAAGTAATCCTTTTTGTTTTTATCTCTGAAAACTCTATCTTTTCAGTTACAAACAAACTGAAAACTCTGCAAGTGTATCTGTTCTTTTCTCTGAAAACTCTATAAGTAAATTCTTTCTGTCCTTATCTCTGAAATCTCTAAAAGTAATTATTTCTGTTCTTATCTCGGAATACTCTAGAAGTTATTTCAGAGCAGTAGTCTTTAGTTTTTTTTTTTAATTCTGACTATTGATTTCCTTTCTTTTTTATGAGCTCTCAGAGCGGTAATTTCTTGTGTAAAGACTGAAGCCTGAAAGAGAGAGCAGACTAACTGCCATGATCATGCACATTGAAACTGTAACAGGGGTAGCAATAATCCAATATCCTTTCATTCTTTTCGACCGATAATCGACGGACTCCAAGAGGCCACAATATCAAACCCTCGTCACCAGACCAAATATAGAAACCCAGTCAATTGTCATCAAAGCTATGAACATGCCAGAATCTCTCAACATTGCACCGTCCTCGTCAGAATGGAAACAGGGAACATATATCATAGCCTTGTTCTATTGTCAGCAATTTGTTTCACATTTCTCCAGTTACAACAGGACATTTATCCTACAGCTACCCTCGACTATTTCCACCTTTCTCGTCTCGTCGAGTTACAGTCACCATACAAAATACATCCAAGCAACTGGAGCGTGCTCTACTTCTGCCATCTTTTGGTTGCCTTGGCCGAAGAGCCTCCCGCCAACTGGTTGGATGGGGTCCTTGTGTGACCTGGTTTGTCAATATGATCTCATTCTCATTATTATCAGGAAAATTAACTATTGGCTCTAGTTTGAAAATCTACGATACTTTCAGGCCTAGATAAACCTATTATATGGACCTCAAAATGAAATTTTCCAAGTTCTGAAAGTTTATTGAGCACTAGTACTAATATCTTTGAGGTGCTAGAAAGAAGTCATATGCTTACTTGGAGTCTTCAAAACTGCATCCCTTGGTTTTGGTCTGGAGATTGCTGGCTGCGCGCTTTTTGTGAGAGTTGATCTGGCTGTTCGCGATGGACCTCTATGCCTGAAATTATCGAGCACTACCAAATTAGTAAGCTTGCTTTTCAAAAGATGAAAAACTCTCATGACAATAAGTATAGACAAAAGAAGTTACTCCTGATGCATAGTCATAGTAATGAAAGAAACAATTGATGATTTTCGACAGAAAAGAAATAGGAAAGAAAGTGTACATTTTGGTATCGTCGATCATGTCGGAGTTAGAGTTCATAATATTCCTCCTGCCAATAGTATACTCTGTTTCTCTTACTAATGAACCATCTTCAGATAAATTGTCTTCATAATCTGCTACATCCAACCCCACAGCCACGATGTTAGTGGGTGAAGTCTGACCAGCATCTGCATTCACCTCGGCATAACTCAGAGGGTCTGATAGTTGTCTCTTTTGGTTTAATGTGATCAGCGAAGTCTCATTGGAACTAAAATTATTTGGCATGCTTGAACCATGGTTGTCAACAACTGAACTTGGGGACTTATCTTTGTCTTTCATGACTTGGAGCTGCTCAATTTCCATGTCTTTTCGTGAAATAGTGTCTTTCAAGGACGAAACCTAATAAAGCACAAACATCAACTTATATCCATAATATGAGAGAATCTTTATCAGGGAAATAAATTAACATCACCTGCAAGCGGACAGTGTGGGGTTTCAATTAGCAATTTACGCCACCAGTTACATAAAAACTTGAACCATACGTATCTAACAGTGATATTGTAAGCCCTCGTTTTATCTATGGTCCTATGGAAACTTGACAATTCATATTTTTAATTTCTTTCTATAATTTCCAAAAGTTGCGGTGGCAATTTTTCAAAGAGGGAAATAGTAGTGGCATTTCTCTGAATCGGCATAATTGGAGTGGCATTTATCTAGTTAACCCAAGAAAAAAATAGCAAGAGTTCCCAAGCTATTCATGTCTCGCTTTTCTATAGGTTTGTATCCATTATAAGAGTTCCCAAGCTATTCATGTCTCGCTTTTCTATAGGTTTGTATCCATTATTTGTTCAATACTAGCACAACACTATCAAGAATGTAGAAAAATAAGTAACATAACCCAGCAGTAAATAAACTCCTGCTATTTTGCTGCTAATTCTTCGCAGTGTTTTGATACATGCTATGAATTGTAGTGTTTACGGTTTAACACCTTACCAACTGTACTTGTAGGTATACAACAATCACTTTGAGTCAAAAAATGGGGTTCCAACCCGTTATTAGAAGTGATCATAGAACGGAAATATCTATCTTGAGTTTTTAGGATGATGTTCACAATTTAATATCACCTTTATATGTAAGTCTATCCTTTTATTTTACACTCTTTCCCTAACTAAAATGGTTTCTTAAGTGCGCAAAAAAAAAACTCCAGCTCAAGACAAGTTAGAGAGAGGCTAAAGTATAAGAACCTGTTCCAGCAGCTCTTTGATGTCCTTTCCGTCTTTGTTACTTCTTGCAGCGCCTAACTCTACTCCAGAAACTCTTTCAGCAAACTTTAAAGTGCTTATAGTTTCTGAATATGACTCAATATCAGGATTTATTTGGACAAACATTAGTGTCTTTGCTTGTCCACCTGCGATAGAATATTTAAAGAAATAATTATAAAGATCAAATAAAACCTCCAAATGCATGATTTATCAACAAGTAAACAATTGATTACCTAAAGAGCTTTGAAGAACTTGTGTGAGCTTGCTGTTTCTGTAGGGCACATGGGCATTTTTCTGTGCTAGAGCAAAAATGACATCACCTAAAGCAGAGAGAGATTTGTTAATATGTTGAGCCTCTTTTAATCTATCTCCCATTGCTTCAGACCGCTCTACTCTTTCACTGCCAGCAAGATCAACGAGATGTAGGCATCCTCTAGAAATGGATCCAGTCTTCACATCCACCCCTCGAACATGTACAGTTAGAATGCTACATGTAATAACATATTTTTAACAAATCCATAATATAGAGAATAAAGATAATATAATGTAAATTTGGTTCAAAGTTCAGTTAACCTGTGGGACCGGCTGCTTCTTTCATTAAGAGCTGTTGCACCAACTGCTCTATTTGCTAATCCAATTTCCATCAAATCTAAAACATCTGATGTTGATTTAACTGGATATAAGCTCGCATCCGGTAAAACGAGTCCATTAGGCTGAGAAGTACTCCAAATCCCAAGTGTTTGTTTATGTTAAGGAATACTGGTATTACGTTTATAATTTCAATAACATGAATACAAAAAATTAATAAAAACATGATTATAAGAAATGTAACGAAAAAAATCCATGCAATATTATCAAAAGGATATCGTTTCTGCGCAATTTTGTTTGACAGAAGATCACGAACTTGTTCATTGTATATCTCAACCATCTGTACTCCCACCTCATACGAGAAAATATTTCTCCTATTTAGTGAAATATCAAATAGATCATTTAAAGCCCGGTAATTGACACCCCAATCTTTCTTTGATGTACTGGGTCCACTCTGAAAAGTAAAAATATATAGAGAGAGAGAATAAGAGACTGATAATTATATAGTCAACAACACTACCAGCACAGTCCGATAAAAAATTAACCATGATTCTCAAGACTAGTGCTAGTACCATTGTGTAAGTTTTTCCAGAACCAGTTTGCCCATATGCAAAAATACACACGTTGAATCCATCAAGAACTGACCGAATCAACGGTTGAGTGTCAGAAAATACATCCGCTGTTAATTGAAAAAAAAGGTAATTAGAAATTATTAATAAGCAAAAAAACATAACAAGAGAAATAGTATTATAATAAAATTGTACCCTGAGAAGCAAATGAGCTAAACACTTTGTTAAATTTGAACATCCGCTGTCCATCTTTTCCTTGTTTCAATGGGTTTGAAATCAAAAGCTCGCCACTTTCACCAATGTAATCAATAGTAGTTGATTGTTTATCTTGCCCAGGAAGAAATGGTCTTACGCGACAATACACTCTTATATTGCCTAGAAAAAAAGCATATGTTGATAAAAAATGTTAACATGGAAATTGTATTCTTTAGTTGAAAGAATATTTGAGCAATGGAGCACCTCTCAATTCTTGCACTTCATTAAATAACTTCTGGTTTTCAGCGAGAACTTTGTGATAGTTGTCAGCAGCATCAACCAAACATTTTAAATTGGAGCCTACACAAATTTAAATAAAAAAATATCAAACATAATTGTGACCGCATAATTTTACACATCAGAAATCAATGCAACAAAGCATACCTAAATTAGACATTTCATCTCTCCACTTCATTTGAAAAGCATACATGTCACTTTTTATCGACCTTGATGATGTATTTAAGCCCTATCATTACAAATCAATATAGAAGAGTGAGAAAACAAAAGGATATAATAAATTATAATTTATAAATTAACATACCTTGACATATAATTGTTGGTTGTTCATATAATTATGAAAAATATTTTCCTTTTTGTTCCATAACTGTGATTTCTGTTGATAGGTTGTCTCAACCTCTTCGATTTTCATGTTTGATCGTAGTACATGAAGCTCAAATTCTTTAACTTTGGTGGCTAATTGCTCTTCCATTTGCTTTGTCTTTATTTCAAACTGATCAAGCTGTTGCTTATGTAGCCTATTCATTTCTTCCATTTCTTCCTTAAGACTTGATATCATGTTTTGGCCATCCTCTTTTTCTATTATTAACTGGTGAGCATTCTGATCATGCAACCTATTCATTTCTTCCATTTCTTCCTTAAGTCTTGATATCATGTTCTGGCCATCCTCTTTTTCTTTTATTAACCGGCCAACATTTTGCTTATGCAGGCTATTCATTTCTTCCATCTTTTCCTTAAGGCTTGATATCATGTTCTCATCACTCTCTTTTTCTTCTATTAACTGAACAACATTTTTCTCTTGCAGCCTATTCCTTTTTTCCATCCCTTCCATTTCTTCCTTAAGACTTGCTATCATGTTCTCAGCATTCTTCTTTTCTTTTATTAACCGGACAACATTTTGCTCACTGAGTTTTTGTCTCTCTTCAATTTTTGACTTCTCTTCCTGTAAAAAACAAAAACAGAACAGTGCAAAATGTTATCATGTGGCTAACTATTAGCATAATTTCTCCTAATAGTACAAATGATAAACCAAATTAACATACATTTTCATTCTTATTCTTTTTCTACACAGATATTTACATTTCATTAAAATACTCCCTCCGTCCCAAAATTCTTGTCTTAGATTTGTCCAAATACGGATGTATCAAGTCACGTTTTAGTATTAGGTACATCCGTATCTAGACAAATCTAAGACAAGAATTTTTGGACGGAGGGAGTAATATATATAGAACACTATAAGCAAACAAAATGTATTAATTGAAGATTAAGGGAACACATGAAATATATAAAAAAGGAAATTAGAATATTCACACACGAGTCATACCTTCACTACTTGGAGCAGATTTACCGTCATCTAGTCAAAAAAATGTACATAATATCAGCACAGAGAAAAAATGTCTATAATTTTATGATTTCTCCTGACCATCAAGTAAATAATGTGTACCTGATTTTCTTCATTTGTGCCATTTACTAATACTTGGAGTGCTTTAATTTTTGCAAGGTACTTTTCTTCCCTTGTCTTGATGATAGTATTTTGCTGAAAAACAAGGGATCGTCTGATTCAAATGTTGTATTTATAAAACAAAGAAAACCATAAATATCAAGAAACTTTCCTCTTACATTTCTTATGTGCTCTGCTTGAACACAGAGACGACGCTCAATTTCCTGCACTACTTTCCTCAATAGAAAAACTACACGCTGGTGTGATGAGATTCAAGTCAGATGTAGAATTTAGGAATAAAAATAAGAGAATCATTTGGATTAAAAAAAAGACATACGTGTGGAATTTCTCCCTTTTTTCTCTCAATGCTTTCGTCCAGAATGCCATTAATAACGGTAAGCAGAGATTGAGTTGATGCATTCTGTGAGAATATAACTTGCATTAGGAAAGGGATATCAAATCATAATATATAGCAATTAAACAAATTTAGGCAATAAGAAGTTTACATCTAAACTGTTTGAATGCATCATCTCTGAAATCTTGGCAGCCGGAAGATCAGCATAGGACCCACGTTTTAGCTGGAAAATCTCACGAAGCTTTTTTCCTGCAGGGTAAATAACAAGATGATACATACTAAAGTGTATAAAGTAGCAACCTCGAAAATATACATGGTATTTGTAGTCAGCAACTAGAATTGCAAGAAAGCATAAATACTAAACAATATTGTGCATATGAAGCATCGGAAGTCGGAAGCATGTTAAAGCCCCGCTAAGGCACTCGATCTGATCGGATCATGCTTAGGCGTTATGTTTATGACATGTTAAAAGTACAACATGAATACATATATGATGTATCCTATATGCTAATCCGACAACATGATGGTCAGGTGGCAACTAAACCATTGTTAGATAATTCCAGAGCGCAAGGCTAACTCTCTAGAGACTTCTTTTACAGCTCATATACAAAGCAGTGTGCAAACAAGAATTCGTGCGTACCATTGAAGGCAGGAGTTTTCTGCTGAGACTTGGGGTATGGAACCCCATTTCCCCTGTTCTCTCCTGAGGGTGTTTTCCCTTGTGGTGCAGCAGCAACTAGAGACTCGTCAGTTTCCCGAACTCTCCATTTTTTTCTCGAAGGAATCTTTGAAACATCCTGTGAATTATCATCAACCACTCCAGGATTCAGATTGTCCCTCAGAACCAAAAGGCAATCCACCACTGATGACATTGATCCCTGTAACCATCAAGTCCATGGGAATTAGCATAATGAACATGTCAGCAATGCAAACCATGACCAACAATTCCAAGTTTCTAACTATCTTAGTACACAATATTAGTTTCAACAATTACAGGAATTAAGAGCTAGAGCATGCATACCAACTGCTGAACATGATAAGAGCAAACTAACCTCCTCGAGATCCTTCACACTGAAGCCTGGCAGCCCCATGTCAGCAACCACCGAGAGGAACTTCTTCACATTTTCCGACCACTGCTCTGAAGATGTATAACCAGCACCTGACCCCTAAACAAAGAACAGACATAATCAAAACACTGGCATCAAAATCTCCGCAGCTCACGAAACCCAAACGTTTCAGAAGCACAGCAGGCACACCTCAAGGACACCAGGGATGGGTGTGTTCAGGATGCGGCACAGGACTGTGCCGTCGCTGAGCAGCTCCCGGAGCTCTTCATCAGATGAATCCGGTGGCATGCCGTACTCCGGGATTAAGGCACTGATCCATTTGATCACCTCTGCGCGTCCAGCATCTACACAGGTTTTTGCAGCACCATGTAAAGCACACATAGCAAGCATGCAGAAATCACATGTACATGATCAACGACAGATGAAATCGGACATTTCAGAGGATCCCTTGAGAAAACAGAACGAGACACGACAAAAATGACCAAAAAAAAAAAATCGAACTCTGACGGCATAGCGAACTGAATCTTAAAAGCAGAGAGTTCATACTTAATACAGATGCTAGCAAATATCTTCAGCGAAATAGGAATCAAATTATCGAACACCGAGAAGCAGGAAAAAAAATCAACTCCACAGCACATAATTATGCTCAGGAAAATCTGCGTTCCATAATTTCACTAACCAAAATTCGAGCACCTCTCGAATATAACAACTCGATAAAGTACTAGAAGCCGGGTTGCATATAGCTGATGAACTCGCCGGAAATCACGAGAAAATCGCGCTGACCAAAATTTGAACCCCTATTTCTCGAATATAAAAAATCGACAAACTAGGAGAAATCAAGTTCAAAGTCCAGAGCACATTAGAGCTTAAGAATAGTCGGGTTCCATATAGGTGACGAACTCGCCGCCCAAAAATCTGGAGAGCACGCTCGCCGACCAGAAATCCAGCTCACGGGCTCCAATTCCGCAACTCGATAAGCAATCGGAGTTCGGCCGCCTCACCTGCCTGGAGCCCCTCGCGGTCGCCGTCCACGCTCCCCATTCCCCGCCTCCCGAACCGGCGCGCGACGGTCCCGGCCCAGATCGAGGCCGCCGGCGGCGAGACGCGGGCGGGTTCGGCCTCGAAACGGACGGCAATCGAGGGTTTCGGGCGGCGACGCGGGGGCTGGGGTTTTGCTTGCCGGCCGCCGTCTCCTCTCCTCCCCGTGCGCCGGCCGGTGCGCGTGCTTTTGTTTCGGGTTGGTTTGTTCCTCGCTCGCGAATGTCGCGGCGTTTTTAGTTTTGTTTTGCTTTGATGTCGCCAGCTCGTTTCCTCCGTTAACGCCGTCAGTTAGTGTGGGTGGGTGAGTGAGGGAAGCTCGGGACGGGAGGCCTATGTTTACCCACGAAAAATTTGATCTTTTGCCACACTTTACTTCTCTATTTGATCATTTGCGCCCCCTTCCCCAAAGGCTGCCGGGTGGGGCCCGGGGCCACTGTCATTGAGACAGTCATAGTGCAAATCATCAAACCCCTTATAAAGTGGGGCAAATCTCAAATCCCCCATTTACCCACTCTGTTTAAATCAAAATATGAAATGTACAGTACTCTCTAAAGAAATATAAAATCTTTTAGATCACTATATATAATATAAGATGTTTTAGATCCCTAATATTAGATCTTTTTTATCATATATAAGTTATATTTCTTCAGAGAGGTAGACGTATATAAGTTTAATTTTATCATAAATCAAAGTTTTTATAAGTTTGACTAAGCTCATTGATAGCATATGTCAATACTACAATATCCAATAAATACGATATGAAAGATATAAGGAGTAGGGATCTCTATATTTTCAATTTTAAAAATTATATCTCACAAAATCTTCTCATTAAGTATTGCATGAATAATGATTTGATATGCAATCTAAACTTAAAGGGACCTCTACAAAAATATGTATATAATAACAAGGACTTTCATCCTTGCCTTTTCAAAACTATATTAGGCATTCGATCAAACACGTGGAGATTTTCAGAAATGCAATATAGAAAGTTTATCCTTTTTAATACTTGGCAGCACAAACGATTGTTAGAAGATGAAGTTCAGAAAACCGACGTGAAAGTTATCAAAGTGGCGACGAAGATGACATTAGAAGCACTAGGTTGAAAAGGCACAGTCAACCTCGAACAAGAAAAAAATTGCAATAACTGCACCACTAGATGGCAATCACCACACGAAGAGCATGTGGTAGACTTCTTTTTCAGTGCATTAGCTCCCTACTTTCGCTAATCAGAATCATGGTACATATTTGCAAACTTGGATCGAAAACTCCCAACCGCAAATCTAATCCCAAGTTCCCAACAAAGAACAACTAAATTTACTCCACATGGGACACATAGATGGACCACCGTCAAAGATGGGAGCACGTGTTGCTAGTCTTCGGAAATAGTTGTATCCATAAGCTTCAAGCAAGTTGAGGAAGCCACTAGATCTCTTTTGCTGATCGAATTTTGTGACAGGAGGTCTGACATCCACCATCAATGAGGCACGAGTAGTAAAACTCCATGTCACCTTGGATCGGTCCCTCGTGGGCATAGCTCCATGGCCTCAAGTTGCTACCTGAAATGGAAAGATGCCATCCAAGGACTCTTAACACATGATGTGTCACCTAAGAGCAACATCACCCGATAGAGATATAACCAAGATGCAAAGGATAGGGAAAACGTAACCATCCCAAAAAATTATATCTCGTTGTGACAGAGGATAAAGGTGAACTATGTCCAACAAGACGATTCATAGAAGAAGAAAGCATGTGAGGTCGAAGGACACAATGAGGAAATCAAAAGGAGATTAGGATCTCGAAAAACTAAATGTAAAATGGTTGAAAGGGGCGAGGATCGATGTGTAATGGACTAAAGTGACATGAATAGAACTTCTACTCCGAATTTTAGGATTTGGCAAGTTTTAATCCCAAGCTAGTTTGTCCTTAGAGCAACTAAACTTGGAAGTAACTGGAGAGTTGAGTTTAGAAGGATGTAAACAATGAGGCGATGTTGTATCTTGAGGTTTGGATAGTTGGCGCTATCCCACTACTCATTCATGGAGGCATCGAACCACAAAGGTCTTGGTTGTGCTGTCCACAAAGGACCCACCAAACATAAGCCTACCCATTCCACAATGGATTATGGATCTAAAAGGTCAAACCTCACTTGTTGTAGATCTTCACAAAGAAGGCGATCTCTTAGCTTTGTACAAACTCTTGATTCCTTCACAATATGGTGGTTGAAGGCTCTCAAGCAACTTCTACCCATCTAGGAGATGCATACCCTCCAAGAGTAACAAGCAAAGCAAAGTCACTTCATGAACTCTTCAATCAAATCACTCTAAATAACCCATACAATCTCTCTCACACTGTCACACAAAGGATATATGATTTGAAAAAACAAAGGTGAGCATTTAGGAATATGGGTTCAAGAAAGGGAGGAGCTAGGTGTTCATACAATTAATATATTTTTATTAATCACCATGTTCGAACAGGGGTATCTAAAGATGCATTTTCAACGGTGTTCTCCAAATCCCCACTTCCACCATGGGCAGGTCACAAGGACGAAAATCTAGCTCATTTTTGGTTCTGGGTCAATGTTCACCATAAACCAGCATAAGGCCTCAAATCTAGTCTCCATACCACTTTATCCTCATCGTACCAACCATTGTGAGTGGGAGGAGGGTGAATGAACCTAGATTTGGTTTATAAGAGAAGGTATTTAAAAGAATGTAAGGTTTTGTCGTCCTCTCGGCCATCGTTCAACCTTATGCATGTTCCTCCTCCCTCTCTCTGTTTTGATTTCCCCCTCCCATGTTTGTTTTTTCCATCACTTTTCCTAAAAACGGCATCAACTACCCCACCTCTTATTGACTTACCAAATAATATTATGTTCTCTCTAATAAGCCAATGAATGCTTATCATATAATTTTTTATAAATATTTACCAAATAAATCATATTTTTTACACAATCACACTAATTTGGACAAGTAAATCATGACCTAAACTACTAGAATTTGTATGCCTTTGTTGCAATGCATGCACAATTATCTTTTCAGGACAGAAAAACCTAGAAACATAAATAAAAAATGCATAGAGCATAAACTCAAACGAATTTATAGAGAATATGGAGGGATCGAGACTCTCTCCCCTAGCTTATGTAGCCAACAGAGGCAATAGGAGAGGTAATCATGGGGCGCTCACAAAAAGCTAGGCCGGACGAGTGATGGGGAAACAGAGGGGGGAATGGTGTGGAATCGTAGTAGTATAACCATGACCAAATCAAGATTAGGACCCTTGGGTGATACATGGAAGACACGACTCTGATGGCTTGGTTAGAGATGATATTGTCCTACCTTGATTAAGATCACATATAGCCCCATGGTATGACTTCATCGACACAAAAGCTCTGAGGAAGAATCTAATAGACTAACCATAAGATCCAACTCGTGAACCCAACCTATGTCATTGTAATGAATACAACCCCAATTATCTGACATTCTAATTATGTGTGCAATCAATCCAGATCATCTCATTGTATAAAAGGACCAATACCACCAGTAAACAAATATCATTGTTGAAAGGATCGATATAGTTGACTATGGGTGGATAGGAGACTAAATTTTAAGATTATCCTTCAATTTTAGGGAATTGCAGATAAGTAGGTTCGCTAGATATGCAACTAGGTGAACACAACCTATATATCAAGAAAGCTCAAAACAATCTATGCTAGGGAAAAAACAATTAACAAGCCAACAAGCATACAAGGCAAGTAAAAGTGCGGGAAAGGATTAACCACAAGTAAAAGCTCACACTCTTAGGGGAATGCTAATCTCTGTTGGAGCGGTGCCGAAGCCAAAGCTCCGGAACACCACCAAGTGGCTCAACATATTCTCCCTTGAGTCAACCCCAAAGGGCGAGACTCGAATCACTCGGGGATGGTCTTGAAGGTGACCACCATGCCAATACAAACTTCTCCGGAGCACACCACACGCAAGGAAGCTTCCGAGGGTACCTCTAACCACCTAGGAGCCCAAGCTCCGAGAGTAACAAGTGTTGATGTATAAATCAAGCAAGTAGCATGAATCGGTTTGGTAGAAGTGTAGATAGTGTCTTGCTATGTAAAGTCCCAAAGTATTGCAGTGTTTGATGGAGGTATCGAGAGTATTGAGTAAATTAGAGGTTAGGAATGGTGGAGTGATACGTCTCAAACATATATATAATTTTTGATTGTTTTATGCTATTATCATACCACTTTTACATATTTTTTGCAACAATTATATCATTTTTATTTGGACTAACCTATTAATCCAGTGTCAAAGGTCAATTCCCGTTTTCTAGTGTTTTTGAGAATGTAGGTCAAAAGTTCATGGAGCCAGAATGAGCTGAAATTTTTTTATGATTTTTTTGGAAATAAAGACACCCGTAGCCAGATGACAGAAGTCGGGGGAGTTATGAGGGCCCCATACAGCACCTGGCGTGGCCAGGGCCCCACCTGTGTGGGCCATCCACGTGAGCTCCCTAGGTCGGTTGAGGCCCTTCTTTTGCCACAAGAAAGCTAATTTATGGAAAAAGTTGTGTTAAAATTTGAGTCCGATCAGAGTTACGGATCTCCGGATATTTAATAAATGGTGATCGGCCCCGGAAAGAGTACCGAAAATAGAGAGAAGCAGAGAGAAAAGAGATCCAATCTCGGAGGGTTTCTTGCCCCTCTGGGAGCCATGGAGGTCAAGGACCATAGGGAAAACCTCTCCCCATCTTGGGAGAAGCCATGGAAGAAGGAAGAGGGGGCTCTCTCCCCCTCTCTTCCATTGGTGCCCAAATGCCTCTCGGATAATGATGACCCACAAGTATAGGGGATCTATCGTATTCCTTTCGATAAGTAAGAGTGTCGAACCCAACAAGGAGCAGAAGGAAATGACCAGTGATTTTCAGTAAGGTATTCTCTGCAAGCACTGAAATTATCAGTAACAGATAGTTTTGTGATAAGCTAATTCATAACAGGTAACAAGGTGCAGCAAGGTGGCCCAATCTTTTTTGTAGCAAAGGACAAGCCTGGAAAAACTCTTATATAAAGCAAAGCGCTCCCGAGGACACATGGGAATTATCGTCAAGCTAGTTTTCATCATGCTCATGTGATTCGCGTTCGTTACTTTGATAATTTGATATGTGGGTGGACCGGTGCTTGGGTACTACCCTTCCTTGGACAAGCATCCCACTTATGATTAACCCCTCTCGCAAGCATCCGCAACTACGAAAGAAGAATTAAGGTAAACCTAACACTAGTAGAAAAACACCTATTAGTCCCGGTTCGTAAGGGCCTTTAGTCTCGGTTCATGAACCAGGACTAATGGGTCGTTACTAATACCTCCACCCACTAGTCCCGGTTCAAACACGAACCAGGACCAATGTTCCTCCACGTGGCCCTGTGCGCCGAGCCCAGTCAGGGGGCCTTTGGTCCCGGTTGATGGCTCCAGCCGGGACCAAAAGGCATCCACGCGTCTGCATTCCAGTGGCTGGGGCTTTTTTTTAAAGGAGGGGGGTTGGGGGTTTTGGGGGGTTAATTTAGGTGTTTCATATATTGTGTTAGCTAGCTAATTATTAGAGAGAAGTGTCATCTCTTATGTCCGTGCTTGGTCGGTGCTACATACTATATATACATAAGTGATCGAGAGAACCATTCAGTACAGAAGTTCGTCATGCATACCGAGAGAAGTGATCGATCGACCTCTCCTTCTCCGAGAGATTGGTCGAACAACAAGTTTTCGTATCATGTATCCGACGCTACTGGCTACATGTACAATATGTATAAGATCTCTTAATTACAAACCCCTAGCATTTGAAATCAATTTCCACATGGTATTCTCCGGCTTTACTAATGACGTGTTCAAGAAAGAATCCCGCCAATTCCTATTGAATTGCTTTCATGCGATCTGGTTCTAGGAGTTCATCCCGCATCTGCCACGTCTAATTTGAAGAAGGGGGTTAATTAATACATATATATGAATGAAACTCAACAGAAATGATGGTGTAATAAAATGAAATTGTGAATATTATTGCTTACGCACTTCATATTGTCTTCTAGAGTAGCCCCGCTTGTTTTTCAAAGTCGCGGTGTGGATGAACTCGCACACGTAGTATCCACAGAAATCATTCCCTTCCTCCTGCCACAAGCACTTTACGAGAAATAGAGGTCAATCAAACTGATAATGAAGCATTATAAATGGCATTGATGAAAATATAGCTATAGAATCAACGGGAGATGCGCGCAACTAGCTAGCCAGTAGTACTTACTTTCGGGTATGTATATCGCAGCTCCTTCGGCAGTCCCAGAGCTTCTGCGGTGAACTGTTTCCAAACCCTGCAAGACAAAGAAAATAATTATTATTACTTAAGATATCAGGAAATGAACAAAAAGTTGCCGATATGGTGCGATAATGATCGATTGAACTTACTTGCTGAGCATTTCAGTGATGTCCGCATAGGTTTCGGGATCTTTCCGTCTCGAGTCTAAGACGGTTACTAGTCCACGCTCAAGCTTAATCTCCAGAAGAATATAGTGGTACCTGCACACGCATGCATAACTCATCAATTACATTACTATAACCTCGCTCGAGTAATAAGGGAAACCGAATATGCACACGACAGTAACACTCACTTGCCGTTGTAAGCAAAGAGTATGGTATCTTTGTTTTGATTTTTGATCAACGATTGTAGCAAGTTGTCCTCGGCCTCTTTGACGTTGTTTTCAACCAGAAATACATCTATGATATTTGTGTTAATGAACCCAATATCATAAATTTCTTGTTTTTTGCACTCGACGATCTTCAATCTGCATAATATATTGAGGATAATTAATTATAAATACATGCAATGAAAGAGCCGAGCTATATATAGAGACTTAATGACAGAAATAGTACTTACAGGCAGTAGCAAAAGACCATTAATTTATCGAGGGCCTTTTGATTGAAGAACTCGAAGAACTCCTCAAATGGAACACACAACAGATCATTTGAAACGAGGTCGTGCTCCTCTTTAATGTTCAGATACAAACTGTTCGTCCCCTCAGACTCTCTGCAGGTTTTCATGTACCAACTATGGAATCTTCGCATCATTGTTGTCAGAGATTTTTCATCTTTGACGAGAGGCTTCCCGTACTCGTATCTGTGTTCGTCCACCTCCATGAAATCAGGAAGTGCATTGTCAGGCAGGTAATCTCAAGATTGCCATAACCGGGCACCGTCCCCGGAGCATTAGACACATTAAGCGGGGGGCACGATTGCTGTGCTTGTTCGCCGAGCTGGGCAATTTTTCCCCTTTGCTCGTTCTTTTAACCTTTTATCATTAACAGTAGTTCCCGACCGCTTGGCTTGGAGATATGTCTGTTCAGTAATGCGCTCATAGTTGGTTCTTGGTGGAGACTTTGGTGGTTTCCTTAGGGCATCGATAGTGCGCTTTGCTTTCACCGGATCTACCTTCTCCTCTGGAGGTGGATGTCTCTTTGCTTTCACCCCTTCAAAGAACTCCTTCACGTGGGTCTGCACAATCGTATTGTTTTCCTCCTCAGACCTCTCGTACGGTAACTTCTCTAGAGGCTTGAGAGATGATGGACCGTATTTGTATTGCCTCCCGCCTCTGGTTGTGCTGCTAGACGCCGGAGCAGACGGAGCGGCTGCGGCGTCTGTATTCTTTCGTGCTTGCTTACGAGGTGGAGGGGAAGGAGTACGACGCGCCGGAGCAGCCGGGGCGGCGGCGGGTCTCTTCCGCCCTTGCTGGCGAGGCGGAGAAGGAGGAGGCTGCTGGCTGCTTGGGAGCGCCGGCGCAAGCGGAGAAGGAGGCGGAGTGCCGCCATGCGCCGGAGAAGGAGGCGGAGTGCCGCCACGCGTGCCCTGATCGTCACTCGCCGGAGGAGGAGGCGGTGGAGAAGGCGGAGTGCCCTGACTCGCCGGAGGAGGAGGAGGAGGCGGGGGCGTCCAGTTCGGAAGGTTGATGAGCTTCTTCCGCCATAGGCATGGAGTCTTCAGAGCAGAACCCAGCCTAGTCTCCCCTTCACCGGTAGGGTGGTCAAGCGGGAGGTCCTCAAATCCCTCCGTTATTTCATCCACCATCACCTTAGCATATCCTTCTGGAATCGGCTGGCAGTGATAAGTTGTGCCGGGTCCACTAGGATAAACTTGGCCAACAGCCGCCTTGACCTTCAAAGTCATCCATCGCGCCATAATGTGGCAACTTTGAGACTCCGTGATACCATCCACGGGATAGCTTGCAGGAGCCGTCAAGACATGCTCCGGCTGAAGCAGCTCGGTGGAAACCACGCTGCTTCTCCGCTGAGATGGTGGGGTGGCTTCGGGGGAAGCTTCGGCAGGTCGTTTGTTGCGATCTGTTGCTTCTCGTTCCTCTTCTCGATCCTCTAGCCCCATTACCCTTCCAAGCAGCGCCTGCAGTTGGTCCTGCTCCAGTTTCTTCCTCCTCTCGTGGGTTTTGTAACCCCCTGCGTCCGAAAAACCAACCTTCCACGGAATGGAGCCTGGCGTGCCTCGTGTCTGTCCAGGGTGCTCAGGATTCCCAAGGGCCATTGTGAGCTCGTCCTTTTCCCTGTTTGGAAGGAACGTCCCTCGCTGCGCTGCAGCGATATAGTGTCGAAGGTTCTTGATTGGTATTTCCAGTTGCTCGTCCGTCCACTGGCACTTCCCTGTTACAGGGTCCAAGGTTCCGCCAGCCCCGAAGAACCAAGTCCGGCAACGGTCTGGCCAGTACATTGTCTCTGGTTCGATCCCTTTTTCAAGCAGATCATGCTCAGCCTTGGACCACTTAGGTCGGGCTTTGAGGTAGCCACCTGACCCCGTGCGATGGTGAAGCTTCTTCTTCGCAGCATTTTCCTTGTTTCTCGCCGACATCTTCTTACTCTTTTCCGATGTCTTGTGGGCCACAAATGCGGGCCAGTGATTTTTGATCTTCTCATATTTGCCGATGAATTCTGGTGTCTTTTTTTTCGACAAACTGGTTCAGCTCTTTCCTCCACCTCCTCATTAGGGTTGCCATCTTCTTAAGAGCACAAGACTTGATTAATTGCTCTTTAACTGGATTCTCCGGATCCTCCTCTGGCGGTAGGGTGAAATTTGCCTTCAGCTCAGTCCAAAGATCTTCTTTCTGCATATCATTGACATAAGACACCTCAGGGTCTTCCTCCTTAGGCTTATACCATTGCTGGATGCTAATCGGGATCTTGTCCCTAACAAGAACCCCGCACTGAGCAGAAAATGCCTTCCTTGTCCGGATGGGTTCAATCGGTTCGCCGTCGGGCGCGATTTCTATGATCTCAAACTTTTCATCCGAGCTCAACTTTTTCTTCGGGCCTCGTCTCCTTACCGAAGTTGTGCTCGATCCGGAGGGCTAGAAATTATAAGGAAGAAAGACGAGAGTAATTAATATGTGTATATATACCAAAACAATGGAAGCATCAATTAACTAGTCAGCACGGGCTTAACTAATATATATATACCTGGTCGGACTCGGTTCGGTCACCGGAGCAGTCAGCATGGTCTCCTTCTTGTACCTCCATTGTATCATCGGGGCCATCATGAACATAGTCCTCTTCTTGTACCGGCATTAATGGGCCGAAGCCATCATGAACATAACCCTCTTCTTCATCCAGCTGACCATCGGTGTCGAGGAGAAATGACGCAACATCATCACTTCCATTTGCGATTATGTCCCCCAACATCGCTTCTGTTTCTTCGTCTCGGGAGTGCTCCATAGTTTCTGCAAATATTTACAACATGTCAATTATTATTCAAACATGGTACAGATGGATATATATATATATATATATTAGTGGAAAACGTAGAACTAGCTAGCTAATCACAATAAGGAATCATGTTAGTGGCCTCGACGCTGCTTCTCTAGGGTTTGGGGTCGCCTCGACACAACGCTTCAAGGGTTTGGGGTGGCCTCAACGACAATGCTCTTTTAACTTGGTAAATTTGGGTGGCCTCGAGAGAGTTAATTTGTCGGGTAGGGGCGCAGCGGGAGGGGGTAGGAGACCAACATCGTTTTCTCTCTAGGGTTTGGGTGTCCTCGAGAGTTTTGGTCGAGCGAGAGGGCCGAGGGCCGGGGGGTGTTGTCATTGTATAAGTTATCACGGTCGAGAGGGGGTATATATATCGACCGCCCCTCATGTCGAAGTTACCTAGAGGGGGTTATATCGACAATGACGCGACATACATATACATGGGAAAATAATGTTATCGGGGAGGGGGTATCGGTACCACCCCCTCGTGTTGAAGTTTCTTCTTTCTCCTCTATTCCTTTCTTTCTTCTTCTACTCTTCTTTTTCTTCTTCTCCCTCGAGAAAGGAAAATAATTAAGGAAAAGGAAGAAAAAAGGAAGAAGGAAGAAGGAAGAAGAAGAAGAAAAAAAAGAAGAAAAAAAAGAGGAGAAGAAGAAAGGAATAGAGGAGAAGAAGAAAAAATAGAATTTTTTTTCTTCTTCTCCTCTATTCCTTTATTCTTCTCCTCTTCTTTTTCTTCTTCTTTCCTCTTCTTATTTATTTCTCCTCTTCTTCCTCTCTTCTTTTTCTCCTTTCTTCCTCTTCTTATTTTCCTTTTTCCTCTCATTCTTTTTCTTCTTCTTCTTCCTTCTTCCTTCTTCCTTCCTTCTTCCTCTTTTCTTCCTTTTCCTTATTTTACTTTCTCCTCTACACTAACCTAAAATCGATATCTACTAACAACCTAAATATAAAATTAATACATATATGAAAAAACATATATAAACAAAAAAATGCTATGAACATTATATTCATACATACATATATAGCCACATCCATTCATCATATATATAGCTACCACATACATATATACATATTATATATATATGAAAAAAATGCAATGAACAAAAAAATACACTTATGAAAAAAATACTATGAACATGTACACATATATACACATAAAAACACATATACACAAAAAATGCAAAAAAAAACATATATACTTGCATATATGTATAATTTTTTGCATATATAATTTTTTGCATATATAAACTTCTGCATATATAAAAAAAAGAGGAAAGGGCGTCGGCGGCCGGACTGAAGGCGGCGGCGTGTGGTCGGGGCGACGACAATGGGGTTGGGAAAGGGGCGGCGCGCGCGGCGACGGTGACGGGGTCGGGGAAGGGGCGGCGCGTGCGGCGACGGCGACGGGGTCGGGGAACGGCTGGTGGCGCGTGCGGCGACGACGATGGTGTCGGGGCCGGCAGGGGCGGCGGGCGCAGCGACGGTGTCGGGGCAGTGGCTCGGCGGCGGCGACGGCGAGCTGGACCAACCTGACGGCGTCGGGGCATGGCTCGGCGGCGACGGCGACGAGGAGCAGAGGCGTCGGGGCGAGAAGAAAGAGATGGGTTTTGGCGAAAACTGCTAAGTCTTGTATATATAGCAAGAGCATTGGTCCCGGTTGGTGGCTCCAACCGGGACTAATGCCCCTTTAGTCCCGGTTGGTGCCACCAACCGGGACCAAAGGGCGGGAAGCGGCGGCCTTTAGTCCTGGTTGGAGGCACCAACCGGGACTAAAGGGTGGGCATTGGTACCGGTTGGGGCCACCAACCGGTACCAATGCACCCCCTTTAGTCCCGGTTGGAGCCACCAACCGGGACCAAAGGCCCCTGTGCTGCCCGCGTCGCGGCCAAAGTTTAGTCCCACCTCGCTAGTTGAGAGGGGCACGTAGTGGTTTATAAGCCCCACTGCCGCATCCCTCTCAAGCTCCTCTCCACTGCAGGCTTACGGGCCTACTTGCTACTGCTTTGCCTGATGGGCCTTCTGGTCCTACTGCGGGCCTGAATCCTGGCCCATAGTAGGGTTTCAAGTCGTATTCAGGCCGTGGGGGCCCAGTAGGAGGCATTTTTTTTGTTTTTTTTGTTTTCCTTACTTATTGTTGCTATTTTTATTTTTTTCCAGTTTTTTTGTTTTGTTTTCTGCATTATTTATTTTCTTTTGTTTTTTGCTTTATTTTTTAATTCTTTTTGCTTTTAGTTTTAGGAAAATTATAAACTTTCTGTTAGTGCCATTACTTTTCAAATTTGAAAACACTTTTTTGTTTTTTTGTTTTCTTTCTTGCTTTATTTATTTTATTTTGTTTCTACTTACAACAAAATACTTATTGTTGTTTTTTTGTTTTGTTTTCTGTATTATTTATTTTCTTTTGTTTTTTGCTTTATTTTTTAATTCTTTTTGCTTTTAGTTTTAGGAAAATTATAAACTTTCTGTTACTGCCATTACTTTTCAAATTTGAAAACACTTTTTTTGTTTTTTTGTTTTCTTTCTTGCTTTATTTATTTTATTTTGTTTCTACTTACAACAAAATACTTATTGTTGCTATTTTTAATTATTACGAGGGTCGAACCATAAGACATTAAAGCATTTCAAATGAACTCTGAAAAAGTTGAAAGTTGGCATGGTATCATAAATTGACCCACACATAGCATGTGCATATACAAAACGGACAATGGTATCATACTCGTTAGTTACAAAGTTGGCATGGTATCATCATAATAGTTGCAGGAGAAAGTCTTCACTTTTTTTTCGCTTGTGTCATTTGCTTATTGCGTCGTAACCATGGATAATCTTCATCGTTTATCAGGATGCTGGGGTCAGCCTTGACTTTGAAGGGAGGAATTTCATGAAACTTTTCATAATCTTCAGACATGTCTGTCTTGTCCTCCACTCCCACGATGTCCCTTTTTCCTGAAAGAACTATGTGGCGCTTTGACTCATCGTATGATGTATTCGCTTCCTTATCTTTTCTCTTACTCGGTCTGGTAGACATGTCCTTCACATAGATAACCTGTGCCACATCATTGGCTAGGACGAACGGTTTGTCAGTGTATCCAAGATTTTTCAGATCCACTGTTGTCATTCCGTACTGTGGGTCTACCTGTACCCCGCCTCCTGACAGATTGGCCCATTTGCACTTAAACAAAGGGACATTAAAATCATGTCCGTAGTCAAGTTCCCATATGTCCACTATGTAACCATAATATGTGTCCTTTCCCCTCTCGGTTGTTGCATCAAAACGGACACCGCTGTTTTGGTTGGTGCTCTTTTGATCTTGGTCAATCGTGTAAAATGTATTCCCATTTATCTCGTATCCTTTCCAAATCGTAACAGTCGAAGATGGTTCCCTGGACAACAAGTACAGCTCATCACAAACAGTGTTGTCACCTCTGAGACGTGCTTCCAACCAACTGCTGAAAGTCCTGATGTGTTCACATGTAATCCAGTCGTCGCACTGCTTCGGGTGTTCGGAGCGCAGACTGTTCTTGTGTTCATCGACATACGGGGTCACCAAGGTAGAGTTCTGTAGAACTGTGTAGCGTGCTTGAGACCAAGAATATCCATCCCTGCATATTATTGAGTCCCTTCCAAGCGTGCCTTTTCCAGTCAGTCTCCCCTCATACCGCGATTGAGAGAGACCTATCTTCTTAAGGCTAGGAATGAAGTCAACACAAAACCCGATGACATCCTCTGTTTGATGGCCCATGGAGATGATTCCTTCTGGCCTAGCGCGGTTACGGACATATTTCTTTAGGACTCCCATGAACCTCTCAAAGGGGTACATATTGTGTAGAAATACGGGCCCCAGAATGACAATCTCGTCAACTAGATGAACTAGGACGTGCGTCATGATATTGAAGAAGGATGGTGGGAACACCAGCTCGGAACTGACAAGACATTGCACCATATCACTCCTTAGCCTTGGTATGATTTCTGGATCGATCACCTTCTGAGAAATTGAATTGAGGAATGCACATAGCTTCACAATGGCTAATCGGACGTTTTCCGGTAGAAGCCCCCTCAATGCAACCGGAAGCAGTTGCGTCATAATCACGTGGCAGTCATGAGACTTTAGGTTCTGAAACTTTTTCTCTGCCATATTTATTATTCCTTTTATATTCGACGAGAAGCCAGTCGGGACCTTCATACTAAGCAGTCATTCAAAGAAGATTTCCTTCTCTTCTTTGGTAAGAGCATAGCTGGTAGGACCTTCATACTGCTTTGGAGGCATGCCGTCTTTTTCGTGCAAACGTTGCAGGTCCTCCCGTGCCTCAGCTGTATCGTTTGTCTTCCCATACACGCCCAAGAAGCCTAGCAGGTTCACGCAAAGGTTCTTCGTCACGTGCATCACGTCGATCGAAGAGCGGACCTCTAGGTCTTTCCAGTAGGGTAGGTCCCAAAATATAGATTTCTTCTTCCACATGGGTGCGTGTCCCCCAGCGTCACTCGGAACAGCTAGTCCGCCGGGACCCTTTCCAAAGATTACGTGTAAATCATTGATCATAGCAAGTACGTGATCACCGGTACGCATGGCGGGCTTCTTCCGGTGATCTGCCTCACCTTTGAAATGATTGCCTTTCTTTCGACATTGATGGTTGGTCGGAAGAAATCGACGATGGCCCAGGTACACATTCTTCCTGCAGCTTGCCAGGTATATACTATCGGTGTCAAGTAAACAGTGCGTGCATGCGTGGTATCCCTTATTTGTCTGTCCTGAAAGGTTACTGAGAGCGGGCCAATCGTTGATGGTCACGAACAGCAACGCCTTTAGGTAAAATTCCTCCTGTTTGTGCTCATCCCACGTACGTACACCGTTTCCATTCCACAGCTGTAAAAGTTCTTCAACTAATGGCCTTAGGTACACATCAATGTCGTTGCCGGGTTGCTTAGGGCCTTGGATGAGAACTGGCATCATAATGAACTTTCGCTTCATGCACATCCAAGGAGGAAGGTTATACATACATAGAGTCACGGGCCAGGTGTTGTGATTGCTGTTCTGCTCCCCGAAAGGATTAATGCCATCCGCGCTTAAAGCAAACCATACCTTCCTTGGATCACTTGCAAACTCATCCCAGTACTTTCTCTCGATTTTTCTCCACTGCGACCCGTCAGCGGGTGCTCTCAACTTCCCGTCTTTCTTACGGTCCTCACTGTGCCATCGCATCAACTTGGCATGCTCTCCGTTTCTGAACAGATGTTTCAACCGTGGTATTATAGGAGCATACCATATCACCTTCGCAGGAACCCTCTTCCTGGGGGGCTCGCCGTCAACATCACCAGGGTCATCTCGTCTGATCTTATACCGTAATGCACCGCATACCGGGCATGCGTTCAGATCCTTGTACGCACCGCGGTAGAGGATGCAGTCATTAGGGCATGCATGTATCTCCTGCACCTCCAATCCTAGAGGGCATACGACCTTCTTTGTTGCGTATGTACTGTCGGGCAATTCGTTATCCTTTGGAAGCTTCTTCTTCAATATTTTCAGTAGCTTCTCAAATCCTTTGTCAGGCACAGCATTCTCTGCCTTCCACTGCAGCAATTCCAGTACGGTACCGAGCTTTGTGTTGCCATCTTCGCAATTGGGGTACAACCCTTTTTTGTGGTCCTCTAACATGCGATCGAACTTCAGCTTCTCCTTTTGACTTTCGCATTGCGTCCTTGCATCGACAATGACCCGGCGGAGATCATCATCATCGGGCACATCGTCTGGTTCCTCTTGATCTTCAGCAGCTTCGCCCGTTGCAGCATCATCGTGCACATCGTCTGGTTTCTCTTGATGTTCAGTAGCATCACCGTATTCAGGGGGCACATAGTTGTCATCATACTCTTCTTCTTCGCCGTCTTCCATCATAACCCCTATTTCTCCGTGCCTCGTCCAAACATTATAGTGTGGCATGAAACCCTTGTAAAGTAGGTGGGTGTGGAGGATTTTCCGGACAGAGTAAGACTTCGTATTCCCACATATAGGGCATGGACAACACATAAAACCATTCTGCTTGTTTGCCTCAGCCACTTCAAGAAAATCATGCACACCCTTAATGTACTCGGAGGTGTGTCTTGAACCGTACATCCATTGCCGGTTCATCTGCGTGCATTATATATAATTAAGTGTGTCAAAAATCATTACAGAACACTAAAACCAAATTAATAGAAGTTCATCATCACACTAAAACCAAAGTACATACATAGTTCTCATCTAACAACATAAAGCTCTGCAGAGCATCTAAATTAATTAAACCATACACTGAAACTATGTAAAACATTTCAATGCGAAAACAAATGCGATCATAATCGCAACCAATGTAACAACTGATCCAACGGCATAATGATACCAATCCTCGGTATGAATGGCATATTTTCTAATCTTTCTAATCTTCAAGCGCATTGCATCCATCTTGATCTTGTGATCATCGACGACATCCGCAACATGCAACTCCAATATCATCTTCTCCTCCTCAATTTTTCTAATTTTTTCCTTCAACAAATTGTTTTCTTCTTCAACTAAATTTAACCTCTCGACAATAGGGTCAGTTGGAATTTCCGGTTCAACAACCTCCTAGATAAATAAAATCTATGTCACATTGGCCGGCATAATTGTCATAAACAATAAATGAACCAATAGTTATGAAAAGATAATATATACCACATCCGAATCATAGACAGGACGAGGGCCGACGGGGGCGGATACCAAAACCATCACACTATATAAGATGCAATAATAAAAGTAAGAAAATTATACAAGTATCTATATAAACATACAAGTAAGAGGTTCACCACGGTGGTGCCGGCGACGAGATCGGCGCGGGCGATCGACGATGGTGAAGACGGGGACGGGACGTGACAGACCGCTAAACCTAGACAAATATTGAGGAAAATGGAGCTTGGAGGTGGAGCTTGGAGAGGAGAAAGCTTAAGTAGTGCGGCTCGGGCATTCCATCGAACACCTTGTGTGCATAGGAGGTGAGCTAGAGCACCACAAAGCTCCCTCCTCGCATGCCACGAAAAACAGAGCAGTGAGAGTGCTCTGCTCGCGGGGTATATATAGGCAACTAATTGGTCCCGGTTCGTGGCTTGAACCGGGACTAAAGGGAAGCCTTTGGTCCCGGTTCAGGCGACCAACCGGGTCCAATGGTGGTGGGCCAGGAGCAAGGCACATTGGTCCCGGTTCGTCCCACCAACCGGGACCAAAAGGTCCAGACGAACCGGGACCAATGGCCCACGTGGCCCAGCCGGCCCCCGAGGCTCACGAACCGGGTCCAATGCCCCCATTGGTCCCGGTTCTGGATTGAACTAGGACTAATGGGCTGACCCAGCCTGGACCATTGCCCCCTTTTCTACTAGTGTAACCATAGCATGAAACATATGGATCCAAATCAGCCCCTTACGAAGCAACTCATAAACTAGGGTTTAAGCTTCTGTCACTCTAGCAACTCATCATCTACTTATTACTTACCAATGCCTTCTCTTAGGCCCAAATAATGGTGAAGTTTCATGTAGTCGATGTTCACATAACACCACTAGAGGAAAGACAACATACACTCATCAAAATATCGAACGAATACCAAATTCACATGACTACTTATAACAAGACTTCTCCCATGTCTTCAGGAACAAACGTAACTACTCACAAATCTTATTCATGTTCATAATCAGAGGGGTATTAATATGCATAAAGGATCTGAACATATGATCTTCCACCGAATAAACCAACTAGCATCAACTACAAGGAGTAATCAACACTACTAGCAACCCACAGGTACCAATCCGAGGTTTTGAGACAAAGATCGGATACAAGAGATGAACTAGGGTTTGATAGGAGATGGTGCTGGTGAAGATGTTGATGGAGATTGACCCCCTCTTGATGAGAGGATCGATGGTGATGATGATGGCGACGATTTCCCCCTCCTGGAGGGATGTTTCCCAGGCAGAACAGCTTCGCCGGAGCCCTAGATTGGTTCCGCGAGGTTCCGCCTCGAGGCGGCGCTTCTTCCCGAAAGCTTCCTTAAGATTTTTTTCCAGGGCAAAAGACACCTTATACCAGAAGATGGGCATCGGGGGGCTGCCAGGTGGCCCACGAGGCAGGGGCGTGCCCGGGGGGTAGGGCATGCCCTCCACCCTCGTGGACAGTGGGTGGCCCCCCTCTGGTGCTTTCTTTGTCCAATATTTTTAATATATTCCAAAACTGACTTTCGTGGAGTTTCAAGACTTTTAGAGTTGTGCAGAATAGGTCTCTAATATTTGCTCCCTTTTCAGCCCAGAATCCAACTGGCGGTATTCTCCCTCTTCATGTAAACCTTGTAAAATAAGAGAGAGAAAAGGCATAAGTCCTGTGACATAATGTGTAGTAACATCCCATATTGCAATAAATATCGATATAAAAACATGATGCAAAATGGACGTATCAGGTAACCATCATCACGGTGATCGTCTCCAGCAACGTCGTTGTCTTCACCGACATGCATCTCCATCACCTTCCTCCCTCTCTATTCAATGGTCCACTCTCCCGCAACTCGTTATAATCCCTTACTTGAACATGGTATTGGACGATATTAGTAATTATATGATGATTTTTCACATCTTCAATATGTTTGAGTAGATTATTTTTGTCCTATGGGTTAGCAAGTACTCCTTCCATTTCATAATGTAGTATATTAAAGTCAAACTGCACAAACTTTGACCAAGTTTATGGAGAAAAACTTTCATATCTTCATTGTCAAACATATATCACTAGATTCACCATAACATATAGTTTTATATTTTATATATTTGATACTGTAGATATAAATAGTAATATTTATATACTTGGTCAAAGTTTGAAGAGATTGACTTTTCAGAAAATTTATACACACTACATTATGAAATGGAGGGAGTATTTTTTCGCAAAAACTTCTAATCTATACATCTTTAATCATGTCCATACAACAAATATAAAAAATAATTATTATTACATCCAGATTCGTAGACCACCTATCGATGACTAAAGCGCTGAAGCGAGTCGAAGGCGCGCCGCCATCATCGCCCCTCCCTCGTTGGAGCCAGACAAAACTTGTTGTAGTAGATAGTCGGAAAGTCATCGTGCGAAGGCCCCATAGAACAAGCGCGCCAGAACAGCAACCGCCGGTGATGAAGAGACGTGTAGATCGGAAGGAACCAACCAAAAGACACATGAACGTAGACGAACAAAGACCGGAACCGAGTAGATTCATCAAAGACAAGCACCAACCGAATCATTTGAGATCCGTCGGAGACACGCCTCTATACACCCTCCGACGATGCTAGACGCACCACCGGGACAGGGGCTAGGTGGAGCGAACATTATTTCATCTTCCCGCCGCCGTGTCACCTTCTTGAACAAGACACAAACCATAAAAAAACTAAAAGAAAAATCTACAAACGGAGCTCTCCCGCCGACAGGGGCCGAGATCCACCACGCTCCCATGGCTCTCAGGCCATTGGAGACGAGACAGACCGGCAGTGGCGACGGAAGGCAAGAACCCTAAGCTTTTTGAGAGGAGGTGGCGGCTACGTATGGAGGAGGTGGCGGCTGCGTAGGGAATAGAAATGTGTATTGAGTATTGTACTTGCTTATGTTGGACTGCCGCTTCAACAAGTATTTACTCAACATCAACTTGAAAGTAACAAATCCAATCTCAGGGGAAACGCAAAAGGACTTCAAATCTAGAACACACAACATAACTTCATAGGTCAGTCAAATCCATTTTCTAGGCCCCATTACTAACAATTAAAAATTGAACAGTTCAATTACCCTCGTCCCAGTCTAATGTATGGCTCGTCATATGAATACTCCGATGATATCACATAACAGTTTTCTTAAGCATTATAAACACATGCTTCTGTTTTGTTTGGTTCGCTAATGAGTGTGCCGAATAACTCAATAAAGAAGACATATAAAGTGATTTTAGACCAAATTTCAAGTTTGGTCAAAATAACAAGACTACATTTTTCCGGACACCTGGCCCAGCCCCATTTCCATTGCTGAAAACGGAACCAAGAAACAATAAAACTACTCCCTCCGTCTCATAATATAAGAACGTTTTTGAGTGTCAAAAACGTTCTTATATTATGGGACGGAGGGAGTAATAACTAAGATCATCAGAAAACTCAAGTCAATGTTTTTTTTTTAAAAAGCCTTACACGTGGCACAACTACATCACCACAGACAGTGGCGGAGCCAGCTCAAGCTTAGAGCCTGGGCAAGTTCTAACTACTGCAAGTTTAATTAGCTTTTGCCCAAACAAACTGTTAATCAAACCATTATTTTATACTAGAGTTACATGCACATGGAGCATGGGAGCCCGGGCAGCCGCCCCGGCTCGCCGGGTGCTGGCTCCGCCACTGACCGCAGAGCAAAAGATTAAAAAATAGGAACGCTGGAAAAAGTATCAGTATACTTTTCCTTGATAGAAAGAGGGATCCGTGGAATGTTTCAATGTACCGGAGTGCAGCTTTGATCGATACTCCAGCAACGAGCAGCAGCTTTGATCAATACGCTTTGGCACGAAGGGCTGATGGATGAACTGACGGCGTCAAGTTTTTTTTTTTTTGAGACAAACTGACGGCGTCAAGTGAAGCGTCCTGACGGCGTGGGCGGCACACACTTTTCGAAGTTTGGAAGCGCTTGAGAGAAAGGGGATGGCGGGCGGCCGAGGGGCCCACTTGATGGCCGGCACGTTTGGCTGCGCTGACGCGTTCAAGCAGTTGAACCGTGTTCCCGCCGGGCCGGCCATTGAACTGAATACGAACCCAACTGTTTTTTTTCTTCTTTGAACTGAATGCCGACGGTTTCATCCATTTTTAAAAAAAATATCCAATGTATTCATTTTCAATCATAGAAGCATGAACACCAGAAAATAATAAAAATTACATCCAGATTCATAGACCACCTAGCACAATTACAAGCACTGAAACGAGCTAGAGGCGTGTCGCCGTCATCGCCCCTCCCTCATCGGAGTCGGACAAAACATGTTGTACTAAACAGCCGGGAAGTCGTCGTGCTAAGGCCTCATAGGACCAGCGCATCAGAACATCAACCGCCGCCAAGGGCGTAGCCAGGCCCCAGGCTACCAGGGCCATGGCCTGGGGCGTGGTCGGCTGATACTTGGTTGAATGTAGCTATAGAATCACTGTTTGGCACTATTTTGCACTGTAGCAATGCTGTTGGCCCGGGGCGTGGCTTCAGCCTGGCTACGCGGTTGACCGCCGCCGGTGAAGTGTAGCGTAGATCGGAAGGATCCAACGTGAAGACACACGAACGTAGACGAACGACGAACAGATCCGAGCAAATCCATCAAGTACAGATCCGTCGGAAACACAACTCCACACATCCACCGACAATGCTAGAGGCACCACCGAAACGAGGGATAGGCAGGGAGAATCTTATTCCATCTTCAGGGAGCCGCTGCCGTCTCTCCTTCCTGAGCAGGACACAAACCCTACCAAATCTCAAAGACACATCTAAAAACGGAGCCCTCCCACTAGCAAGGGTCGGGATCCACCGCGCCCCATGGCCCTAAGGCCACCGGAGATGAGGCGGACCGGCGGCAGCGTCAGTGAGAGGCGGAGAAACCCTAATTGGGGAGGAGGCGGCTGTACTGATGTTTAATTAGTACCACAATTGTTTCTTCTCTTCAAGCAACCAGGTACCAGCACAGTATTGAACGATTCTAGGGTTCTTTATTAAAAGAACACCATCATATATTGATTTATTAAAAGGTTATTACAATCCATCCTTACAACATAAGGCACATAGGACGAAAATTATTAAGAAGAACATGATCAAGATTATTATCAAAATTCAACTTCGCAATCTCACACGCCATCCCATTGGCCCGACGATTAATTTTATATAGCTTAAAGCTGGGCACCGAGTCTCTAATCCGAAGCTCACATGCACCTGGCTGAACCTAAAATCCAAAAGATTTTTTTTAAATGTTATAAACAATGATGAATGTTTCACTAGCGTACAAAATTTCCTGATTGGATGACATTCATGGAGGTCAGGAAAATGAAAAAAAAGATGCTCCAAAAATGGAGATCTAGAAAAAAATAATACTCAAAAGATTAATTTTTAAACCATTTTGAAGCACCAATTTTATTTTTTTGGCATGGGTGAATGTAATTCCATCAGGAAAAATTGCGTGCAAGTGAAACACTCATCAATGTTGATTGTCAAAAGATATCAGAATTTTTTGAGTTTTGTTTTGGAATTTACTTTTCACTTGAGTACATGTGAGCTTAGGAACAAAATAGCACTTTCAGCTTAAAGTTTTGGAGAAGCCTAGTGATGCTCAGCACTCCCTTCTTCAGATCAACGACAGGGGGGCTGTCCAAGATCTCATTTCAAACAAGGAAGCCACAAAACAACCACTCTCCAAATTAACAAGCTTGTGAAGTGTAACACCCATATAAAGACCTATGAATGCACGCCCGAAGCTCCGCTTCATCCACACTAGTGCACCGCCCGATAAAGTCCCACAAAGATATGATAAATCGCCATAAGAGTTCTAGCAACCAATCTTCATGCTCGCGGCGCTAATGCTCTCCACAAAGTCAGAGTCGACGTTATCTTAATATAATCAGGTGGGGGAGGCCACCACACCATATCCGAGGTACTAGCTTTGTCCTAAGTCAATATTTTTTAAGTTTGACCAAGTTTATAATAAAATTTACTAATATCCACAACAACAAATATATATAGTATAGAAATATGTGTTATGATGTACTCCTTTCGTTCACTATTATAAGATGTACTAACTTTTTCTGAATCAGATCTACATAGACACATTTCAGTGTGTTTGCTCACTCATTTTAATCCGTATATAGTCCATATATAAATATCTTAAACATATTATAATAGTGGAAGGAGGGAGTATCTAAAAAAATATTAGTTATGCGCTTTAGATGTTGGTATATTTTTTATTATTCTTGGTCAAAAGTATATATTTTTTTGACTTGGGACAAACACGAAACTTTCGATATTTTGGAACGGATGGAGTACATCCCAAATGGTCAAGTGGGTTTCTTGCGAGCAGAGGCAAAAGTTTGAGTCGGCGCGAAGTTTTTCCCCCTCCCTTCTTCCGCACTTTGGAGTTCATCTTGGTTTCCCTTTTATCATCTCTGCCTGCCTCGCCCCCAGAGTGGTTGCGACTTAACAGTCAGGCCACAAAGCGGGCGCATGTAAACAAATCAATCAATCAATACCCCCTGCAACAAGTTTGGCATAGTGAGACATATCCTTGGTAGCTCAGTCATGCCCATCACAGAGATTTCTCAACTGTTCCCCCGTTAGCTCAGTAATGTCCATCAGACGTTGATTAGAGCCATCGCAACCTCTCAGGCGGTCCTAACACTCAACTTCAGCCTACCACATCAGTGGTCACCGACGCACATGAGATTAATTTCAACTCCGCACAACAACCCGTTGCAGTCTGGACAATAAGGGCAGATAAAGGCGAAGCAAAAAAGATTTACTGGTTCTCTACAAAGATCGCACATAAAAAATGACAACTAAATCAAATAAAAAGAACAACGAGTAATAGATTTCAATTAAAGGGAAGAATCAATGTGTTCATAGTGTAATTTTTTTCACAGTTTTGGTCAAGTGAGGGGATTAAATGTGTAGTCAACTTTATTCAATGGCGCCTTGAGAGGATAAAGAAAAATATGACTATTGCTTTCCAGCTAGCTGTTGCGCAAACATTCATTCACAAGCTTGTTGTAAATAATTAATTAACAACAGACACTTGCAAGCTCGGTTGGTTTTATTTATCGTACATAAGCGCGGACATGACATGATACGACTATATCAGACACAGGACACCAACATGGCGTCCTTATGATTATAGTATGATAGAGTACTTTTTTTTATGATCATTATATGGTATCTTTCAGGCATCAATGAACTAGCTAGCACCCATGGCAGTACCAGGCATGTCTCCTGTTCCTGGGTCTTCTTTCTCTGCAACGATCCCATATAGAGATATATACTGGTTCATCTCCCTGTAAAGCGCCAGCGGCCAGCGCTTTACATGCTTCCAGGCCTGGTCGCGGTCCTGGCAGGACCGGCCTGTCGCAGCAGCTGCGTGTGGCCATGTCATGTTATTAGAACACGCGGCGAGATCAGATGAGCACCATGATGGGCAGCTCCCAAGAGATGAAGCTGGGGATGACAAAGATTACCTGGAAATAGGACTCCAGCTTCTGCCTAAGGATAGCGTGCTCCCTCTTCACTTTCTGGAAAGTTCTCCTGCAACTGCATAATAATATATTAATATGGATGAAAGAAGACGCGTCGGTAGTGATTAATCTGTATACTTTGGATAGAAAACCACATGTCGACATGCTAACCAACTAATTAAGCAGGGACCCTCAAAAAGAAAAAAAAACTAATTAAGCAAGGGGGGGGGGGGGGGGTGGGTGGGGAGAGAGGGAGAGATACCCTTCAGCATTTTCTTCTCCACAGCTGTTCCTGAAAGATGTGCACTCATTGTTCATCTTAGAAGCGCCGATGCTGTGGCAAGTTGTATTATGTTAAGCTTAAGCCCAAAACTTTACAGCAGAGTAGTAATATAACAAATGCAAAATGTCAGCTCTTTATGTCATGGCAAAGGAGCTGCAAGCATGTCATCTCATGATACATATCATCATTTGTAAAAGGCCAATGTTTGCTACTCCACATGCATCCAACATCTAGTTGTAAAATGGATGCACATGATTAGTACTGCGTGATGAAAGCAATATAAATCTCTGCGTTAGGAGATCTCCGTCAAGAAAAAGAAAAACTCTGGTTTACACATTCCCTGAGGCACTTAAAGTAAAACAAAAACATAGAAGCACCACCAACCAAAAAAAAGAAGTAAACAAGGCACTGTTTCAAGAATTGAGGGCGGCAAAAAAATATGGTTTCGAGAATTGAGGACACAAACATGCAGTGTTCAGATACATCCGATATCTAGAAGCAGTGTGCTACAGGAGCTTTCTGGTGGCTCATGAAACAAATAGTCAACAGCTCGTTTGACAATTTTCCTATCCATTATTTTCTGGTAGTAGCAAAGGTTCAGATTAAGTTCTGCAAACTTATGATTTCCTTTTACAAAACCAAACAATTATCACTTTTCACCCATGAAACTGAGTTTAGCCATGTGCGTCTCTCCTTCAACAGGTGATGGCTTTCTAATCCAAGCTGACCAGTTTGTTGGAAAAAGCAGGGGTCCTGCCCAATAGGTAATCAAGACTAGTCAAGAATTTGCCTAAAAGGGCAACAAATTCAACAGCCTCTAAGATTCTACCACCAATTTCTTTCACATAGGCATGCAGCATCTAATCATCTATCGCCTAAAGATATTCAAACTTGACTGTCTAGACATACCTAAAACAGCTGCCTCTAAGCTGCTGCATGTGTGCATCCCATCTATTGAAATCTTTTGGATACTTCTCCCTGCAGTGTTCTTGTTAGATACTGCTTAACAACAATTGACCAAGTTTATGGAAGTGCCATTGCTTACATAGCTTGCTCAATGTTTGTCACTAGCCTCGCTGAGTCCTTGAAGAACAAGGAGACCACTTCTTCTGCAAAATTGGGGCTTGCTTCATCCTGCAAGTCCTCAACCTGGCAAAATTGCTCATCCAAATACCCCTGTTACCAAATATGATTAGCTAAATCAGCACATATCCATATCAACGCACATTAAAATAAGACAAGTAGCAGAAAAGGAGAGTTCCAAAATGGTTAAATTTTTTTAATTCTTAAAGCATTGCTGCACATAAAGAAAAAGCGGAATTTAAGCACTACATGGTAGCAAACTTATTCAATATTTTGTGCTTCATTCAGATTTTTCTAAGGTGTGTCAAAGTTTGAAACAGAGGTGCAAAGTGACAATTCTTGTCTTGGCTCTGTAAAGAAAACATGACAAGTGTTTACTGCATGAACTCTGATGCTTAATGTATGAGATGAACAGAGCACAAGCCTGATCAAAGAGGCTCCTTTTCAAGGATGCTGCTTGGCGTCGTAAATTAGCATACTCCATTTATAAGTGTTGAACGATGGGAAAAGAGGCTAAGCAGGGGCTGTGGGAGGCAAGCACAAAATGCATATCCAACTGGTCGATCTCTCTGGTTGTAGAAAGTTGAACGTCAGGTTGTTTATATAGCTCCGGAGGCTTCACTGTTCCTCCACCAACATAAGTGGAAGTGAAGATATTTTGAAGTTCCGATGGCAAAGCCTTATCATCTTACATATGCAAATGGTTTTGTTGCAGCGTGTGCAGCATCTATTCACATTTTGGAGAAGGACTTGAACATCAACAGACTGTGATGCTCCTCCTTTATATTGGGGTGTAGAAACCCAAGCCTTTCTTCTTTGGTCTATGCAGATGGGTTACTACCTACAGTCCATTTTTTCTACATCGCACATCATCGAGCGTACAAATTTGACATCTGCAAACCTGAAGAACAAACTCCAGAAGAAGGTAAAAAGGTTAAAAAAAAAAACTTATCACATAATCAGATACAGGTCAGCATCTGCATGTGATAGCTTCTGACAAGTTCTAAATTCTAACAACTTTCTCAAGGCTTGACATTATCAGACTAAATTGGAAAGAAGGAATCAATGGTCATTCATCGAGGGCGAAACAAAACAGCATTCTCTTTTCCCGGTGAGGAACATTTACATGGGTTCATGTATACATGCCTCGGTCTGAGCATATTGGAGACCGAGAATCAAGACAATGAACAGAAAGAATATTACTTGATCACATAAAATGTTTCATGTGGTGGCTCATTCTTACAGGAAATGAACATGTGTCAAGTCTGGATATATGAACTGTCCTGATAGAGGAAATTTTCTAGAGCGACACGTTGCAGGAACTAATACACGGACATAAGGGGAATGGTATAACAAAACTACTGTTTGTGCATCTCAAAGTTCAAGCATGATGTGGTGATAAAATCATCGAGAACGATAGAGAATTCGAATAGGTCTAAGATATGCCTACTTTGTGCACAGCCCAAAGAAAGCTAGAGAAAGAAAACGATTTCAATCTCCTTCCAACAGTTACAAACCAAGACTCTCTAAAATCACTGGACCACGTGGCACGTTATCAAGCTTTGCAAAAAGAAGCGAAATAGATCCATCCAGTGATTGGTCCAAGGATTGGTCTTCACCGTCCTTCAATCAGCATCACATCTTGATAAGAGAATCTGATGTGGAATGAAATAGCCCAAAGGCCCATTTGATTGGAGGATTAAAAAAGAAGAGAAAGTTCTAGGCAGACAAAATTGCTACAGCACTGAGTGATAAAACGACTGCAGAAGATGAATTAACATATAACAGTCACTACCTTCCCTGAATGTTGCATGCATTTATATAAAGATCCTACAACATGGTTTTCACTCTTCATCCTAGCAGCTGCATCGCTTTCCCTTTACATACAGAACATTCACATGACAACACCCTTCGGAAAGCGCATGCCAGGCCTCTACATGCAATAGAAGATGGAATATCTCTTCCGAGAAATTGCACGGGCACACGACAAGAAAATTTTCTCTTTAAACCACATTCAAGATAGTGTAGAAGTACATAATCAATTTGTTGCATTTCAAAACAAGACAACAACATCACTCAATTCATTATATATTTACCTGTAAATCTGTAACAAAGGAAGTCTGCTGTGCCCAGTAATATATGACACATAATGCCATGCTGGCACTTCATGTATGGTTGAAGCATGAGGTTTTAAGTAATTAACATAGCACTCCCTCCCATATGATTCATCATAATGTCATGATAATGTCCGATGATATTTGTATTGTGTATGAGAGGGTGCACATCAAGTGGTTATTGCTCACTACTTACCGTTGATAGAGACAATAATCGGATAATAGTTGCCCAGCTTTTGGGACTACACTCAAGGTTTTTTTTTAGCCTTTTAGGAATATTAAATGAACAGTTTTCCGGGAAGATAGGGCATCTCGTGAAGTTTTACACACGTCCTCTCAAAGACAACAAACAACATAGCGGAGATAGTACTATGATGAGATTCTTCAATCGTGGCTGCAAGATTTACCATATACATGGCATACATATCCTCTTGCGTGACTTTCTGTTACCAGTGGCTTATGTAAGCTGAGGAAACTAGGTATCGGCACGCTCTTCATAGTAACGACAGATGCGCCTCCGTAAAACAAAAGATACTATTCACGACGCGCATATACTCTACACGGCTGACAGTACACGTCATGGGCTCAAGCTGCATACTCATGATGTTCTTAGTTGCTCAGTGTTCAGATGATTCTAGTTTTGTGTTAGCATGCAGTCCTTGCATTTGTCCCCATACTACTTATTTATTACTAACCTCTAACCAGATAATATTGCACGATTTACAATAGCACCAACGATTAATCGATTATGCATATAAAATTAGCATTACTCTGCGTAGCTCCTCCAGTAACTTCCCTAGTTGGATTTACCAGACTCTGAAGACCAAACATCAAATCAAAATGGTGGAAACATTACAGCACGCTCAGCAGAAATGTCAAAATCTATCATACTTGAATAACAAGTTGGCAATCTCTGTCAAGGGTAGCAACGGGTAAGGCATGTCGCGTGGATACACTACCTCTTTTTAGATATGTCGATTCCGCGGCTGATGTGATGGCGCATGGAGACCCACTCTCCCCTCCCCTCCCCCCAAGTGACGCCCAGATTGGGGCTGGGCAAAGGCAAAGCCCCGGTGATGCCTACACCCGGGCGAGGGATTGGCGGGCGGGCGATTCGTCGACAGGAGCCCCGGCGGCCAGTACAGCAGCGGCCCCAATCCTCCGCGCGACTGTGCCGACCCCTGCTCGAATCAGCACAAATCAGCGTGGATAAAATTAACCGGGAGCCGCTGTCGCAGTGCGGAAGGCGATACGGAGAAGCGAGCGCAGCAGTTGTTACAGGCGGCGAGGGCCGGACTCCGGCTTGACGCCGGCAGCGTTACGCGGCTGAGCCGAGTGAGGACTGAGAGGAGGCCGCGGCGGAGGAGGAGCTAGCTCGTGCGGGCAAATGGGCCGAATGGGGGCCTGGGGGAAATGTGTAATGGGCCGTGTACACGTGGACCGGAATGTGACGAGAAGCCTCGCGCACCTTGGAAAAAAAAAACTGGACACAGGCAGCCCAGACAGAAACAGAAACAGCAGGAGAGAGGGGTAGCCCTGTGCGTTCGGTTTATTCGGTTTACATGGTTCGGTTTATACGGTTTTTTGGTATGTACGATATTAATACTTCGGTAAATACGGTATGAAATTAAAATACGGTTCGGTTTCGATATATACCAAATTATTTCGGTATGGTTTCGGTATATACCATAAAACCAAAGTTGACGCGAATTTGAAAATAACGTAATAATAATTTGCAAATTTATGACTCAAAACACATTCTATTTTACACAAATAGTATATGACTATATATATAAGTATATATGCATGCATTGATTCATCTGTTGATGGTTATGGACGTGCTTAGCATTTTAAAAACAGAAAAATGACAATGTTACAAGAAAAATGTTGGTGCTTAGTAGTGAATTTGACTCATGTACAAGAAAAATGACAACTTGTACGGTTGTTCATCTCAAGAAATATAAATTTATCTTTTACTTTGGTTTATTCGGTTAACCATTCGGTTTTTCGGTATATACCATAAAAACCAAAGTTCAAATCGGTATGAAAAGTTCATACCATACCGAAACCAGAAACCATAAAAACAAAAAAACCGGTTCGGTTCGGTTTATTTTCGATATGGTTTTTCGGTTCGGTTTTAAAATGCACAGAGTGAGAGAGGGGGAACCGGAGAGAGAGAGAAGAGAAGCCAAATCTCGCCTGCGATTGTGGCCGGCCGGCGTCGTCCCGTCCGTGCTCGGCGAGATGGAGGCGGAGTGGGACTGGGACGGGACGGACCCGCAGGACGCCACGGAGATGGACGAGTTCGAAAGGGTGGCGCTCGCCGCCGGGGTGCTCGACGTGAACCCGGGCGGCCAGGAGAGGTTCGAGAGGGAGTGGGAGCAGATGGAGGACGAGATCTACCGCCAGGTGCTCGCCATCGGCTCCTTCGCGAGGTCATCTCTCGACGCCACTCCCCCCTTCCCTCCCGTGTAGCATCCGCGCCGTAGCCGTAGCCGTGGCCGTAGCGCGCTTGCTGTTCTAGGTCTAGGGGGCGGAACTGTAGAGCTCTACCGGTGGAATCGGCGGTGCGGAAGCCGCCTGCCTCGATGCGATCCGCCCGAGAGAGCATTTCGGGGCCGAGAGCGTTAGGCCTGTAAACCCTAGGGTGGAGAGGGTGTGGTGATTTCAGGGAATGGATGTTTTACTCTCGTTTCGCTTATTAAAGATTAAAGAAGTATAATGTCATCGGGACTAAACCCTAGGGTGGAGAGAGTGTGGGGATTTCAGGGAAAGGAGTAGCTCCACAGCTCCAAACACAGTGTCCCTGACCGAAATCTCGCTCTGTAGTCCGAATTGGCTGCGGATCGTGTTCATCAGATTGGATCATGGGACTTCTCATGTTCATTTCCTGATTCATGAGTGCCAGGTTGGATAATGATGGGGATGGACGTAGGGAATTCGGTCGTCAAACCGCACTGCACACCTATCTTGGCGGTAAATTATCAGTGCCGACCTTCTTTTTTTTATGATGCTGACTGCATGTTCTAAATGTCTCTATGCGTGTCATTCAGACGTTGATGATATACCGGGCAGAAAAGCTACTCTCTTAGATGCTGGTTCGATCCTCACCTTGCCAATGCTCTTTCTTCATGGTAATACTCTTCTGTTTCTGTATGTTATTTGTTAATTCGTTCTCAGCTCGCCAATGTCCTTTCTTCACAGTAATGCTCTTCTATCTCTGTATTTTATTTGTTAATTCATGCACTTGTATCCTTTACTTTTAGTGTCTTTCTTTTGGCAAAGATTTTTGTTGTCTTGATAACCTTGAAGATGCATGGATTGGTGCTTCGTCAAGTTTACTGAGATATCATTTAATAGATACTTTTTATGCCCCACAGATTGCGAGTGATTTGTCTAGTTTTGAATATGATAATCTGAATTGACAAGCATTATTATTTGTAGCTGTTTCCTTTAGAATTGGAGATTTGCAGATATAAAGACACGTGTCTGCTTTACAGTAAAATGTCAAGATGCCTTGGCTTTTCAATTAATAACGCATCTAGCTCATGCATGCTAGCATGTTTGTGCTGAACGACGACCTTCCGACGCCAATAAATGGAAGGTTGTGGTTGAAACGCTTCCTCTTCCAACCGAAAGCGGAAAGCTGCAATTCTACCTCCTCCGCACCAAGCTCCTCCCTCTCACCCCCCTCCAACACCACCCTTGCCCACCTACAGTGTATCAATGGCTCACCCCACCCTGTTCCCGCTTAGTGTCCTCTCTCAGGTGAGAACCCCTGTACCAGCTCTGCCCACCAGACATCCTTCGCTGCTCACCCCCCTGTGGCGCCGCCTCGCTGCTCCCCCCTGCCTCAGCCGCCTACACCACTAGGCTGATGCTCCCCTGGGCCCTGGCCATCCGTCTAAGATCGGGAAGCAGAAGGAAAATATTAGCTGGCGTTTCTCTTGATAATTGAAGTTTTCGTCTGTAACCAGATAAGTTATACTCAATAATGAATCATCTACGAGCAATCCTAAAAAGGTAATATGCTGATAACTTGCTATTGGATCCTTTGTGATCCTGATAGGATGGCCTGTCAAAATAGTTTCTTAATTGCAAACCCAGATCCAGTGAAAAGAGGCACAAATCTTTGATATAGTTTGACCTGGCTCGTGCACGGTTACACATTAGAAGTCATAGCATAAAGGTGATATTATCTTTTCTTACAGACTATCAAATGTAATGGTGCTATGAATATTTCACAGGTGTCGTCCTGTTTCCTGGAGCTACCTTGCCTCTGAAACTAATTGAGGCTAGGTTTGTGGCAGCTGTCGAGAAGGCTTTAAGCCGTGATGGTGCTCCAGACACAATAGGCGTGGTGCGTTCCAATCATGTTAAAATTAGTTGCTTTTACTTGTGGATTAATTTTTAAAGACTATGACTCGATGTATAGGTTCTCATGCACGGACGACCAAATCATCGAAATTATGCTAATGCTTCAGTTGGAACCACAGCAGAGGTGCCGTACATTTATTTCTGTTATGCTTTGAGTTGCAATTTCCAGACCAGTCTGAAGTTATTGATCAATCTCTATGTGCATGGATTGTTCATTTGGTTAGCTTTTTTTGGTTCCAAATTCCCAATGGTGTTGTTTAGTGACCAACTCCATGTGTATGCTATTTCCTACTATATACTTAATACTTCCTCCGACCTGATTTACGTGGCGCCCTCGTTTTTTGTGATTTTACTTTAACAATCAATTAGATCAATGATATATGAGTATGTGCCATACAAACTGTACTGTTGTCTGTTGGAAACTTTTTTCAAGTATAAATTCAATGGTATAATTTTTGTGGCACGCAATCTACGTTTTACTGGGCAAGTAAATTGTCAAACTTGAACATTGAAATACGTGGGCGCCATGTAAATTAGGACGGAGGTATTAGGGGTTATTAGTTACCTATGGTGGCATGGCACACATGTGATAAATTTCAAGATCCCTTGCATAATCTCGAAAGATAAAATGTTATATGTAATTCGGTGTGATTTGTCTTTTCGGTTAGAACTATTCTTCTGAACAGCCTGATCAGATCAGTTGGTATTTTTGTTTGTTTGCAGATACGGCAACTTGGACGGTCGGATGATGGTTCAATAAATGTTAAAGCACGTGGTCAGCAACGATTTCGTCTGATCCGTTACTGGGCGGATGTTGATGGGGTGGTAAGTCTAAGATCTAATTGGGTAGCCTTGTTTTATGTTCTTTTGAATTAGAAGCAGGACAAATGTAGCTTTGTTTCATTTACTTTTGTCCTTAGGTGTGGGGTGAGGTTCAAATTATCGAGGAAGATCCTCCACTAAGAACTCCAAGAGGTGCATTTGCACAGCTAGCTGCATCTAGGAGCTGCCGGCTGCATACTTCTTCACCAGTTATGAGCTTGGATGTGTCACCAATGAAACAACAGGGCCATATGGATTCAGGTCTACATGGTGATACTCCTTCTGCAAGTGATTCAAGTTCACAGTCTAGCAATTCAATGAAGCCCTATGTTTCTGGTCAGTCAGGCGAGAATGCCAATATGGATGAGGAGGATTCTACTTGCTCGACACCCTCGAGTACAAGAACAGATACAAAGAACCAGTACAACGCTGCTAATTACTCGAAGCAGCCTCTTCAGGCATCATTGGCCTTTTGGCCTCAATGGGCTTATGAAATGTATGACCCATATTCACTTGCTTGTAGAGCTGCTGGTATGTGAAGCGCTCCTATTTCATCAAACTGGTTTCTTATGAATCTTACAGTGCATTCTTGTCATTACGTGTCTGTTTGGTTCATATACCAAGATTGCCAACATTTGACACACTTTTTTGCCATATATGCCTAAGGTTAGGCAATTAAGATTGGCGCCACACTTTGCCATACATGCCTAAGGTTGTGGCCTGACAAAGTGTGGCAACCTTAGTATACCAACCAAACATGCCCTACATATTTCACTGAATCTTTACTGGACAATGCCAACTTTGCCCTGTCTATATTGTTCTCATAGGAAAAACATCCTCTCACCAAAGTAAATGAATGATAATTGTGCAAATCCTTAGGTATGTTTCTGATTTTCAGTTGGTTATCTTTTTTACACTGTCCTTTTGTTGCAGATTTGTGGAGACTGATAATCAAAACGCCAAGCATTGATGAGCTTGTAAAAAAACCAGATCTTTTGTCATTTTACATCGGAAACCAACTTCCAGTATCGGAACCTGTGAGACAAAAATTGCTGGAGATTAATGGGGTTTCGTATCGCCTACGAAGGGAGATCCAGCTTCTAAAGGCCTGTGATCTTATAAAATGTGGATACTGCAAGGTAACAATCTACTGTATCTGGAGGTGATATTTTAACTAGTTTCTGACTGGTAGTTATATCTTGATGTTGATCCGGTTTCACTAGTTCGTGGTCTGTTGCTTCCATTAAAAAAATAGCCTCTCTAGCTCACCTGTATCACACATTGTTTTTAAGGCGTCCCGCCTTGGACGCTTAGGCGATAAGGCGCCCCCCAGCGCCTTACAAATACGCCCGCCTTAGGCGCTTAGGCGTCGCCAGGGCAAGGTTGGTATACTAAGGTTGCCACACTTTGTCATGCCTAAGGTTGTGGCCTGACAAAGTGTGGCAACCTTAGTATACCAACCAAACATGCCCTACATATTTCACTGAATCTTTACTGGACAATGCCAACTTTGCCCTGTCTATATTGTTCTCATAGGAAAAACATCCTCTCACCAAAGTAAATGAATGATAATTGTGCAAATCCTTAGGTATGTTTCTGATTTTCAGTTGGTTATCTTTTTTACACTGTCCTTTTGTTGCAGATTTGTGGAGACTGATAATCAAAACGCCAAGCATTGATGAGCTTGTAAAAAAACCAGATCTTTTGTCATTTTACATCGGAAACCAACTTCCAGTATCGGAACCTGTGAGACAAAAATTGCTGGAGATTAATGGGGTTTCGTATCGCCTACGAAGGGAGATCCAGCTTCTAAAGGCCTGTGATCTTATAAAATGTGGATACTGCAAGGTAACAATCTACTGTATCTGGAGGTGATATTTTAACTAGTTTCTGACTGGTAGTTATATCTTGATGTTGATCCGGTTTCACTAGTTCGTGGTCTGTTGCTTCCATTAAAAAAATAGCCTCTCTAGCTCACCTGTATCACACATTGTTTTTAAGGCGTCCCGCCTTGGACGCTTAGGCGATAAGGCGCCCCACAGCGCCTTACAAATACGCCCGCCTTAGGCGCTTAGGCGTCGCCAGGGCAAGGTTGGTATACTAAGGTTGCCACACTTTGTCATGCCTAAGGTTGTGGCCTGACAAAGTGTGGCAACCTTAGTATACCAACCAAACATGCCCTACATATTTCACTGAATCTTTACTGGACAATGCCAACTTTGCCCTGTCTATATTGTTCTCATAGGAAAAACATCCTCTCACCAAAGTAAATGAATGATAATTGTGCAAATCCTTAGGTATGTTTCTGATTTTCAGTTGGTTATCTTTTTTACACTGTCCTTTTGTTGCAGATTTGTGGAGACTGATAATCAAAACGCCAAGCATTGATGAGCTTGTAAAAAAACCAGATCTTTTGTCATTTTACATCGGAAACCAACTTCCAGTATCGGAACCTGTGAGACAAAAATTGCTGGAGATTAATGGGGTTTCGTATCGCCTACGAAGGGAGATCCAGCTTCTAAAGGCCTGTGATCTTATAAAATGTGGATACTGCAAGGTAACAATCTACTGTATCTGGAGGTGATATTTTAACTAGTTTCTGACTGGTAGTTATATCTTGATGTTGATCCGGTTTCACTAGTTCGTGGTCTGTTGCTTCCATTAAAAAAATAGCCTCTCTAGCTCACCTGTATCACACATTGTTTTTAAGGCGTCCCGCCTTGGACGCTTAGGCGATAAGGCGCCCCCCAGCGCCTTACAAATACGCCCGCCTTAGGCGCTTAGGCGTCGCCAGGGCAAGGTTGGTATACTAAGGTTGCCACACTTTGTCATGCCTAAGGTTGTGGCCTGACAAAGTGTGGCAACCTTAGTATACCAACCAAACATGCCCTACATATTTCACTGAATCTTTACTGGACAATGCCAACTTTGCCCTGTCTATATTGTTCTCATAGGAAAAACATCCTCTCACCAAAGTAAATGAATGATAATTGTGCAAATCCTTAGGTATGTTTCTGATTTTCAGTTGGTTATCTTTTTTACACTGTCCTTTTGTTGCAGATTTGTGGAGACTGATAATCAAAACGCCAAGCATTGATGAGCTTGTAAAAAAACCAGATCTTTTGTCATTTTACATCGGAAACCAACTTCCAGTATCGGAACCTGTGAGACAAAAATTGCTGGAGATTAATGGGGTTTCGTATCGCCTACGAAGGGAGATCCAGCTTCTAAAGGCCTGTGATCTTATAAAATGTGGATACTGCAAGGTAACAATCTACTGTATCTGGAGGTGATATTTTAACTAGTTTCTGACTGGTAGTTATATCTTGATGTTGATCCGGTTTCACTAGTTCGTGGTCTGTTGCTTCCATTAAAAAAATAGCCTCTCTAGCTCACCTGTATCACACATTGTTTTTAAGGCGTCCCGCCTTGGACGCTTAGGCGATAAGGCGCCCCCCAGCGCCTTACAAATACGCCCGCCTTAGGCGCTTAGGCGTCGCCAGGGCAAGGTTGGTATACTAAGGTTGCCACACTTTGTCATGCCTAAGGTTGTGGCCTGACAAAGTGTGGCAACCTTAGTATACCAACCAAACATGCCCTACATATTTCACTGAATCTTTACTGGACAATGCCAACTTTGCCCTGTCTATATTGTTCTCATAGGAAAAACATCCTCTCACCAAAGTAAATGAATGATAATTGTGCAAATCCTTAGGTATGTTTCTGATTTTCAGTTGGTTATCTTTTTTACACTGTCCTTTTGTTGCAGATTTGTGGAGACTGATAATCAAAACGCCAAGCATTGATGAGCTTGTAAAAAAACCAGATCTTTTGTCATTTTACATCGGAAACCAACTTCCAGTATCGGAACCTGTGAGACAAAAATTGCTGGAGATTAATGGGGTTTCGTATCGCCTACGAAGGGAGATCCAGCTTCTAAAGGCCTGTGATCTTATAAAATGTGGATACTGCAAGGTAACAATCTACTGTATCTGGAGGTGATATTTTAACTAGTTTCTGACTGGTAGTTATATCTTGATGTTGATCCGGTTTCACTAGTTCGTGGTCTGTTGCTTCCATTAAAAAAATAGCCTCTCTAGCTCACCTGTATCACACATTGTTTTTAAGGCGTCCCGCCTTGGACGCTTAGGCGATAAGGCGCCCCCCAGCGCCTTACAAATACGCCCGCCTTAGGCGCTTAGGCGTCGCCAGGGCAAGGTTGGTATACTAAGGTTGCCACACTTTGTCATGCCTAAGGTTGTGGCCTGACAAAGTGTGGCAACCTTAGTATACCAACCAAACATGCCCTACATATTTCACTGAATCTTTACTGGACAATGCCAACTTTGCCCTGTCTATATTGTTCTCATAGGAAAAACATCCTCTCACCAAAGTAAATGAATGATAATTGTGCAAATCCTTAGGTATGTTTCTGATTTTCAGTTGGTTATCTTTTTTACACTGTCCTTTTGTTGCAGATTTGTGGAGACTGATAATCAAAACGCCAAGCATTGATGAGCTTGTAAAAAAACCAGATCTTTTGTCATTTTACATCGGAAACCAACTTCCAGTATCGGAACCTGTGAGACAAAAATTGCTGGAGATTAATGGGGTTTCGTATCGCCTACGAAGGGAGATCCAGCTTCTAAAGGCCTGTGATCTTATAAAATGTGGATACTGCAAGGTAACAATCTACTGTATCTGGAGGTGATATTTTAACTAGTTTCTGACTGGTAGTTATATCTTGATGTTGATCCGGTTTCACTAGTTCGTGGTCTGTTGCTTCCATTAAAAAAATAGCCTCTCTAGCTCACCTGTATCACACATTGTTTTTAAGGCGTCCCGCCTTGGACGCTTAGGCGATAAGGCGCCCCCCAGCGCCTTACAAATACGCCCGCCTTAGGCGCTTAGGCGTCGCCAGGGCAAGGTTGGTATACTAAGGTTGCCACACTTTGTCATGCCTAAGGTTGTGGCCTGACAAAGTGTGGCAACCTTAGTATACCAACCAAACATGCCCTACATATTTCACTGAATCTTTACTGGACAATGCCAACTTTGCCCTGTCTATATTGTTCTCATAGGAAAAACATCCTCTCACCAAAGTAAATGAATGATAATTGTGCAAATCCTTAGGTATGTTTCTGATTTTCAGTTGGTTATCTTTTTTACACTGTCCTTTTGTTGCAGATTTGTGGAGACTGATAATCAAAACGCCAAGCATTGATGAGCTTGTAAAAAAACCAGATCTTTTGTCATTTTACATCGGAAACCAACTTCCAGTATCGGAACCTGTGAGACAAAAATTGCTGGAGATTAATGGGGTTTCGTATCGCCTACGAAGGGAGATCCAGCTTCTAAAGGCCTGTGATCTTATAAAATGTGGATACTGCAAGGTAACAATCTACTGTATCTGGAGGTGATATTTTAACTAGTTTCTGACTGGTAGTTATATCTTGATGTTGATCCGGTTTCACTAGTTCGTGGTCTGTTGCTTCCATTAAAAAAATAGCCTCTCTAGCTCACCTGTATCACACATTGTTTTTAAGGCGTCCCGCCTTGGACGCTTAGGCGATAAGGCGCCCCCCAGCGCCTTACAAATACGCCCGCCTTAGGCGCTTAGGCGTCGCCAGGGCAAGGTTGGTATACTAAGGTTGCCACACTTTGTCATGCCTAAGGTTGTGGCCTGACAAAGTGTGGCAACCTTAGTATACCAACCAAACATGCCCTACATATTTCACTGAATCTTTACTGGACAATGCCAACTTTGCCCTGTCTATATTGTTCTCATAGGAAAAACATCCTCTCACCAAAGTAAATGAATGATAATTGTGCAAATCCTTAGGTATGTTTCTGATTTTCAGTTGGTTATCTTTTTTACACTGTCCTTTTGTTGCAGATTTGTGGAGACTGATAATCAAAACGCCAAGCATTGATGAGCTTGTAAAAAAACCAGATCTTTTGTCATTTTACATCGGAAACCAACTTCCAGTATCGGAACCTGTGAGACAAAAATTGCTGGAGATTAATGGGGTTTCGTATCGCCTACGAAGGGAGATCCAGCTTCTAAAGGCCTGTGATCTTATAAAATGTGGATACTGCAAGGTAACAATCTACTGTATCTGGAGGTGATATTTTAACTAGTTTCTGACTGGTAGTTATATCTTGATGTTGATCCGGTTTCACTAGTTCGTGGTCTGTTGCTTCCATTAAAAAAATAGCCTCTCTAGCTCACCTGTATCACACATTGTTTTTAAGGCGTCCCGCCTTGGACGCTTAGGCGATAAGGCGCCCCCCAGCGCCTTACAAATACGCCCGCCTTAGGCGCTTAGGCGTCGCCAGGGCAAGGTTGGTATACTAAGGTTGCCACACTTTGTCATGCCTAAGGTTGTGGCCTGACAAAGTGTGGCAACCTTAGTATACCAACCAAACATGCCCTACATATTTCACTGAATCTTTACTGGACAATGCCAACTTTGCCCTGTCTATATTGTTCTCATAGGAAAAACATCCTCTCACCAAAGTAAATGAATGATAATTGTGCAAATCCTTAGGTATGTTTCTGATTTTCAGTTGGTTATCTTTTTTACACTGTCCTTTTGTTGCAGATTTGTGGAGACTGATAATCAAAACGCCAAGCATTGATGAGCTTGTAAAAAAACCAGATCTTTTGTCATTTTACATCGGAAACCAACTTCCAGTATCGGAACCTGTGAGACAAAAATTGCTGGAGATTAATGGGGTTTCGTATCGCCTACGAAGGGAGATCCAGCTTCTAAAGGCCTGTGATCTTATAAAATGTGGATACTGCAAGGTAACAATCTACTGTATCTGGAGGTGATATTTTAACTAGTTTCTGACTGGTAGTTATATCTTGATGTTGATCCGGTTTCACTAGTTCGTGGTCTGTTGCTTCCATTAAAAAAATAGCCTCTCTAGCTCACCTGTATCACACATTGTTTTTAAGGCGTCCCGCCTTGGACGCTTAGGCGATAAGGCGCCCCCCAGCGCCTTACAAATACGCCCGCCTTAGGCGCTTAGGCGTCGCCTAGGCGATAAACCCTAACCCCCCCCCCCCCCCCCCCCCCCCCGCCCCCCCGCCCCAGCGCCTTAGGTCGCCTTACCGCCTTAAAAACTATGGTATCACAGCATGCTAGATTAACATATTATTTTGCAACTAGGCTTAGTCCAAAGTTGCACCCAGATACTTGGGCGCTGTTGCCTCTTGCAGCTGCTTGATGAGTAATGGCATTAATGTAAAACCAAGTTGCTTCTAATTCATATTGCTCATGTGTAGCTAAATCAAAGAATTTCAAGATTATGCCCATTACTCTATTCTGACATGATGTTAATTATGGTAGTCTGAAATAGCAAAACACAGCGATGTGGTGGTGATGTCTAGCGATGGGCCTCTTGGTACTTACGTCAACAATCATGGGTACGTGCATGCAACGATTACTGTGAACAATGCGACGGGGCTTGCTCTCGAGGGGGATCCCACAGAAGAACAGAGCTGGTTTCCAGGGTATGAGCCGTTTTTCGCGACTCCTTGTTTATCTCCCAGTCGCCTCTGTTTATTCTTACGATATTTGAACATGAGATGAAACCATAAGCGCATTTATCTTGCTATATGTGCAGATACGCCTGGACTATCGCGTCGTGCGCGTCCTGCGGTTCCAACATAGGCTGGCTGTTCAGTACCACCAAGAGGCATCTATACCCGAAATCCTTCTGGGGGATCCGCAGCTCCCAGATCGCGGATGTTGTAGATGTAGAACAACAGGAGGAGGAATGATATGCCGCTCTCCATGTACAGCGAGCCCTGTCTTGACTTGTGCCGTCTTCTTTTTCTCCGTTTCCGCAGACTTAGAACCTAGACTGAGATCGTGGCGCCTTTGCCATCCTTGTCACGCTCTCGTTTTTAGCCTAGCCCCATATATACCCGCCTTTCGCCTTCAGAGTGGTAGCCATTGAAGTTTCTGGGAGACTAATAGCCACCCTCTTCTTGGCCGTGTTGTGTGTACTGTTGGTCGTGTGCGCATAGTTTGTTTCAGAAATCTTCTGAGATGCATATAGTGCACACACCTAGTCAGGATAATAAGTTTTCCGGGTGCTAAACAAAGCATGTCTGTGGAAGTCTGTACTTAAATAAGTGTGTTATGTTGAAAGAGAAGTCTAGCTCCATTTGAAATGATGCTTGGAAATTTGGCTTCTTTGTAGATCTGACTATCTGAGGAAGTGCGTGCGGCTTTGTGGAGAAGAAAGTATAAAGTTGCAGTTGCCATACCCTGTACGGTAATGCAGTAGAGTATTTCGGGTATAGTGGGGAAGTGGCCCTGATACCTGGTGAATGAGTGGCAGCTCCACAATTTACTCCCGTCACCATGCTTGGCAGCAGTAGCACCGAGCTGGATGGAGGCAACAGGGTCGCCGGCCCAGCTGAGCTAGCGCAAGTGGCGAGTAGCAAATGCATATGGAGCGTGTATTGTCGGTTTGTTCCAGCCAGCATCTATGGAACCGGTAGCGATTCGGCCGGTATTGCAAAACCGCCTTCCGTAAAAGCGAGAGAGACCTGACGCTCACGGGCGGCGCAGGGGCCATGGGAGCACAGGCTGACAGTCAGTAGGAGAGAGGGGTGCCGATCGGACGGGAGGGGAAACAAACAGTGACAGTGAATGTGCGCTTCTCTGCGTCTGTATGTACGCTGATGCATTTACAGATATCTGTATTAGTACCTGCCAGCCCTTCCACTTCCATGATGTACTACAGAGATCACTTGATTGGCGGTAATAATAGTACTGTACGAAGTATGGATGTTGCCCGTCTGTATAGCTGTTTTATAAAGCTGCAAGGATATAGTGGAGGTTGTACTTGATGGTAAGCATGCCGAATTGCTCAATTACGTACTCATTCCCGTACGACTTTTATGTATGGTTGGGAATCGACGCGCATGCAATGCAACTCGGCCGTCGACGGACGGGACAACCCACCAGCGTTGTGTCTTCCCGGAAATAGAAATGCCGGCAAATCCGTTCCAGAAAGCACTGTTTTCAGTCGTTATATTTTACCGAAAGAAAAGGTGTGTCTAGTAGGAGCACTCATCACCCGCGAGAATCAAGTCGGGGCTCCTGATGCCGCCACGGAATGGAACCAGGGTAGAAGGAAGCACTGCTCAAAACAAAGTAAACCACGGGGTCGCGGTTACAAGTACAAGGTTTTTGGTTTGCCTTTCTGGACAGGACAGTGGGAAGCAGAGGCGAAGGGCGAGACGAAGACGAAGACGAACGAGCGCACATGCATGTGGTGCGTGCACCGCCGCAGCGCACGACACAAGCGCCGCTCTGCTAGATGCGCGCGCACGCCCACGCCCACGGCCCACTAGAGCCAGCCAACCAGCGCGAACAGCGGGCTCTGCTCGTGAGCTGTGTCATTCCATCGTTCCTTCGGAACAGGGCGCCCGTGATCTCCTTAAATTCCCCCCCGCTCCCGAATTAAACCTGACACACCCCCTTGTAGCTTTGTACCTAGCTAGCTGCCGGTGAGTGACCACCGCAGCAGCACCCGTCGGCTGTTGCCACTGGCGTGCGCGCAGCGCATTGTCGCGGCAATGGCAGCGTCGTCGTCCTCCTCCTCTTCGTCGCGGGCGAGGTTGCTGGCGTGCGTGGCCGTGGCGGCGCTGCTGCTGCTCGCGCCGGGCGACGTGGACGCCGGCCGGCACGGGCACGGGCGCGGGAGCGCGGCGCACAGGCACACCAAGGGCCTGCGGCCGGGGAAGGCTGCGGGTGCGGCGGCGAGGCCGTACCCGGCGAACGCGACCGCGGCGGAGGCGATCGAGCGGCGGTTCACGCGGTGGGTGCGGTTCATGGGCGGGCTGGACCACAGCGTGTTCCAGCGCGCGCTCAACCGCGCGCTGCTGCCGTCGACGCGCACGATCGTCGTGGACAGGACGCCCGGGGCGGGAGACTTCACCACCATCCAGGGCGCCGTCGACTCGCTCCCGCTCATCAACCTCGCGCGCGTCGTCATCAAGGTCAATGCCGGCACTTACACGTACGTGCGTGACCACAACATGTAATTCCCGTTCACTGCCGTTCTCTTGGGTGTAGTGACTAACATGTACGCACGTGCGCACGGCGGTGCTGCAGGGAGAAGGTGAGCATCTCGCCGTTGCGCGCGTTCGTGACGGTGGAGGGCGCGGGGGCCGACCGGACGGTGGTGCAGTGGGGCGACACGGCGGACACGGCCGGGCCCTGGGGCCGCCCCTTCGGCACCTTCGCCTCCGCCACCTTCGCCGTCAACTCGCAGTTCTTCGTCGCCAAGAACATCACCTTCAAGGTGCGTGCGTACTGTACTTACTCCAGGCCGCCGGCCACTGGTGATTGATAGATTCGGCCGGACTAAATGGTGGTGGCGGCGCATGCAGAACACCGCGCCGGTGCCTCGGCCTGGCGCGCTGGGGAAGCAGGGGGTGGCGCTGCGGATATCGGCGGACAACGCGGCGTTCGTGGGGTGCAACTTCCTGGGCGCGCAGGACACGCTGTATGACCACCTGGGCCGCCACTACTACAAGGACTGCTACATCGAGGGCTCCGTCGACTTCATCTTCGGCAACGCCCTCTCCCTCTACGAGGTGCGTGCATCGTCCCCTCTGTCCCCCCTGGCATTGCATAAACATCTCTCTCAAGTTCTCAAGCAAGCTTGATCAAGACTTGGTGTTAATCAGCACCGGCAATTCGGGTCAACAGAGTATCTTTGCTCGGCCTGACTTGTCGGTGTGTCGACTGTCACTGTACTACGGGGGTGTTTGGTTTAGAAGTCTAGGACTTTTTCTAGTCTCAGGGACTAATCAAAAAAGACTCTCTAGTAGAGTCTTTTTCTAGTCCCTGTAGAAAAAGTCCCTCCCGTTTGGTTCCTAGGGATTTTTAGGGACTTTTTCTAGTCTTTTAGACTAAAAAGTCCCTGAACCAAACACCCCCTACTCGAGCCCTACTACATAGAGCACAAAAGAGGTGGTGGCATCTCAGTACCCGCCGGGGCTGGGCCACAGCAGAGCATCCAGCTCCAGCCAGTGTCCCACGTAGAGTCACGCACGTACGTGCGTGCAAGAGCACACGGGGCGGTCATGAGCGTTCCCACACTGTTAAAACAGAGGATAGTGTTCCTGACAGTACATTCCTGGAAGGGAACAGTACTACGTAGGTAGTAGCACCGTGAGCCCGTGACGAATCTTGTCCCGGCAGCAGCGCCCAGGCCGCCGTTCGTTCTCGCTCTGGGCCAGACACGATCTGGTTCCGTGTCAGCCACCGCTCCCGATCCGTGCCGTGGCGCCGTGCCCATGCTGCCATGCGGCTGCGGCTGTGCGCGCACCGGCAGATCCGTCCGCGGATGGATGCTGCATGCATGCTGGGTCACGGCCTCCCGTACGTATCCGTCCCGTTTCTGTTCGTCCGCCGGGTCCTACGACCTTCAGTGCGTGATGCCCCGTGCATGCTGGGACAAGACAAGATGGAAGGGAATGTAGATTTCCATTAATTAATGGCGGTTTTGGTTCTTGATGGCAGCGAGCCAGTGTCGCCCCCCTTGTACCGTTGCGGAATGTGGCTTCCTGGTGGCGGCAGGTTCTCCGGCCCCTCCATCTAGGGCTTGGCCCCAGGTGCCGGCAGCTAGCCCCGGCCCGTGACGGAGGAGCTGGCCGGCTAGTTGGTGCCGTGCCTATCTGCTTGCCCTTAGCTTAATTATGCTAACTTGGGCGTACGTGGGGAACGCAGGGTTGCCACGTGCACGCGATCTCGCCGCACTACGGCGCGCTGACGGCGCAGAACCGGCGGAGCATGCTGGACGACACGGGGTTCTCCTTCCTCAACTGCCGGGTGACGGGGTCGGGGGCGCTCTACCTGGGCCGCGCATGGGGCACCTTCTCCCGCGTCGTCTTCGCCTACACCTACATGGACAACATCATCATCCCCCGCGGCTGGTACAACTGGGGCGACCCAACGCGAGAGATGTACGTCTCTTCTGAATGACTGGCTATGTTCCTCCGGCGCAACTGGGCTGACGTCTTTTCTTGTTGGATGTGCAGGACGGTGTTTTACGGGCAGTACAAGTGCTCTGGGCCGGGGGCCAACCACGCCGGCCGGGTGGACTGGTCCCGGGAGCTCACCGACGAGGAGGCCAAGCCATTCATCTCCCTCAGCTTCATCGACGGCCTCGAGTGGCTCAGGTTGTAGCAGCGGATCCACACGTTAATGACTACCAGCAGAGTAACTTGATTTGGCTGCAGCATTTGCAGCTGAATCCATGACGAGCACGTACGCCTGTCTCCAGCCTCCGGCTCCTTTTTTTTTTTTTGCTTTGCTTTTTAGAAGTGGGATGTGAATCAAACCACATCGGCTCGTTTTAACAGTTGTTGTGAGCTCTGACGAACACAGCAGACAGTGACGTGCACCTTGTGTTCTCTGTTTAGTTTTTTTTAGAACAGTGTTCTCCGTTTAGTGATACTAGTGACTTTTGTTTTTTCGAGAAAAAACAGTCGTAACGGAAAAGACTCGAAGAGACATTAGGCCCAAGCAGGGTCCATCTCAGACCAGCCCAGCCCAGACGGGCCACACCTTTGTGGGCCTGGGATCATCGATTGCAACAGCGGATGAGAACCCTTGTGAAAGGCTAAGGGCATGTATAATGGTGTTATCTTAGGAGTGCCACATAGGATAGATGATGAGGTGGAGGAGAGAGAATTCATAAGAAAAGGCTTGTCTTCTATTATTTAAGAAAAGACAAGAGGTGATCTCTTAGCACAATATGTCTCACCATATTTTTAAAAATTGCTAATTATTAAAGATAAGGTTAAGAGATGAACCATTGTAGACAAATTTTGTTATCATCTCTAAATCACATGCAAGACTTAAGATAAGACTATCTTATCAACCATTATACATGCCCTAATGCATCCAGTTCTTGGGAAAACCCTATTTGCCGCTAGTTGCGGCAAATTGTCGGGGGAACGCACAGGCCATCCAGCGATCGTTGCAGCTGGGCCGGCCCGTATAGTGTTTTCAGGATTCCCGGTTTTCGGAAACGTTCCAGCTGATTCTTTCCGATTTTGGGAATATTCCAGCAGGTATATGAACCCTTTTTTTTCCTTTTTACGTTTCCTTTTCGCTTTTTCGTTTTTATTTGCTGTTTTTCTTCTTTTATCTCTTATTTCCTTTTCTTTTCACTTCTCTTCTTATTTCTTGTTCTTCTTTTTTTCAAGTTTATTTTTCTTTTTCAATCAAGGTTCAGACATTAGATAAATGTTTGAATTTCTTCAATTTTGTTCACATATGGGAAAAATGTTCTTGTTTTCAAATTTTGTTCAGCATTTGCAAAAAAGTTTAGAATTTGAAAAATTGTTCGCTTTTACCAAGAAATGTTCGAAAATTCTAAAGCCTTTAGAACTTCAAAATTTTGAAAAATATACATATTTTTAATTTTTGTTCAGAAATATGATTTTTTCGTGAATTTTAAAAAAAAATCACCTTTTCAAATTTGTTTGCACATTTAAAAAATGTTCTTGTTTTCTAAATTTGTTCACAAATTCAAAAAATGTTGGCGTTTTGAAAGAAATGTTCGTGGTTCCAATTTTGTTCCTATTGTCTAAAAAGGCTCGCATTTTCAGAAAATTGTTCGCAATTTCAAGAAATGTTCTCGTTTTACTTTTTTTTTCAAAAATGTGCACGTTTTCATTTTTTTCAGGACTTTAAAAAATGTGCATGTTTTCATTTTTTCAGGTGTTTAGAAATTATTCAGTTTCAAAAAAAATTCAAAAATTTCAAAAAATGTTCGGGCGGTTTTAAACATGTTCCGTTTTGAAAAACTGTTCACAAATTAATAAAATGTGCATGTTTTCATTTTTTTCAGGAGTTTCGAAATTGTTCAGTTTCAAATTTTGTTCACAAATTTTAAAAAATGTTATTGTTTACACATTTTTCAAAATATATTTACATTTCAAAATTCTTTCCTGGAATTTTAAAAAATGTTCCCGTTTCAAACAGAATGTTCCTGATTTTCGGAAATATTTCCGTTTTAAAATTTTGTTTGCAAAATTAGCGGTCTGTTTGTGTTTCACAGGTCCCTTCGTTTTTTCAACAAAAAATGCTTTTTAAATTCAGATATACTTTGGATCTTCGCTGCGGGTTTGTTCTTTAAGCTTAGCGCTGCTATAGAAACTGCAACGACCGGTAGCTCAACTGGTTGTGGTACGTTAGGTATATCAAGAGGTCTTGGTTTCGAATTCCCATAGAGGCCACTAATTTACTACTGTCACTCATTTACCGACCTGGTGAACGCGTCCGGGCCACCCAATATCCGCTTTAGTTTCGGGCTAGATATGAGGGGTACCGGCCAGTCCAGCCGTTGAGACCCATTTCGAAGCGCCCGTTTAGATCACTTTTTTACCAGTCAGGGATCTGATCGTCCAGCCGGGCACTTGAGGCTGTTTGAGCCGCCCGACTGTAGATGCTCTTACCATAGGGGTATATTTACCATCGATCGCCCCAGATTGACCGACATCTCCTTCCGTTTCTTTTCCCGACCCATTGCTTTATGCGGGTTTATGCCCTTAAATACTCCATTCCATGGCCTTTCATGTGATGTTACTATATTCGACCATGTGTATAATAGGAGAATTTTATTATATTGACCATGGAAAACATATTTTATTCTGACATAGCATTTTACTTATGGCTACCATGTCCACATTATTTAAAACACCACGGCAATTGTGTTGTACATACATGACATTTTTATCGAACTTACAATGGTATTTTTTTTGTAGAATACCATGGAAAATGTATTATTATACTTACAATACATGCCACCACAAACATTTTGAGATGATCGCACGGCAATTTAGAACTTTTCACATGGCAGATATTTTTATGTCAACTTAAAAGATGGTTACTCCATTTTTATGTAACTTATTACCTGCCACCTTTCTTAGCATGTTAATTTTTTATCTATACCATGGTAATTGTTCTGATGGCATGGCATTTACATTGTTTGGATCATGACATTTTTCTCTGTGTAATTTTCTGTTATAACAAAGAAAATACAGTTCATGGCTTTTTTTGTAAGATCATGTTATTTTGACGTTGAAGACGATGGTATTTTTATTTGTAATGTCATGGGAAATTATAATCTCAATCATTTTTTAACCTTTTAGTTTTGAATCATTCTCATCAAAAACTAAAACCTTTGTCGCCAAGGCAAATAAATCTGTGTTTTCATGGCAACTTAAATATATTCAACCACGACAAGTTATAGAGATCATAGTAATTTTTTAAATGGCGTCGCAATTTTTGTTATTTTGTATCATCATAATTTTCTATGTGTGATTTTTAAATTATGCCAAGGAAAATAAAGAACAAAAAAATTTAATTATAAAGATCATGGCAAATTTCATTAACTATACAGTAGTAACTTTACTGTAAATGGCATGTCATTCTTTTTATGAAGAAAATAATATTTATGCTATTTTTATAGACATTTTAAATATTTACATGGCAAATTTCCTTATTTTTTACTTAAAATATGTATGCTACAAAACCAATTTAATGTATAAAATGTTCAAATGAATCATGAATAATTCTAATTTTTTACGACACACATAGTTGCATGTTCACTGCAGATAAAGGTTCTAGGAATTCAAACACCTAGCATTGCCGCTATGACCCCATTATGTAATTCAATTCAAGATGAAAAATCAAGTAGATCGCACACAGTTTATTATCACTAACCGTGTGAGATGCAGTAGAAAATATCTTGGAGCACCGTCGGAGTATAGTACGCCTATGGCTTACGCGAGAAGGTGCATCGGTTACAGTCCACAGCCGTTGTGTCAAGCACACTAGCTCGCTCCCCAAATATCATTTCACTGTTCAATCGTTGCTGGTGAAAGATGGGGACGTGGATCAGCGTCACGAGGGCAACTTTGACGGTCCACTACGGCGAGAGCGCGACCGCAGCCTCCAAGCGCGTGCTAACAAGGTGCATGAGCGCGGCCGCAATCTGCGACCGGGCGGCCAGGATAGCCCAAACGGTTGTTGTTGTTTCTCAGGTGGCGGCAACAACATCTGCCTCGGGGACAACAACTGGCGAGAGCGGCACATCAGCTATCCCTTCCACAGCGGCGGCCTTAGCCCTGATGGAGACTGCCCACGACCATGTCGAGGCCACCCACGCCCAGCTCCAGGCGGTCACCGCACAAATCGAACGAAGCTTCTCCAACAACGGTCGGCGACGCACGACCGAAGAGTTGGCAATCGCCGAGAGCATTCTGAAGGAAATATTCCCTAGTGGCAATAATAAAGTTGTTATTTATATTTCCTTATATCATGATAAATGTTTATTACTCATGCTTGAATTGTCATTCCATGTATCGGAGAGGTATCTCTGGGCCCTCTCGGTAATGCTCATCACTATAAGCCTTGCAAGCAATGTGACTAATGAGTTAGTTGCAGGATGAAGCATTACGGAACGAGTAAAGAGACTTGCCGGTAACGAGATTGAACTAGATATGATGATACCGACGATCGAATCTCGGGCAAGTAACATACCGATGACAAAAGGAACAATGTATGTTCTTGTGGTTTGACCGATAAAGATCTTCGTAGAATATGTAGGAGCCAATATGAGCATCCAGGTTCCGCTATTGGTTATTGATCGAAGATGTGTCTCAATCATGTCTACATAGTTCTCGAACTCGTAGGGTCCGCACGGTTAACGTTCGATGACGATTTGTATTATGAGTTATGTGATTTTGATGACCGAAGTTTGTTCGGAGTCCCGAATGAGGTCACGGACGTGACGAGGAGTCCCGAAATGGTCGAGACATAAATATTGATATGTCGGAAGGTTATGTTCGGACACCAGAAAGGTTTCAGAAAGGTTCGAGCATTTTCCGGAGTACTGGAAAGGTTACCGAAACACCTCTCCCCCCTGGGATAGTATTGGGCCTTCATGGGCCTTAGTGGGAAGAGGAGGTCGGTGGCCAGGAGGTGGCATGCGCCCCCTAGCCAAACCGAATTGGACTAGGGGAGGGGGCACGTGTAACGGTGGAGCAGGCCAGCAGGCCCAACGGGCAGGACGAGATAGTGCCCCCCCCCCGCGGTCAGCGACCAGGAGCAAGAGAAGGTGGGCCCGGGTGAACAAGAGGCGAGTCAAGTGGACTAGGCGTGCGTGGGTTGTGTATTAAAGGGGCAGGTTGGCCCAGTTGTAAGGCATGGAATGAGACAATTAATCGGACTGGAGAGAAGTTGATCTTCCTCCTCGCTTATCCCCTTCCTCTCGCCTCACCTACTCCTTCTCCTTCCCTTCTCTTCTCCCCCCAGATCTGGTAGGCTAGGACGGTCCGTAACATCTGGTATCAGAGGTCAGAGAGCGTTGGAGACCGCACACCTGAAACGCCGCTACATCACCAAACAAGTCAAGCAGGCGGCGCTTATGGAGGAGCAGATCGCCGCCCTGGCCAAGGCGGTCAACAATGGGAGGGCAGCCAACGAGGCCTGTATCGAGGCGATCTAGACCTCCCTCGAGCTTTGGCAACCGGCGGTGACCCATCTCCAACAGCAACTCGATGAGCTGCGAACGCAAGTGGGGCAGATCGCCCTGCACCCCGCGCTGGCGCCTCCGGATCCGATCCCGGAGGAGGACGCGGTGGTTCGCCCAGCGGCCGCGCCTGGTGACAAGGCCGACGCGAGCGACCACGGGCCCGGTGGCCACGGTGAGGTCGACGACACCGGAGGGCGGGCATACGGGATGGTCACCACCCAGTTGCCGCCTCCGGTCAAGGGTACGTCCTTGGCTGGATCTCGTGCCCTCGTGACTAATTCAGATAATTCAGTAGTGGTTTTCGATCCGCACACAGCTCACACCAATTCCCACAGTTGGTCCCTTCCCAGACTAGATTTTCCAGTTTTTGATGGAGAAAATCCCCAATTCTAGTGCACTCGTTGTGAGAAGTACTTTGATGTGTATGGAGTACACTCAAGCATGTGGGTTAGGGTTGCTACTCTGCATTTTGCGGGTGCCGCGGCTCGCTGGCTGCAGATGCGCAAGGCGACAGACACATTGATGTCCTGGGAAGGACTGTGCGCAGCCCTGTGCGACGAATTTGGGCGTGAGCAGAATTCGTACACTTAGACAGACAGGGACAGTAGCAGAATACATGACTCGAAGAGCTCATGCACCAGCTCTTAGCGCACAATTCTGCATTTGATCCAGTATTTTTTACTACTCAGTTCTTAGAAGGGTTGAAGCATGAAATTCGTGTGGGTGTGGTGTTACATCAGCCGAAGAATTTGGACTCTGCATTTTCTTTGGCATCAATGCAGGAGGAGCTCACGGAGGCCCTACCACGAAGAGAGTACATACGGCCTGATGCTCGCGCACCACCACGCCCAGCATTACCAGTGGGTGTTCCGCTGGTGCGACCCGTTTCTGGGCCACCTGCGGCTGCGGAAGACCGGAGAGGACAGGAAGCTGCTCATCCCCAAGATCACGGGGCGCACGGTGACAACCGACTCGCTGCTCTCCGGAACTACCAACGTGCTCGAGGCCTATGCTTTAAATGTGGGGAACGGTGGGGAGCCGGCCACCAATGCGCTCCCACTATACAGCTCCACATCGTCAAAGAATTGCTCGAGCTACTTCAAGCAGAATATCCTGTGCAGCAGCAGGATGAGGAAGAACAGGAAGAAGTGCTGATGTCCATTTCCAAACTCGCAACGAAGGACAGACAACACCGCGTACGGTCCGCTTGTTGGGACGAGTGGCGGGCATGGAGATGTTGATCCTGGTCGACTCAGGCAGCTCTCACAGTTTTATCAGCGAGCAAAGTGTGGCAAGGATGCAAGTGACAGTACAACCAATGGCGACAGTACCAGTGAAAATAGCAGATGGTGGTACCTTATCGTGCACAGGACTGCTACCACAATGCGAGTGGAGGACGCAGGGATAAGTGTTTCAGTCAGATCTACGAGTATTGCCGTTAGGGTGCTATGATATGATCGTCGGGATGGATTGGTTGGAACAATGTGGACCTATGTGGGTAGATTGGACTCACAAAACACTTCAGTTCAACCATAAGGGCAGAGATATTGTTTTTACAGGGATCCAATCACGCCTACAGCCAGTTCCTGAAGTGTTAGCTACACAGCTCAAGGCAATGGAGGCCGAAGGAGATATTCTGCATTTTGTGACAGTGTGTGCAATTGTGCTAGAAGAAGGTGACAAGGTGAAGATACCAGTAGAGGTCCAAGCAGTCCTAGATGAATTTCAGGTGGTCTTCCAAGAACCCACAGGGCTGCCCAAGCATCGAGAGTGGGATCACTCCATCACTCTGTTGCCGGGAACCAAACCAGTCAATATACGGCCATACCGATGCACCCCAGAACAGAAGACAGAGATCAAGACTCAAGTCCAAGAGATGCTTAAGGCGGGCTTAATCACTCCGAGCGTTAGCCCCTTTTCATCACCAGTGTTGCTAGTCAAAAATAAGGATTTGACATGGCGATTTTGCGTCGATTTCAGGCACCTGAACACCATCATAGTCAAAAATACATACCCTCTACCGGTCATCGATGAATTGCTCGACAAACTAGCCAGTTCCAAGTGGTTTTCCAAGCTCGACCTTCGTGCGGGATACCATCAAATCAGGCTGCGACCAGAAGATGAGGAAAAAACAGCGTTTAAAACTCATCAGGGACACTACCAGTTTCAGGTACTGCCGTGCGGGGTAACAGGTGGACCAGCCACGTTCCAAGGAGGCATGAACACGGTGTTTGGACCGCTGCTACACAAAGGAGTCTTGGTCTTCATGGACGACATACTGATGCATTCAGCCACCCTCTCTGCTCACATCCTTTTGTCGGGTCAGGTCCTCTCAATTCTGCAAGCCAATGACCTACGCGCTAAGCTCTCCAAGTGCACGTTTGCGCAGAACAACATTTCGTATCTGGGACATCAAATCAGCGAAGTTGGTGTCTCTACACTGCCGGACAAAATCCAAGATGTAGCAACATGGCCACAGCCAACATCAGTGAAGGAGTTACGTGGGTTCCTGGGGCTTGCAGGGTACTATCGCAAGTTTGTGCGAAATTTCGGAGTCATCAGCCGACCACTGACTGATTTACTTCGCAAAAACTCCTTGTTTGTGTGGACAAATGTCACTGAGGAAGCATTTCAAGCTCTCAAACAAGCCTTGATCAGAGCCCTAGTGCTGGCATTGCCGGATTTTTCAAAACAGTTTATCGTGGAGACCGACGCGAGCGCTACATGAGTGGGAGCAGTTCTAATGCAAGACGCACACCCAGTAGCTTATCTGAGCAAGGCACTCTGTCCGTGGAACCTTGGTCTTTCAGCCTATGAGAAGGAATGTCTAGCACTACTACTCGCGATCGACCATTGGCGACCATATCTCCAGCATGCTGAATTCCTAATCCGCACTGACCAAAAAAGCTTGCTCAACCTCATCGATCAGCGTTTGAATACACCGATTCAGCAGCAGGCTTTCACCAAGTTGGTTGGGCTGCAGTTCCGCATCCAATACAAGGCGGGACCCTTGAATCGAGCGGCCGATGCGCTATCGCGGCGCTGGCATGAGCAGACTGGAGAACTGAGCGCAGTCTTTGTTTGTTGACCAACATGGCTAGAAGCGATCGCCGCCGGCTACCAGCAGGACCCAGTCGCGCGGCAGAAGCTTGCACAGTTGGCAGTCGATCCAAACGCTGAAATGGGATTCACCTTAAAAGAAGGGATTATTCGCGATCACGACCGCGTCTGGATTGCAGAGGACAAGGACACGCAACAGTCTATCATTAGATCGCTTCATGACAGCGCAGTGGGAGGGCACTCGGGCTTCCATGCCACCTACAATCGAATTCGGCGGCTCTTTTCCTGGAAAGGAATGAAAGAGATGATCAAATCCTTCGTCCGCTCCTGCCCAACCTGCCAGCAAGCAAAGACAGGGCACAAATTGCCAGTGGGGCTGCTGCAACCATTGCTTATCCCGAAGAAACCTTGGGCAGTGATTTCGCTTGATTTCATCGAAGGATTACCACCTTCAGGCGGCTTCGACGTGATCGTCGTCATCATCACCAAGTTCTCCAAGTACGCTCACTTCCTACCGCTCAAACATCCCTTCACAGCTCTGCAGGTGTCAACTCTGTTCATGCACAATATCTACAAGCTGCACGGCTTACCAATGGCCATCATCTCCGACCGCGATCGCATCTTCACCAGCAACGTTTGGCAAGAGCTCTTCAGACTATCTCAGACACAGCTGCGGCTCAGTTCATCCTACCACCCTCAAATAGATGGACAAACCGAGCGCGTGAACCAGTGTGTCGAAACTTACCTTCGGTGCGCCGTGCATGCGTGCCCAAGGAATTGGTTCAAGTGGCTCTTCCTTGCTGAATATTGGTACAACACCTGCTTCCACTCAGCCCTGGGGCGTACACCGTTTGAAGTCATCTACGGACACTTGCCTCGTGAGTTCGGAGTAATCCAAGTGGAGGAATGCAATGCGCCGGACCTGGCGGCATGGCTAAAGGAACGGGAGATCGTGCACGAGCTGCTACAGCAACACCTAAAGCAAGCTCAAGACAGAATGAAGAAGCAAGCTGACAAGCACATGACAGACAGGCAGTTTGCTGTCGGAGATTCCGTGTACTTGCACTTGCAACCATATATTCAGACATCCCTGGCGCAGCGGCCGTACCAGAAGCTTTCTTTCAGATACTACGGGCCATACAAGATCATTGGACGCGTCGGAGCCGTGGCTTAGAAACTGCAACTGCCAGTCGACAGCAAGATACACAATGTGGTGCATGTATCGCAACTCAAACAAGCAATTGGGGTGGATGTTCCCATCGCAGGTTTGCTTCTGCCTGATAATGCTACCCTCCAAGCCTTACATGTTCCTTGCAGTATACTCGAAGATCAGTACGGTGGAGCAGAGAACACCGCAAGGCGTGTGCATGTGCTCAGGAGCGGCCTGCCGGCATCCATGACGACCTGGGAAGATCCAGCGGAGCTACGACGCTGTTTTCCAGCAGCGCCGGCTTGGGGACAAGCCGGCATACAAGGGGGGGGGGGGAGACTGTAATGGTGGAGCAGGCCAGCAGGCCCAACGGGCAGGACGAGACAGTGGCCCCCGCAGTCAGCGACCAGGAGCAAGAGAAGGTGGGCCCGGGTGAACAAGAGGCGAGCCAAGTGGACTAGGCGTGCGTGGGTTGTGTATTAAAGGGGCAGGTTGGCCCAGTTGTAAGGCATGGAATGAGACAATTAATCAGACCGGAGAGAAGCTGATCTTCCTCCTCGCTTATCCCCTTCCTCTCGCCTCACCTACTCCTTCTCCTTCCCTTCTCTTCTCCCCCCAGATCTGGTAGGCTAGGACGGTCCGTAACAGCACGGCCCACCTTTCCTTCTCCCTCTCTCTTTCCCTTCCCCCTTCTCCTACTCCGGAAAGGAAAGGGGGCTCCTACTAGGAGTCCTAGTAGGACTCCCCCCTTTGGCGCGACCCTCTAGGCCGGCCGCCTCCTCCCTCCCTCCTTTATATATGTGGGCAGGGGGCACCCCAAAGCACAATAGACAATCTCTTAGTCGTGTGCGGTGCCCCCTCCACAGTTTAACACCTCGGTCATATCGTTGTAGTGCTTAGGCGAAGCCGCGCGCTAGTAACTTCATCATCACCGTCGCCACACCGTCATGCTGATGAAACTCTCCCTCGTCCTCAACTGGATCAAGAGCACGAGGGACGTCATCGAGCTGAACGTGTGCTGAACACGAAGGTGTCGTACGTTCTGTACTTGGATCGGTTGGATCATGAAGACGTTCGACTACATCAACCGAGTTACTAAATGCTTACGCTTTCTTTCTACGAGGGTACATGGACATACTCTCCCGTCTCATTGCTATGCATCTGCTAGATAGATCTTGCGTGATTGTAGGATTTTTTTTGAATTACTATGTTCCCCAACAGTGGCATCCGAGCTAGGTCTATGCGTATGTCACGCCCAATATGCGATACGATCCTAAAGAGACTCGAAGGTCCCACCAAGGATAGAACCGCATATTGAAACGCTTTTGCAAGGTGGATATCATTACATCAACATTACATAATAGATGGGGATACATACCAAAAGGCATACAATGCCACACGAATACAACTTCATCTTACATAAGAGCAACATCCGACTATGGATGAAACACAAACAGAAACTCAAACGACATCCACCCTGCTAGCCCAGGCTGCCGACCTGGAACCTATCCCCTGATCGAAGAAGAAGCAGAAGAAGAACTCCAAAACAAGCAAACATCGCTCTTGCGTCAAGATCATCGCATAACCTGTACCTGCAACTGTTGTTGTAGTAATCTGTGAGCCACGAGGACTCAGCAATCCCATTACCATGGGTATCAAGACTAGCAAATCTTAATGGGAAAGGAAGGGGTAAAGTGGTGAGGTTGCAGCAGCGACTAAGCAAGATATGGTGGCTAACATACGCAAATAAGAGTGAGAAGAGAAGCAAAGGAACGGTCGTGAAGCTAGCAATGATCAAGAGGTGATCCTGAACTCCTACTTACGTCAAGCATATCCCAAAAACCGTGTTCACTTCCCGGACTCCGCCGAAAAGAGACCATCACGGCTACACACGCGGTTGATGCGTTTTAATTCGGATCTGGTGTCAAGTTATCTACAACCGGACATTAACAAATTCCCATCTGCCACATAACCGCGGGCACGGCTTTCGAAAGATAATACCCTGCAGGGGTGTCCCAACTTAGCCCATGATAAGTGATGACCCACAAGTATAGGGGATCTATCGTAGTCCTTTCGATAAGTAAGAGTGTCGAACCCAACGAGGAGCAGAAGGAAATGATAAGCGGTTTTCAGCAAGGTATTCTCTGCAAGTACTGAAATAAGTGGTAACAGATAGTTTTGTGATAAGATAAATTGTAACGAGCAACAAGTAACAAAAGTAAATAAGGTGCAGCAAGGTGGCCCAATCCTTTTTGTAGCAAAGGACAAGCCTGGACAAACTCTTATGATAGGAAAAGCGCTCCCGAGGACACATGGGAATATCGTCAAGCTAATTTTCATCACGCTCATATGATTCGCGTTCGGTACTTTGATAATTTGATATGTGGGTGGACCGGTGCTTGGGTACCGCCCTTACTTGGACAAGCATCCCACTTATGATTAACCTCTATTGCAAGCATCCGCAACTACAACAAAAGTATTAAGGTAAACCTAACCATAGCATGAAACATATGGATCCAAATCAGCCCCTTACGAAGCAACGCATAAACTAGGGTTTAAGCTTCTGTCACTCTAGCAACCCATCATCTACTTATTACTTCCCAATGCCTTCCTCTAGGCCCAAATAATGGTGAAGTGTTATGTAGTCGACGTTCACATAACACCACTAGAGGTTAGACAACATACATCTCATCAAAATATCGAACGAATACCAAATTCACATGACTACTAATAGCAAGACTTCTCCCTTGTCCTCAGGAACGAACGTAATTACTCACAAAGCATAGTCATGTTCATAATCAGAGGGGTAATAATGTGCATAAAGGATCTGAACATATGATCTTCCACCAAATAAACCAACTAGCATCAACTACAAGGAGTAATCAACACTACTAGCAACCTACTAGCACCAATCCCGGACTTGGAGACAAGAATTAGATACAAGAGATGAACTAGGGTTTGGAGATGAGATGGTGCTGGTGAAGATGTTGATGGAGATTGCCCTCTCCCGATGAGAGGAGCATTGGTGATGACGATGGTGATGATTTCCCCCTCCCGGAGGGAAGTGTCCCCGGCAGAACAGCTCTGCCAGAGCCCTAGATTGGTTCCGCCAAGGTTCCGCCTCGTGGCGGCTGAGTCTCGTCCCGAAAGGTTTCTTCCTATTTTTTTCTCATCGAAAGACTTCATATAGGAGAAGATGGGCGTCGTAGAGCCACCAGGGGGCCCATGAGGTAGGGGGGCGCGCCCAGGGGGGGGGGGGCCCCCACCCTCGTGAGCAGGGTGTGGGCCCCCTGGCCTTCATCTTTGGCGACGATTTTTCTTTATTTATTTCAAGGTATTCCATGGAGTTTCAGGACTTTTGGAGTTGCGTAGAATAGGCCTCCAATATTTGCTCCTTTTCCAGCCCAGAATTCCAGCTGCCGGCATTCTCCCTCTTCATGTAAACCTTGTAAAATAAGAGAGAATAGCCATAAGTATCGTGACATAACATGAAATAACAGCCCATAATGCAATAAATATTGTCATAAAAGCATGATGCAAAATGGACGTATCAACTCCCCAAGCTTAGACCTCGCTTGTCCTCTAGCGAAAAGCCGATAACAATAAATATGTCCTCATGTTTAGAGGTAGAGGCGTCGATAAAAACAAAATACGGACATGAAGGCATCATGATTATTTCATAACAAGAACATAAATAGATTTTGTCATATGATTACTCATGTTCAAGTGATGATCTTTTCACAAAGCCAAAGCATGAATCAGAAACCTTATTGGGCACTAACAATTATAATCTTAGTCATTGAAGCAATTGCAATTTATCATAACATCGGAAAGAGTCTATGTCAGAGCTTAGAAGCAAGTCCACATACTCAACTATCATTTAGTCCTTCATAATTGCTAGCACTCATGCGATACTTGTGGTTACAGAATTTTAATAGGACACAGAGAAAGATAGGGGCTTATAGTTTTGCCCCACAACCTTTTACCTCAAGGGTAATATCAACAATAATAATTCATGCTCCCCCACATCCAATTAGATATGTATATCATACTCTTTCCAACATGCTGAGCTTGCCAAAGGATAAAATGAAAAAGGAAAGGTGAGGATCACCGTGACTCTTGTATAAGGTAGAGGATAATAATAAAAGATAGGCCCTTCGCAGAGGGAAGCAGAGGTTGTCATGCGCGTTTAGGGTTGATGCACAAAATCTTAATGCAAAAGAACGTCACTTTATATTGCCCCTTGCATGTGAACCTTTATTATGCAGTCCGTCGCTTTTATTGCGTCCACAACAAGTTCGTACAAAGCTTATTTCTCTGCACTAATAAGTCATGCATATTTAGAGAGCAATTTTTATTGCTTGCACCAATGACAACTTACTTGAAGGATCTTATTCAATCCATAGGTAGATATGGTGGACTCTCATGGCAAAACTGGTTTAAGGGTATTTGGAAGCACAAGTCGTATTTCTACTTGGTGCTAAGAATTTGGCTAGCATGAGGGGGAAAGGCAAGCTCAACACGGTAGAGGATCCATGACAACATATTTTATCTCGGATGTAAGAAAACACAACTCATTATGTTGTCTTCCTTGTCCAACTTCAACTCTTTTAGCATGTCATATTTTAATGTGTGCTCCCAATCATAAAAGATGTCAATTATAATATATCTATATGTGAAACCTCACTTTCCTTATTACTTCCTATTAATTGCAACGATGACCAAAGCTATATTTGCCAACTCCCAACAATTTTTAATCATCATACTCTCTCTATGTGGAGTCATTACTTTCACTAAGATCAATATGAACTCTTCGATTCTTTTTATTCTTTTTCTTCTAATCACCCAAGATCATGGCAAAATACTCAAGCCCTTGACTCAACACTAATCTTTATTATATAGCTCACGGGCTCGATTACAAAGAAGGATCATAAAGCAAAACTCAAAACTAGATCATGCCATGACTTTATTCTACTAAATCAAGATACTACTAATAGGATCGAACTAAGAAATACGGTAAAGATAGGAGTTGTGATGGTGATACGATACCAGGGCACCTCCCCCAAGCTTGGCAGTTGCCAAGGGGAGTGCCCATACCCATGTGATTATGTCTCCTTTGTTGGTGGTGGTGGAGGTATTGTTGATGATGCAGGCCTGTCGTCCAACTTCCATGGCATAGGCTCACCATCATAGAAGGACGATCGAGTCTCCGGAATCCTCAAATCTGCAGCCAAACTCATCCTTTTGAATCTATATTCATACTCACAGTTTTGATTTTGCAGATCATAAATTTGGGCTTGGAGGTGCTCGATCTTCTCTTGTAGCTTAAAGATGGCCTCCTCGGTGTTCTTAGCGTCCGGCTCGTAGTTGTTGGTGAACTCCGCGAGCATCTTGTGGCTAGCTTTGATTCCACACTCCACCATCCCCTGACATTTGAAAACTTGTTGCTCCATTGCTTCGAGCCTCGACTCCATGCTTCCGGTTCCCTTTGGTCCCTCAACATCGCGGATGTGCAGCAACCCATCACGCATCTCAATGGTTTGAGGGTGTCGCCGCACCTCCGCGAGGTAAGGGTTGATCACCTTCTCGAAGAACTTGTCCTTGGAAGCACTTGGGGCCGTCATGATGATCTAGACCTGTCAGAAAACAGCTCGAAACAAGAACAGGGGAGATTTGCGTGATACGAGAGTCAAAACCTTCGGGAGTATATATAATGAATTTTTACCGACCAAAATACATATCGTGCAAGGAAATGGAGTCCGGAGGGCACACGAGGTGCTCACGAGGTAGGGGGGCACGCCCAGGGGGGTAGGGCGTGCCCTCCACCCTCGTGGAGGCCTCGTGTCCTCCTGGACTGCTACTTATTTTTCTATTTTTCTAAATATTCCAAAACGGAGAAATATTGCCTTAAAAATTGTTTTGGAGTCGGTTTACTTACCGTACCACATACCTATTCCTTTTCGGAGTCTGGAACGTTTTGGAAAGTCTCCTTTATGTATTCCTCCGGGGTTACGGTTTTAATAATATTGGTTTCAACATTTATAGGATTACCTGAGATATAGTGTTTGATCCTTTGACCGTTTACCACCTTCGGATTTGTGCCTGTGAAGTTGTTGATTTTTATGGCACCGGAACGATAGACCTCCTCGATAACGTAGGGACCTTCCCATTTAGAGAGAAGTTTTCCTGCAAAGAATCTTAAACGAGAATTGTATAGCAATACATAATCACCTACATTAAACTCACGCTTTTGTATCCTTTTGTCATGCCATCTTTTAACCTTTTCTTTAAACAACTTGGCATTTTCATAAGCTTGGACTCTCCATTCATCAAGTGAGCTAATATCAAATAACCTCTTCTCACCGGCGAGTTTGAAATCATAGTTGAGCTCTTTAATAGCCCAGTATGCCTTATGTTCTAGTTCGAGAGGTAAGTGACAAGCTTTTCCATAAACCATTTTATACGGAGACATACCCATAGGATTTTTATATGCAGTTCTATAGGCCCATAATGCATCATCAAGTTTCTTGGACCAATTCTTTCTAGACCTATTAACAGTCTTTTGCAAAATTAATTTGAGCTCTCTATTGCTCAACTCTACTTGACCACTAGACTGCGGGTGATAAGGAGATGCAATCCTATGATTAACGTCATATTTAGCAAGCATCTTACGGAAAGCACCATGAATAAAGTGTGAACCACCATCAGTCATTAAATATCTAGGGACTCCAAACCTCGGAAAAATAACTTCCTTAAGCATTTTAATAGAAGTGTTATGATCAGCACTACTAGTTGGAATAGCTTCTACCCACTTAGTAACGTAATCAACAGCAACTAAAATATGAGTATATCCATTAGAGGCAGGAAAAGGTCCCATATAATCAAAGCCCCAAACATCAAATGGTTCAATAACAAGTGAATAATTCATAGGCATTTCTTGACGTCTACTAATATTACCAATCCTTTGACATTCATCGCAAGACAAAACAAACTTACGGGCATCCTTGAAGAGAGTAGGCCAATAAAAACCAGATTGCAATACCTTATGTGCAGTTCTATCTCCAGCATGGTGTCCTCCATAAGCTTCGGAGTGACACTTGCGTAGGATCTGTTCCTGTTCATTCTCAGGTACACAACGTCTAATGACACCATCTACTCCTTCTTTATAAAGATGTGGGTCATCCCAAAAGTAATGTCGCAAGTCATAGAAAAACTTTTTCTTTTGTTGGTATGTGAAGCTAGGTGGGATAAATTTAGCGACAATATAATTAGCATAATTAGCATACCATGGAGTGCTACGAGAAGTGCTTATGACATTTAATTGCTCATCAGGGAAGCTATCATCAATAGGTAGTGGGTCATCAAGAACATTCTCTAACCTAGACAAGTTGTCTGCAACGGGGTTCTTAGCTCCCTTTCTATCAACAATATGTAAATCAAATTCTTGAAGCAGGAGAACCCATCTAATAAGTCTAGGTTTTGCATCCTTCTTTTCCATAAGATATTTAATAGCAGCATGATCAGTGTGAATAGTTACTTTAGAATCAACAATATAGGGTCTGAATTTATCACAGGCAAATACAACAGCTAAAAGTTCCTTTTCGGTAGTAGCATAATTTCTTTGAGAATTGTCTAGAGTCTTACTAGCATAATGGATAACATTTAATTTCTTATCAACTCTTTGCCCTAGAACAACACCTACAGCATAATCACTAGCATCACACATAATTTCAAAGGGTAAATTCCAATCAGGTGGCTGAACAACAGGTGCAAAGACTAATGCTTTCTTAAGTATTTCAAATGCTTCTACACAATCATCATCAAAGACAAATGATACATCTTTTTGTAATAAATTAGTCAGAGGCCGAGAGATTTTTGAGAAGTCCTTAATGAACCTCCTAGAAAATCCGGCATGACCAAGGAAACTTCTTATACCTTTGATGTCCTTGGGACATGGCATCTTTTCAATAGCATCAACCTTGGCCTTATCAACTTCAATACCTCTTTCAGAAACTTTGTGCCCCAAGACAATACCTTCATTAACCATAAAGTGGCACTTTTCCCAATTCAAGACAAGATTAGTTTCTTCACATCTCTGCAAAACTCGATCAAGATTGCTTAAGAAATCATCAAAAGAGGAACCATAGACGGAAAAGTCATCCATGAAAACCTCACAAATTTTCTCGCAAAAGTCAGAGAATATAGCCATCATGCATCTTTGAAAGGTAGCAGGTGCATTACATAAACCAAAAGGCATACGTCTATAAGCAAAAGTACCAAAAAGGCAAGTAAAAGTAGTCTTTGGTTGATCTTTAGCTGACACAGGTATTTGAGAGAAACCAGAATAACCATCTAGAGTTTGCATAATCTTTCTAGCATTTGATCAATAAAAGGTAAGGGGTAATGATCTTTTTTAGTAGCCTTATTTAACTTACGGAGATTAATTACCATCCTATAACCTGTGATAATTCTTTGCGGAATCAACTCATCTTTATCATTAGGGACAACAGTAATGCCTCCCTTCTTAGGGACACAATGGACAGGACTTACCCACTGACTATCAGCAACGGGATAAATTATACCTACCTCCAGAAGCTTGAGTATTTCTTTTCTTACCACTTCTTTTATTTTAGGATTCAAACGTCGTTGAGGATCACAAACTGGTTTGGCATCCGCTTCCAAATTTATTTTATGTTGACATAGAGTGGGACTAATGCCCTTAAGATCATCAAGTGTATATCCAATAGCTGCACGGTGCTTCTTCAGAGTTTTCAATAATCTTTCTTCTTCATGCTCTGAAACATTAGCGCTAATAATAACATGATATATTTTCTTTTCATCAAGATAAGCATATTTGAGATTATCAGGCAGTGGTTTAAGCTCAAACACGGGATCACCCTTGGGTGGAGGAGGATCCCCTAGGATTTCAACATGCAAATTGTGTTGCAGAATAGGTTCCTGTTTAAAGAATACTTCATCTATTTCCCTTCTTTCATTCATGAACATATCATTTTCATGGTCTAGCAAATACTGTTCTAAAGGATCACTAGGAGGTACAGCAATGGAAGCAAGACCAATAATTTCATCCTTACTAGGCAATTCCTCCTCACGATGTTGCTTACTAAATTTAGAGAAATTAAACTCATGAACCATATCATCCAAGCCAATAGTAACAACATTCTTTTTGCAGTCTATCTTAGCATTAACAGTATTCAAGAAGGGTCTACCAAATATAATGGGACAAAAGCTATCTTGTGGAGAACCAAGAACAAGAAAATCAGCGGGATATTTGGTTTTTCCACACAAGACTTCAACATCTCTAACAATTCCCACTGGAGAAATAGTATCTCTATTGGCAAGTTTAATTGTAACATCAATATCTTCTAACTCAGCAGGTGCAATATCATGCATAATTTCTTTGTATAAGTCAATGGGTATAACACTAGCACTAGCACCCATATCACACAAGCCATGATAACAATGATCTCCTATTTTAACAGAAATAACAGGCACGCCTACCACAGGTCTATGTTTATCTTTATCACAAGGTTTAGCAATTCTAGCAGTTTCACCCTGGAATTGAATAACATGCCCATCGATATTATCAGACAAGAGATCTTTAACAATAGCAATATTAGGTTCTACTTTGACTTGCTCAGGAGGTGTATAAGTTCTAATATTGCTTTTACGAACAACAGTTGAAGCTTTAGCATGATCCTTCATTCTAACAGGGAAAGGTGGTTTCTCAACATAAGAAGTGGGAACGATAGGATCATTATAAGTGACAATTTTTTCTTCAACTTTAATAGGTGCAGCTACTTTTACTTCTATGGGAGGATGATATTTAAACCACTTCTCCTTGGGGAGATCAACATAAGTAGCAAAAGATTCACAGAAAGAAGCTACTATCTCAGAGTCAAGTCCATATTTAGTGCTAAACTTACGGAAAATATCGGTATCCATAAAAGATTTAACACAATCAAACTTAGGTGTCATACCTGACTCCTTACCTTCGTCGAGGTCCCAATCTTCAGAGTTGCGTTTAATTCTATCCAATAAATTCCATCTGAATTCAATAGTCTTCATCATAAAAGAGCCAGCACAAGAAGTATCGAGCATGGTGCGATTGTTATCAGAAAGCCGAGCATAAAACTTTGCATAATTACTTCTCTTGCGAGCTCATGATTGGGGCATGAATATAACATTGATTTAAGCCTCCCCCAAGCTTGAGCGATGCTTTCTCCTTCGCGAGGCCAAAAATTATATATATAATTGCGATCACGATGAACAAGATGCATAGGGTAATACTTTTGATGAAATTCCAATTTCAATCTTTTATAGTTCCATGATCTCATATCATCACATAGCCTATACCATGTCAATGCGTCTCCCTTCAAAGATAAAGGGAAAGCCTTCTTCTTAACAACATCATCGGGTATACCTGCAAGCTTAAATAGTCCACAAACATCATCCACATAGCGTAGATGTTCATCAGGATGCTTTGTTCCATCTCCTGTAAAAGTGTTAGCTAGCAGTTTTTCCATCAAACCCGAAGGAATCTCAAAAGGAGTTTCATTTTCAATAGGTTCAGTAGGTTGAGTAGGTTGAGGAGCAACTCTTTGCTCTACTGGACGGGGTGAAGATACCCCGAACAAGCCCCTCAGACAATTACTTTCCATAGTAACAAGTGACAGAAAATTTCAGCACACTAAATAAATTTTTCCTTACCAAATTCCACCTACCAAAGGCGCTTCACTCCCCGGCAACGGCGCCAGAAAAGAGTCTTGATGACCCACAAGTATAGGGGATCTATCGTAGTCCTTTCGATAAGTAAGAGTGTCGAACCCAACGAGGAGCAGAAGGAAATGATAAGCGGTTTTCAGCAAGGTATTCTCTGCAAGTACTGAAATAAGTGGTAACAGATAGTTTTGTGATAAGATAAATTGTAACGAGCAACAAGTAACAAAAGTAAATAAGGTGCAGCAAGGTGGCCCAATCCTTTTTGTAGCAAAGGACAAGCCTGGACAAACTCTTATGATAGGAAAAGCGCTCCCGAGGACACATGGGAATATCGTCAAGCTAGTTTTCATCACGCTCATATGATTCGCGTTCGGTACTTTGATAATTTGATATGTGGGTGGACCGGTGCTTGGGTACTGCCCTTACTTGGACAAGCATCCCACTTATGATTAACCTCTATTGCAAGCATCCGCAACTACAACAAAAGTATTAAGGTAAACCTAACCATAGCATGAAACATATGGATCCAAATCAGCCCCTTACGAAGCAACGCATAAACTAGGGTTTAAGCTTCTGTCACTCTAGCAACCCATCATCTACTTATTACTTCCCAATGCCTTCCTCTAGGCCCAAATAATGGTGAAGTGTTATGTAGTCGACGTTCACATAACACCACTAGAGGTTAGACAACATACATCTCATCAAAATATCGAACGAATACCAAATTCACATGACTACTAATAGCAAGACTTCTCCCATGTCCTCAGGAACAAACGTAATTACTCACAAAGCATATTCATGTTCATAATCAGAGGGGTAATAATGTGCATAAAGGATCTGAACATATGATCTTCCACCAAATAAACCAACTAGCATCAACTACAAGGAGTAATCAACACTACTAGCAACCTACTAGCACCAATCCCGGACTTGGAGACAAGAATTGGATACAAGAGATGAACTAGGGTTTGGAGATGAGATGGTGCTGGTGAAGATGTTGATGGAGATTGCCCTCTCCCGATGAGAGGAGCGTTGGTGATGACGATGGTGATGATTTCCCCCTCCCGGAGGGAAGTGTCCCCGGCAGAACAGCTCTGTCGGAGCCCTAGATTGGTTCCGCCAAGGTTCTGCCCCGTGGCGGCGGAGTCTCGTCCCGAAAGGTTGCTTCTATTTTTTTCTCATCGAAAGACTTCATATAGGAGAAGATGGGCGTCGGAGAGCCACCAGGGGGCCCACGAGGTAGGGGGGCGCGCCCAGGGGGGGCGCCCCCCACCCTCGTGAGCAGGGTGTGGGCCCCCTGGCCTTCATCTTTGGCACGATTTTTCTTTATTTATTTCAAGGTATTCCGTGGAGTTTCAGGACTTTTGGAGTTGCATAGAATAGGCCTCCAATATTTGCTCCTTTTCCAGCCCAGAATTCCAACTGCCGGCATTCTCCCTCTTCATTAAACCTTGTAAAATGAGAGAGAATAGCCATAAGTATCGTGACATAACGTGAAATAATAGCCCATAATGCAATAAATATTGTCATAAAAGCATGATGCAAAATGAACGTATCAATAAGCTCTCGCGATCAACGAAGGATATTCCTTCTCCCGGGAAGACCCGATCAGTCTCGGAATCCCGGTTACAAGACATTTCGACAATGGTAAAACAAGACCAGCAAGACCGCCCGATGCGTCGACATCCCGATAGGAGCTGTACATATCTCGTTCTCAGGGCAACACCGGATGAACACTACGTACAACTAAAACCAGACCTCAAGTTTCCCCGAGGTGGCACTGCAAGTGGCTCTGGTTCGGACCAGCACTTAGAGAAGCACTGGCCCGGGGGGGCTAAAATAAAGATGACCCTTGGGTTAATTACTCCCAAGGAAAAGTAGGTGGTGGTGAGGCAAATGGTAAAACCAAGGTTGGGCCTTGCTGGAGGAGTTTTATTCAAAGCGAACTGTCGAGGGGGTCCCATAAATCACCCAACCGTGTTAGGGACGCAAAATCCTAGAACATAATACCGATATGACAGAAACTAGGGCAGAAAGAGTGGAACAAAACACCAGGCATAAGGCCGAGTCTTCCACCCTTTACCAAGTATATAGAGGCATTAATTAAATAAGAGATATTGTGATATCCCAATATAATCCTGTCCACCATGGAGCAATCTTCAACTTCACCTGCAACTAACAATGCTATAAGAGGGGCTGAGCAAAAGCGGTAACATAGCCAAGCAACGGTTTGCTAGGAAGGGTGAAAAGGTTAGAGGCTGACATGGCAATTTGGGAGGCTTGAAGAACAGATGATAGGTAGCGCAACATAGTGATAGAACGAAGCAACTAGCATAGCAATGATAGTAATGAGATCCAAGGTAGCGGTCATCTTGCCTGAAATCCCGCAAGCAAGAAGAACGAGTCCATGAAGAAGATGAAGCCACGAAGACGAACCAAGCGTAGACGAACGAATCCTCACGATCGCAACGAAACGGGAACTATCGATAAGAAGCACACAACATGGTAAACACACCACACATATACATGACATGATGCTCAACCAAGTATGATGCATGACAAATGCTAGATGAGGATACTCATGGCAAGAGAAGATGCAAACAAGAACAACACATCAACGCAAGTTTAAATGAGGCCGGAAACAACATATAACAATTCCGGTAAGTCCTCATATGCAAATTTCGAAATTAGTCCAGATCTGAATAAATCTTATGTTTAAGTTGTTAAATAGCAAGTTAAGATGCACCAAGATGATCTACACGAGATTCTAGTCAAGTTACATATAAAGTTCGTTTAATTCGGAGCTACGACCTAGAAGATATGAGCAAAACAAGTCAAACATGGCATTGATGCTAAATGCATCCAAACATCAAGTAAACACACTCAAAACAAGGATGCAACAAGGTAATATGAAACTACATGCAATTCTAAGCAAGTTTCATATAGAGCACACTCAAAACGGAGCAACGGTTCAACACATACACTCTATACAAGTTTAAAGGACAAGCTGTCCAAAACAGCAACTAGGCATCTAGCAAGCATCAAAACTATATGCTACATCATCTCAACGTGAAAACAAAAGGCATGGACATGATGTACAGGTAAAGCATAACAAAACATGAACACTGAGCTATCTTCAGAAATCACTAGAACATGCTCAAAAAGACATGGCAAGATTGCAAATAATAACAGTTTCAGGCTTAGCAGAAATAACATCAGGTTGCAATGTTTAGAGCTACAAAAAAACTTGTTACAGGAAATTATCATGGCAAACAAAGATATGGAATGAACCTACTAATTGCATAGAACAAAAGTCCTTTACTGAACATTAGCCAAAAAGGAACAGAAGATATGATGGCACCCATGTAAACATGGCAAATGATATGACAGATTCAAAAATGGCTGGAACAACGATAAGTAGGCATGTTGGTGAGCTTGTGCAACTCACCACACATCAATACATGGCATGACAAGGTAACCAACAGTAATAAGACATGTTTATGAAGCTAAGCATGGCAAGAGCAAGTTCATAGGTTGCATAGATCACTAGCAAAGCTCATGGCAAAACTGAACTTAATGTTAACAGACTGACAGCAACATTATTTAGCAACATTGGAGCACCATATGAACAATCTACAACAAGATATAAATACAACCAGGGGCATGGATGGATAGAGTATGACATGTATAACAAAACATCCTTAGCGAACATCTCCAGATTATGCATAGAATAACTTGTAGCAGCAGGTTTACATAACATCATAATATAGCAGATTCAGCCTAGCAAAACAGCAACAGCAAGTACCCTACTTAACAAGCTTGATGTACTCCCTACAAGACTCACAAAAATACATGGATGGAAACCTGTAAATATGGCATGATGTAATTCAAAACACATGTAGAGCTCATGCTCATAGGATGCACACACTAAATGCAATATAAATAACAAATCATCAAGTTCTATTAACAGACAACAGTTAATATCATATAGCACTCTTGCAACGATGATTTGGGCATCAAGATGGCCTCAAACAAGCATGACACAATGGAGCAAAATGAAGAGCATCTCATGATGAAATTTTTTACATATTACACGCACAAAACGGAGCAGTATGCATGGAGTTATGATGCGATGCACAGGAGACCAGAATGCAAATAATTTTGGGACTTAGGAAAAACAAACGGGGTCAACCTTGTCTTCTAGATCTGAATCGGGGAGCGTGGAAAACGAGGCGGGGCCGGGCGCTCGCTGGAGCATGGCTGGAGACAGAGGGGAAGGGGAAGATCCGCGGCGAGGACGCCGGATCCGGGCCGGACCTGCCCGGATCTGGCCGGAGGAGAGGCCAGGCGGCGTCGGCCGGGGGCAGCGTGGAGGCGGGCGAGGTTGGCGTGGCGGCGGGCGGAGGCGGACGGAGGCGGCGGCCGGCGTCCTGGACGGTGGCGAAGGCGGACGGGCGGCGGGGCGCGCGGCAGGGAGCGGGCGGCGGCAGGAGGCGGCCGACGCCGGAGAGGAGGCGCGCCGGCGACCTCGGGCGCGGGCGGCGAAGCGCTCCCGCGGGCTCAGGCGCGGGCGTCCCGCGGGCTGGCGGTGGCGGCGGATCGGGCCGGGCGGGCCCCTCCTGGGCCCGGCGGGCAGCGTGGACGATGCGAGGAAGGAGACGGCTGCGGAGACACGTGGCGGCGGGGGATAGGTCCGGGCGGCGGCGATGTTGAGGTGGCGGCCTGCGATTGGCCGGAGTGAGGTGGCTGGTGGCGGTGGCACGTCCGGCGGCGGAACGGACATGTCCGGCTGCGGGAGGAGGAAGATGGCTAGGGTTTCATCCGGGAATTTTGGGCGAGGTGGCCTATTAATAGGTAGAGGGAGCTAGGAGACTCCAAATGGGGAGCGGTTTTAGGCCACACGATTGTAATCGAATGACCGAGATCATGGAGGGGGTTTGGATGGGTTATTGGGTTGTGGTGAAGGGGTGCTGGGCTGCAAAAAGAAGGGGCTTTGCGGTTTCCCGGTTAACCGTTGGAGTATCAAACGGACTCCAAATGGCACGAAACTTGACACGCGGTCTACCGGTGGTGTACCAAGGCCGCTTGGCAAATCACGGTCCATTCCGAGAATGTTTAACACCCGCTCACGAAGCAAGGTCTGAGAGGGGCGACGGGCGCGTGCAAGAGTGGTCTGGACTCCGAACGGACAACGGAGAGACCCAGGGGAACCCGAACGGATGCAAGTTTTGAAAAACATGGAGATGAAATGCATATGATGACATGGCAAAATGCAACACGCAAGAAAATGACATGGCAATGAAGGCGAATAACTGGAAGACACCTGGAGCATCGAATCCGGGACGTTACAACACTCCTCCACTAACAAGAGATCTCGTCCCGAGATCTTAGGACCGAGAGGGAAGGGAAAAGGGATGAGGTGAAACAAGAACTCAAGAGAGAGGATGAACAAAGTTGAGAGCACTCGAGAAGAAGAGAGGAACGACGAGATCGACGAGAATTGAAAGCTCATGGAATCAGATAGACTATGAAACCACTCCGGTTAGAACGAGATAAGAAACGAATAAGACTGAAAGGATTTTAGGTAGCACTCCGACTGAAAATGGAAGGAATAGAATAAGAACTTCACAAGATGGAATGAGACTGACGACATAAGCAACGCAATGCCTCCAGAAGAATTGAAAGAATTGAATGAAAAGAACTTAGAAGGATTGACTGGAGTTGTTGAGAAAATCAACAATGAAAAGAATAAGCTTGTTGTGGTCTTATAGGTAACATCTCAAGATCATAAGGTGATAACCGGCCACAAACGGAAATGATTGGATAGCTGAGAAGAATGAAGAAATGTAAAACTCCACTTCAAAAGAATACAGAGATTTAATTGCACTTCGAGACGCGAGAAGAAAGATACTTGAACTCCTCCAACAAAATTCTTGATGAACTCTTGAAGAATGAATTAAATCATGAAGAACCACCATGAAGAACTCCGGTAAACAAAAGGACAATGAGATAGAATTGAAGTATGAAAAGAATATGATTAAAGCCTTGCAGTGATTTAGATGGAGGTTCCAACGAAATGGCCGAGGAAAATTGAACTCCGGAAAAGAAAAGATGAAAACACTTGGAACTATAATTTATTCAACAAGAACAAACTCTGAAGAAAAAGGATTAATCACTTTGAGGAAATAATAATAAGATTTATTGTATGCTTATCCTTCATCAAATTAAACTGATGACTAGCAATGGATTTCACATACTACTGATTCTTCTTGAAAAGGATTGAGAAGTGACATGTCGCAAACTTGAGAAGGTCTTCATGAACCACCCGTAGGATTGAAAAGAACGAATGAATTAATATGATAATAAAAAAAGAATCTTGAATGAACCACCGATAGAATTAGAAATGACTGATGAAAGAGAATGAATCACCGGGTAGGATTAGAAGAACCAATATGCTTGAGGGGATTTAGATGCAAAAGAACAAAGAGGTCATGAGCTGATTAAGAACACTTGAATGAAGCACCGGGATAATTGGATAATGGTAGCTGAAATGTGAGGACGAAGAATTCTTCCGGAATGATGGCCTCCGATGAAAAGAAACAGAAATCAACTCCTGAAATACCCCGGATGGTTGACAAAAAGGAATTTCCAACAAACGGAATGATTCGAGAGGGTAACACGAAGCTAGAACCACGAATCTTCGGGAGAACGGGCAAGATTGAGAGGAAAACTCTTCTTCGGTCTTCAAATGCTGAGAATGACGACGAGAAACACCACTGAAATTGTTGAGAAACTCCGGAATAAAGAAAAAGAGGAAAGGTAGAACCCAAGATGAAAAGAATTTGAAAGCAATTTTGGAGATGGCATCTGACTGATGAAATTCATACTTACGTCAAACTTCAAAAAGGATTTGAGAATAGCTCCGGGAAATTAGAAGAGTCAGGTAAGATCCTGGGAAAAGACCTGTGGGTTAGGGCCCACTAAAGAGAAAAACACCGTTGAAAAGGATGTTGAAGAGGTAGATGATGCACCGGGATGATTGAAATATTTGAATGAGGTGACAACCTCGAATTAATTGGAACACAGACAAATCTCCTGAGATGTCTTCCGAACTCCGGAATGATTGAATGGCGAGAGGCAAACGAGCAAGGAGAACACTTGATCCAAGGAAAAGAATGTGATCAACCCGAAAAACTTGACTTGAGTCCACCGGAAAAAGAAAGGGATGAAGAATGACGAACGAGATGAGAATTCACCGGTTGAAATAATTGACAAAGAAGAGGCTCCACACGAATGAAATTGATGGTCGAAAGAGATTCATACTCCGCAAAGAAAAAGGGTGGGAGGGCGGGAAAAACAAAGGCAACTTGGAAGGGAGAACCGACTAGTAACTTGAATAGAAAACACCGGTTGAAGGAATGCAAAGGCTTCGCACGAGTAGGATGGATACTCGATTACGGACTCTGGCTCTGAGGAGAAAAAGGGTGGGCGGGTGAAAAAAACAATAACTGAGGATTGAACTTGGCAAGGATGAAGAGGCTCGAGTCAACTTGACGAGAAATGCACCGGATGAAAAGAGCTGAGAACCAACAATCGGAAAACCAACTGCGTGAACCTAAAGAAAATTTTGAAGGGGAAGAGGAGTAAATCAAAACACCTATGTCAATATTCCTCACCAGAGCGATGAAGGGGCTGAGGAGTAAAAATAATTCCTACTCTCTGATATAACTAGACTCTGAAAAAGGTTTCTTCTAGACTCAACAATGGCCAAACTACACGAACAAACAAGGGGGGCTCCTAAGGTCGATCGAGGCTCTGATACCAACTTATCACGCCCAATATGCGATACTATCCTAAAGAGACTCGAAGGTCCCACCAAGGATTGAACCGAATATTGAAACACTTTTGCAAGGTGGATATCATTACATCAACATTACATAATAGATGGGGATACATACCAAAAGGCATACAATGCCACACGAATACAACTTCATCTTACATAAGAGCAACATCCAACTATGGATGAAACACAAACAGAAACTCAAACGACATCCACCCTGCTAGCCCAGGCTGCCGACCTGGAACCTATCCCCTGATCGAAGAAGAAGCAGAAGAAGAACTCCAAAACAAGCAAACATCACTCTCGCGTCAAGATCATTGCATAACCTGTACCTGCAACTATTTTTGTAGTAATCTGTGAGCCACGAGGACTCAACAAGACCATTACCATGGGTATCAAGACTAGCAAAGCTTAATGGGAAAGGAAGGGGTAAAGTGGTGAGGTTGCAGCAACGACTAAGCAAGATATGGTGGCTAACATACGCAAATAAGAGCGAGAAGAGAAGCAAAGGAACGGTCGTGAAGCTAGCAATGATCAAGAGGTGATCCTGAACTCCTACTTACGTCAAGCATAACCCAAAAACTGTGTTCACTTCCCGGACTCCGCCGAAAAGAGACCATCACGGCTACACACGCGGTTGATGCATTTTAATTCGGATTTGGTGTCAAGTTATGTACAACTGGACATTAAATAATTCTCATCTGCCACATAACCGCAGGTACGGCTTTCGAAAGATAATACCCTGCAGGGGTGTCCCAACTTAGCCCATGATAAGCTCTCGCGATCAACGAAGGATATTCCTTCTCCCGAGAAGACTCGATCAGACTCAGAATCCCGGTTACAAGACATTTTGACAATGGTAAAACAAGACCAGCAAGACCGCCCGATGCGCCGACATCCCGATAGGAGCTGCACATATCTCGTTCTCAGGGCAACACCGGATGAACACTACGTACAACTAAAACCAGACCTCAAGTTTCCCCGAGGTGGTGCTGCAAGTGGCTCTGGTTCGGACCAGCACTTAGAGAAGCACTGGCCCGGGGGGGCTAAAATAAAGATGACCCTTGGGTTAATTACTCCCAAGGGAAAAGTAGGTGGTGGTGAGGCAAATGGTAAAACCAAGGTTGGGCCTTGCTGGAGGAGTTTTATTCAAAGCGAACTGTCGAGGGGGTCCCATAAATCACCCAACCGTGTTAGGGACGCAAAATCCGGGAACATAATACCGATATGACAGAAACTAGGGCAGAAAGAGTGGAACAAAACACCAGACATAAGGCCGAGTCTTCCACCCTTTACCAAGTATATAGAGGCATTAATTAAATAAGAGATATTGTGATATCCCAATATAATCCTGTCCACCATGGAGCAATCTTCAACTTCACCTGCAACTAACAATGCTATAAGAGGGGCTGAGCAAAAGCGGTAACATAGCCAAGCAACGGTTTGCTAGGAAGGGTGAAAAGGTTAGAGGCTGACATGGCAATTTGGGAGGCTTGAAGAACAGATGATAGGTAGCGCAACATAGTGATAGAACGAAGCAACTAGCATAGCAATGATAGTAATGAGATCCAAGGTAGCGGTCATCTTGCCTAAAATCCCGCAAGCAAGAAGAACGAGTCCATGAAGAAGATGAAGCCACGAAGACGAACCAAGCGTAGATGAACGAATCCTCACGATCGCAATGAAACGAGAACTATCGAGAAGAAGCACACAACATGGTAAACACACCACACATATACATGACATGATGCTCAACCAAGTATGATGCATGACAAAGGCTAGATGAGGCTACTCATGGCAAGAGATGATGCAAACAAGAACAACACATCAACGCAAGTTTAAATGAGGCCGGAAACAACATATAACAATTCCGGTAAGTCCTCATGCAAATTTAGAAATTGATCCAGATCTGAATAAACCTTATGTTCAAGTTTTTAAACAGCAAGTTAAGATGCACCAAGATGATCTACACGAGATTCTAGTCAAGTTACATATAAAGTTCGTTTAATTCGGGGCTACGACCTAGAAGATATGAGCAAAACAAGTCAAACATGGCATTGATGCTAAATGCATCCAAACATCAAGCAAACACACTCAAAACAAGGATGCAACAAGGTAATATGAAACTACATACAATTCTAAGCGAGTTTCATATAGAGCACACTCAAAACGGAGCAACAGTTCAACACATACACTCCATACAAGTTTAAAGGACAAGTTGTCCAAAACAACAACTAGGCATCTAGCAAGCATCAAAACTATATGATACAGCATCTCAACGTGAAAACAAAAGGCATGGAAATGATTTACAGGTAAAGCATAACAAAACATTAACACTGAGCTATCTCCAGAAATCACTAGAACATGCTCAAAAAGACATGTCAAGATTGCAAATAATAACAATTTCAGGCTTAGCAGAAATAACATCAGGTTGCAATGTTTAGAGCTACCAAACAACATGTTACAGGAACTTATCATGGCAAAAAAACACATGGCATGAACCTACTAATTGCATAGAACAAAAGTCCTTTACTGAACATGAGCCAAAAAGGATCAGAAGATATGATGGCACCCATGTAAACATGGCAAATGATGACAGATTCAAACATGGCAGGAACAACGATAAGTAGGCATGTTGGTGAGCTTGTGCAACTCACGACAGAGCAATACATGGCATGACAAGGTAACCAACAGTGAGAAGACATGTTTATGAAGCTAAGCATGGCAATAGCAAGTTCATAGGTTGCATGGATCACTAGAAAAGCTCATGGCAAAACTGACCTTAATGTTAACAGACTGACAGCAACATTATTTAGAAAATTTGGAGCATCATCTGAACAATCTACATCAAGCTATTAATACAACCAGGGGCATGGATGGATAGATCATGACATGTATAACAAAACATCCTTAGTGAACATCTCCAGATTATGCATAGAATCACTTGTAGCAGCAGGTTTACATAGCATCATAATATAGCAGATTCAGCCTAGCAAAACAGCAACAACAAGTACCCTACTTAACAAGCTTGATGCACTCCCTACAACACTCACGAAAATACATGGATGGCACCCCTGTAAAGATGGCATGATGTAGTTCAAAACACATGTAGAGCTCATGCTCATAGGATGCAGACACACTAAATACAACAAAAATTACAAATCATCAAGTTCTGTTAACAGACAACAGTTAATATCATATAGCACTCTTGCAACGATGATTTGGGCATCAAGATGGCCTCAAACGAGCATGGCACAATGGAACAAAATGAAGAGCATCTATGATGAACATTTTGACATATTACACGGACAAAACAGAGCAGTATGCATGGAGTTATGATGCGATGCACAGGAGACTAGAATGCAAATAATTTCGGGACTTAGGGAAAAAACGGGGTCAACCTTGTCTTCCAGATCTGGATCGGGGAGCGCAGAAAACGAGGCAGGGCCGGGCGCTCGCCGGAGCATGGCCGGAGATGGAGGGGAAGGGGAAGATCCGCGGCGAGGGACGCCGGATCCGGGCCGGACCTGCCCGGATCTGGCCGGAGGCGAGGCCAGGCGGCATTGGCTGGGGGCAGCGCGCCGGCGGGCGAGGTTGGCGCGGTGGCGGGCGGAGGCGGCGGCCGGTGTCCGGGACAGCGGCGAAGGCGGATGGGCGGCGGGGCGCGCGGCAGGGAGCGGGCGGCGGCGGGAGGCGGCCGGCATCGGAGAGGAGGTGCGCCGGTGACCTCGGGCACGGGCGGCGGAGCGCTCCCGCGGGCTCGGGCGCGGGCATCCCGCGGGCTGGCGGCGGTGGAGGATCGGGCCCGGCGGGCCGCGCAGACGACGCGGGGGAGGAGACGGCTGCGGGTACACATGGCGGCGGGTGATAGGTCCGGGCGGCGGTGATGCTGAGGTGGCGGCCTGCGATTGGCCAGAGTGAGGTGGCTGGTGGCGATGGACACGTTCGGTGGCAGAACGGACATGTCCGGGTACGGGAGGAGGAAGATGGGTAGGGTTTCATCCCGGAATTTCGGGGGAGGTGGCCTATTAATAGGTAGAGGGACCTAGAAGACTCCAAATGGGGAGCGGTTTTCGGCCACACGATCGTGATCGATTGACCGAGAGCATGGAGGGGGTTTGGATGGGTTATTGGGCTGTGGTGAAGGGGTGCTGGGCTGCAAAGAGAAGGGGCTTTGCGGTTTCCCGGTTAACCGTTGGAGTATCAGACAGACTCCAAATGGCACGAAACTTGGCAGGCGGTCTACCGGTGGTGTACCATGGCCGCTTGGCAAATCACGGTCCATTCCGAGAATGTTTAACACCCGCTCACAAAGAATGTTTAACACCCACTCACACCCGCTCACACCCGCTCACAAAGAATGAGAGGGGCGACGGGCACGTGCAAGAGTGGTCTGGACTCCGAACGGACAACGGAGAGAACCAGGGGAACCCAAACAGATGCAAGTTTTGAAAAACATGCAGATGAAATGCATATGATGACATGGCAAAATGCAACACGCAAGCAAAAGACATCTCAATGAAGGCGAATAACTGGAAGACACTGGTGCATCGAATCCGGGGCGTTACAGCGTAGATGATATATGCACGAGTAGAACACAAAGAGTTTTGGGCGATAATAGTCATACTGCTTACCACCAACATCTTACTTTGATTCGGCGGTATTGTTGGATGAAGCGGCCCGGACCGACATTACATGATCGTGTTCATGAGACTAGTTCTACCGACATGCTTTGCACATAGGTGGCTGGTGGGTGTCTGTTTCTTCAACTTTAGTTGAATCGAGTTTGACTACGGCTGGTCCTTGTTGAAGGTTAAAATAGCACACTTCACGATAAATCGTTGTGGTTTTGATGCGTAGGTAAGAACGGTTCTTGCTAGAAGCCCGTAGCAGCCACGTAAAACTTGCAACAACAAAGTAGAGGACGTCTAACTTGTTTTTACAGGGCTTGTTGTGATGTGATATGGTCAAGACATGATGTGATATAAATTGTTGTATGAGATGATCATGTTTTGTAACAGAGTTATCGGCAACTAGCAGGAGCTATATGGTTGTCTCTTTATTGTATGAAATGCAATCGCCATGTAATTGCTTTACTTTATCACTAAGCATTAGCGATAGTCGTAGTAGCAATAGTTGGCGAGACGACAATGATGCTACGATGGAGATCAAGGTGTCAAGCCGGTGACGATGGAGATCATGATGATGCTTAAGTGATGGAGATCATGAGCACAAGATGATGATGGCCATATCATGTCACATATTTTGATTGCATGTGATGTTTATCTTTTATGCATCTTATTTTGCTTAGTATAGCGGTAGCATTATAAGATGATCCTTTACTAAATTCCAAAGTATAAGTGTTCTCCCTGAGTATGCACTGTTGCTACAGTTCGTCGTGCCGAGACACCACGTGATGATTGGGTGTGATAAGCTCTACGTTCACATACAACAGGTGAAAGCCAGTTTTGCACGTGCAGAATACTCGGGTTAAACTTGACGAGCCTAGCATATGCAGATATGGCCTCGGAACACTGAGACCGAAAGGTCGAACGTGAATCATATAGTAGATATGATCAACACATAGATGTTCACCATTGAAAACTACTCCATCTCACATGATGAACGGACATGGTTTAGTTGATTTGGATCACATGATCATTTAGATGACTAGAGGGATGTCTATCTAAGTGGGAGTTCTTAAGTAATATGATTAATTGAACTTTAATTTATTATGAACTTAGTCCTGATAGTTTTTGCATGTCTATGTTGTTGTAGATCAATGGCCCGTGCTACCATTCCCTTGAATTTTAATGCGTTCCTAGAGAAAGCTAAGTTGAAAGATGATGGTAGCAATTACACAGACTGGGTCCATAACTTGAGGATTATCCTCATTGCTGCACAGAAGAATTACGTCCTGGAAGCACCGCTGGGTGCAAGGCCTGCTGCAGGGGCAATTGCAGACGTTATGAACGTCTGGAAGGGCAAAACTGATGACTACTCGATAGTTCAGTGTGCTATGCTTTACGGCTAAGAATCAGAACTTCAAAGACGTTTTGAACGTCATGGAGCATACGAGATGTTCCAAGAGTTGAAGTTAATATTTCAAGCAAATGCCCGAGTTGAGAGACATGAAGTCTCCAACAAGTTCTATAGGTGCAAAATGGAGGAGAATAGTTCTGTCAGTGAACACATACTCAGAATGTCTAGGTACCACAACCACTTAACTCAGTTGAGAGTTAATCTTCCTGATGATAGTGTCATTGACAGAGTTCTTCAATCACTGCCACCAAGCTATAAAGGCTTCGTGATGAACTATAATATGCAAGGGATGACGAAAACAATTCCTGAGCTCTTCGCAATGCTAAAAGGCTGCGGAGGTAGAAATCAAGAAGGAGCATCAAGTGTTGATGGTTAACAAGACCAATAGTTTCAAGAAAAAGGGCAAAGGGAAGAAGGGGAACTTCAAGAAGATTAGCAAGCAAGTTGCTACTCCCGGGAAGAGGCCCAAGTCTGGACCTAAGCCTGAAACTGAGTGCTTCTACTGGAAAGGGGCTGGTCACTAGAAGCGGAACTGCCCCAAGTATTTGGCAGATAAGAAGGATGGCAAAGTGAAAGGTATATTTGATATAGATGTTATTGATGTGTACCTTACTAATGCTCGTAGTAGCACCTGGGTATTTGATACTGGTTCTGTTGCTCATATTTGCAACTCAAAATAGGGGCTACGGATAAATCAAAGATTTGCTAAGGACGAGGTGACGATGCGCGTCGGAAATGGTTCCAAGGTCGATGTGATCGCCGTCGGCACGCTACCTCTACATCTACCTTCGGGATTAGTTTTAGACCTGAATAATTGTTATTTGGTGCCAGCGTTGAGCATGAACATTATATCTGGATCTTGTTCAATGCGAGACGATTATTCATTTAAATCAGATAATAATGGTTGTTCTATTTATATGAGTAATATCTTTTATGGTCATGCACCCTTGTTGAGTGGTCTATTTTTGTTAAATCTCGTTCGTGGTGATACACATGTTCATAATATTGAAGCCAAAATATGCAAAGTTGATAATGATAGTGCAACTTATTTGTAGCACTGCCATTTAGGTCATATTAGTGTAAATTGCATGAAGAAACTCCATGTTGCACTACAAAAAAATACACTTCCGTGATGATACGTGTTTGTCACAGTAGGTCACATTTTTTGTCATGCATGTACATCCATGACAAATTTATGACATAATCAAGATAGTCATACCTGTGCTGTCGTAGAAGTGTTCCATGACATTACCAAAATTATCATCACGGAAGTGTCCACTTCCATGACGATAAATCGCGCGTCACAGAAGTGCTTTCATCAAGGGTGACCGACACGTGGCATCCACCGTAACGGAACGCCGTTAAGCTATCGGGTCGGGTTTTGGATCCGATAACCCGTTAACAGCCCCGACCAATGGGGATTTTCCACGTGTAAAATCATCATTGGCTCGAGGAAACACGTGTCGGCTCATCGTTGGGACAGATGTCATCCACTCATTGGACAGAAGGTGCCTATGATACGTCGACACGTGGCACGGCCCAACAGTGGCCCATTCCTGTGAAAAGGCCGGCCCATTTGACTTGGTCAAAAGGTGGCGGGCCGGCCCATGGAAAGCCTGTTAACGGCCTGTTCGCATATAGCCCATTTACAGCCCGCTAACCAAGGCCCGTTACGCCCTATCCGAATTAGGCCTAGTAGCATCATCTGGGCCATCCAATATGATTCCAGCCCGTTTTCACTTCTGGCCCATGTATGGCCCATGACGTCTTTCGGCCCATATGAGGCCCTTTGTAACTATTGCCCCATTAACGGCCCGTGTTGAAATTGGCCCGTAATGAATAGTGTGGACCGTTAATCTGTTGGGCCATTTTCATGGCATCACCAAATACGGCCTATTAACGGCCCGTTATGGTCAACCAATAAAACGTACGATTTCCATTAAAGGCCCGTCTACGACCCATTAAAGGCCCGTACAATACCCATAAATGAGTCGTCCCTTACAAGGCCCATGGATCCTATGAGACGTATAAGGCCCATGGATCCTACGAGATGTAGAAGGCCCATGGATCCGACGGCCCATTGAAGGCCCATGGAGCCGACGACCCAATGAAGGCCCATGGGTCCGACGGCCCATTGAAGGCACATGGGTCCGATGGCCGATTGAAGGCCCATGGATCCTACGACCCGTACATGACCCATGGGATCGTACGGCCCGTGAAGGGCCATGGTCGGGCGAGTTGGCCCTAGTTTGAACGATATAGCATATTCAAAGAATTATCCTACTCAATACTATCACCTCTAAAAAGCATACACTATACAACAAAGAGATCAAGGCATAGAAAGGTAGAATAATCCTACACTATACAATAAAGAAATTACAGCCGATTATACCCACTGGGCATTATGGTTCGGCGCATGTGTTAATAAAGCATACACAAACAGCAAATTACATACACTGGGCAAATACAGCTCATACATCATGGACGCGCATCAACTTAACTCCATTTGAACTATAATCGATTGGCCGGATTCAGGTAGCACAAATTTCAGTCTGCAAATCTCCAATTCCTTCATGGTTACCTCAGTGTCTTGTTTCATTTTTTGACTCCTGCATCTAATACCTGCATGTCCAGTCTCAACTTGTTGATTAAATGTTGACAATCATGTACACGTTGTCTTGTCACCTCTAGTTAATGCTCGAGAACATCAGCACATTCCAATTCCAATCCATAATCATTCGGTAACGGCCATGCCGCACTGCTCAGAAATCTTTGTGCTGATGTCACTTCATCCTGAAATGTTTCTGTAAGTACACATGACTAGGGAAAAAATATAGTTGCACCAGTGAAGCGAGCAAAACACTATTTTGTACTACATGGCAAAACATGACTAACAATAATGTTACACGTCATGAAGCATAAGCAGGTGATATTTTAAAAATTATAAGAAAGATAGTATGTGCAGCCTGCATACAGAAATCCCTCTTAGTTCACCAGAGGAGCATGATGTTGGGGCCCAATCGAAAACACAAACAAGTTACAAATTTAGACAACACGTTGCATATAAGCAAGCAGTTGGCCATTCTATATCTCAATTAAAGTCTTAGGGAGCATAATGAACAGCAGAGGGTTTCATACAAACATACTACAACAGGAAAAACTATGCACTCATTAGCATAGTATAAACTAGATTGTGAGCCTCATGCAATAATAGTTGGTTAATAGACTTCAAAGCTTCAGGCACACTTCGACAGAGTAATTAAATGGTAAGGCCTTTAATTATGTCAACTAATAGTTATACAAGTACCGAACATTAGGCATGATTATTTGGGCATCTCATTAACTGAGGACAAATAAAGCAATTGAAAAGAGCAAATTAACTATGCCTGAAACAAACAAGGAATTGAACTGTTGAGTTGCATACAGTGACTTACTTTAGCAGGTTGAAGAGGCTCAGTGCAGCTCCTACTTCTCTTGCAAGGCTCCTTCCTAACATCTTGTACTTGGAAATCCTCAATCTTATCTTCATTGCACCCCCTCTGCAAGGTGACACAAACTAGTTACTCGTCTCCTTAGAAGATAAATATGCATACTTTCCAGTCTGTGAACACAAAAGGATGAGATTATAACAAAACAACACCACATAATGAAACATGCCGCATCTCTTGCACTTGCACACAATGAAATGAGCACTTACTATGTCTGCACTATGTAAAAACTAGGCATATCTTTGAACTGGATCTCCAGGTACTCTTGGAGAGCCTACTATAGTGTATAGCCAAACCTTTATGTCACCTATGAGTTAGACAAGGCCCCACTACAACAACCCATAGTGTTTAAATCGTTGACAAGCTCTGTTAGAGTGTTAGGTCAAGAACAACAAGTAATCAAAGCAAACAATCCTAGTATGGCTGGCTGATGCAAACAAGCAATTGAACAGATGTGTGAGCAAATCTTACATATCAAGAAAATAAGCAAAGAAGGAGGCTTAAAGACCATCACTTGACTGACCAGATTTAAGGGGCATTTAAACATCATGTGCAACGTATGAACTAACATAAACATTGCATATTCCAGATTCTACAATGGAATGCACATGTATTAGGTTATGCCATGTATGATGATGCCTAAATGTACAGATAGCAGGCAAGAGTGATTCATCATTGCACGCACAATTGAATTGCAGGTTAAGGGCCAGTTCGATTCCGCCTTTTCAGGGCATATTGTCAAAATAAGCCATAAAAGATGTAAAGAAGTCATTTTTGAGTTATGGGCTTGGGCTTAACTAATTTCTCTTTGGAGGGGGGGGGGGTGTTTCAGGTAGAACCTCACTAAAAATTGAAGGAAAGGGGAATAGTGAAATGACTCTGTTGTCTGCCTATATTACACTCAAAATGCAACTGCTGACGCCCGTGTCACACCTAACCCTCAAGTAAAAACAAGCACGCAAGCATTCATTGCCTGCCCGCTTGCATCTCCTCTCCCCTTTCCCTCTACCTTGATCCCCTGCCTGCAGCACTAGGGTTCCTCCAGCGAGCCATCGCCAGTGGTCCCATCTGTCCTGGTTCTTTGACGATGCTATGTCCAACTAGGCTACATGGCCGGCGGGTAGGGGTAAATCTCCCTCGCTGCTCCTCCCTCTGGCGCCGCCCCTCATTCTCATGGTCTCCAGCAGCTGCTCCACTGTGGTTCGTCCAACGCACTACTCCGGCGGGCGCTACACAACTACGCTGATGCCACACTGCAGCAGAAGGCACCTTATTCCCCCTCCCCTCCTCCCAGGCCATGGCCTTGAGGTGCTGTTGAAGGATGAGCTCATCCAACAAGGTGAGGATCTCCTACGATATTTTGCCATTTCATTCTAATCCACTATACGATGAATTGCTATGAACTGCTTCTGCTGCTGCTATATGATGCATTGCTATGAGCTACTCCCGCTGCTGCTATATGATGAATTGCTATGAGTTGCTGCTGCTGTATGATGAGTTGCTATGAGCTGCCGCTGCTGCTATATGATGAGTTGCTATAAGCTGGTCCTGCTGCTGCTATATGATGAATTGCTATGAGCTGCTCCTGCTGTTGCTATATGATGAATTGCTATGAGCTGCTCCTACTGCTGTTATATGATGAATTGCTATGAGCTGCTACTGGTATATGATGAATTGCAGACTGCTGCTGCTGTATGATGAGTTGCTATGAGCTGCTGCTGCTGCTATATGATGCTTTCAGATGGTGCTGCTATATGATAATAACCAGCCACTTGGACCATCGAATTTCACTAAATAATTGTTCTTCATTTAAATGTGGGTCATGCGTTCTTCGTTTAAATTAGGCAATGGGATCTCTATGGAAAACATTGACCAAAGTAGATTGTGCCAAGTAGATGGTATCTTTGTATTTGCATTTTGAGCAAATAGTGATGGTATGTTTTCCCATCATATTAATTACTGCACTGGGTTCAATTTGTGATGTTTGCAAGTCAAATTAATTTCCATATGGGCAGCAAAATGAAAAAAATATAGTGCAATCTAGACTTTCCACTGATCATACCAAAGATAAGCTGAAAACGCAATGAAAAGAACTGGTTGGCTTATTACATGGAGCTTATATTCACAAGTGCTTATTTTCTTAGGATAACTCGTAATAACTGTCCCTAAGAAACTTGGCTAATTGAACTGGCATACAAATAACTGCAATGGAGGAGTGACGTACCATAGCACACTGTATAGGCTCACCACTGCCTCTCCTTTTTTGCGATGTTCCATGAAATTGCCACATACATGTTGTACTTTTTCATTGTGTAACCCTATCTGCAAGTTGACACGACTAATTTCAGACATCTCTACATGATACTACATTGCATATCCCTTGCGCATATTTAAACCACCAATTAACGATTGTGTGCGTACCATAAACTAGCCATGACTCTGTATGCTGGACTAGCAGGCACTCTAAGGGAGCCTAATGTAGTGCACTGGAATTCCTACATTCCACCTACGATTTTGTGTAATGTACTGCCCCTGTTCCTAAATATATGTCTTTGTAGAGATTCCAGTATGGACCACATACAGATGTATATAGATGCATTTCCGAGTGTAGATTCACTCATTTTGCTCCGTATGTAGCCTATATTGGAATATCTAGAAAGACTTATATTTAGGAACGGAGGTACAAGGTAGTGTCATGTATGACATCTACATATCTAATTTAGCAGCCAGTAGTAGAAATCATTGTCTGCACAAAGGGATTACTGGTTGAAAATCCTAGCAAAGCATGCTGGCAGGCATAGAACAATACAAGAGAGAGAGACGCGCTTACAAGATCATAGCAATGACTCAGTCCAGGATATTGGTTGGCCCAGCTGTTAGATCCAGAAGAAACATCGTCCCACTACTAGGGAAAACCCTAGCAGCAGCGCGGGTTTTGTGCTCACTAGTAGTGCGGGAGGGCGCGCTACTAATAAGGCGCTACAGCTATTGCTTAGCAGCAGCGCGTGCATGCCCGCACTACTGCTAGGACGAATAGCTGCAGCGTTTGTTCGGTACCACGCTGCTGCTAAGGTAACTACTTGCAGCGTGTTTTCTGTCCATCGCTACTAGTACTTTTTTTTTTCATTTCTAGTGTATTTATGCGCCATCGTACAAATATAGATACAATACCAGTTATGAGGTTTACATCATTATGTCCATAACAGTGTGTCAAATGAAGGTGGATTAGGTTCAAGTGGAGGCAATATGTGGTGCATGTCAAAAGTATACTACTAATCCAAACTTGATCTAGTTTGGACTAGTAGTACTTTCGATGTGCACCACATGTTGCCTCCACTTGAATCTAATCCGCCAGCACAAGCTATTTAATCATCCTCATAGTCATTACCACCAACAGTATTTATTCTGTCTAAAAAAACAGTATTTATTTAATCACCACTAACACTAGCTAATAATAATCATCATAGTCATTACCACCAACACTAGCTATTTTATCATCATAGTAATATAGTGTAGCACATCATCATCCTGAAACTCATTTCTAGCTAGCTAATCACTCCTGCTGCTCTCTCTTAGGTAAAATAACATAAAACATGTATAGCTCTCCTCCTTGATCAAGCTGGAGCATGCAGATGAACCTGTCTCCTAATCGTGGGTAGCACATCTGTTTGCTTCCCCCTAGTACTTCTCTGCGCTCCCCCATCACATATTTGGTCCAGTCTTGCACTATTAAGCATCTGTCGCTAATCTTGAATGAACTAAAGTAATCTGTAGGATATCTTGGCCGTAAGCTGATAATACTCATGGTACCTTTAGTCTCGATCCCATAAGGCACAACATTCATCAGGAGTCCCTGTTGAAGAACATCGTATGTTAACATACTTAGCATTGAAGTTTAGTTTCAAAAATAATGTATGGAAAAGATGCACTGATGACAAATAGTAAAAATCTTACCATCCTTCCTAAATAGATGTGACCGTAGTTCATTATGAACACTATTGGTCGCACATTTTCAGTACTAACATTTCTAAATGCAGGAAGAAAATTTGTCTTGACAGTATCAAGATCCTCAAGCCATGAAACATAATGACTGAGCTCCTCGCAGTTGAGTTCAGCCCCAGGACAGTATACAGTCCTGTCTACCAAGCGCTAGACATGTTTTCTTGCACCGAAATAAGCTGACAATACAAATTAGTTGTCAACTATTTTTGAATAAACAATATCGATCAAAGACATAAATATGGTTGAGAAACTTACATAATGGTATAACTGGAGGCGTCTGCACATCGACCCAGATGTCGGTATTACCTTCAATATCATCTTCCGGACGAATATCAAAGGTGATAACCATATCAGGCTCAAATGCATAAGTCTTGCATAGTGCTCGCCATGTTTTGCATCCAAAATAGGTGTAGTCGTCTGAATTGTACAATTTTGCATGGAAAATATAACCATGCTCGGTCTTCAAGTAAACTTTCTTTTCCTCCATACTATGACTGAAACCTATCTTATCCAATACAAAAACTCTTGCATGGCGGGGGATACGCTAGTAGAATAGTAAAAAAATATAAGTGGAAGCAAATGAAGCAGATGTCATGCTTAATTACGAAAAAAGACTTGTCGCTGTGACTTACTGTATCCACTTTGAAGTTCTCGTCCAGCTTGATGCTGAAGCGCCTATCATCGTCTAGGAAGATTCCGTCGCACAGGCCGCGCTCATCTTCGCAGTATTTGCAAATACCGAAATCCTTTTCGTCGTCAGACATTTCCTATGTTCATAGTTAAAACATTAATTGAAAATCGATCGAAGACAACTACCAAGATACTCAACACACAAATCCGGGGCACTCGATATTTCCTACATATTCTGGCACAAGTCATGCCAAAATTCGCGGAAAAATCTGGCATGACCTTTGCTAAAATAGGACATATCGAGCGCCTGAAATTTGCCGGAACGGAAATGAATCAACACTCCGGCAAAACATAGGCCACTCGGAGGTGTAACCTGCAAACATGACGGGCCACTTGGATATTGAGCAACACAAGATATACATTTCAAAATATCTTATAGGACTCAAATTGGCATGCATTCAATAAGCAAAAGTAAATCATCTCACACGTCCGTACATCGTCGAATATTATCACTAATACATCACGAATAGTGTCATACATATAACATCACTAATACAACTAAAACCCTAGCACACGACGGGTATCGGCGCGAGCGGTGGACACCCACAGAGAAGGAACCATCACGGGATCATAGCTCCAGTGAGATCCCCGGAGAACCTGCCAGGTATTGGAGAACGGCCTATGCTCCAACGCAAACAAGTAGCAACAGACGTGCGCGTCCTCCTCACTGACACGGTGACGCACCACCTCCGTGGAGTCCTCGAGCCTCTCGATCGTCACTGGCCCATGCGACCGCCACCAAAGAAGGTTCGGGTCAACGACAGGCTGGCTCCTCACCAACCTGCGCCCCCCGGTAGGTAGCGCCTCCCAGTACCACCCCGGCGGAGCCCAGTCCCGGACATGGCCGATCTGGTCAAGCAGGTGTCGTCCTCCGCCGACTCGACGACGAGGATGCGGGATAGGCATCGTCCACGTCGAGGCGGGAAAAATTGCTTTAACTAAAAAATATAAACAAGTTCTTACTAACTAGTTCTATTAATTCAACTAGTTCTTACTAAAAATAAACTTAATATAAATAAAAATATTCTACTACCTAATTAGTACCTAGTTCTTAATATGCAACTAAATAAACTTACTATAAATAAAAATAAACTTAATATGCAACTAAAATATAAAGAAACCCTAGGCAGAGGTAGGGGAGAGGAGGAGCGGGCGTGCTCACCTCGGGTGACTGCGACGAGGGAGGGGCAGGGCGACGTCGAGGTCAGGGTGGCGTCTGGGGCGGCGTTGAGGTCGGGGGCGGGGGCGGCGTTGAATCTGGGGTCGGGGCGGCGTCCGGGGCGGCGTTGAGGTCGGGGGCGGGGGCGGCGTTGAGGTCGGGGGTCGGGACGGCGTAGAGGGTGCGGAGAGCACGCGGCGGCCGACGGGCGACGGCGGCGGCGAGAGTGGAGAGAGTTGGATTTGGTGGAAAGTGGCGTGGGAAGGACGAACCCGGCCCGTGGTTAAGTCAGAAGTAGCAGTAGCGCGTTCCGGGAAAAGCACTGCTGCTATCTTAGCTACAGCGCGTTCTCTGATACACGCTACTGCTACTCCTTTCTCTTCTTTCCCTTTTCCATTTAGTTTTCTTCACATTTTTTTGTTTCCTTTCACCTTATTCTATTTCTTTCATTTTCAATTACCTTTCCATTCTCTTTCCATTTAATTTTATAACCTTTAGCAGCAACGAGTTTATATTAAAACGCGCTGCTACAAACAACGTAGCGGTAGCGCGGTTCGTCATAGATCGCTACTACTATGTGTAGCCTATGGGCTAAGCCATGGGAAGTTTAGTAGTAACGTGTGTTCAGCAAGACGCGCTACTGCTAGATCTTTATCTGCAGCGCGGTTTCCTCTGGCGCGCTACTGCTAATTAGCATCAGCGTGCTTTTCTGACCCACGCTACTTCTAAAGTTCTGTGTATAGGGTTTTCCCTAGTAGTGTCCTTGTAGTTTTTGCCAGCTGCATAACAGGTAACAACGACCGGTTAGTATATTTGAAGTACATCGGGCAGGTGATGCTGGATAGGTTTAAAGGTGACAAGTACCTAGGCCATGGCGGGTGCTTGGCATCTCTCCAGACGGTGGGAATCAGGTTAGAAACGTCAAGGGTGATGACACTGCGCTGGCTGACGGGGTCCGGTAAGGAGATCTAGAACCGTCGAGTAGGGTGTTTGTGGAGCGGCTCCGATAGGGTGGACTACGGTGTGGGCGAAGCGGATCTATGGCCGTGGACGAGGGCGTAGGTGAAGCTGCTCCGGTGGTTGGGTTAAGGATGATGTCGACGACGCGGATCTACGGCCGTGGACGGGGTGTCAGAAGCTGCTCCGATGGTTGGTTAAGGATGGTGTCGATGACGCGGATCTGCGGCCGTGGACGGGCGTCAGAAGTTGCTACGGTGGTTGGGTTAACGGTGGTGTCGACGATGCGGATCTGCGGCCGTGGACGTGGCGTCAGAAGCTGCTTCGGTAGGTTGGATGAGGGTGCGAGGAAGCGGATCTGAGGTCGTGGACTTGTGAGTTGGCAAAGCGGCCCCGGTAGGGTTGAGAATGGTGTAGGCGAAGCTACTCCGGTAGGGTTGCCAATAGTGTCGGCGAAGCAGCTCCGGTAGGGTTGAGGAAGGTGTCGGCGAAGTGGCTCTAGTAGGGTTGAGGAAGGTGTCGGCGAAGAGGATCAGAGGCCGTCGACGGGCGCGTCGGTGGGGCGGCTCCGGGGGGTGTGGACGAAGCGTCTCCGGTGGGGAGTACGAATGAGCCGCTGTAGATGCGCGGCGGTTGACGAGAGTACCGGCGAAGCAGATCTGGTGCCGTGGACAAGGCCGGCACTGAATGGGCTGTGGTACAGTGCTGGATGAGCAGTCTACTTGTTTCTAGGGGAGGTGGGAGGGGTAGATGCGGCCGCAGAAGCAGATCCGGCGAGGTGGACGCTGCTGGCAGTGAATGGGCTATCGTACACTGGTGGATGAGCAGTCTAGGGTTTCGAGAGGGGAGGGGAGAAAGGGCGATGAAGTACGGACGGCGTGATGTAAGATGCTCTGGTGTTGTGGAGTTAGTCGTTTTTGCGGGAGGGGGAGAGGAAACGGGGGTGCCGTGTAGTGGGGGGTACCGGAAGTTACCAAAGCAGCCCCGACCTATCATGTAGATGAGGGCGGCATTGTAACTGTTGGTCTCCGTGCACCAAGGACAAAAGGGGGATTTCGCATGCTAAAGACTAAGGTGGCGGAAATTTTAGAAGGAGGCGGGAGATTTTGCCGCCCGCGGGATCGTTCGTATCCGGTTTCAACTAATTTGGGACCGTGCTAGCGGGAAGGTCATGCTAGACTGTGTACATGGGGCACGCGTCAGCAGTTAATAACTGGTGTGAAGTCCACACCAAAAAAAATACAATAACTCGGGATGATGCGCCGATAACTTGGACGTTCACACGGGCGCGGCCAATCGTACGGGTGTAGTGGTGCGTTCACAAAAAAGGGATCAAACGCTCAACCTATGTATTTCTCATGTAAATAGATAATTTAGTGCCATTGGTTATTTACTTTAAACATAATGCATTGACGTGTTAGTGTAGAGGCGCACAAAAAGAAATGGATATTGTAGTCAGCTACTTAAAAGTGTTACCTCATATTATTACATAGCCTCCATTTCATAAATTGCGTACCCATTGAATTCATATATGAATATTACATAAATTACTTCAAAATAGAAACTTAAATCATCCAAGACTAATGAATTTGAATGCAAGAGTAACAATGGTGCATGTACATGATAGCTACATTGGTTGTTTGAAGAAACATCACTGTAACTTTGGCATGCACAACTGAAAAGGTTTATTTAAATAGAAAAAATGTGATATGTGAGTGTCCAATCTTTATAGCGTTGAATCGATATTGTACCTTTGGCCATGATACGAAGTAGATATTGACTTATGTTCAAGCGATGCACGTCCACGATCGCTAGATAGTGATACGTGGATGAATTGTGCAATCTCTCTCACACGCATACATATCTCATTTCCATGTGGGCATCGGAATCACGCAAGCGCACTTCGTGTATTTCTCTCCCTCCGTCAGGGTTAATTTTGTCTTTCTACCCCATCCTACAAGTCTCTCACACGGAAACACACACGCTCTCTATGTCTAACACGCCCACCCCTTTAATTCTGCCCACCCACAACCACTAATGTCTCAAAGTATAATAATGTCTCTCACACATATGCTATCTACCTATCCCTTAATATAGCTAGATATGTGTCACACAAACTCCTTCTCCCTACTAGCAAGATGCCCATGCATTGCACAGAACATCAAGATGCATTTGTATGAGCAGTTTATCTTATGGGACAAAAGGATGAACGACAGAATGCCTTATTTGCAAATGCGGAGAGGGGTGTGGGTATCTTTTTGCAAAATTTCCATAGTTTCCTTCCTAGCTGTCAGATATAAATCGGATGGCCTATATTGCAGGAACACCATCATCACCAACTCTGTTTTTTTATAAGAGTAGAGATATGTGAGTGCCACTGCCCCCCCCCAACACACACACCCACACACCCACACTTCCCAACACCGAAGGAGTAGGGTGACACCTCGATCTTGATACTAATCTATCGACTGGCTTCTCTCTCAAACATACACACACACACACACTACCCGGCACCGAAGGAGTAGGGTGGCACATCGATCTTGATAATAATCTATCTACTCCTCTTTCAAACACACACACACACACACACACACACTCGCTAGTTGTGCCTCTGTGCCTACCGCGCACACTCTCGATACGTCTTTCTCTCCCCCCAACAATGACAGAAGAAGGGTGACAACTCGATCTGATCATAATCTGTCAATTGGTTTCTCTCTCAAACATTGTGTCTCGGTGCCTCGCTCAGTAGCCCCCTCGATATGTAGACTTCTCGCGCGCGCACAGCTGTAGTGACGATGACGCTGAACCCAGTGTGCCTTGTTTTTACCGGCCTCATGTGATAGTTTTCACCCTGTTTTCTGTTAATTAACAAGGCAACCTTTTCTTTGTTACTACTAGTGAATCTGAAATCATTCGGGCAGACATAAAATATATCACTTCAACCCAATTACCGCAGCAACTATTTTAAAAGAAATTAGCTAGCTGCCCGTGCGTTGCACGGAACATCAAGATGCATTTGTATGAGTAGTTTATCTTGTGAGAGAAAAGGCTGAACGAGGGAAGGCCTTATTTGCGAACATGGAGAGACGTGTGGGTATATTTTTGCAAAATTGCCATAGTTTCTTTCCTATCCGTTAGATATAAATCCGACGGCCTATATTGCAGGATGTCACGCACACCATCATCACCAACTCTGTTTTCTACTCCATCCGTTCGAAAATACTTGTCATCAAAATGGATAAAAAGAGATGTATCTAAAACTAAAATACGTCTAGATACATTTCCTTTTATCCATTTTGATGACAAGTATTTCCGGACGGAGGGAGTATTTGTCTTTTTAGAGATTTCAACAAGTGACTATGACCGGACCTTACCAACATACTCAAAAAAGTAGTCCATAATTTTGATGTTACCCTCTTTTCTTGGCGGTGCAGTGCCATCTGGATACCTCATAAATAAATCAAGGACAAATCTGACCCCTTCCTGAAAAGACATACGGAGCAAAATGAGTGAATCTACACTCTAAAATATGTCTACATACACATCCTTATGTGGTAGTCCATTTGAAATCTGAAAAAGACAAATATTTAGGAACGAATGGAGTATATATAAGAGTAGACATGGAGATATATCTCCAGCATGGTCTACAACAAAAATGTGCTGGGCTGGTTAGCGCCGGATGCTCGCAACGCGATGACATGAGTTCGAATTCTGTCTTTTAACTTTAGATTTTTATATTATATATTACTCTACTTATTTAATATATACTTCTTTCGCTACTGTACTGACAGTGAAACCCAATGAGTACTTAGAATACAAGATTAAGGATGGACTTGTCTCTTTTTAACTTTCTGTACGAAGCTGTAGCCACCCTGCAAGTCATGTGTACACTGTACATGCAATTAACTTTTTATAGAGGGACAATCATATAGGCAATTAACTCAAATGGATTGGATGTCACTCTATTATTTCCAGCATAAAGAGCATCTCCAATGGCAGCCGGAAAATTTCCTCCCGCTTCCTTCCGCGGAGGACGACATCAAACGCCAGCAGCATACATTTTTACAACTCTAACCAACTAGACGAAATTCGTGCAAACACGGACTGATTTCATATAAGCATGAAGGATTTCGTATAAAAACCCGGATCTTCATATAAACATGATAGATTTCATTACATTTACATGAACTAAGAGGTGCCAATCCGGCTCTCTTGTATAATTAATACTCCCTTCGTCTGGAAATACTTGTCCTAGAAATGGATGTATCTAGACTTATTTTAGTTCTAAATGGCCGCCCGCGGATCCCTTTTTCTTCCTCATGTCCGTCAGACACATGCGGGGTCGATGAAGGTCCTCGGAAGAGACGAAGCAGCAAAGAAACCACCTGAATCTGCGGTCATCGCCTCGGTGGTGGCCTTCATGGGTCCCAAGTGGCAGCGGCCTCTCGTGTTCTACTTCTCCTCGATGATGGCAGCGGACACGGAGAAGCTGGCCACCGACTCGTCGCTCTCCATGCACCCGGCTTCTATTTCTGCCTGCATGGCACTGCCGCAGGAACGGGAGGTGCGGCCACAGACACTGGTGGCGCGGTACGACGCGGCAGCAATGGCGCCTGTACCGGCATGCTCGCCGCCGTGCCAGCGTGCTCGCCGCCGTGCCGGCGTGGAGCAACTCGCCACTCCTCATCGAGCTGAACTGGAGCGGCGAGTTGCTGAACCACGCGCCTGCTTGGGGTGGTAACTGGCTCCGTCGGGCCAAGCGAAGTTGGTGAAGCACCGAGCGGCCTCGCCCGTATCCGGAGGGCTCGGCGGGCCACCCAGCCGGGTAATATGCCGGAGAACGGCTCATCGAAAGCCATCGGAAGAGTGGAGAAAATGGTGAAGGAGGAGATGGGGGAGTGGCGGAGGGGTGCGATTCTTGCCCGCTGTCTGTCTGGCCTCGTGTAAATAGAGGGCGAACGGTAGGAGCTTGGCCGGCGTCTGGCCTCATTTAAACTGAGGGCGGACGGGAGGAGCTCGGACGAGGTTGCGTTTAACTCCGGCCTGCTCATGAACGAACGTGTGGCCGGAGTAGGATTCTCGGTTTGCATGCGGGTTTAACGGAGGGGTTTAATGGAGGCACCAGGCGTGCAGCGGGCGGTGCAGTACTATTCGATTTGACAGTAGTAATGAGCCGTCAAATCACAAAGGCCCTTGCCTCTCGTGAAACCAACCGAGCTAGACTGCCCCGCCCTCTAGCCTTTTAAAAAATGTATACTTTTGTACAACAGTAGTATCGATGGATTGCGCCATGGAGCAAAACTTGAAATTAAAAAAAAGGTGGTACATATAGAGAGCGCTCGTCGCCAAATTATGCACATAGTACTATTAAAAAGGCTAGTCACAATAATGGTGTCCAGCACAACCCACCCCTCAAATAAAACTAAGCATTTTGGAATTCTTTGACAAAACTAAGCACCCTGAAATTCTTTGACAACTAAACTGCTGGCTATATGATGTTGGCCATATATATTGTACGTATATAATGTGAAGAAACGAGTGGTAGTACTATACCAACTAAAAGATGAAATGTAAGAAATACTAGTATGTACGTACTGAAGAGTTAAAGTAACGAGAAGAAACATAACATAGTTCTGCTGGGGGCTCAGCACAACACACCCTCAAATTAAATTAAGCACACCTGAAATTAAACTTTGCAACTATTCCGGAGACACTGCATTACAACCACCATGAGCAATGACACTTCCACCTTACTCGGAGTCCTCGTCTGCGTCCTCGACTTCGTCCTTGTCCCTCTTCCTCTTGGCTGATACTTCTTTGCTTGAACCACACACTTGGCTCTTGCTCTTCATCCAACCCTTGTAGATATTGAAACAAAGGTAGCCATCCATTGCAGCATAGTGGATGTGGTCTATATCTAGTACATTCCACTGCCATGCATAACGATGAAACGTGTATGGAGGTTTCTCCAGTTTACCGTGCGAAGGATGAACCATGGCTCCTGCCAGGGTCAGCATTGAAGGCTGACGAGAGGACAACAGCCGATTCTTCTGGAGGTCGAAGGTGTTTCCTACAACGAGGACTATCCGACCCAGTACTTCTTTGTCATTACCAAAGTCTATAGTAACAAATTTGACTAGGTTGTTCTCGAGGAAGTCCTTAAAATCCAGGCATTCAACATCGACATGGCATATGTGGTAGACCAAGCATAAGTCATGCACGCAAACCTGGATCACGGCGGGCTTCTTCCTCTCGTCGTCCTTTAGATCCTTCTCTCGTCCCAGGACTGTGGTGTACTCAACATCTAGCCCAGGGACCCGCTCATCATCTGAGTCTTCGAACATGCGTCTGAAGCGAGAAAGGCATCCTTTCACCGTCGCGGAAGAACGGGTGTAGATGACGTCGAACTCATCGCCGATGATGGTTCTAACCTTGTACTCACCGCCGATCATGGAGATTTGGGACGTCATGGATTTGGGAGGAGGGTTAGGATTAGTGGAACTGCTGTAATGTGAATGGACGGGACGACTAGGAGCGAACCGCCGTAGTATTGAAGGACGTGCGGGGACGAGTAGGAGCAAACTGCCAGCGTGCGAATAGCAGGGTAGTGGCTTTCCATTCTCCCATGATACGGGCTTCCGAGAGCCCTTGGATCTGAGATCGAACGGTTGCATGGCGTGATTCTAGACCTATGGGTGAATATCCTATCCTGGAGGGTTATTCTGCAAACTTTCAGCAACTTAGCATGCGATCGTTTGATCTCAGATCCAAGGGCTGCCAGCAGCCCGTATCATGGTCGCGCCTACCACGACCGTCGCGTCGCTCGCGCGGTCGCGGCCTTGGAGATTTAACACAGTGCGTTAGGCTATCTGATGTTGGCATGTCATACATAGTCATCACTTGGTCACTCATACTACAACAAGGTTAGCTATAAGGTTGGCTATAAGTGTATTTATTTATTTTACTCCTCTCTATCTCTTTTTTTGTACTCCCTCCGTCCCATAATATAAGAACGTTTTTGACACTAGGACACAGGGAGTACTAGTATTTATTGCATTTGCCAAGGAGTGATCTCTTCCAATGAAATGGTGTTGCTAAGTTTGCTTCATTTAACTAGCTATAGACTCAAAATTGTCTTTTCACCTAGGTACACGCGCTTAGCACCATTTCTTCCTTGGGTCACCAAACCAGTCTCTCTCTTCTTGATTAACTTGCCACATCAGACTTTATGCCTATGTGGCAAGCTTAGCACCTGTAGGAGCAAGTAAGGCTGCTTGTAATGGGAGTAGTACCATGCATGCCAACTATGAAATCTTGATGAGGTGACGTCGAATTAAATGAAGAAAAGAGAGAGTTGAGTATCATACTATGATACTTACTGTAGTATCATATTAAATGATGTGCTACTATGTGTCATGCATGACAATAAATAAACTATCCTATGATACCAACACATGATACTATGCATTACAGATGTAGTATCATACAAAAGTATCATATGCATGATACTAGTATATGATACTCTCCATTAGGCATAAAGCACCGCAGTTAAAATGATAATGGCAAGTCAAATCAAGGGGGCCCACTTGTCCAGCAGTAACTCAATGCCAAATCACACAGCCCTATGTTTGCAGCAGCCTACTCCCTCGTCTTCTCGCGTCTTTGTCGAACCGACTAGGCGGAACTGCCCCGCCTCCTACCGTGCAGGAAAAGGCCGCGCAATATACTCCCTCCGTCTAGGTGACCAAGGTGGAGAGGAAAACGAGAGAACTTAATGTTTAGGGAGTATTTTCTAAGGCTGGTTGTAATGGTACTAGCCTTAGCAATTTTGATGAGGTGTCATAGAATTAAATGAAGAAAGAAAGAGAGAGAGTTGAGTACTATGTGTCATACATGGCAATAAATAAAGTACTACATGATACTAATATATGATACATGGTGCAGGAGTACTAAGTATTATTAATACAGTTTTGCTAGACTCATCTAGATGAGATATAATTTGGTCTCATTCATCTTTTATAGCCATTGGATGTGATGCTATAAGATGCGTGTGTGCTGACGTGGGTTGTATTTGTTCTTGTGCAACGAACTGACCACTGCATGTCATGTTTGATAGTCTCAAGTCATTAAAAGCATACAAGCCCCACATCTCTTATTGGTTGATTCCTCTATTTATGTCAAAAAATAAGAAACAACGTGAGAGTTAATGCACCACACCTATGTGTTTACTATTTGGTTTTTGTAAGATGACTTAATACTCACCTAGACAGAGGGAGTATTCGATTTGACAGCGGGCAACGCAGTTCCCGATACGGCTTTAATGCAGACGAGGGAGGGAGTAGAGCTTCCCGATATGTTGAACGGCCAATGCATCCTCCTTCAATTAATGCATGAGGGAAGTAATGGGAGGAGGTCCGGGAAAAGAGGCTGCACGATGTGAATGCAACACAGTTTTCCCTCATTGCCCTCATATAAAGGCGCCCCTCTATTCCAATGCATCTACCACATTGTACGCACCTAAGCATTTGCCTAGGCACCTACACTAAGTGCAAAAGAGCTCACTCCAGACCCATGGCGGCGATGCGCGTGAGCGGCCAGCGGCTGCGCCAGATGGTCCACGACGCCGGCCGGCGGCATGGCGCCGAGGATCGTCTGCAGACGGTGTTGGAGATCGGCTGGTGGATGGCCGCCGTCGACGCCAACTATGACTCTCAGTTGGACCAGATGATCGTTGCCACCAGCAACAAGTTCACCATCCTCAAGAAGCTCGTGGACGACATCACCGTACTCCTCTAGCCCACGCGCCCGAGCTCCTCATTGCCTGCCACCCTAATCGGCCTCCATGGCCGGAACCTCTTTCAAGCACTGGTGGCCCTGCGACTGCCCGTCGACGCCACAAAGAATGTCCACCTGGAGGTCGCGCTCGCCACGAGGCGCCTCGCCCTGCAAGAATTCGTCAACCTACACATCCACGTGTACGAGCAAATCGTGTACATAGGTATCTACAAGGCCAGTGAGGACGCTACAACGTTGGCCTTCCTCAACCGACTGGAAGCCTTGGATGCCTTTGCTGAGAAGCACCTCGACCTCGCCACAAAAGACGCTGCTCCTTAGCCATCGGTCGGTGGCCCGACGCACTAAGTTGAGGGGGAGTAGGTCGTATGTTCATGGATCCATATTTCTTCTTGCCTTCTGTAACCACCACTGCAATCGCATCATCGTGGCCTTAATTCTTATTGTGCTGTTGCATTCTCGTTCCAGTCAATACCGACATGTGTGATACCTTTGCTTAATTATATGCATCACTGTAACTAGTACTCCATCCGTCAATTTATAAGTTGTGCTTACCTTTTCCATCAACTTCGTGCAACGCGCGGGCATCTTGCTAGAAACACTAGAATATGTCTATATAATCCGTATGTGATAGTCCATTTGAAATCTCAAAAAAGACAAATATTTAGGTACGGAGGGAGTAATATATTAGGAGTATATCAAACAATAGTGATTTCTTTCAAGTTTGTGAACAAATACTACTATTCTACTACTTTGGATCCGTCGCAACGCACGGGCACATTGCTAGTAAAAGGAAAAGGCCTGCCGCATTCGCGTCGCACCCCCACACGCCCGAGAATCGGGAGTACTCCACGGCTCGTCCGGCACGACACATAGCTTAGGGAAGGCTTGTTGCCTAGCATTTTCACTTTCATGTGGGACCGCCATTGAGAAAACCGACACCTCGCCCGCCGCCGGGTTGGAAAACAGAAACGAGGGGAAGATCTAGTTGTAGCACGGAAGCCAAGAAATTTGGTGTCAGATGGGGCTCGTTGATAGAGTAGGAGCATTCCGTACTAGTACTACTCCTACTAGTACCAAGTTTGTACTCCTAACTATATTACTAGTACTACCACTATACAACTAGTAGGTACGTGCACGGCACAACATCGTAGGAACAAAAAATGGGAAGATCTTGTTTTGGGTGATTTATCTTTTTTTCAATCAACGTAGTATGAATAATATGATGTGGGGGGCACCCATGAAGCTTATGTGGCTTGGTTGCATGGCTACGAAAGGTTAGAGAAAAATAAATAGATAATGTGTTTAGAGTGCACTCCACTAAATAGATATACTTTGGATCCATTGCAACGGATCGACACATGTATGTCTATAACCCCTATATAGTGTGTGAAAAAACTTTGAAAGTTGGTCATTGGATGAAGCCAATCCGACGGTACAAAGATGGAAAATCCAAGCACTACTGGCCGTTGGATATCATCCACCAGATTCTGCCACATGTATAATCTAGAAGATTCCATGGTTGAACTTAGGGGTTGTTTGGATTGTGACTATCTTTGCCATATATTGCCACATGATTTTTGCCACACTTGGCTTAGTTGAGTTGCTCAAATTGTTAGCCACACTTTGGCTTGCCTAAGGGAATCTTGCCACACTTTTTATGTCTATGACATGTGGGGCTCACTGCTCATAAAAAAAATCCTTGCCTTAGGTGTGGCTAGAACCAAACACCTACCTAACTTGGTCAAACTTGCCTAAGGTTAGGTGTTGCAAAGTGTGGCAAGGTGTGGCTAGGAACCAAACAACCCCTTAATTCATGACTAACTTTGCCACAACTAAGCTTAGGCAAAGTTATTAGTTCTTCAAAATGAGAGCCACAAGTTGGCAAGCCTAAGGGAATCTTGCCACATTTTTTGTGTGTATGTCATGTGGGGCCTTAGTGTGGCTTGCCTAAGGTGTGGCTTGAACCAAACACTCACCTAAGTTAATCAAACTTGCCTAACCTTACATTCCACCAGATTTTGCCACATGTTAGAATCCCGAAAACTCCACATGTAGAAGCATAATGCACAAACCACCAGAATCTCATGCGTGCAATGCACGTGTACCTTACTAGTACTAGTTGGTAGTAGTAAGAAACAAATTCCAGTTTTGGCACGAGCTCGTACCGCGGGAGCGCCACAAGGCCTTCCGCAGGAGTTACATTTCCCTCTCGGGGCCCACAGGACTGAACTTCAGTGGCTTAGTGCCCGACCTATGAGTCAATGACATGCAGACCTTAAATGCGACTGGCCCACCTGTCAGCGAAGGAAAGGCAGGGCAAGGCAGTGATAGCCACGTCAGAGGATCCAAGTCCATGTCGGGGGACGTCGTGCCGTGGGTTGGAGCGGCATCGTGGGAATCGCGTGTGGGTGTGGCAGTGGTAGAAACAAGAAACGTGATGGTCGCCGTGGTTCAACTTCCATGGACAAGCTGTCATGTCTGCTGACACATGTATATCAAAACTAGAGTGTTTATATTTCAAGCACGTGAACAAGTATTATTCTACTACTTTGGATCCATTGCAACGCACGGGCCAGCACATTGGTAGTAGTAGTGTCCATCTCTATCTCTAGAGGCCTTCCCTCATTCATCCTTTTCTCTCACAAGATAAACTACTCATACAAATGCATCTTGATGTTCCGTGGAAAGCACGAGGATGTTTCCTTGGGGGTCTCTCCAGCGCAGCGTGGCCGTAGTTGCAAGTTGACGCCCCTTGAGATGCCGACGTTGAGGGGCACTCGGATTTCCTCCGATGAGCAGGTAAGATGAGTTTAATCACGTAGTAAATGCATTCTAAAGACTACTTCCATGTCCATTTCCAAATTCTCCCCCTGCCCATTGTTTCACAGGTTAGGCTCGGTGCGAGTGGAGATTGGCTTGCATATGTACAGGAGGGTACCAACATCAATTTGCACAACATTTACAATGGTGACACCGTTCCCGTAGAACCTTTGTCCAGCATTGGGATCAGCCATGCAACGGGCCACCGCATGAATTGGTATGATGGAACCACGGTGAGATTGAATAAGATAGCACGAACCTTGCACATGGCGGTCAAAGGCGGACCATGCTGTCTGCGGCCAATTTGTTGCCGTACGAGTAGGAACGCTGTGCTCCTTTCTAACCGCATCTTCGCCGTGACAAACCAGGGGACTTACTTTGTATGGGACACATCCTACGATATACTCCCTCTCTCCCAGTTTATTTGTTTTGAACCTTTTCATTTTATAAGTTTCAAATTCAAATTTCGAGCTCCCCATCACATGTTGAGATTACAATGTCCATTAAATCGTTGCGTGCATGTATAGTAAAGAAACAAATCTCGAGTTTGGCACGAGTTCGTGCTGCGGGAGCACCACAAGTCCTGGCGCAGGAGTTACATTTCCCTCTCAGGGCCGTCGGAACTGAGCTTCAGCGCCTTTGAGTCAATAACATGTGGACCCGATAGGTGACTGGTCCACATGTAATGCTCCCAAAGGCAGAGGGGCAGTGGGGCCAAGAGGGGTGAGCCGTAGGTCAGGGGACGTGTGGTGTCATGGGTTCGAGCGGCGTCATGGGATTTGCGTGTGGCTGTGGTAGAAACTTGATGCTCGCCGCATTTTAGGTGGCCCACATGTCATGCACACAAAGGCATAGGGGCGGTGCGGCTGAGAGGGGTGAGGCGCACGTCGGGGGGCGTGGTGCCGTGGGTTGGAGAGGCATCGTGGGAATCGCGAGATGAAATGTGATGGTCATCGTAGTTGAACTTCCATGGACAAGCTGTCATGTCTATGGACACATGCACTACATGTTGATCACTGGAAGGAGTAGAAGAGAAAGCTATATGTGCGGATAAATAGTTCCTTATAGTCAAGCGGACCCATGCTACTACTCTGTTCCAAAGACATGCACACCATCGAAATAGTCCATCTATATCAATATACACCGAGAGGGAATATTTGTTTATACAAGAGAGAAAATAGTTCATCCATCCATAATGCCCTCCTGCTGGTGCAGCCTTTTCTTCTTCTTCTTCTTTCTTCTTCTTCTTCCTTCTTCTTCTTCTTCTTCTTCTTCTTCTTCTTCTTCTTCTTCTTCTTCTTCTTCTTCTTCTTCTTCTTCTTCTTCTTCTTCTTCTTCTTCTTCTTCTTCTTCTTCTTCTTCTTCTTCTTCTTCTTCTTCTTCTTCTTCTTCTTCTTCTTCTTCTTCTTCTTCTTCTTCTTCTTCTTCTTCTTCTTCTTCTTCTTCTTCTTCTTCTTCTTCTTCTTCTTCTTCTTCTTCTTCTTCTTCTTCTTGTTCTCATTCTCCGTGGGAGACGGCTTCGCAACAAGCTCTTTGGACCTTGCAGCTATCGCGAAACTCACACGGGCATCGAGGGCAGCATATTTTATCCGCTCGTACGTCAAGGGATAATTCTCCCATCCAGACGACCTTAATGCCACCGTCTCGTCACCCTTTTGAAGATTTGTACCGAGCACAAATTTTGCTACGTCAAATAGGGATGGTGTCTGTTTATCACAATCTTCTACATGAATTTTGATTCTAGTTTGTAGGTCAATGATGCTTTTCAAATCAAGGTTGTACGGCTCCAGCTTCTGTTTGTCCCCTTCGATGGCTGCCCCACATAAGTATACGTCCTCCCGAGACAAGAAATCGTGAAGCTCACCTGGTATGGAGGGCAAGTGTATGATGTGGTACACCAAAACATCATCTTCGAGGCACAGCTGAAGGACGGCGGCGCGCTGGATCTTCCCAGGGGCACGCTCCGTGTACTCTCCCTCGAGACCGATGACCCTCGTCTCTACCTTTTCGAGGGAGTTGGATACATTGTTGATCCACTGCCGAACAACCCTTGGGTGGACGGTGACGGTGGCAACTATGCGCATTGATCCTTCGATGAGGACATGTTGGACGCTAAAAACCTGCATCTCGATCTCTTTCGCCATTTGGAACCGCTGGAACGGAGGGCTATGGTTTGGAGAATTAGGATTAGATGGCTAGTCTAACTAAAGTAGTAGATGATTATTTAAAGAGGTTAAAACAATGTGAACGCAGGGATGCAAATGAAGACAAAGGGGAGGTGAAGAAGCCGAGGAGAATCGGTTCCCGATGGAGAAGTAAATGGGAGAACTGGCGTGCATGTAGTTGATTAGACATCTAGGTAGACTAAACGAAAAGGCTATGCGGGTAGACTGATGAGTCATACCTGTTCGTGTACGTTCCCATCCTTCCTGATAGGTGGGACCTATGCAAACAGATAAAAAATGTGTCGTAGCTTCTTTTTTTTGACCGCGTGAGTGGGAGACACAACATTCTCTGGTTAAGGAATACTCCCTCCGTTTAGGTGAGTATAAGTCACCTTATGAAAATTAGGTTTTCCCAAAACCTTCAGGCATGGAGCATTAACTTCCTGGTTGATCCCCTCCCAGACTCGTTAGCCAGCGTTCTCTTCCTCTGCTTCCGCGTTCTACCTTTCCATTTTTCCTGTTCTCAAGTGTGGAACGATCTGCATGCCGTCCTTGATGCACCAGAACGACCACTACATGCATCGCGGCAGGGCATTGATTGGGCATGCACGAGAATTTGGTTCTGCTCGCAATATGGATGATACCTGAATGATGAAGTGAACATGCATGCTAGCACGGGAGACCTATTTCCGATATACAATACTAGAATACTCATGTTCCTAGTAGTAGTAGTAGTAGTAGTACAACTGTGGTACACTTGATGGTCAAAATACTATTCATCCGGTCCTCACAGTGAAATGACAACACCCTGCGCCTGACACTAGTCCAGGCGGCGTGTTCGGGTTACCAAAGTCAGCCTCACCCTGTGCACTGTGCAGTCTGTCACCGCCGCTGTACAGCACATTGGCGCCTCGCCTCGTCTCCCTCTCCGCTCCCATAGCACCACTCCATCTCCATCTCCTTCTCCGTCTCCGTCTCCATCTCACTGTGCCCCCGTGTATTGTCGCCTCACTTGCCTCCCCAGTACCACTATTCCCTCGCTATCCGCTCCAGCACCGACGACCTTCTCCCTCATAAATCAAGCCCCCCAAAACCCCCATCTTTCAAACTCCACCATGGCCGAACGCGAACCCGCAACATCCATATGAGTCGCGATTGGAGCAATCTCCCCAGTGACATCCTCGACCTCTGTTGTTCGTGTATTGATATGTTGAGCGCCCTGCGGCTGGCTGCATGCTCGAGGGACATGCACACGGCCATCGTTGAAGCGAGGCCTAAGCTTTTCAAGACACCCTGCTTGCTGCTATCTGGTCTTGAGATTGGCTCACCTTGATACGGAGGCGTACATGATGCCCCTCGACTTCAATCCGATCTCCATTAGCCGAAACTTCTTTGCAGGTATGTAGTGGGTCGCGGTACATCATTTCCCTCGACATCAATCCGATCAGCATCGCCCGAAACTTCTTGGCAGGTATGTACTGGGTCGGCATGAACTCCCACTGGATGGCTGCCTTCAGAGAAGACGGTAAAAAGTTGGTGCTCGTGAACTTCCAGACCTCCCATGAGATTATCCTTCCTCCATTGGATTATATAGAGTATTACCATCGCGGTCCAAGTCATCTAGATTACCACGTCAGTTGGACGGACCTTGTTTTGCAGAAGATTGTAATCTGCCAAGTGCCCACACGACATGCGAATTACGCAGACTTCAAGCTAATTGCCTTGTTCGACCGCGGACTCGCCTATCTTTGCGCCGATGCCTTCTTTAGCTGGAGAGAACCCAACTCGCAGTGGATCATCGTCAAAGCTGATACACACTTCTGTGATGCTATTGAACACAATGGCATCATCTACGCGATCAACAAAGCAGATGGCGCCACGTATTGCTGGGACGGCGCGTGTAAGTTGTTTCCATCTCATGTTAATGATGACGCCATGACACTGTTTGAACTTTTTGTGATGATTGGCATATCCCTATTTGAGCAGAATTTGAGTAAAACTATGGCAATGTATTAGAGACACCGTAAATCAGCTATATTTGGAATGAGTTAATTCATGCGATTGTGACCATGTCATTACAGCCAATTTGTACCCTGAATAATCAAACGGTTAGGAATATATGGATATTATCCTTATTTTACAGTAATCTATATGCTACTACTAAATATGAGTGTGTATCAATGGCCATGTTAGTTTTCCTCATTTTCATGATGTAGAAACATGCACCACACTGTTGGTTTCATCTAACCATACATTAGGGAAGTAAATGTGCATATGGAGAACTCTATATTTGGAAGTAGTGAAATCTTGCAATGCTTACCATGTGTACATACCTATATTCGCCCTTCAGCAATCAATGGCTAGAATAATATCCTCACAAATTTTTTGCCCACAGAACACGAGTATATAACAATGCATGGTCTGTTAGTTACCTTAAAGAATTTGTTTGTGAGGACGGAACATAATTACATAACATGCATGACATGGTACATGGTAGTTTCCTGTGAAGAATCGATTGCGAGATAACATGAGTATAACCATGCATGGCACTTCTATATTTTCGAACCCAGTATACATTTCCCTGTATTTTCCTCCCAGTTCCAACAGGGACATATCAATGTTGTTTCTTGCATTATCCTACTCATACTCTGAACAATGCTGATCTTACATTAACAATGCATGTCCTTTTTGATATGATGCAGTGTCCCTATAGTTACTTCCCTTTGTAATCACACCACCTTTGCCAAAAACAGGGAAGCACAACTGGTTCCTCGCTCGATCAGACGACGACAAAAGACTGATGATCATTCGGACACATGAGCCTGAAAATTTATATTGCAAAAACCCCACTGTATACAAGCACCGTGAAATACGTGAGTATCCGGACAGTGGTTGTTACGTCTATGAGCAGGATACCAGATTGTTGGGGCCATCAGGATTTTTTAGTTGGAGGCGGGTAAACAGCCTTGGTTCACACTCTCTGTTTCTCGGACTCAATTATACAATTAACCAGGAGATCACCGTTTGCAAGGACCTTGATGGCAGAGAGGCTCTGTTTGCTATGGAAAAATGTGTCTACACGGCGAGCCCTAGGAGTTCGGGAGCAAACTCCCCTGATTGTCAACAATACAGCGTGCAGCCAAAAGAAGGTGAGAATGACAAAGGCATCTAGATTAACTTTGATCCTTGGATGTCTCAATTACGACAGGCAGTGATGTGGTTCAAGCCTTCAGGTTGATAGGTAATTGGGCTGTTGCATGGAAAGGGTGGAGTACTGGTGTCTCCGGATCACTGGTCGCTGAAGCGGGGCTGCAAATTATGATAGTGTTGGATCATCTCTTCGAATGACTTTGTTGTCTTTGCTGCTGGTTCTGGATGGGCAGTTCTTTCTTATGTTATGCATATTCCTTGTCATTTGGTCATCCTCGTCTATGTCAGTCTTACTATGTAATAGTTGCTTCTGTTTAGAATGTCATTCTCATCTGGATCACGAGAGTCTGAGCGCTGCAGATGGGTGTGTTTTGGTGGTGTAGCAAGACTTCTTATGAACTATCATGTCTTGATGTTTATGTCAGTAGTAGTCACTAGTCAGTGTTTGAATGTTGTATATATCGTTGTTTCGAACTGTTTATTGTCTCGAACTACTGGTGGGCTAAATGAGGGCATCACCATTCTCCAGTGTTCAGAGTATATCTCCTTTTTTCAAGTTATATAATTTGAGTTCAGTGTCTTTTCGATGATGTACACTTGTTTGGGCCAGTAAGGTGTCGTTGAATATGGGCCGAGTAGTAACACAATGCCAAACAGGTCAATTATGACTCTCAGGCCGGGCTCTCAAAAGATCCCGAAAAAAAGGCCGGGCTCTCCAAAAAAGAAAGAATAAGGACTCTTAGGCCGACATGTGGGCACCACCGGTGTTTTCGTGCGCTTGCGCACCGAGAGCATATTGGCGCGTGCTCGAAATGCGTACTACCTTTTCATCCCGAGTCTCCTGCCCCTCCCCCACCTCTGAAATCTCGATTCCTACTCCAGTTCCCCCAAATCCCCCTCCTGTACTCCCTGTACTCAAGCGCACTATCATGTCACCGGCCAACGCCGATCTCTGAGCCTGAGATCCTCAGGTCCGTCCCGCCTTCGATCACTGCGTGCTGTCGCTCAACGGTGGCATAGCGGTGCTTGATGACCAGTTTGCCGGCAAAGTGCTGATAGTAACCATCAACGGCAACCGGCCTCCCATCTCGCCAGACAACCTTGGCAAAGCTCTTGGCATTGCGCATGGCATCCAAATAAGTGACTTGCTCATCGAAGTCTATCCGCCACCGGCTGATTTCTTCGTCAGGTTTCGGACAACTTTCGACTGCAGTCGTGTGTTCGAATCTTCCCGACGTTTGTTCTGCGATGGCGCGCTGGTGAGCTTTGATCGGTGGCACCCAGGATGGGTGAGGGAGTCCTGGATTAGGGGGTGTGCGGATGACCGGACTATAACCTTTGGCCGGACTACTGGACTATGAAGATACAAGATTGAAGACTTCGTCCCGTGTCCGGATGGGACTTTCCTTGGCGTGGAAGGCATGCTTGGCGCTACGGATATGTAGATCTCCTCCCATTGTAACCGACTCTGTGTAACCCTAGCCCTCTCCGGTGTTTATATAAACCGGAGGGTTTTAGTCCGTAGGACGAAAAAACAATGATACCATAGGCTAGCTTCTAGGGTTTAGCCTCTCTGATCTCGTGGTAGATCTACTCTTGTACTACCCATATCATCAATATTAAACAAGCAGGAGTAGGGTTTTGCCTCCATCGAGAGGGCCCGAACCTGGGTAAAAACATCGTGTCCCTTGTCTCCTGTTACCATCCGCCTAGACGCACAGTTCGGGACCCCCTACCCGAGATCCGCCGGTTTTGACACCGAAATTAGTGCTTTCATTGAGAGTTCCTCTGTGTCGTCACCTTTAGGCCCGATGGCTCCTCCGATCATCAACAATGATGCGGTCCAGGGTGAGACTTTTCTCCCCGGACAGATCTTCGTATTCGGCGGCTTTGCACTGCGGGCCAATTCGCTTGGCCATCTAGAGCAGATCGAAAGCTACGCCCCTGGCCATCAGGTCAGGTTTGGAAGTTTGAACTACACGGCTGACATCCGCGGAGACTTGATCTTCGACGGGTTCGAGCCGCAGCCAAGCACACCGCACTGTCACGATGGGCATGATTTAGCTCTGCCGCCGAACAGTGCCCAGGAGGCCGCCCCAGTGTCCGCTCCGACCCTTAGCTCGGAGCCGACTACGCCAGTCGAGGACGGGTGGCTGGACACCGCCTCGGGGGCTGCAATCTCTACGGCGATCGAGCAGAACACCAGTCTTGTCCTTTGCGAAGCTCGTGACTCCAAGGTGCCGGACTCCTTTCCGGACTCTGAACCTTCCGCGTCCCTGATCGAACCCGATTGGGCGCCGATCATGGAGTTCGCCGCCGCGGACATCTTTCAGCACTGGCCCTTCGGCGACATTCTGAATTCACTAAAGTCTCTCTCTTTATCAGGAGAGCCCTGGCCGGACTATGGTCAGCAAGGTTAGGATGCGGACGACAAAGAAATTCAAAGCCCACCCACCACCCACTTTGTAGCCACTGTCGATGATTTAACCAACATGCTCGACTTCGACTCGGAAGACATCGACGGTATGGACGCTGATGCAGGAGACGACCAAGAACCAGCGCCTATAGGGCACTGGAAGGCCACCTCATCATACGACATATACATGGTGGACACCCCAAAAGAAGGGAATGGCGATGGAACAATGGAGGGTGACCCCTCCAAGAAGCAGACTAAGCGCCGACGTCAGCGGCGCCGCTCTAAATCCCGCCAAAGCAAAAAACAGTGATTCCGACACGAGAGATAATAACACCCCGGACAGCGCCGAAGACAACCCCCTCCAGCAGGATTCAGCACACGAGGATGGAGAAGCCAGCCCTCATGAGAGAGCGGCAGACAGAGAGGTAGAGGACGATAATTACATGCCTCCCTCCGAAGACGAGGCAAGCCTCGACGACGACGAATTTGTCATGCCTGAGGATCCCATCAAACAAGAGCGTTTCAAACGCAGGCTTATGGCCACGGCAAGCAGCCTCAAGAAAAAACAGCAACAACTTAGAGCTGACCAAGACTTGCTAGCCGACAGATGGACTAAAGTCCTTGTGGCCGAAGAGTACGAACTCGAACGCCCCTCCAAGAGCTACCCAAAGTGCAGGCTGCTACCCCGATTAGAGGAGGAAGCACCTAAAACTACATCACCAGTGCATGACACGGCCGACCGGCCACCTCGTGGCCGCGACAGAGAGGCCTCTCGGCCATCCACTCAAGCCGCACCCCGGCGTCGCTCAAAAAATACCAAGGCATGGGGAAATGCGCCAGACCTGCGAGACATATTGGAGGATAAGGAAAGGCAAACAAGATCGATCTACGGATCGCGTGGATGCCCCACGGCACGTGACGATAACCGTCATGCCGGATATGGCAAATGCGGCCAGGCCGAACACAGCAGACAAAGCTCATTTGGGCTACGTCGTGATATAGCCCAGTACAGAGGCGCCGCACACCCACTATGCTTCACAGATGAAGTAATGGATCATCAAATCCCTGAGGGTTTTAAACCCGTAAACATCGAATCATACGATGGCACAACAGATCCTGCGGTATGGATCGAGGATTGTCTCCTTCATATCCACATGGCCCGCGGTGATGATCTACATGCTATCAAATACCTCCCACTCAAGCTCAAAGGACCAGCTCAGCATTGGCTTAACAGCTTGCCAGCAGAGTCAATTGGTTGCTGGGAGGACCTGGAAGCCGCATTCCTTGACAATTTCCAGGGCACCTATGTGCGACCACCAGACGCCGATGACCTAAGCCACATAATTCAGCAGCCAGAGGAATCGGCCAGACAATTATGGACATGGTTCCTAACCAAGAAAAATCAAATAGTCGACTGTCCGGACACAGAGGCCCTCGCAGCCTTCAAACATAACATCCGCGACGAATGGCTTTCCCGGCACCTAGGACAGGAAAAGCCGAAATCCATGGCAGCCCTCACAACACTCATGACTCGCTTTTGCGCGGGAGAAGGCAGCTGGTTAGCTCATAGTAATAACATGACCAAGAGCCCTGGTAATTCAGATACCAAGGACAACAATGGCAGGTCGCGTCGCAACAAGCACAAGCGCCGCATTAACGGCGACAATGCTGAGGATACGACAGTTAATGCCGGATTCAGAGGCTCTAAACCCGGTCAGCGGAAAAAGCCATTCAAAAGAAATACTCCGGGCCCATCCAGTTTGGACTGAATACTCGATCGCTCGTGCCAGATACACGGCACCCCCGAACAACCAGCCAATGACACCAACATGGATTGTTGGGTGTTCAAGAAAGCAGGCAAGTTAAGTGCCGAAAACAGAGACAAGGGGCTGCATAGCGATGACGAGGAGGAGCCCCGGCCGCCGAACAACAGGGGACAGAAGGGTTTTCCCCCACAAGTGCAGATGGTGAACATGATATACGCAACCCACATCCCCAAAAGGGAGCGAAAGCGTGCACTCAGGGACGTATATGCGTTGGAGCCAGTCGCCCCAAAGTTCAACCCGTGGTCCTCCTGCCCGATCACTTTTGATCGAAGGGACCACCCCACTAGCATCTGCCACGGCGGATTCACGACGTTGGTTCTAGACCCAATCATTGACGGATTTAACCTCACTAGAGTCCTTATGGACGGCGGCAGCAGCCTGAACCTGCTTTATCAGGATAAAGTGCAAAAAATGGGCATAGATCCCTCAAGGATTAAACCCACAAAGACGACCTTTAAAGGCGTCATACCAGGGGTAGAGGCCAACTGTACAGGCTCAGTTACACTCGAAGTGGTCTTCGGATCCCCGGATAATTTCCGAAGCAAGGAGTTAATCTTTGACATAGTCCCGTTCCGCAGTAGCTATCACGCCTTGCTCGGACGAACCGCATTTGCAAAGTTCAATGCGGTGCCACACTACACATACCTCAAGCTCAAGATGCCAGGCCCTCGAGGAGTCATTACGGTCAATGGAACCACCGAACGCTCTCTCCGAATAGAGGAGCATACGGCGGCCCTCGCAGCAGAAGTACAAAGTAGCCTTTCAAGGCAATTCTCCAATTCGGCTATTAAACGTCCGGACACCGTCAAGCGCGCCCGGAGTAACCTACAACAAGACCGCCTGGCATGTTCCGAGCAAGCGTAGCAGTGCGGCCCCGACCCCAGCCCTCGGGAAATTGTGAAACCAGTATTACGCGTACATAATTATGCTCTAGAAGTACCATGGGCATAAGGGGAGGGGCACAACCATGGCACGCCCAAAAATGCGGCTCAACCGCACTAGGGGCTCCCGATTTTGTCATTTCTTTTTTCTTACTTTCAGGACTCCACTCTCTGGAAGGCCTGTCCGGCAGTACAATCGCCGAACACACGATGCAACAGCCAGGGGGGCAGCAAGCTACGTCGAATGTCCAGGTGGTCTCTATAACGAGCTAAATACCTGTCTTACATAAAATCTCGCAGCTTGCCCCTGGAGGGGGACATGTCAAATAATCCCATCTCTTGCTTATCGCACTATTTGTATCGTTCAACTTTCACAACAGCCTTTTAATAAATAATACATAGCTCTTGTCTATTATTGCATTCATTCTTTATGAAAATATGTTCAGTTATGACATTATGCAACTGTACACTTTGGTACGGCCAATAAACCAGGGGCTTAAGTACCCTAGAATATGGTGTGAGAAGTCCGAACACTCTCACGAGTGCGGCACCCCGAACTTATAGCATTATATGCATCAGCTCCGAATCATGTCTTGGGTCAATAGTTGGGTTTGCCCGGCTCCCATGTTTTGGTACCTTACGTTCCGCTATATCAGCTAAGGTAACGCTGGGAGAACTACTGCAATTGTGCCCCAGTTGAGCTGGGTTAATCACCTCAGTAGAGAAAGCGAAACTGATCGTCATGATAGGGCGAGAGTCGGTCGCTCTTCGAGAGGTTTTCGAGTCCCTAAAGACTTATGCCGTTTAGAGCGAGGAGCTGGCTTTGTCCGGCCTAGGCGTGGATAGCGCCCCGAACTCGGTCTTCCGAATACTAGGGGCTTCGCCAAAATTTAAAATTATAGAATTCTATGGCTAAGTGAGAGTGATAAAGCATTATAGTCCGATTGCCTTGTTCGTTGTGCTGAGAGCCTCCCTCGAAGGACCCAAGAATGGGAACAAGAGCGCTCAGGTTTATCCCGAACACCCCAGCACTCGTGGCATGGGGGTAGAAGCCGACGACTCGCATCTCTCAGATTTAATAAACGGCCGCACAGAAGGTAATATTTTAAATTAAAAAAAGCATTGCTTAGCGCATATGAACAAGTTTTCAGCGCACAGGATAACACGAGCGAGTTTACTCAAAAATTACATCCTTGGAACACTCATTCGCCACAAGGCAGGCACCCTTCAGGACGCCCTCATAAACAACTCGGGCTTGCGATGCTCCTTCCCCTCCGGTGGCCCATCCGTCACCATCTTCTCAGCATCCATCTTGCCCGAGTGTACTTTAACACGGGCAAGGGCCCTATGGGCGCCTTCGATGCATATGGAGCGCTTGATGATTTCAAGCCATGGACAGGCATCCACCAGCCGCCTCACCAGCCCAAAGTAGCTCCCAGGCATGGCCTCCCCAGGCCATAGCCGGCCTATAAGGCCCTTCATGGCCTATTCGCTGCCTTATGAAGCTCGACTAGCTGCTTCAACTGGTTGCTCAAGGGCACCGGGTGTCCGGCCTCAACATACTGGGACCAGAACACCTTCTTCGCCGAGCTCCCTTCCTCGGCTAGGTAGAATGCGGCAGCGTCGGACACACTGCGGGGTAGATCTGCGAATGCTCCTGGAGAGCTCCGGACTCGGGTAAGTAACAAGTAACTCACTTTCACGTGCTTGCTTTGCATAAAGAATGCCTTACTCGCCGCTATCTTCTTCATCGCCTCAATTTCCTGGAGGGCTTTTTGGGCTTCGGCCTTGGCAGATTTGGCGCTCTCAAGGGCCGAGGCAAGCTCGGACTCTCGAGTCTTTGAGTCAAGCTCCAAACTCTCATATTTTTTCACAAGAGTGTGGAGCTCTTGCTGCACCTCCGCCACTCGTGCCTCCTGCTTTTCTCACTCGGTGCGCTCCACGGCCGCATTGTCTTCGGCCTTGGACAACGCCTCCTTCAGGGTTGCCACCTCGGTTGTGGCCCCTGTAATACTCATGTTGGTCCTGTCATTATTTGCAACCATATCTTTTTATATACTTACATAAGGTATTAATTACCTTCCTTGTCCTCGAGCTGCTTCTTGGCAAGGCCGAGCTTGTTCTCTGACCACTCGAGGCTCTGCTTCAATGCACCGACCTCCACCGTCAGTGCGGCAGAGGTCAATAGCGTAGCCTGCATTCCCATATTGACATACTTATGTTAGACTCCTGCGTATATCTTTTTAGATCCTCAGTTTGGCTTTTCTTTTCGAACACCAAACTGAGCATCAGGGGCTACTGTCTATGCGGTAATATTTTTACATGTCTTAAATACATACCTCAAAGCCTGTTGGAAGGCTGGCACAGGCTTCCGTCAGCCCGCTCTTGGCAGACTGAACCTTCTGGATCACCGCACTCATAGTAGTGCGATGCTCCTCGTCGATGGAGGCACCATTAAGCACCTCCAGCAAATTATCCAGTGCCTCTGGTTGGACGGAGGTCACCGGCGTCGTAGGCTTGCCCTTCTTACTAGGGGGCCGCCTGCCGGATTCCGAAACCACTGAAGGTTCCGGTGCGGTGTACGGCCCAGGGCCAGACTTAGAGCCCTCTGAGGTTTCATCCCCTTTGCGCCTGGAGCCCGAGAGGTTGCCTTGTGGCGCCTCCAGGACCGCCTCCTCCTGGCTTAGCCCCTTTTGGGACACCACCTCGGCATTGTCCATCGGGCGAGGGGAGGTAGCAGTCGGGAGTGAAAGACTATTCATGTCCGATGAATCCAGGGAGCCGCTCGATGAAGCATCGAGCCGGGCCTTGGGCGGACTGCATGATTATATTTGGCGTCACAAGATACTGTGCAATAAAGGAGCGCCATGAGTTATTCTGGTGTCCGAATACTTAAGATTTTGCCAGGGGCTTGGCCATGGATGGCCACTCCTCTCCGCCGTCATCGGTGTTGGTGGAGTAGTCCGGAAGAAGGGTCTTTCCCTTCTTGGACCCTCCAGCCTCCCCAGTTAGGGTGGCCTTCCTTTTCCTTGCTCCCCCCGTTGGAGGGGGAGAGGCTTCTTCTTCCTCCTCCTTGTCTTCGTGGGAGGAGTGCGCTTCAGAGTCGTCGGGCGATGAATCCGACACCACCAGGCGCTGGGAGCTCTTTCGAATTCCTGTGGCCTTCTTCTTGGCCTTCTTCTCCGGCACCACGTAAGGTGCCGAGACCAGCAGCTTCGCCAAGCGGGCATCTGCTGGGCCTTCAGGCAAAGGAACCGGACAGTGGATCTGTCCGGACGTCTTCTTCCAGTCCTGTCAAAGGAGCGGGAGCTTAGATCCCACATAGAGTCAAACTATGAAAAACAATTATCCTGTAAAGGGTAAAACAAGCTTATTGCGCTGGCTTGGCGCTTCGCGTAGAATCCGTGATCCTCGGTAATGGGAGGGGGGACCTCGGTACCCTTGAATAGCACCTTCCAGGCATCTTCGTGCATTGTGTCAAAGAGCATGGACAAACTTTGGTGCTGGGCCGGGTCAAACTCCCACAAGTTAAAAACCCGTCGTTGACATGGGAGGATCCGGCGGAAGAGCATGACCTAGACTACGTTGACGAGTTTAACCTTCTTGTCCACCAGGTTTTGGACGCAGGTTTGGAGTCTGGTCATCTCTTCCGAATTACCCCACGACAGGCCCATCTCTTTCCAGGAGGTGAGCCGTGTGGGGATGCCAGATTGGAATTTGGGGGCTGCTGCCCTTTCAGGGTCACGCGGCTCGGTGATGTAGAACCACCCCGATTTCCACCCTTTGATGGTTTCCACAAAGGAGCCCTTGAGCCATGTGACATTGGGCATCTTGCCCACCATGGCGCCTCCGCACTCCGCTTGCCGGCGGCCCACTACCTTTGGCTTGACATTGAAGGTCTTTAGCCATAAGCCAAGTGGGGCTTGATGCGGAGGAAGACCTCACACACGACGATAAACGCCGAGATGTTGAGGATGAAGTTTGGGGCTAGATTGTGGAAATCCAGGCCGTAGTAGAACATGAGCCCCGGACAAATGGGTGGAGTGGGAAGCCCAGTCCGTAGAGGAAATGGGGGAGGAACACCACCCTCTCATGGGGCCTGGGGGTGGGGATGAGCTGCCCCTCATCTGGAAGCCGGTGCGCAATGTTGTTGGACAAGTATCCGGCTTTCCTCAAGTTTTTGATGTGCCCCTCCGTGACAGGCTGGTGGGGGCACAAGTATCCGGCTTATCTCCCAAGGGAGTCCTGGATTAGAGGGTGTCCGGATGACCGGACTATAACCTTTGGCCGGACTCCTGGACTATGAAGATACAAGATTGAAGAATTCGTCCCGTGTCCGGATGGGACTTTCCTTAGCGTGGAAGGCAAGCTTGGCGATACGGATATGTAGATCTCCTCCCATTGTAACCTACTCTGTGTAACCCTAGCCCTCTCCGGTGTCTATATAAACCGGAGGGTATTAGTCCGTAGGACGAAAAAACAATGATACCATAGGCTAGCTTCTAGGGTTTAGCCTATCTGATCTCGTGGTAGATCTACTCTTGTACTACCCATATCATCAATATTAATCAAGCAGGAGTAGGGTTTTACCTCCATCGAGAGGGCCTGAACCTGGGTAAAAACATCATGTCCCTTGTCTCCTGTTACCATCCGCCTAGACGCACAGTTCGGGACCCCCTACCCGAGATCCACCAGTTTTGACACCAACAATGGGGCTCGGTGCCCTCTGAGCTTGAGTTTTTAACAAAGCTTACCTTCCACGGCATGACTCGACGTGCTTGCAACAGCGAGTCCATGAACAAGCTTATCAACGACCTTGGAGGTGAGTTCGTAAGTATGTTTGTTCCTTTAGACAGCTGGGCTCTGACGGTTATGGCATGGATGAAGAAGCCGTCCACCATACCGAAGGTGATTGGTGTTGAGATACTGGTGGAGGAACCGGGGTTGTACTATTCTTCGCCACCAAGGCCGCCGTGGACCACGTTAGGATGTACCTGTATTGAGTGTTCGTGCATGTCGAAAAGTGGTCAATCCATCAATCGAAGTCCTGCCGCCGCCGCTGGTGCCAGGGTCCATCGACGATGTCCATTACAGGAGTCAACGTCAGACTTTCCCCGTGTTTCTCGGAGCGATGGATGGCACAGGGCCTACTCCATTGTGCGGCGGAGGCCACTGCTTCTTTGGGAGAAGAGGCAGGGCTGGCTGCCTGGATGTGCTCTAATTTGAGGTAACAACTGAATCTTGTCAGATACTAGTTAAATCCGAGCTATGGGTGTGAAGCACTGGTATGCCAGCACATTTGATTGTGACCTGTTCTAATTTTGTACCAGAACTTTTTTTAGAAAGGGCTGTACGTCAACTTAATGTGCTAGCAGAACTTATTGTGTTGTCTGTCTGTTTTCTTTGCACAACATTCAAGATATTTCCCCGTCATTGATAAAGACAATGAACCGTTATGTATGACTTCGTTGGTTTCAACATAGCCCTTCCCGTAGCGATCCACTGCTTCCATCCTGATTGTGCCGCCTGCATGAAATTTTTGTATGCAAGTTCAGTGTGCTATGATGTTCTATATGATTGTGTCAACTATATAAGTTTTTACTGAGCATCAGCAATGCATATGGCTGAAAGATGTATTTACAAGCATCGACCGATGGGTCTCTCTCTCTCTCTATCTTTCTCTCTCTCTCTCTCTCACACACACACACAAACACACACACACACACACACACATACACACACGCGCGCGCACGCACACACACGCGCACACGCACAAGTGGGACCCGTTGAATTATTTATTTGCTCGTGATAGCTTTTAATTAGGTTCCAATGTAATCTAACTTTTTTCTTAAATTATTAATTGAGCTCAGTGACTTCAAAAAGTTGTACAGAAGCCTTGTTTGGGCCTTTCCGGTGTCGCTGAATGTGGGCTGAGTAACCATGTTAGGTTGTACTGTACTACACATGCCTTTTTTTCAACATCAGCAATGCAACTGGGCCGACAGTTGTACACAATATCCGGGTCAACTTGTTATTCTCCGCCCCGCTGGGCTACAAACTTTCCTAGGAGGTATGCATTATGCTTAACAAGAAAATGAACTTTAAGAAATAATAAATGGGATGTAATTATAATAACTAGGCAGTAACTATGCACCAAACACGTAATTAGTTTAAAAAATATATTATTTTTGGAATTTGAAAATTTTAATTTCATTACTTGTTGCGCGCGCAATATTTCGTTGGATTTTAACGTAATACAACTTTATTTTGAAATTATATTTAACCTGAGTACGGATAAAAATATTTCGGATCCCATTAAAATGTGGGAATTTTTTTTGAATTCTGTTTTGAGCGGTTGTTTGAAATTATTAATCGTTGTCCTAGCTAGAAGTTGGGCTGTACTTTTAACAAACTGTAAATGGGCTGTAGTAAATTCCATTAGAATTAAAAAATGGGTTGTACATTCTTACAAATTGCAAATGGGCTATATGTTCTCTGCCAAATCCGAGCTATGGGCCTACTAAGTTGACGCGTACCAAGGGCTTTGTCTTTGCTCAAAAAAACCCAAGGGCTTTGTCAACTTAGTCAATATAAACGATTCTAGCTGCAGTGATCGTACGATGTCCATCCAACGGCAGTAGTGCTTCTTCAACCTCTGATCTTCTTGCTCCAGCCGCCCAAACAGGCGCCGGTCGTGCCGCATGCTCCTGCCTCCCGTGGCCGGCTGTGCTGCCGTGGAGGCCTCGCCGCCCCCTACTATTCCCACCGCTGGCCAGGCCCTGCGGCGACGTCAGCCTCATACCGCAGCCGAACCAGTGAACCCTTGTACTCCTCTCTGCACAGGCATCCACTCCTGCGTCTTCCCCGTCTCCCCGTCGTCCCCTTCCTAGGCCTCGCCGTCGTCCACCCCCGTGGTGCCCTCGACGCAGCGTGGTCAATGTGGTCAAGGAACGATTTCCATCGGACGTGGACTCTACGTGGAGAGGCTGACAGCTGGGTCCATGGCCGCAGCAAGGAAGTGCCTCCTTATTACGCGGAAAATAATGATTCCTCCATCTGACAGCTGGGACCCACCGGACGGGCCACTGTATTTCGCGAAAAAACGTTTCCCCCTCACTGCTGGGACCCACCAGCTACATCTTCGCACGCAAGGAAGTGCGTCCAAAAAAATGATTCGCCCCCCTAACTGCTGGGACCCACCAGTTACATCTTCGCATGCAAGGAAGTGCGTCCGAAAAAAAACCGATTTGCTCCCCTGACTGCCGGGACCCACCAGCCACACGTTCGCACACAAGGATGTGCGTCCGGGCAAAAAAAAAGGTTTCGCCCCCCTGACTGCTGGGACCCACCAGCTACATCTTCGCACGCAAGGAAGTGCGTGACAGTCGGGACCCACCTGGTCGAAGCGTACGTAGCGTTGTCATTCTGGTCGCGAACGTGTACGTACATACTGGTGGATGTAGAGGCGCGCACGTGTCGTAGTAGAGGCGCGCACGTGTCGTAGTAGAGGCGCGCACATAGCATGTACACGTACGTACAGCGGCTAGGGTGCAAGAAAGAAAATATGGCCACATATGTGTACATACGGGCGGGGTCTCGAACGCCTACTCGCGCATATATACATACGACCAGGGCTCGTGTACATGGCTGGGTCGGAACGGAGAAATAGCGTCCTCATCGAGTTCATGGGGAGCCAACCGGTTGGGTCGGAACGGAATGCATGGTCGTGTTCATCGGGAGGGCTTGGACGGAACAGGCGATCGAAACAAGGCCTGGCGTACCGCAGAACGGAGGAAACGGCCTTGTGTTCGACCGGCCACGTTCGAAACGGGATCCTGTTCATCAGGAGGGGTCTGGCGTACCGCAAGACGGAGGAAACGGACCTCCTACGGTCGAAACGGGGGTCCTGTTGATCGGGAGGGGTGTGGCGTATCGCAAAATGGAGGAAACGGACCTCCTACGGTCGAAACGGGGGCCCTGTTGATCGGGAGGGGTGTGGCATACCGCAAAACGGACGAAACGGACCTCCTATGGTCGAAACGGGGGTCCTGTTGATCGGGAGGGGTCTGGCGTACCGCAAAACGGACGAAACGGACTTGTGTTGGAGCGCTACAATCGAAATGGGGGTCCTGTTCATCGGGAGGGGTGTGGCGTACCGCAAAACGGGACTCCACAGGATATTGTTCATCTCCACCGTCGACCTCCTCCAACCTCCACGGGCTACTGTTCATCCACCGTCGATCTCCTCCAACCTCCACCTGTGACTGTTCATCCACGGGCTCCTGTTCATCCAGCCTCCACCGCGCACTACTCCACCGGCTACAGTTCAACCACCCCTCTCCACGGGCTCCTATTCAACCACCCCTCCACGGGCTACTGTTCATCCACCCCTCCATCGTCTACTGTTCATCCAGCCCTCCACGGGGTCGTCCTGTTCATCCAGCCCTCCATAGGGTCCTGTTTATCCAGCCTCAACCGGCACGATCAATCAGGGTCCTGTTCATCCAGAGGCAACACCACGGGTCCTGTTCATCCACTACCACCGCTCACTGTTCATCCAAACCCCCCGCAACGCTCACTGTTCATCCAGAGAGGCAGCATCGATCGGCTTCAGTTAGCAGCAGTAGCGAAGGAATCGATCGCTCGGTTTCAGTAACGCGTAGCCTGCAGTGCAATCGCTCGGGTTCAGTTAGAGCCCAACGCCTCGCTCGGGTTCAGTTAGAGCCAACGCCTCGCACACACGCGCGTACGTGTACGAGAGAAATGCACATCGCTCGGCCCCCGACCTCCCACCGTAACTGGGGACTCCCCGAAATTTTCCTCGTCCTCGCTTCTACCACAGTTTTTTCCTTCATGGACGGCCCAAAGAATGTCATGCAGCTGCGTCTCCGGCCCGTCCAGGACGAAAAGCCCATTTTCTGTAATGATTTTTAGTCATAGAAGTAGGAGCCCACCACATCTATGATGATACCGAGTTTTGTCACAATTATCGTCATAGAAGTGTCATATGTATGACAGAAAAAATTTTGTTCGGCCCAAAATGTCACGGATGTGTCTTTTTTTGTAGTGTTGATGGGCTTCTAGAATCACTTGATTATGAATCACTTGGTGCTTGCGAACCATGCCTCATGGGAAAGATGACTAAAACTCTGTTCTCCGGAACAATGGAACGAGCTACTGACTTATTGGAAATAATACATACCGATGTATGCAGTTCAATGAGTGTTGAGGCTCGTGGAAGGTATCGTTGTTTTCTGACCTTCACAGATGATTTGAGCAGATATGGGTATATATACTTAATGAAACATAAGTTTGAAACATTTGAAAAGTTCAAGAATTTCAGAGTGAAGTGGAAAATCATCATAACAAGAAAATAAAGTTTCTACGATCTGATCGTGGAGGCGAATATTTGAGTGACGAGTCTGGTCTTCATTTGAAATAATGTGGAATAGTTTCGCAACTCACGCCACCTGGAACACCACAACGTAATGGTGTGTCTGGACGTCGTAACCGTACTTCATTGGATATGGTGCGATCTATGATGTCTCTTACTGATTTACCGCTATAATTTTGGGGTTATGCTTTAGAGACGGCTGCATTCACGTTAAATAGGGCACCATCAAAATCCGTTGAAACAACACCATATGAACTGTGGTTTGGCAAGAAACCCAAGTTGTCATTTCTTAAAGTTTGGGGCTGCGATGCTTATGTGAAAAAGCTTCAACCTGATAAGCTCGAACCCAAATCGGAGAAGTGCATCTTCATAGGATACCCAAAGGAAACTGTTGGGTACACCTTCTATCACAGATCCGAAGACAAGATATTTGTTGCTAAGAATGGATCCTTTCTAGAGAAGGAGTTTCTCTCGAAAGAAGTGAGTGGGAGGAATGTCGAACTTGATGAGGTAATTGTACCTTCTCCCGAATTGGAAGGTAATTCATCACAGAAATTAGTTCCATTGATTCCTACACCAATTAGTGGGGAAGCTAATGATGATGGTCATGAAACTTCAGATCAAGTTACTACGGAACGTCGTAGGTCATCCAGAGTATGGTCCGCACCAGAGTGGTACGGTAATCCTGTTCTGGAAGTCATGATGAACCTATAAACTATGAGGAAGCGATGATGAGCCCAGATTCCGCCAAAATGGCTTGAGGCCATGAAATCTGAGATTGATCCATGTATGAGAACAAAGTTTGGACTTTCATGGACTTGCCCGATGATCGGCAAGCCATCGAAAATAAATGAATCTTCAAGAAGAAGACTAACGTTGACGGTAATGTTACTGTATACAAAGCTCGACTTGTTGCAAAAGGTTTTCGACAAGTTCAAGGGGTTTACTATGATGAGACCTTCTCGCCCGTAGCGATGCTTAAGAATGTCTGAATCATGTTAGCAATTGCCGCATTTTATGATTATGAAATTTGGCAAATGGATGTCAAAACTGCATTCCTTAATGGATTTCTTAAAGAGGATTTGTATATGATGCAACCAGAAGGTTTTGTCGATCCAAAGGGTGCTAACAAAGTGTGCAAGCTCTAGCGATCCATTTATGGACTCGTGCAAGCCTCTCGGAGTTGGAATATACACTTTGATAGTGTGATCAAAGCATATGGTTTTATACAGACTTCTGGAGAAGCCTGTATTTACAAGAAAGTGAGTGGGAGCTCTGTAGCATTTCTAATATTATATGTGGATGGCATATTGTTGATTGGAAATGATACATAATTTCTGGATAGCATAAAAGGATACTTGAATAAGAATTTTTCAATGAAATACCTCGGTGAAGCTGCTTACATATTGGGCATCAAGATCTATAGAGACAGATCAAGACGCTTAATTGGACTTTCCCAAAGCACATACCTTGATAAAGTTTTGAAGAAGTTCAAAATGGATCAGTCAAAGAAAGGGTTCTTGCTTGTGTTACAAGGTGTGAAGTTGAGTCAGACTCAATGCCCGACCACTGCAGAAGATAGAGAGAAAATGAAAGTCATTCCCTCAGCCATATGTTCTATTATGTATGCAATGCTATGTACCAGACCTGATGTGTGCCTTGCTATAAGTATAGCAGAGAGGTACCAAAGTAATCCAGGAGTGGAGCACTGTACAATGGTCAAGAACATCCTGAAATACCTGAAAAAGACTAAGGATATGTTTCTCATTTATGGAGGTGGCAAAGAGCTCATTATAAATGGTTACGTCGATGCAAGTTGACACTGATCAGACTCTAAGTCGCAATCCGGATACATATTTATTGTGGGGGACCGCGGTAATTTCAAAAAAATTCCTACGATCATGCAAGATCTATCTATGTGATGCATAGCAACAAGACGGGAGAGTGTGTCCACGTACCCTCGTAGACCGAAAGCGAAAGCATTTAGTTAACGCGGTTGATGTAGTCGAACACCTTCGTGATCCAACCGATCCAAGCACCAAACGTACAGCACCTCCGCGTGCAGAACACGTTCAGCTCAGGGACGTCTCTCGTACTCTTGATCCAGTTGAGGCTGAGGGAGAGTTTTGTCAGCACGACGGCGTGGTGGCGGTGATGTTGAAGTTACTGGTGCAGGGCTTCACCTAAGCACTACGACGATATGACTGAGGTGTGTAACTGTGGAGGGGGGCACCGCACACGTCTAAACAATGTCAACTTGTGTGTCTATGGGGTGCCCCTTGGCCACGTATATAAAGGATGGAGGGAGGAGGAGGCCGGCCCTCATAGGGCGCGCTCAAAGTGTGGAGTCCTACTAGGACTCCCTAGTCCTAGTAGGATTCCACCTCCCACATGGAATAGGAAAAGGGGAAGGAAGAAGGAGAAGGAAGGAAGGGGCCGCCCCCTTCCCTAGTCAAATTTGGACCAGTCCATGGGGAAGGGGTGCGGCCACCCTTAAGGCCTTTCTCTCCTTTCCCGTATGGCCCATTAAGGCCCAATACGAATTCCCGTAACTCTCCAGTACTCCAAAAAATACCCAAATCACTCGGAACCTTTCCGATATCTGAATATAGCCTTCAAATATATCGATCTTTACGTCTCGACCATTTCGAGACTCCTCGTCATGTCCATGATCTCATCTGGGACTCCGAACTACCATTGGTACATCAAATCACATAGCTCATAATACTCATCGAATGTTAAGCGTGCGGACCCAACGAGTTCGAGAACTATGTAGACATGATCGAGACATATCTCCGGTCAATAACCAATAGCGGAAACTGGATCCTCATATTGTCTCCCACATATTCTACGAAGATCTTTATCGGTCAAACCGCATAACAACATAAGTTGTTCCTTTTGTCATTGGTGTGTTACTTGCCCGAGATTCAATCGTGGTATAATCATACCTAGTTCAATCTTGTTATCGGTAAGTCTCTTTACTCGTTCCGTAATACTTCTCCCGCAACTAAATCATTAGTCACAATGCTTGCAAGGCTTATAGTGATGAGTATTACCGAGAGGGCCCAGAGATACCTCTCCGATACACGGAGTGACACATCCTAATCTCGATCTATGCCAACCTAACAAACACCTTCGGAGACACCTGTAGAGCACCTTTATAATCACCCAATTACGTTGTGACATTTGGTAGCACACAAAGTTTTCCTCCGGTATCAGGGAGTTGCATAATCTCATAGTCTGAGGAACTTGTATAAGTCATGAAGAAAGCAGTAGCAATGAAACTAACACGATCACAATGCTAAGCTAATGGATGGGTCATGTCCATCACATCATTCTCCTAATGATGTGATCCCTTTCATCAAATGACAACACATGTCTATGGTTAAGAAACATAACCATCTTTGATAAATGAGCTAGTCAAGTAGAGGCATACTAGGCACAATATGTTTTATCTATGTATTCACACATGTACTAAGTTTCCGGTTAATACAATTCTAGCATGAATACTAAACATTTATCATTAAATAAGGAAATAAATAATAACTTTATTATTGCCTCTAGGGCATATTTCCTTCGGTCTCCCAGTTGCACTAGAGTCAATAATCTAGTTCACATCACCATGTGATTTAACACAAATATTCACATCTGCATGTGATTAAAACCCATAGCTCACATCGTCATGTGACCAACACCCAAAGGGTTTACTAGAGTCAATAATCTAGTTGACATCGCTATGTGATTAACACCCAAAGAGTACTGAGGTGTGATCATGTTTTGCTCATGAGAGAAGTTAAGTCAACGGGTCTGTCAAATTCAGAGTCGTATGTATTTTGCAAATATTCTATGTCTACAATGCTCTGCATGGAGCTACTCTAGCTAATTGCTCCCACTTTCAATATGTATCCAGATTGATATTTTGAGTCATCTGGATCGGTGTAAAAGCTTGCATCGACGTAACTCTTTACGATGAGCTCTTTTATGACCCCCATAATCGATAAATATTTCCTTAGTCCTCACTAAGGATAATTTTGACCGCTATCTAGTGATCTACTCTTAGATCACTATTGTACCCCTTGCCAAAACTCATGGCAAGGTACACAATAGGTTTGGTACACAGCACAACATACTTTATAGAACCTATGACTGTGGCATAGGGAATGACTTTCATTCTCTTTCTATTTTCTTCCATGGTTGGGCTTTGAGTCTTACTCAACTTTACACCTTGTAATACAGGCAAGAACCTTTTCTTTGACTGATACATTTTGAACTTCTTCAAAACTTTATCAAGGTATCATTGACAAATCTTATGAAGCGTCTTGATCTATCTCTATAGATCTTAATGCCCAATTTGTAAGCAGCTTCACCAAGGTCTTTTAATGAAAAACTCTTATTCAAGTATCCCTTTATGCTATCCAGAAATTCCATATCATTTCCAATCAATAATATGTCATCCACATATAATATTAGAAATGCTACAGAGCCCCCACTCACTTTCTTGTAAACACAGGCTTCTCCAAAAAGTCTGTATAAAACCATATGCTTTGATCACACTATCAATGCGTTTATTCCAACTCCGAGAGGCTTGCACCAGTTCATAAATGGATAGCTGGAGCTTGCACACTTTTTGAGCACCCTTTGGATCGACAAAACCTTCTGGTTGTACCATATACAACTCTTCTTCCAGAAACCTATTCAGGAATGCATTTTTGACATCCATCTGTCAGATTTCATAAAATATGGCAAGTGTTAACATGATTTGGACAGATTTAAGCATCACTATAGTTGAGGAAGTCTCATCGTAGTCAACTCCTTGAACTTGTCGAAAACCTTTCGCAACAAGTCAAGCTTTGTAGATAGTAACACTACTATCATCGTCCATCTTCCTCTTGAAGATCCATTTATTTAATATGGCTTGCTGTCCATCGGGAAAGTCCATCAAAGTCCATAGTTTGTTAATATACATGGATCCCATCTCAGATTTCATGGCCTGAAGCCATTTCGCGGAATCTAGGCTCATCATCGCTTCCTCATAGTCTGTAGGTTCATCATGGTCTAGTAACATGACTTCCAGAATAGGATTACCGTGCCACTCTGATGCGGATCGCACTCTGGAAGACCTACGAGGTTCGGTAGTAACTTGATCTGAAGTTTCATGATCATCATCATTAGCTTCCTCACTAATTGGTGTAGGAATCACTAGAACTGATTTCTGTGATGAACTACTTTCCAATTCGGGAGAAGGTACAATTACCTCATCAAGTTCAACTTTCCTCCCACTCACTTATTTCGAGAGGAACTCCTTCTCTAGAAAGGATCCATTCTTAGCAACGAATATCTTGCCTTCGGATCTGTGATAGAAGGTGTACCCAACAGTTTCCTTTGGGTATCCTATGAACACGCATTTCTACGATTTGGGTTCGAGCTTATCAGGTTGAAGCTTTTTCACATAAGCATCGCAGCCCCAAACTTTAATAAACGACAACTTTGGTTTCTTGCCAAACCACAGTTCATAAGGCATCGTCTCAACGGATTTTGATAGTGTCCTATTTAAAGTGAATGCAACTGTCTCTACTACATAATCCCAAAATGATAGTGGTAACCCGGTAAGAGACATCATAGATCGCACCATATCCAATAAAGTGTGGTTACGACGTTCGGACACACCATTACGCTGTGGTGTTCCATGTGGCGTGAGTTGTGAAACTATTCCACATTGTTTTAAATGAAGGCCATACTCGTAACTCAAATAATCTCCTCCATGATCAGATCGTGGAAACTTTATTTTTCTTGCTACGATGATTCTCCACTTCACTCTGAAATTATTTGAACTTTTCAAATGTTTCAGACTTAAGTTTCATTAAGTAGATATACCATATCTGCTCAAATCATCTGTGAAGGTCAGAAAATAACGATACCCGCCACGAGCATCAACACTCATCGGACGACATACATCGGTATGTATTATTTCCAATAAGTTATTAGCTCGTTCCATTGTTCTGGAGAACGGATTTTTAGTCATCTTACTTGTAAGGCACGGTTCGCAAGCATCTAATGATTCATAATCAAGTGATCTAAAAGTCCATCTTTATGGAGTTTCTTCATGCGCTTTACACCGATATGACCCAAACGACAGTGCCACAAATATGTTGCATTATCATTATCAACTTTGCATCTTTTGGCATCAATATTATGTGTATCACTACGATCAAGATTCAATAAACCATCAACATTGGGTGTATGACCATAGAAGGTTTTATTCATGTAAACAGAATAACAATTTATTCTCTATCTTAGATGGATAATTGTATCGCAATAAACATGATCTAATCATATTTATGCTCAACGCAAACACCAAACAACATTTACTTAGGTTCAACACTAATCTCGAAAGTATAGGGAGTGTGCGATGATGGTCATATCAATCATGGAACCACTTCCAACACACATCGTCACTTCACCCTCAACTAGTCTCTATTTATTGTGTAACTCCTGTTTCGAGTTACTAATATTAGCAACCGAACAAGTATCAAATATCCAGGGGCTACTATAAACACTAGCACTAAAAAAAGACACATTCGTGACATTTTGGGCCAAACGAAAAAAATTCTGTCATACTTATGACACTTCTATGACGATAATTGTGACAAAACTCGGTATCATCATAGATGTGGTGGGCTCCTACTTATATGAAAAAAAATCATGATAGAAAATGGGCTTTTCATCCTAGGTGGGCAGGAGACGTAGCTGCATGACATTCTTTGGGCCGTCCATGACGGAAAAAACAGTGGTAGAAGCGAGGGCGAGGAAAATATCAGGGAGTTCCCGGTTATGGTGGGTGGTCGGGGGCCGAGCGATGCGCGTTTCTCTCGTACCGTACATGCGTGGGTGCGAGGCGTTGGGCTCTAACTAAACCCGAGTGAGGCGTCGCCTAACTGAACCCGAGCGATTGCACTACATGCTACGCGTTACTGAACCCGAGCGATCGAGCGATTCCATCGCTATTGCTGTTAACTGAAGCCAATTGATGCTGCCTCTGGATGAACAGTGAGCATTGCTGGGAGGGGTTGGATGAATAGTTCCCGGTTGGGGTTGGATGAACAGGACCCCGATTGATCGAGTCGGTTGGGCATGGATGAACATGACCCCGTGGAGGGATGGATGAACATGACCCCGTGGAGGGCTGGTTGAACAGTAGTCGGTGGAGGGCTCGTTGAACAGTAGCCGGTGGAGGGCTGGTTGAACAGTAGCCCGTGGAGGGGTGGTTGAACAGGAGCTCGTGGAGAGGGCTGGTTGAACAGTAGCCGGTGGAGTAGCACGCGGTGGAGGTTGGATGAACATGAGCCCGTGGATGAACAGTCGCAGGTGGATACTGGAGGAGGTCGACGGTGGATGAATAGTAGCCCATGGAGGCTGGAGGAGGTCGACGGTGGAGATGAACAGTATCCCGTGGAGTCCCGTTTTGCGGTACGCCACACCCCTCCCGATGAACAGGACCCCCGTTTCGACCATAGCGCTCCAACACAAGTCCATTTCCTCTGTTTTGCGGTACGCACACACCTCTCGATTAACAGGACCCCGTTTCCACCGTAGGAGGTCCAACAGAAATCCATTTCCTCCATTTTGCGGTACAACAGACCCCTCCCGATGAACAAGATTCTGTTTCGAATGTGGCCGGTCGAACACAAGGCCGCTTGCTCCGTTCTGCGGTACGCCGGGCCTTGTTTCCATCGGCTGTTCCGTCCAAGCCCTCCTGATGAACACGACGACGTATTTCGTTCCGACCCAGCCGGTTGGCTCCCCATGAACACGGCGACAATGCAGTTTCTCCGTTCCGACCCAACCATGTACACGAGCCCGGGCCGTATGTACGTATGTGGCCGTATTTTCTTTCTTGCACCCTGGTCGTTGTACATACGTGTATATGCTACGTGCGCGCCTCTACTACGACACGTGCACGCCTCTACATCGACCAGTATGTACGTACACGTTCGCGACCAGAATGACAACGCTATGTACGCTTTGACCAGGTGGGTCCCGACTGTCAGGCACTTCCTTGCGTGCGAAGATGTAGCTGGTGGGTCCTAGTAGACAAGGGGGAACATTTTTTCGCGAAATATGGTGGACCGTCCGGTGGGTCCCAGCTGTCATGTGAAGGAAACATTTTTTCCGCATAATAAGGAGGCACTTCCTTGCTGCGGCCGTGGACCCAGCTGTCAGCCTCTCCATGTACAGTGCTCTTCCGATGGAAGTCGTTCCTTGACCACGTTGACCACGCCGCGCCGAGAGCACCAGGGCGGTGGACGACGGCGAGGCCTAGGAAGGGGACGCGAAGCCGGGGAAGACGTGGCAGTGGATGCCCACGCGGAGAGCAGTACGAGGGTTAACTGGTTCAGTTTTGGTGTGAGGCTGCCATCACCGTAGAATAACAAGGGGGTGTGTGAGTGAAGGGATGGCCTGGCCAACGGTGGGAGTAGTAGGGGGCGGTGAGGCCTTCGCAGCAGCACAGCCGGCCATGAGAGGCAAGAGCAGGTGGCACAACCGGCGATGCTTTGGGTGGCTGGAGCAAGAAGACCAGAGGTTGAAGAAGCACTACGACCGTTGGATGGACATCGTACGGTCACTGGGGCTAGAATCATTTATAATGACTAAGTTGACAAAGCCCACCGTCCCCGTCAACTTAGTAGGCCCACAAGTCAGCCTCCCACTATGCTGGGTCTCAGCTAGCACGGGGAATATATTTTTTTGTGTAATAAGGAGGCACTTCCTTGCGTGCAAAGATATAGCTGGTGGGTCCGACCTGTCAGCGGGGGGACCTTTTTTCGCGAAATATAGAGGCCCTTCCGGTTGGTCCCAGATGTTAGCTGGAGGACTCATTATTTTGTGTGCAATAAGGAGGTATTTCCTTGTCTGCGGCCATGGACCCAGCTGTCAGCCGCTCCGCGTACAGTCCACGTCCGATAGAAGTCGTTCCTTGACCACGTTGACCACGCCGCGCCGAGAGCACTAGGGTGGTGGATGACGGTAAGGCCTAGGAAGGGGACGCGGAGCCGGGGAAGACGCGGTAGTGGATGCCCACACGGAGAGGAGTACGAGGGTTCACTGGTTCGGCTTCAGCGTGAGGCTACCATCGCCATAGAATAACATGGGGTGTGGGTGAGTGGAGGGATGGCCTGGCCAGCGGTGGGAGTAGTAGGGGGCGGTGAGGCCTCCGCGGCAGCACAGCCGGCCACGAAAGGCAGGAGCAGGCAGCATGACCAGCGCTACTTTGGGCGGATGGAGCAAGAAGACCAGAGGTTGAAGAAGGACGACGACCGTTGGATGGACATCGTATGGTCACTGCAGCTAGAATCGTTTATATTGACTAAGTTGACAAAGCCCTTGGTACGTGTCAACTTAGTATGCCCATAGGCCAGCCTCCGAAACGGTGCACCCCAGATGTCAGGGGGAGGAATCATTTTTTGGGCGGCCGAAGCTAGAATATCTGAGATTGAAGAAGAAGCACGACATCCGTTGGATAGACATCCAACGGCCACTGCTGCTAGAACCGTGTGTTGATTATAAGTTGACAAAGCCTTGCATACGAGTTAACTTCTTTTTTGGGGGGACGAGTCAACTTAGTAGCTCACAAGTGTGTGGCAGAGAACTTATAGCCCATTTTCGATTTGTAAGAATGTACAAGCCATTTTTGAATTCTAATGGAATTTACTACAGCCCATTTACAGTTTGTTAAAAGTACATCCCATTTTCTAGCTAGGACAATGATTAATAATTTCAACCAACCGTTCAAGACAGAATTCAATAAAATTTCCCACATTTTGATGCGATCCAATATTTTTATCCTGAAATTTCTAGTCAGATTAAATATAAATTTGTATTACATAAAAATCCAACGAAACATTGCACGCGCAACAATTAAAAATTCAAAAATCCAAAATCCAAAAATAATATTTTATAAACTAATTACGTGTTTGGTGCATTTTTTATAATTACTGCCTAGTTTTTATAATTACATCATGTTTATTGTTTCTTAAAGCCCATTTTCCTGTTAAGCCTAATGCATCCCTCCTAGGAAAGATTTGCAGCCCAGCGGGGCGGAGAATAACAAGTTGACCTTGCCTGGGTATATCTCAAAAAAACGTATAGCTGGGCTAGCCATTTTCATCTTGAAAAAAATTAATATCTGGGTTGGATATCTGGCCTGGGCTTGATGGGCCACAACCCGCCCAGTTAATACCCTGCTCTCCTCTGAACAACAACGAAAACAATGATCAAGAAAAACTCTGCAGTGCTCACGCCTCAAAAACACAAATACTGCTTGAGCTGCTTGGTCCCAGCTGTCGGCCACACCTTGTGCAGTTCTGTCGTTTATATTGACTACGTAGGTTGACAATGCTGTGGGACCGTGATGTGAGGAAACCAGGAGGAAGCAAAAAAAATATAGTTGTAAATAATCAGGAGGCACTTGCGTACGTACATCTATGGCCCTAGTGGGTCCCTACTGTCATCAAGTAAAAATAAAGTCATCTCCTGAATCCTCATGTTCATTGACCATGTTAACAATGCTCGGCGCCACGACGAGTGCAACAACTCAAAGGACGATAGAGAGGGCCTCCCGGGCCCTACGGATGGTCTGATACAGCGCCTGCTGCTCATTCAGGAAGCCAGGATCATCGGACACCGATGAGCACCTTCGAGAGACTGAGATGACATGAAATGGTAAGTCCGCGCTTGGGAGCTCTGGTTTATTTCACACCTATATTAAGATACAAGTGCAATTTACTTGTCATCGGAAACAACGCGTAAAATACCAGCGTAATGAAACTGAGAGCCCGAGGTCTGTAAGTAAAACCAGCAGGTTACGCGTGTAATTTGAGAGACCAGTGTATATTTTACTAGTTGAAATCGACCAACCAAGCGCTTCGCCCGAGACCATCTGCTTTTATTTACAAGCGTCAGTTTTACAAGCGGTTTTGGTTGAAAAACGACGATCCAATCACGGCCTAAGATGATGAGTTGGTCGGAAGATCATATGGTTTCACGTCTAACCTACTTGACTTGTTCTATAGGCAATGAATGAAACATAAGATGATGAACTTCTTAAGCATGGAAACAACATAAGAGGATGATCTTCTTAACAAGCAAATCACGAGCATTAGATCAACATGCGAAACAATACGAAGCATTATTCTCAGGAGGCACGGTGAACAGCTCATGATGCCGCATGCCACAACATTCCAAGCTCAACTTTGCAATCAAACACAAGGCCTGGCATTACATAGACAATATTCAGAACAAACTCTTAAAATACCTTACATAAGTCAACATTCATGTCACTATGCATCTCAGCAGAGTAACTATTTACTTCTAAATTGAACATAGGAATAGGAAAAAATGATCGACGCTGCTCACAGCAAAGGGCGTCCCACTCAAAAATATCAAATGCATGTCTTCTGGCTAACATCAATGAGCAAATTTTGACAAAGTTTTCCAATTCCAATATATTAAACTAATGTCTTCTTGCTAACATCAATGATTAAACTTTGACAAACTTTTCCCATTCAAAATATGTAATGCCTATGATCGTGAAACGGGCAGGGTCTTTCATCAGTTTGTCAACTGATAGTCTGGTGGCTCAAGGTGACGACGAATGATTAGAGAACCATTTGATGTATTGTGCATGATGAAGTATTATGGAGGACACAAACTATCTCAACATTTTGTGCCGTTCCACTAAAATCAAGCTGAGCATCCCTATGGATTTCGTAGTTATATGTTGCAAAAAACAAAGACACATCAGCACACACATGAATATTGGCCCTAGTGTCAACCCACCAATCGGTGGACTAACAAACTGAAAGTACGGTAAACAGATTACCATACCAAGATGCCCCATCATTGTTGCTTAGAATGACGTTGAAAGACTTGGGAGTCCTGTCATGGCTTCTTGTACTTGTTTGGGCACTTTTTGCCCAATGCACTCCACGTGTTGTAGAGTTGCCTATGCTCTCTGCCGACTAGTCATGTCACCAGCGTCTACTAATACTATGTAAAGCTTCTTGATCATTCCTTCTGTAATGTAGCGCAAACAGTGACTGCTTCTTTCTGCAAAGTGGAACGACCAACTGGACCCAGCAATGCAGTAGTTTGCCTTGGACACATTGGCTCCTTTTGTGTAGTTCAACTAAAATCAAAGTCGGAATAAAACCGAGCTTTAATTTTGATATCCCTGTAAGCAACAATAGGTATAAGGGAAACAATTACTGAGAAATAACGGTTGATGACTTGTACTCACAGAAGAAAAATATCTACGGATCTACCTTATCTTAATGGGAAACAAAGCAGGAGAGTAGCAATTCTCCATCAGTGTGATTCATTCATATTGACTGAGACATTATCTTAACAATGCCTTGTTTCAACATGTATAAAGAACGACAAAGCAGAAAAGTACCATTCCTAAAACAATGCGACTGATTCATTTTAACAGAGACATTGTCTTAACAATACCTTGGTTAAACATGTAGAAAGAACTACAAAGCAGGATAGTACCATTCCTAAAACAATGCGACTGATTCGTTTTAACAGAGGGAAAAAAGGAATCAATTACTGGTAATTCCGCCAATCCCTAACAAGTGTTGCAATTTTGGATTAAGATTCAGTAGTTAACTCTGAGAGTGGCATTGCTTAATTTTACCAGCGGCACTAGATTAACAAAAAGCATAAACAGTTCCAGGTGAGAGTGGGCGCAACAACACCATGTGCTTCCATCTACTTATATAGGGTGTGATGCAGAGTTTTGTTGTACCAAAGAAACAAGCATAATGTCTGGGTTGGAACAATTTTTGCTCACTTAAGTGGTAAAAGACAGCAGTTCAATAGCTTCAATTCAACATTTATACTAAACAGTACCAATACAAGTAGCACAACATCTCAAAGCACACTGCACCATCATGTGGATGAAAGTCGGTACTGACCTTTCTTGACCAAGATTTGAAACAGCTAGAGAGGAGGATTTGAACGAAATCCCAACACATATATGAAAATCTTGATCTCCTTTTGTGCAGTTCCACCAAAATTAAGCAAAGTCGCTGGTGTGACATTCAAGTTAAACTGCACAAAACACTCTTAAAACATAAATGTTTCGCATAGCGAAGCAAAATGTCGCAATAGCAACAAGTTGAATAGATATCCCTGTTTTAACAGAGGCAAAAAAGGAATCAATTACTGGCAAATAAAGGAGGATGAAACATGCGGCCACAAAAAATGGTAATTCCGCCAATCCCTAACAAGTGTTGCAGTTTTGAACAAAGATTCAGTAGTTAATTCTGAGAGTGGCATTGCTTAATTTTACCAGCAGCATTAGATTAACAAAAGGCATAAACGGTTCCAGGGAGAGTGGGCACAACAACACCATGTGCTTCCATCTACTTATAAAGGGGATGATGCAGAGTTTTGTGCAAGAAAGAAACAAGCATCATGTATGGATTGGAACAATTTTTGCTCACTTAATGGTAAAAGACAGCAGTTCAATAGCTTCAATTCAACATTTATCCAAAACAGTACCAAAACAAGTAACACAACATCTCAAAGCACACTGCACCATCATGTGGATGAGACCAAGATTTGAAACAACTCGCCACGAAGACTAGAAACAAATCTCAATCTCCTTTTGTGCAGTTCCACCAAAATTAACCAAAGTCGCCGGTGTGACATTCAAGTTGAACTACACAAAACACTCTTAAAACATAAGTGTTTCGCGTAGCGAAGCAAAATGTCGCAATAGCAACAAGTTGAATAGATACCCATGTTTTAACAGAGGCAAAAAAGGAAACAATTACTTGCCGATAAAGGAGGATGAAACAAACGGCGACAAAAAGAAGCATCTAACTTATCTTGATGGAAAACAAAGTAGGATAGTAGCATTTATAAAACGGTTGCATTGATTCATATTAACAGAGAAATTCTCTTAGAACAACATTCGTTAAAAAATGTAATTTACTTTTAACAGTGACATTACTTCAATTTTTCGACGACATTCTTAGATTAACAACAGCAAAATAGTTGTATGGGACATGGGACATGGGACATGCCAGCACCATGTGTGTCCACACGTATAAATGGGTGATGGAGAGTATGTAGCCAAGCAGCACATCTGCGTTGGTCCCATATTTTTTCTCTGTGAACCTTTTTCCTATGTGAGGGCAGCAAATCTAGTCCCGCACAAACTACCCAACCCCCCAGTTTCGGGTTACCCACTTTTTCCCTTTTTGACCAACAAAGCGGCTGGATAGCCAGTCTATACTACTTTCCCTCCCTCCTTTCCTCATTGAACCACGTCCTAGATTCATGCTCCACCCCACCGCATGCTTCTTTCCTCTTTGAACCAAGACCTAGATTCGACTACAGAATCGAAAAGATCTGCATGCAGCTAGAGCAATGACGGTTTCAAAGAAACTTATACCTTAGGGTCATCGGGATGTGTCAAGGCGTGCGGTGGTAGGCTGGATATGCCCACACTATGTATGACAGCAAGGAAGAAGGGGTCGGTGGCCCTCCCGCACAGACGTTGGGTGAAAGAGAACAACACAGCCGGTAGTGGATTGCCTCCCTTGTCAAAGGCGATAGAGTGAACGCTGCACCTCCTCCCCTTCCCAGTGCGACGGGATCCGGACGCCTCCTTCACCAGTTGTGAGGGGAGAGAGAGAGACAAGAGGCCAACGCAGTCTTGTTTAGATCTGGTGTAGAGGGTGAGAGACTGTGAATATAGCAAACCCTAGCAAGGGAACGATGAGCCTCCAGTGTGTGTGAATATATGTAGTGTGGCGAGAGTGTGGAGAGTGCAAACCCTGAGGCTCCAGCTTATATATATACTGTAGTACGAACTGAGCTCCGGTGCCTTAACTGCACCTGCTTTTGGCTATATGATAGGTGAGCCAGCCACATTTTGGGCCCAACTGTCATAAACCCAAAGGCAGGTGCACTAAGTCAATGAAGTTGCGTCCATATAGTACTCATGTATACGACTAATATATAGTGGAGTGGTTTTCTTATTCTCTCCATAACAATCGTTTTAAATTGTGTAAGTACGAAACCAAACTCTTTATTTAACATACTAGTGAAGAAAACTACTGCTTCTGATGAACTAACGATCCACGCATCCTGGTCGCACTTCCTGTCCTTCACGTGCGGTACACTACCCTCCCTTAAGTGAACAACCACACATGCGCCAAATTATCGGAAACGTGTGAGAGTGTGTACAAATAAAGAATTTTAATTTCAATTATCGGAAAGGTTTGAGAGTATGTACAGTTTGCCCTCTCTAATAATTATGGTTTGTTGTGTTCGGCCTAAACTTGGTCAAACTTTACAAAGTTTGACTTCAGTCAAATCTAATATGCGGAGTAAATAAAAATGGAGGGCTACTACGTCCATCCGGGTTTTTAGTCCACACCATTTTTTAATCAAAGTTAATAGTTGGACAAATAAAATTACAGGGGAGCTGGAGACAAAGTTGTGAGAAGGCTTAGAAATCAATACAAAACTTATGCTCTTAGTACCAACGTCGATCCTTCTTCGAGGAAACATTTGGTTCATAGCCAATTGTGTGATAAAATTGCACCAACGTGAAAGACGACTGCGTCTCCAATGCAACCAAGGTGAACTGATGAAGGATATCATCTTTGTGGGTAACAAGCAAAGAGCACTGATGGAAGACAACTTGTTTTTCATTGAAAATCGATCAGCTTCACCAGCCGACACAACCATGAGGCGCAACCATGAGCATCGATAGGTCATCATGGTGATGCATCATCCATTTGGCATCAAGTTTGGGTGAGGCACCTATGAAGTTCGACAAATCCTCATTGTTGTCTATTTCTTCTCAGTAATCAAGCTCGAGGAAGGAAGAACCACGTGGCAAAGGACAGTGAGGCAGAACAACAATGGCCATCCAATTTTGTGCAGTTCCACTAAAATTGAGGAAGACATGCCCGGGTATGGAGATACGCATTGTTGTTTCCAAAAATATAAAAAAGGGATATAGTGTTGTTACTTTGTTTTGGCAGTGGTACAAGATTAACAACGACATCTCAATTGTCAATAAGAATTAACGAAAAGTACACCAACAAACAGAAGCATCGCGATTATCTTGATGGGAACTAAACCAGGATACCCGAGAAAAAAAGCATTTCTTCAATTAACCAGTGATAGTATTAGATTAGCAGCAGCAATAGGAACATATGGACAATGACCGCACAATCACCATGTATTTTTTGTCGAAACAATATGTATACCTCCACCGAGGCATAAATCAGGACAACTTTTCGAGTGGCATTTCCTCTATAATAGTAGATGATGTTGGACCAGCCGACGAACCCTAGCTACTATACATGGGGAGCTGGGGAGTAGTCGCATAGAAGAAAACCCGCATGCAGCGACCTGGGGAGCTGGACCAGTACAAGAAGTTATACCTCAGGTGGGCAAGATGTCGCTTAGGTGGGTGGGCAGGATCTGCCCACACGACGGCAGCGAACAAGGGCGCGGAGGACCTTTGTCTGTGCTAGCGCCGGCTCCGAGAGGACGGTGCGCATCGGCTTCCTCCATCACCGACAGCGAGAATGTCAACACTGCACCTCCTCACCTCCCGCAGCAGACGGGATTCGGCCGGATCTGTGACCACCGGTGAGGAGAGAGATAGAGTGGACACTATCATCTTGTTTTGATATGGAGAGGGTGAGAGAGCGAGATGCGAGAAACTCTATCAAACAAGAAGCTATAATGGAGTAAAAAATCTCTCCATAGCAGTGGTTTTAAATAGAATACGCGCGTTCCCGGAAAAATAAAACAAAAACTGGCGGACAATTTTTTAAAGTACCAAGAAAGAAAACTCGATCAAAAACACGCCCCCGCTTCCAGGTCGCGAGAGTTGTCGCGCACACACACATAGACATAGACATGCATATCTGTGTTTACATAAACTTCCATTTCCATCTCCATCTCCAATCATATTTGTCCAACTGGCACATTATTTACGTTGTAAATTATATACACAGCAATATTAATGTACATCATCTCTTGTTTGCGGGCGTCCAAACCGCTGCCACGGCCGCTCCTGACCAACCTGAACCCTCTTCATCACCTACGCATGCTTCCTGCCTGAAACGGTCAGTGCCACATTCATGACCGGCCAGAGCGGACGCGACCTCTCACTGGCGTCGGCATTGAAGCGGCGCGCCGACCGAGAGAGCGTCGCCTGCGCCGCTTCCTGGAGAACGCGACTGCTCCGTGTTCAAAGGTCGCAATAGCCAGCCACAACATGCATGTAGAAAGTTCTCGGGAGTCCGTGCTACAGCTAGCTGTCCTCCCCCAACTCGTCAATCTCTTCCAGTAGTGCTAGTACTCCAGGGCGCGATCCATCGACAAGCAGGCGGGAAAGTAATCATATACTCGGTTTGCAGTGAGTGGCATGCCGAGTGACTGTGTGGGGTCGAGCCATGGAGGAGGGTGAGACACGAACGCGACAGACGTGATTTAAACGTTGGTTTTGCTTGATGGCACGATCCAACGAAACAAATCGTTGGTTTCTCTCTGTTTCCATTTTTTCTCCGGAAAAACGGAAACTTTCCACTCCATTTTCATTCCTACTCCAAGGTTGCCCCGTTACAAGATTCCATCAAATACAAAGGAAAAATAACACACATGCTGAGGCATATCAATGATTCACAGATCATAGCCAATATTTACTTCACAACTAAATACAAAAGTTGTGAGAGCGTGTACGAAAGAAAAACTACTGATGGGGTCACTACGACTTAAACCCTAAACCCTAAATAGGATTTAATTTCCTGGCTAGGTATAACCTGTTGAAGGAAAGACGGTTGGCATCCTCAGATCATATGATGCTTTTGTGCAGTTCCACTAAAATCGAGTTGAGCATCCCTGATGGCAAAGATATTGAAGAAGTGTGATTAGAATAATAGTACTGGCACTAGTTCATGAGACATAAACTCATCACAAGTAGAAGCCGGTATAAGTAGAGAAAGATCGACATGGAGATGGAGCTACGTGGGGAGCTGCGGCAGTGGAGCAAGCCGGCTCCAAAAGGAAGATGTACTACCTGGGACAACGGGCTATATCTAGAAGAGCGGTTGGGACGCATGCACGAGGTTGCGTACGTGACATCGGCCCATATCGCGGTGACCCCCGATTGGGACACATGGACTATGGGTTTTCTCCCTCGCCGATGTCGACCGCGTCTACGCAGAACATTATTCCCTTCCCCCAGCTGCAGGATCAGGCCGGATATGTGACCAGCGGTGTGGCCGCCATCATTCTATGCTTGTGAAGAGAGCAACCCAAGCAAGCAGGCTTGTAGATTAGGCTCCTGCTAGTGTATATATAGTGGTTTTCTTTTTCTCTCCATATCAACCATTTTATATTGTATACGTGTCATTGAAGAGTGAAATGATGGTTGCTTCTTCCGACTAACTTACTGTGTGATTTGACTGCTCCTTAGTGGCCCCTACACGTACCGCCCTACGTGTCTGACCGTTCCTGAGTCTCACTTGTACTTATCTCTATTTTCTTGCATGACACGTAGACAGGATGTGCATAGAGGAATTTTGTTACTGCATGTTGTTATGTAGTACTAGTACTGTACTACTAGCCCGTACTACCTCCTTTCGGTTTACTACTGGTACTCCCTCCATCCTGGCTTATTGGTATCCTTTGTACTCAATTCATGGGCTCGTTTTCCTCAAGAAAATCGTCTTTACCAACGTATTAATATCGGGAATGCATGCGTGAACAACGAATGATTAAACCTTGCATGCAACGTTTTGACAAAGCATTGACTTATGAACAAGGGACTACAACCTCGTGCATGCATGCAAAAGTCACACGTACGCATGGACACAAAAACGCGCGCGACGCCACAATGCATGCACACGACAAAACACACACGGTCACGCTCAAGTGCTCAACCTACATGTGCATGCACACACATACTCAGCCAGGGTGAGCTAGTGACCGTATAAAGATCAAAAAATGTATATATTGAGCACAATGAGCATATTATGAAGTCCAATGACCATATTTTTACAAATATACAGTGACAGATAGTGTATTTATCTCGTTTGAAATTAAATCATATTAACCGGAGAGGAGGCAATATGGACTAGCATTACTTTGATGTGTCCCGTCAACATGCCGAACGAGGAGAAGCTTGCGGGGTGGGAGAAGCTTGCGCGCGATGGCTCGCAGGACAAGGAGAAACTTTTGACTAATGCAAGCTCTCCCTCGCTCAGGCGGTGGACGTGCAAAAGTTAATTTGGTGTCATATTGCCAGAAGCATACACTATACTAGTACTATTATTGTTTGACATCCTGAAGAGGCGAACAGCCAAGCGCAAAATTTACTAGTACTACTAATATAGTCTATAGAGTTATGTTCTATACTAGTAGGAACCAGATGGAGGAGCGTTTGCACTCTTATTATATTTTTAAAATGTGATAAAGCAATCTTCAACACATTTGGTTCTCTTCGAGGGTTCTCGCATGTGATAATGGCAGTTGATTGCATGGAACACTCACCACAATTCTCGCTTAATTCTGGCTCATATCCTGTTACCAATAGGAGCGCTTGGTAATATTTCCTCTTTTTTTGTTATTCAGCATGTAAACATGTCAGCAAACCTTGCAGCGCATCTTTGTGCGAACCGTGCTTGCTGCACTTTGAATGTGGCCGAGAGCTGGCTTGATGAAACACCTTGCTTCCTAGTGACCAGTGTCTTGGCTGATCGTCCTAAGAATGCTTATATATGAATAAAGCTCTCTCATTTACCCGCAAAAAGGATTAAGCCATATTAACCGGAAAGGAGGCAGTATGGACTAGCACTACTTTTTGGTGTGTCCCGTCAACTCGCAGAACGAGGAGAAGCTTGCAGGACAAGGTGAAGCTCGCTTATGCCTTTTGACTAATGCAACCTACCCTCGCCCACACGGTGGACATGCATCAGTTCATTCGGTGTCAGATTGCCAGAGGCATACACTATAGTACCCAACATGCGGAGTAACATCATTGTTCGACTTCACGAAGAGGAGAAGAGCCAAGCGCAAGGTGGAGCGTTTGTACTCTTAGTTTTTTTAATCTCTGATAAAGTACACATTTATTCGGGAGAAGGGCGGAAAACGGCAGCCCAATAGTATAGTATTAAAAAACATCGAACATGTAATGATGATATCGATCAACCATGCGCGAATATATCTTGGCCTCCGTGCGAGCCCGTCTGTGTGTTCTCGCTCCTCGTCTCTCTTAGGGAACGGCGGGTTGGCCATTTTGTCGTCAATTGAGATCGGTTTGCTCACACTCCGGTCCCACATGTCAGTGATATGCCAAGAGGAGGTGCGTTGACCGATTGGCCATACACGTACTTGGTTTTGCACCTTCATACTACTCCCTCTGTCACAGTTTACATGGCGTTCTTCATTATGATGCATTACTCTCAATGCATTTCCACCACCAGAGAGACTTTAGACGCGTTTGGTTTAATGCTCAATTAATTAGGGCGTGGTAACCGCATCCACAATTTTCTCTCGATGTACTACAGAGTGGAGTAAGTGCATGCATGTGTGTACCCGGGGTGAAAGCACTGCATGCATGTGTGTATGCATTATTTCCTCTAGTAATAGATGCCGTGCTATAACTACCAATGCTATTTTTCAGGTCGATTGCTAGTCGCCTTGGTCCTAGAGATTTTTTCTTTTTTTGACGCGCGCTCTATAAACAGTGATGGATGGAGTAGTTTGAGCGGATTCAAAGAAGAGCGTATTTATGGTTGCTTCTTCCGAGAAACTTATAGTGGGAAAGGTGGGGCTTATGATTTGACTGCTCATTACTCACTATTAATGCGGTGCAACGATCGGGCTGAGTCTCCCATGCGGTTGTGCACTACTCCCTCGGTTCTTAAATATACTCTGGAGTATTTGTCTTTCTAGAGATTTCAACGAGTGAATACTCAAATATTTGTCTTTTTAGAGATTCAAATGGACTACTACATACGGATGTATATAGACATATTTCAGAGTGTAGATTCACTCATTTTGCTCCGTATGTAGTCACTTGTTGAAATCTCTAGAAAGACAAATATTTAGGAACAAAGGGAGTACACATACGAAGCAAATGAGTGAATCTACACTCTAAAATATGCCCATTTGAAATTTGTAAAAAGACAAATATTTAGGAATGAAGGAGTATAATTTTGTGCATGGCACATGGACCCGGATGCTGAAGAGGCTTCGGGCAATGCTATCAAGCTTCCAGCATTTGTTTACATAATTGACGTACTATACTAATAATTTTCAAGCGACATGAAATTATACAATGGTGTGAGGTTTCAGCTTTTGTTTCGTGTGTCTTGCCATCGATGCTCTTTCGGAAACAATAAAAAACTAACTTCCTTGCTAATGCATCTAAATTATTTGCAGATCAGAGCTAATATTTACATCACAACTGAAGACAAAGTTGTGAGAAGGTGTTAAATTAAAATTGATCCATGCTTTCATTGGCAGCAACGTCCCCCCCAGCTCTGTCTAAATCCACAAGGCATGTTGGAAAAAAAGTAGCTGTCTGGAGCATGCAACATTCCGATCATTTTGTGCAGTTCCACTAAAATAGAGCTGAGTGTCCATGTTCCAAAGATATTAAGTGTGATTACGATAATAGAGGACTGTTGATGATACAATAAACACACAAATAGAAGCCGGTCACCTTTGCAGTCTCTCTTCAGACTAACTAGTTGGAGAAGATTAGGCTTGGAGTTGGGTGAGGAGGATAGAGCAAAACCAATCTCCCTTTGTGCAGTCGCACTAAAATGTAGAGACGTTTCCCGTGTTACATTTTAGTACAACTGCACAAAACACTCTTAAGAAAAAAGTTATTTGTGCAGTTCACGAAAAGGCCGCAATAGCAATGAGGTGAAATGGATAGCCCTATTTGCAAAGAAGAGGTAGAAAGGAAACAATTACCGGCCAATAACAGTTGATGACACATGCGACGACAAATAAGAAGCATATTCCTTGTCCTAAGGAAAGATAACAACACGGTTGTGTTTGTCTAAAACGGTGTGAGGACGAGATTGCAATATGGAAAGTACGCCGGACGAGCTATGTTTTGGGCAAAGAACTATGGAAGATCCACATGCAGCAACGTGGGAAGACGGGTAGTGGAGCAAGGCCGGAGGGGATACTTGGAGGTCGTCGGGATGTAACTAGGTGAGCGGCAGTGGGCGGAATCTGCCCATACTGCAGCAGCGAGCAGGTGGCGTAGGCCCTACCGCGCTGGAGCTTGGTCAGAGAGAATGGCGTGTACCACAGATTGGGACATGCTACCTCGGTGCCATCGAACGGAGAAACGATGCACATCCTCTCTTTCCGCCAGCGGTGAGAGAGAGAGGCCACCGTAGCCTTGTGTGAGATACTCTGAAGAGAGACAAACCCAGGCAGGCAGGCTCCATTGTATATAGTGGAGCGGACTACCTTTTTCTCCATAAAAATCGTTTTATCTGTGTACGTGCCATTGAGTGACATAACTTTATTTAAAAATAACGGGCCAACGCATCAAGTCGAACTTTGTTTCATGCACGCGTGGTACACGACCTCCGTAGGTAAACAACCGCTACACACGCTCAAATTAGCACGTGGGCTACCATTTTGTACAAAAATTAGCTCCATCGTGTACCCGCGCGGGTGTGGCTGGGCATGAAGCGTGAGTATGTGCACTGTGCACCTATTCTCTTCTTGTATACGTACGCCACCTACGTGGGGTTGTGTGAGAGAGATACAAACGTAGAGAGATCTAGTGTGTGGGTTCATGAGTGTTTTTACTGGGGGGTCAATCAAAAAATGTAACATATGCAATGTGTGTGAGATAGAGTCCTGGATATAACGTATATATAGAGGGGCGATCCACGAGAAGAGAGTGGAGGTATCATCTGCTTGAGGTGTCCATAGAATCGAAGAAAGGGATGATGTGTGTATGTGTGTGCGCCCGATTGATAAAGAGTGCCATCGAATTTGTGTGTGCCCACGTCAAAGATATAGAGTGGCTGGCCTACTGGAACGTGAGAGGGGACAGGTGCAGTTTGTGTCTGTGGCATGGATACCTACCTACAGTGCTCGACTATCGTTGTGTGGTGGGGGAGAGAGGCCTAATTAACTATAGAGGTACAATGGCTGGTATATGTGTGGAGGAGTAGAGAGGCCTACCTCATGTATTAGGGGAGATCGATCTACCTCATGTATTAAGGGAGATCGATCGGCATCCATGCATATGTGTAGGAGAGGAATAAGGTTGGGAGAGAGACAGAGCTAGAGTGTTGGAGGGGGTGGTAGTGGAGTTACTTCTAACAAATTGTGGGAGAGGCTTGCTAGACAAACGGGGGGCACACCTACAATATCAATAAGAGAGGGGATGGCTGCCTGTCTGTGCACGTGCGTGTGAGAGACGGGTCAGGAGGCATGCACGAATGATTAGGGGGGACGATATGGCTGTGGTAAGTAGACGTAACTACATAGGAAGATCAATCGTCCTTTGTCAGAGAAAGGAGAGACATAACTTGTGAGGTACGTCGATCGATGGATGGGGGGAAATAGTTAAAGTCGACCTTGGTATATGTTGGGAGATTGATCGGTATACATGCATGCATGTATGTGTTAGAAGAAAATAAGGCACGAGGAGAAGGATAGAGAGAGAGGGATGCATCTAGGAGGTGGTGCGAGAGGCATACTATATCGAGGGGGAAGGAGTGTGCGAGTACGAGATCGACGAAAAGAGTGGTGGGAGTGAGGCATGGACGGTGATAAGAGAAGAGGGGAAGGTTGTGTTTGTGCTAGGCACACCTGGCTAGAGAGGCATATCGATCGATGTGTGCTGTAAAGAAGGAGCTGGGGGGCCTACACACACCGTGGGTGAACGACCTAAAGTGAAAAGACAAATTTGCGCGATGGAGCTAGAGAATGCTGAGGAAGGGTGAGAGGGATGCGGGCGTGTGCATGCACGAGAGAAAGTTAGCGCTAGCTACAAAGATAATAGGATTGTGTGGGTGTAAAAGACGAATAGAGATCATACTTCATTATAAAAATCGAATTCAGATATTTGAAGAATTTATCATAGTGTTTTAAACCGATGCATGTGTGAATATATATAACAATGATACACATGGTGTGGTTATGAACATGTTATACTACATATAATATATTTTATCTCTACTCTTATAAAAAACAGAGTTGTTGATGATGGTGTGCCTGCCATCCTGTAATATAGGCCCTCCGATTTATATCTGACGGGTAGGAAGGAAACTGTGGCAATTTTGAAAAAAGATACCCACACCCCTCTCCATATTTGCAAATTAGGCCTCCCCTTGATCATGTTGATGTTCTGTGGAACGCATGGGCATCTTGCTAGTACTACGTATAATATATAGAACATTGATTATAATTTGGGCTAATGTGTGGCTTTTGCAGCTCAGGGCTAAATACTTGTCATAATGTAGGGGGCGGGGCACTATACTTTGTGTGATAAACACGGTGTACGTATGGAACATGGTTTAGATTATGAATATATAGTTAGTACATCAAATGTACTATTATTTGGGATCAACATCAGTGTATTCAAAAAATATAATTCGAGTTCATATAGTACACATAGTTCATATCTATCTCTATAGTAATCATGTGGTGTGTTATTAAGGTAATACACGAATGATGGTTGAAGTTGGCAACAATCATGATTGTAGATTCTTATTGAAATAGAGAAACAAATTCAAATTCAGTTTGAATTGCAGCGGTAGTATAGACATTTGGAATGCACTAAAATGTTGGTATGAGTAGGTTACATGCATTATACAGCCAGCGAAAAAAATTAATTGGACATAACATGGATTCATACTCCCTCCTTCCATCTATATAGGGCGTAGTGCGTTTTTTAAGACCACCTTTGACTATTGACAAGATTAATAGTACATGACATGCACAATGTGAAAATTATATCATTGAAAGCTCCTTTCACACACGAATTTAACAGTGTGCTTTGTGTAAGTTGCATGTCATATATTATTGCTCTAATATTTGGTCAAAGTTGGCATCAAAAAACGCATTAGGCCTTATATAGATGGAAGGAGGGAGTAGCTTTGAATTGCATTTGTATAGTAAAATGGGGCAAGACTCTCTCCTTTGTGTGGTGTGAATAGTTTTATTTTTTTTGTTTTATTTTTGGTTGAGGGAAGTGTGAATTGATTTGGTACGTAAAAGTACGATAATACACGTTAGGCTTGTCCCTAAAATTCAACCTGCGCCTTGTTATATCCCGAAAATTCAGATATCCTTCTCCCAAAACTAGCGCCTTCACAACCTGCGCCTTCCTAACCTAAAATTACAACGCGCGCGAAAACTCCCTCCAGCTGCCAAATCCCGACACTTGAAATCCCCCTTCTAACCCTGAGCTGAAAGGGCCGCTAGCTCAAATCGGTGGGGGTACTTTTGTAACACACCCTACATTTTGGACAAGTGCGCCCCTAAGTCATGGTTCACCCCCTCCCATCGCCTCCTTTTCGCCATTCGAAATCCCAGGCCGCCATAACCTCTCCGCTCCAGTCGCGAAACCCCACCCTCCTCTGCCACCACCTCACCGTTGCCTAGCCGGAGCCTCTTCCTCGACGATGTCGTCCACCACAACATCTCGACGTCCCTCGTCCACCTCCCCGGATGAGGATCCGTCGTCCATCTCGTTGTCCCGCCGGTTCAGCCGCCCAGTCCTCCACCTCCAAGGAGCTACTCCGATGATCGCCTCGTCTATCGCAGCTGCTCCATCCCCACAGCGCCGCATTAACTTGCTCCACCGGAACTGAAGCATCCTCATCGACTCCTCGGACGAAGCCGAGGCCTACTCGGCGCCACCAAAGAGGTTGTACACTCATCACGTCGCACCTTTTCTCCTTAACTCGACCTCCTGGCGCTGACGGTGCTCCATCCCGCACCCCCATGGAGCGGCTACCTTGAAGCCTGCGCCACAGGCGACATCTCCATGGTGGCTCTCCCCTACTGCGAGGCCCCTTCGGCGGCGGCGGTCATACCAGCCGGATCTGCTGCTGCTGCTTCGGCTCTCGCTCGCTCGCTCGCGCTGCTGCTCTTCCCCTCGCTTGTGCTGCTGCTCTGCTCCGATTTAGCTACACTTTAGTCGACTGAATCGACTTTTGGGTCAGTCGATTTTTAGGGGGTGGGGGTGGGGGCACGCCGGACTTAAGGAAGAACCACCCGTAGCAGGAAGGGGGGCTCGCCGGAGAGGTACCCCACTATCTATCTTAGGGTTCAGGGTGGGGGCATGGGGCCTAGAGTGCTGGCCGGGGCGGCAGCAGACCTGTGGTGGGGAGTTGTTTTGGGGCGGCGAGGCGGCGCTAGGGCCGGCAGTTCGGTCGGTGGTGGCTGGTGGCTCAGGGGGGTGCAGGTTGAAGATGAACTGCAGGCCCTCCCTAAACTACATGTCAAGTGCCTCTCTGCTACCATTGCGTTCGGTTTCGACATTAACATTCAGATTCCACAGTAAATTTTAGTTTCGACAATTAAGCTCAGAGTCAACAGTTTTTACCTCATCTGTTGTAGTCAGGTGGTTTTTGGTGATGTAAATTTTACATCTATTTTACATCATCTATTGGAGATGCTATTAGAATCCCACTTGAGATTGACGATGTCTGTCTTGTGCTGCTTCAGCCTTGACGTCTTATGGCTCACCAGAGCTGCTCCAATGACAGAACGATCCATCACAACAAAGCAGTGCCCTGGACGCCATCTACAGATTCCTCAGATCTTCCTTCACACCTCCGACAGCCACCTCTGCCTCAACTACTTCAGCGACCAACCCAATGATGCTGAGGTCTACCTGGCTACGGCAAAGATTGTGTACACTTGTTGCATCACTTATTACTATGCATTCATGTCGATCCATTAGGGCTATTTTGGTTCAACGGAAAAACATAGCAATAGGGAATTTTCCTATGGCAATCTACTATTCAATTATTCATGCATTTTGTTGAAAGGAATGGAGCAAAACATCCACCTGGACCTACTTTTCATAATCCTATGCATGAAAACAAGACCAAGTGCATTAGTGGTAGAATAACATTCTAACTGTACACGCTTTCATATGGTTTCACTTTATTTTGGCCATGTTTCTTTGCATTCCTCTGCTCTTCCAATTCCTGTGAACCAAACACCCAAGTTGACAGATATCCTGTGTTTACAAATGCTCTATTTACCATGTGCATTCCTATCCTATTCAGGTGTTTTCCTAATCCTGCGTTTTTAGAATCATGCAAACCAAATGAGCCCTTACAGAATTACTTCAGTTACAGGTAGGTGTTGAAGGGAACTTTGTGTGGTTTGCCCTGCTCCTGCCGCAGCGTCGCCCACCTCACCTGAGCTGCTCCATCGAACAGAAGCATCCACCAAACCAGACATCACGACTCCTGATCGTCTTTCGCCGCCTCAGATCTCCTTCCCTGCCGCCGGCACCCACCGCAACGGCATCACCATCATCGACTCAACAGATGAACCTGAGGAGTACATGGGTCCACAAGAGAGGTCACACTCTGTTGTTTCTGCTTATGTTATGCATTGCTTAAAATTACCTACTACTTTATCAGCTTGTTCACCTCTTGGACTCCAAGTTAGGTCTAAATTAATGTTCAACCTTGAGTTCTAAATTAGTTATGCGCCACATATCGAGGCAGCAATGAATATTATCTCTGTCTAATATCTGGTTCACCTAGGGTATGCCTATGTTGTTCATCTTGGGTGGGAAACAAATAGTAAAGCAATCATCTTTTTATTAAATTAAAGCAATCATCAGCCTGCTATCATTATTTTTGGATCCATCCACTAGTTGTTACCATCACTCTAAATTTCTGCATGCTCTCCTTACATAATATCACCATATCGTATGCATGTCAGATATTGTACACAGTCATGCTGAACATGTAGAGAAAAAGAGAAGAGTTTTGCGCGGCAATACAATGTCATGCAGACATCGCTCCATGGTGGGTTCAATGGCAAACCCTCCCCCCCTCTCCAGATTGTAATCCAGAGGAAGATATCTGTTCTGAGGCGGATTCAGACGCAACTGACTACTTCTATTTACCCCCAAGGTGTTTGCTCTACCTTGGCATGATGATGTTAGTCATATCATGCATATGTTGCCTTGCAGTGCCTACTTTTGACATCATATATGTCACCTGCTTAGTTTAGACATGTTATGTAATGCCACTTGTTTAGTTTCTATATCATATATGGGAATTCTGCAGTCTCATGTCTTTTAGCCAGCCATAATATATGTGAAATGTGCAATGCCATCCTGTTTAACCAGGCATCATATATTTGTATTATATCTTGCACATCCTTTTCTTCATTACATTTCCATTTGTCAACAATCTTTTTACATTAAACTACTCTTCCTGTGAATCAGCCATTTGGGTGGGAGATGGAAAATTTTTGAGTGAAACCAAGGCCTTCAGAGCAGACAGTGCTACTTGTCGAAGTAGATCTCTTGTTGGGTCCCGATAGCTCCTCAGATATGGATTCAGAGATAGATGACCAGTTCTATTCCCCCACCGAGGTGTATGCTCTAACTTGGCACGGTTATACTACTCATATCATGCATATGCTGTCTTGCATTGCATAGTTTAGACATCATATACACAATATTCAACACCATGTTCTTAGTTCAGATATCATATCGAATGCCTCTGTTTAGCATATAAATCACATATGTGAATTAAATGATTCGATCCTGATTACTTAGATAACATATAGGTGAATTATGTCATGCGATCCTGTTTAGTTATTCATCATATCTTTGAATTATGTTATGCTATGCTATCCAGTTTAGATAGACATCATATATGTGAAATTATGTCATGCTATCCGTTTTAGTTAAACAATATACATGTCAACTATTTCATGCCCTCTTTTTTTCACACTATCTATTGCATTTGTCTCTCATAAAATGTCTATACATTCAACTATGTTTCCTGTTTATCAGCCATTTGAATTGGAGCGCGTGATGCCAGTACCTAGCGGACTAAAAACACGGTCTTCAAATAAAATAGTGCTACCTCTTGGTGGAGATAGCACCCCGGTTGTACATGCACGAGAACCAGCCCTACCACACATAACCCAAACTCTCGTAGATTGTACCCCTATTGCGATGGACAGAGAACCAGCTTCACCCGATCTATCCCCAACCCCAGCAGATAATAACCCAGTTCCTGTTGACACAACACCATCTCCACCACAAAGCTCCCAAACAAGAGCACTTAGTAAGGCAGCTCCAGTGCCCAAAGGTCAAGTACTACCATGGCGAACCCCAACTCCACCAGATAGTACGCCTATTGATACATCCATTTTGCATCATGCTTTTATATCAATATTTATTGCATTATGGGCTGTCATTACACATTATGTCACAATACTTATGGCTATTCTCTCTTATTTTACAAGGTTTATCATGAAGAGGGGGACTGCCGGCAGCTGGGATTCTGGCTGGAAAAGGAGAAAATATTGGAAACCAATTCTGCACAGGTCCAAAAGTCCCGCAACTCCACGGAAGTTATTTTTGGATTTAATAAGAATTATTGGGCAAAGAAAGTACGGGAGGGGGCCCACACCCTGGCCAGGAGGGTGGGGGGGCGCCCCCCCTACTAGGCGCGCCCATGTCTCCTGGGCCCCCTGTTGGCCCTCGGGTGCCCATCTTCTGCTATATGAAGTCTCTCGTCCTGAAAAAAAATCATAAGCAAGCTCACGAGACGAAACTCCGCCGCCACGAGGCGGAACCTTGGCGGAACCAATCTAGGCCTCCGGCGGAGCTGTTCTGCCGGAGAAACTTCCCTCCGAGAGGGGGAAATCATCACCATCGTCATCACCGATGATCCTCTCATCGGGAGGGGGTCAATCTCCATCAACATCTTCACCATCACCATCTCCTCTCCAAACCCTAGTTCATCTCTTGTATCCAATCTTGTATCAAAACCACAAATTGGTACCTGTGGGTTGCTAGTAGTGTTGATTACTCCTTGTAGTTGATGCTAGTTGGTTTATTTGGTGGAAGATCATATGTTCAGATCCTTAATGCATACTAATACCCCTCTGATTATGAACATGAATATGCTTTGTGAGTAGTTACGTTTGTTCCTGAGGACATGGGTGAAGTCTTGCTATTAGTAGTCATGTGAATTTGGTATTCGTTCGATATTTTGATGAAATGTATGTTGTCTCTCCTCTAGTGGTGTTATGTGAACGTCAACTACATGACACTTCACCATTATTTGGGCCTAGAGGAAGGCATTGGGAAGTAATAAGTAGATTATGGGTTGCTAGAGTGACAGAATCTTAAACCCTAGTTTATGCGTTGCTTCGTAAGGGGCTGATTTGGATCCATATGTTTCATGCTATGGTTAGGTCTATCTTAATACTTCTTTTGTAGTTGCGGATGCTTGCAATAGGGGTTAATAATAAGTGGGATGCTTGTCCAAGTAAGGGCAGTACCCGAGCACCGGTCCACCCACATATCAAATTATCAAAGTACCGAACGCGAATCATATGAGCATGATGAAACTAGCTTGACGATAATTCCCATGTATCCTCGGGAGCGCTTTTCTCATTATAAGAAATTGTCTAGGCTTGTCCTTTGATACAAAAAGGATTGGGCCACCTTGCTGCATCTTATTTATTTTTATTACTTGTTACCCATTACAAATTATCTTATCACGAAACTATCTGTTACCTACAATTTCAGTGCTTGCAGAGAATACCTTACAGAAAACCGCTTGTCATTTCCTTCTGCTCCTTGTTGGGTTCGACACTCTTACTTATCGAAAGGACTACGATAGATCCCGTATACTTGTGGGTCATCAAGACTCTTTTCTGGCGCCGTTGCCGGGGGGTGAAGCGCCTTTGGTGAGTAGAACTTGGTAAGGAAACATTTGTATAGTGTGCTGGAATTTTCTGTCACTTGTTACTATGGAAACCAATCCTTTGATGGGCTTGTTCGGGGTATCTTCGCCCCAACCAGTAGAGCAAAGAGTTTCTCCTCAACCTACTGAACCTACTGAAAATGTTTACTTTGAAATTCCTTCAGGTATGGTAGAGAAACCGCTAGCTAATCCCTTTGCAGGTGATGGAACTTTGCATCTCGATTTACACCTTATCTTTGTGGATGAAGTTTGTGGATTATTTAAGCTTGCAGGTATTCCCGATGATGTTGTTAAGAGGAAGGTTTCCCTTTATATTTGAAGGGAGACTCATTGACATGGTATAGGCTATGTGATGATACGGGATCTTGGAATTATAAACGATTGAAGTTGGAATTTCACCAGAAATTCTATCTTATGCATCTTGTTCACCGTGATTGTAATTACATATATAATTTTTGGCCTCGCGAAGGATAAAGCATCGCTCAAGCTTGGGGGAGGCTTAAGTAAATGTTATATTCATGACCCAATCATGATCTCTCAAGGGAAATGATTATTCAAAAAATTTATGCTCGGCTTTCTCTCAATGATCGCACCATGCTCGATACTTCCTGTGCTGGTTCTTATATGCTGAAGACTACTGAATTCAAGTGGGACTTATTGGAAAGAATTAAACACAACTCCGAAGATTGGGGTTCCGACGATGGTAAGGAGTCATGTACTTTCGTGGATAAATCTTTTATGGATACCGACGCTTTTCGTGGATTTAGTGCTAAATATGGACTTGACTCTGTAATAGTAGCTTCTTTCTATGAATCTTTTGCTGCTCATGTTGATCTCCCTAAGGAGAAGTGGTTTAAATATAATCCTCCCATTCAAGTAAAAGTAGTTGCACCTATTACAGTTGAAGAAAAGACTATCACCTATAATGATCCTATTGTTCCTACTACTAATGTTGAGAAGCCACCTTTTCCTGTTAGAATGAAGGATCATGCTAAAGCTTCAACTGTTGTTCGTAAGAGTAACACTAGAAATTATACACCTCCTGAGAAAATTAAAGTTGAACCTATTATTGCTATGGTTAAATATCTCTTGGATGATAATATAGATGGGCATGTTATTTATTTCTGTGGTGAAACTGCTAATATTGTTAAACCAGATGCTAAAATACATAGACCCGTTGTAGGCATGCCTATTATTTCTGTTAAAATAGGAGATCATTGTTATCATGGCTTATGTGATATGGGTGCTAGTGCTAGTGCAATACCTATTTCCTTATACCAAGAAATGATGCATGATATTGCACCCGTTGAGTTAGAACATATTGATGTTACAATTAAGCTTGCGAATAGAGATACTATCTCACCAGTTGGGATTATTAGAGATGTTGGAGTCTTGTGTGGGAAAGTTAAATACCCTGCTGATTTCCTTGTTCTGGTTTCCCCACAAGATGACTTTTGTCCCATTATATTTGGTAGACCCTTCTTGAATACTGTTAATGCTAAGATAGATTGTGAAAAGGATGTTGTCACGATTGGCTTGGATGATATGACTCATGAGTTTAATATTCTTAAATTTTGTAGACAACCCCGTGATAAAGAATTACCTAGTAAAGATGAAATTATTGGTCTTGCTTCTATTGCCGTGCCTCCTACTGATCCGTTAGTAGGCCTGGGCATTCGGTCCAACCGAACCGATCGGTTCGGTTTCTCGGGTTATTGAGAAATTCGGTTTTCAAAAAAACATGACCGATCGGTCAGTTGAGGAACTCCTAACCGAGGCTTCGGTGAACCGAAAAATCGGTTCGGTCCTCGGTTTAACTCTGAATGAAACCGATCTTGCTTGACAGCAAGGAAAACTGCAAACGTTTCTCTGAAAATCTGAGCTGTGGAAGAAAGATGGGAAGCAAAAATAGATCGGATAGGCTAGAACTTCTCGTATGTCTTGATGAGGACGTGAATCCACCAAAAGATAATCCCAACGGGATGGTTAAGGAGATTAGTAAGACAAGATGTAGTCAACGCAGACACATGAGACACTACGGAAGGGAAGACATAAGGCGTTCACGTGTTGGGCGCTGGTTGTCAGCCGGCCGGGCCGCCTCCACTGCTGGCGCTGGCTGCCGGGCGGCCGCGCCGCCTCCACTGCCGGCGTTGGCTGCCGCGTTCCACTGTCGGCCGGGGATGAGACCAAGACTGAAGGAGAAAAATACCTGTGGCGGCTAGGTTAGGAATGGGGGACCAGAAGTTTTCCTTGCTGTTGCTTTTGTATAGCAAGGATGGGCTGTGTATTTAATTGGGTCACATGGGTTGTTGGGCTTTGCTAGTCTATTTGGGCCAATGCAGAGCATTTCGGTGTATTCGGTCAGTTCGGTCAATCCTGTGTGGAAACCGAGACCACCGAACTAATTTCGGTTTTTCACACCTCGGGACCGTACAGATGACCGAATTTTCGGTCTTCGGTCTATTCGGCTTCGGTGTCGGTTTATTCGGTGCCGGTTTTCGGTCCTCGGTTTATTTGCCCACCCCTATCCGTTAGAACAATATTTGCTAGACCATGAAAATGATATGTTTATGAATGAAAGAAGGGAAATAGATGTAGTGTTCCTTCAACAGGGTCCTATTCTGAAACACAACTTACCTGTTGAAATCCTAGGGGATGCTCCTCCACCCAAGGGTGATCCCTTGTTTGAGCTAAAACCATTACCTGACAATCTTAAATATGCCTATCTTGATGAAAAGAAGATATATCCTGTTATTATTAGTGCTAACCTTTCAGAGCAGGAAGAGGAAAGATTATTGAAAACTCTAAAGAAGCAACAAGCTTCTATTGCATATACTCTGGATGATCTTAAGGGCATTAGTATCACTCTATGCCAACACAAAATTAAAGTGGATAAAGATGCCAAACCAGTTAGAGATCCTCAACGATGCTTAAATCCTAAGATGAAAGAAGTGGTAAGAAAGGAGATACTAAAGCTCCTTGACGCAGGTATAATTTATCCCATTGCTGATAGTGAATGGGTAAGCCCTGTCCATTGTGTCCCTAAAAAGGGAGGTATTACTGCTGTTCCTAATGATAAAGATGAATTGATTCCGCAAAGAATTATTACAAGTTATAGGATGGTAATTGATTTCCGTAAGTTAAATAAAGCTACTAAGAAAGATCATTACCCTTTACCTTTTATTGATCACATGCTAGAAAGACTATCCAAACATACACATTTCTGCTTTCTAGATGGTTATTCTGGTTTCTCTCAAATACCTCTGTCAGCGGAGGATCAATCAAAAACTACTTTTACTTGCCATTTTGGTACTTTTGCTTATAGACGTATGCCTTTTGGTTTATGTAATGCACCTGCTACCTTTCAAAGGTGCATGATGGCTATATTCTCTGACTTTTGTGAAAAGATTTGTGAGGTATTCATGGATGACTTCTCAGTCTATGGATCCTCTTTTGATGATTGCTTGAGCAACCTTGATCAAGTTTTGCAGAGATGCGAGGACACTAGTCTCGTCCTGAATTGGGAAAAGTATCACTTTATGGTTAATGAAGGCATTGTCTTGGGGCATTAATTTTCTGAAAGAGGTATTGAAGTTGATAAAGCTAAAGTTGATGCTATTGAAAAGATGACATGTCCCAAGGACATTAAAGGTATAAGAAGTTTCCTTGGTCATGCCGGTTTTTATAGGAGGTTCATTAAGGACTTTTCTAAAATCTCTAGGCCTCTGACTAATTTATTGCAAAAAGATATTCCTTTTGTCTTTGATGATGATTGTGTAGAAGCATTTGAAGTACTTAAGAAAGTTTTGATCACTGCACCTTTTGTTCAGCCACCTGATTGGAATTTACCATTTGAAATTATGTGTGATGCTAGTGATTATGCTGTAGGTTCTGTCCTAGAGCAGAGAGTTGATAAGAAATTAAATGTTATTCAATATGCTAGTAAGACTCTTGATACTGCCTAGAGAAATTATGCTTGGCAGTTGTATTTGCTTGTGATAAGTTCAGACCTTACATTGTTGATTCTAAAGTTACTATTCACACTGATCATGCTGCTATTAAATATCTTATGGAAAAGAAAGATGCTAAACCTAGACTTATTAGATGGGTTCTCTTGCTTCAAGAATTTGATTTGCATATTATTGATAGAAAGGGAGCTGAGAACCCTGTTGCAGACAACTTGTCTAGGCTAGAGAATGTTCTTAATGACCCACTACCTATTGATGATAACTTTCCTGATGAACAATTAGCGCTCATTAATGCTTCTCATACTGCTCCATGGTATGCTGATTATGCTAATTACATTGTTGCTAAATTTATACCACCTAGTTTCACATACCAGCAAAAGAAAGAGTTCTTTTATGATTTAAGACATTACTTCTGGGATGACCCACACCTTAGAAGGAGTAGATGGTGTTATTAGACATTGTGCACCTGAGTATGAACAGGAACAGATCCTATGCAAGTGTCACTCTAAACCATATGGAGGACACCACGCTGGAGACAGAACTGCACATAAGGTATTGCAATCCGGTTTTTATTGGCCTACTCTCTTCAAAGATGCTCGTAAGTTTGTCTTGTCTTGTGATGAATGTCAAAGAATTGGTAATATTAGTAGACGTCAAGAAATGCCTATGAATTATCCTCTTGTTATTGAACCATTTGATGTTTGGGGCTTTGATTATATGGGACCTTTTCCTGCCTCTAATGGGTATACACATATTTTATTTGTTGTTGATTATGTTACTATGTGGGTAGAAGCTATTCCAACTAGTAGTGCTGATCATAACACCTCTATTAAGATGCTTAAAGAAGTTATTTTTCCGAGGTTTGGAGTCCCTAGATATCTCATCACTGATGGTGGTTCACATTTTATTCATGGTGCTTTCCGTAAAATGCTTGCTAAATATGATGTTAATCATAGAATTGCATCCCCTTATCACCCACAGTCTAGTGGTCAAGTAGAGTTGAGCAATAGAGAGCTCAACTTAGTTTTGCAAAAGACTGTTAATAGGTCTAGAAAGAATTGGTCCAAGAAACTTGATGATGCATTATGGGCTTATAGAACTGCATATAAAAATCCTATGGGTATGTCTCCGTATAAGATGATTTATGGAAAAGCATGTCACTTACCTCTTGAACTGGAACATAAGGCATATTGGGCTATTAAAGAGCTCAACTATGACTTCAAACTTGCCGGTGAGAAGAGGTTATTTGATATTAGCTCACTTGATGAATGGAGAACCCAAGCCTATGAGAATGCCAAGCTGTTTAAAGAAAAAGTTAAAAGATGGCATGACAAAAGAATACAAAAGCGAGAATTTAACGTAGGTGATTATGTGCTGCTATTCAACTCTCGTTTAAGATTTTTTGGCAGGAGAACTTCTCTCTAAATGGGAAGGTCCTTACGTTATCGAGGAGGTCTATTTTTCCGGTGCTATAAAAATCAACAACTTAGAAGGCACAAGTCCGAGGGTGGTGAACGGTCAAAGAATCAAACATTATATCTTAGGTAATCCTATCAATGTTGAAACTAATATTATTGAGACCGTAACCCCGGAGGAATACATAAGGGACACTTTCCAGAACATTTCAGACTCCGAAAAGGAATAGGCATGTGGTACGGTAAGTAAAGCGACTCCAAAACAATTCTAATGACAATTTTCCTCCGTTTTGGAATATTTAAAAAAATTGGAAGCAAGAAGTAATTCGGGAAGGACACGAGGCCTCCACGAGGGTGGAGGGCACGTCCACCCTTACTGGGCACACCCCTTGTCTCGTGAGCACCTCGTGTGCCTCCCGTACTCCGTTTTCTTCCACGTTACGTATTTTGGTCGGTAAAAATTCATTATATAATCTCCCGAAAGTTTTGACCACCGTATCACGCAAAAATCTTCTGCCTTTGTTTCGAGTTGTTTTTCTGACAAATCTAGAGCATCATGACATCACCATCCTCCAACTATGAAGACAAGGATGCTTGACTATTGAAGATAGAGATGAAAAGAGAAGAACCGGAGGAGATCAACAGGGATCAAGGGATCAAGAAGGCCATGGAGGATCAAGCTCCAATGGCAAAAGAAGAAAACATCCCTTAACCTCTTTACCCCGACTGAGATTGAAGCTTTCAAGATGATTGAGTTAGCTCGCATACAAAACAAGTATCTCACACAGGAAAATATTTTGTTGAAGGATCATATCGCCGGACTCAAGGGCATTATCCGCAAGTTGGAGGAGCTTTTACGCTCGATGTGCGATTATCCACCGTCATCATCACCGCCTTCATCACCTCTGAGGACATAGTCACATGGGCACTCCCCTTCTCAACTGCCAAGCTTGGGGGAGGTGCCCCGGTATCGTATCACCATCACACTCCTATCTTTACCGTTTTACTTAGTTCGATCCTTTTAGTAATATCTTGATCTAGTAGATTGAAGTTTTGGTATGAATTAGTTTTGAGTTTTGATTTGTGATCCCTTTATGTAATCGAGTCCGTGAGCTATCTACAATAAAGATTAGTGTTGAGTCAAGGGCTTTGCTATCTTGCTATGATCTTGAGAAAATAGAAAGAATAAAAAGAACTAAAAGAGTCCATATTGATCTTATGGATAGCAATGACTTCACATATAGAAAGTATGAGGCTTAAAAGTTGTTGAGAGTTGGCAAACGTAGCTTTGGTCATCGTTGCAATTAATAGGAAGTAATAAGGAAAGAGAGGTTTTCACATATAAATATAATATCTTGGACATCTTTTATAATTGTGGGCACTCATTAAAGTATGAGATGCTAAAGAGTTGATGTTAGACAAGGAAGACAACGCAATGGTTTATGTTTTCTCACATCTCAGTTAAAGTATATTGTCATGGATCGTCCAACATGTTGAGCTTGCCTTCCCCCCTCATGATAGCCAAATTCCTTGCACCAAGTAGAGATACTACTTGTGCTTCCAAGTATCCTTAAACCCAGTTTTTGCCATAAGAGTCCACCATATCTACCTATGGATTGAGTAAGATCCTTCAAGTAAGTTGTCATCGGAGCAGGCAATAAAAATTGCTCTCTAAATATGCATGACTTATTAGTGCGGAGAAAATAAGCTTTATACGATCTTGTTATGGAAGCAATAGAAGCGACAGACTGCATAATAAAGGTCCATAAACAAGTGGCAATATAAAGTGATGTTCTTTTGCACTAAGATTTCGTGTATCCAACCCTAAAAGCGCATGGCAACATCTGCTTCCCTCTGCGAAGGGCCTATCTTTTACTTTATGTCTTTTACTTTATGCAAGAGTCAAGGTGATCTCCACCTTTCCCTTTTTCATTTTATCCTTTGGCAAGCACCTCGTGTTGGTAAGATCCTGATACATATATCCAATTGGATGTTCGTTAGCATGAACTATTATTGTTAACATTACCCTTGAGGTAAAACATTGGGAGGCAACACTATAAGCCCCTATCTTTCTCAGTGTTCGATTAAAACTCCATAACCATAAGTAGTGCGTGAGTGTTAGCAATTATAGAAGACTATATGATAGTTGAGTATGTGGACTTGCTGAAAAGCTCTATTCTTGACTCTTTCTGATGTTATGATAAATTGCAATTGCTTCAATGACTAAGATTATAGTTTGTTAGTTCCCAATGAAGATTATGTTCCATACTTAACATTGTGAATAGATTGTTACTAGAGAATAAGAAATCATATGACAAAATCTATATATGTTGTTGTTATAAGAATGATCATGATGCCCTCATGTCCGTATTTTATTTATATCGACACCTCTGTCTCTAAACATGTGGACATATTTTTCAATTTCGGCTTCCGCTTGAGGACAAGCAAGGTCTAAGCTTGGGGGAGTTGATACGTCCACTTTGCATCATGCTTTTATATCAATATTTATTGCATTATGGGTTGTTATTACACATTATGTCACAATACTTATGGATATTCTCTCTTATTTTACAAGGTTTATCATGAAGAGGGGCAATGCCGGCAGGTGGGATTCTGGCTGGAAAAGGAGCAAATATTGGAAACCTATTCTGCACATCTCCAAAAGTCCCGCAACTCCACGGAAGTTATTTTTGGATTTAATAAGAATTATTGGGCAAAGAAAGTACCGGAGGGGGCCCACACCCTGGCCAGGAGGGTGGGGGGCACGCCCCCCTACTAGGCGCGCCCCCTGTCTCCTGGGCCCCCTGGTGGCCCTCCGGTGCGATCTTCTACTATATGAAGTCTCTCGTCCTGGAAAATAAATCATAAGCAAGCTCACGAGACGAAACTCCGCCGCCAAAAGGCGGAACCTTGGCGGAACCAATCTAGGGCTCCGACGGAGCTGTTCTGCCGGGGAAACTTCCCTCCGAGAGGGGGAAATCATCACCATCATCATCACCAACGATCCTCTCATCGTGAGGGGGTCAATCTCCATCAACATCTTCACCAGCACCATCTCCTCTCCAAACCCTAGTTCATCTCTTGTATCCAATCTTGTACCAAAACCACAAATTGGTACCTGTGGGTTGCTAGTACTGTTGATAACTCCTTGTAGTTGATGCTAGGTTGTTTATTTGGTGGAAGATCATATGTTCAGATCCTTAATGCATAATAATACCCCTCTGATTATGAACATGAATATGCTTTGTGATTAGTTATGTTTGTTCCTGAGGACATGGGTGAAGTCTTGCTACTAGTAGTCATGTGAATTTGGTATTCGTTTGATATTTTGATGAGATGTATGTTGTCTCTCCTCTAGTGGTGTTATGTGAAATTCGACTACATGAAACTTCACCATTATTTCGGCCAAGAGGAAGGCATTGGGAAGTAATAAGTAGATGATGGGTTGCTAGAGTGACTGTCGGTGTCAAAACCAGCGGATCTCGGGTAGGGGGTCCCGAACTGTGTGTCTAGGCGGATGGTAACAGGAGACAAGGGACACGATGTTTTTACCCAGGTTCGGGCCCTCTCAATGGAGGTAAAACCCTACTCCTGCTTGATTAATATTGATGATATGGGTAGTACAAGAGTAGATCTACCACAAGATTAGAGAGGCTAAACCCTAGAAGCTAGCCTATGGTATGATTGTTGTTCGTCCTACGGACTAAAACCCTCCGGTTTATATAGACACCAGAGAGGGCTAGGGTTACACAGAGTCGGTTACAATGGGAGGAGATCTACATATCGCATCGCCAAGCTTGCCTTCCACGCCAAGGAAAGTCCCATCCGGACACGGGAAGAAGTCTTCAATCTTGTATCTTCATAGTCTAGGAGTCCGGCCAAAGGTTATAGTCTGGTCATCCGGACACCCCCTAATCCGGGACTCCCTCAGTAGCCCCTGAACCAGGCTTCAATGACGACGAGTCCAGCACGCAAATTGTCTTCGGCATTGCAAGGCGGGTTCCTCCTCCGAATACTTCATGGAAGATTTTGAACACAAGGATAGTGTCCGGCTCTGCAAAATAAGTTCCACATACCACCGTAGAGAGAATAATATTTGTACAAATCTAATCTGCTGACGTATTCCGCAACATGACATCACGCCACAGCCAAGCCTTTATTTGAATCGTTTTACTGTCCCACCTCAGCGCGTTTAGCGAGGTGGTTTCCTTGGCACGTCTTGTCAAAGCAAAGATCGTGTCCCCTTATTCCGGGATTCTCATCAATACGAGCATGGGTAACCCAACCGTGCCATTAATCATGGCGCTTGGGAGATAATCAAGTTTTACCGGGCTGGTGGGGGCACATAGTTTCATCCGCCCATATAAGGGGATAAGGATCCAACTTTTCCATCTACGCCTTCTTCCTCCTTTGCTTATCCATTTCCGCGCACTCGAGCTCCAGCGCCAAAGTCTGCACTTCCCACCTCAACCTTCTCCAGCCATGTCCGGAGCGGGAGGCAGGTGGATGGCCTCCTCCGTCATGGAGGGGCACATCAAAAAGTTGACGAAAGCCGGATACTTGTCCAATGACATTGCGCACTGGCTCCCAGATGAGGGGCAGCTCATCCCCACCCCCAGGCCCCATGAGAGGGTGGTGTTCCTCCCCCTTTTCCTCCGCGGACTGGGCTTCCCACTCCACCCATTTGTCTGGGGGCTCATGTTCTACTACGGCCTGGACTTCCATGATCTGGCCCCGAACTTCATCCTCAACATCTCAGCGTTTATCGTCGTGTGCGAGGCCTTCCTCCGCATCAAGCCCCACTTCGGCTTATGGCTGAAGATCTTCAATGTCAAGCCGAAGGTAGTGGGCGGCCAACAAGCAGAGTGCGGAGGCGCCATGGTGGGCAAGATGCCCAACGTCACATGGCTCGAGGGCTCCTTTGTGGAAACCATCAAAGGGTGGCAATCAGGGTGGTTCTACATCAGCGAGCCGCGTGACCCTGAATGGGCAGCGACCCCCGAATTCCAATCTGGCATTCCCACCCGGCTCACCTCCTGGAAAGAGATGGGCCTGTCGTGGGGTAATTCGGGAGAGCTGACCGGACTCCAAACCTGCGTCCAAAACCTGATTGACAAGAAGGTTAAACTTGTCAACGTAGTCCAGGTCATGGTCTTCCGCCGGATCCTCCCGTGTCAATGACGGGCTTTTAACTTGTGGGAGTTCAACCCGGCCCAGCACCAAACTTTGTCCAGGCTCTTTGACACAACGCACGAGGATGCCTAGAAGGAGCTATTAAAGGGCTCCGAGGTTCCCCCTCCCACTACCGAGGATCGTGGATTCTGCGCGAAGCGCCAAGCCAGAGTAGTAAGCTTGTTTTACCCTTTACGGGATACTTGTTTTTCATAGTTTGACTCTATGCGGGATCTAAGCTCCCGTTCCTTTGACAGGACTGGCAGAATAAGTCCGGACAGATCGACTGTCCGGCTCCTTTGCCCGAAGGCCCAGCAGATGCCCGCTTGGCGAAGCTGCTGGTCCCGGCACCTTACGTGGTGCCGGAGAAGAAGGCCAAGAAGAAAGCCACGGGAACTCGAAAGTGTTCCCGGCGCCTGGTGGTGTTGGATTCATCGCCCGACGACTCCGAAGCGCACTCCTCCCGTGAAGACGAGGAGGAGGAAGAAGAGGCCTCTCCCCCTCCAAAGGGGGGAGGAAAGAAAAGGAAGGCCACCCCTACTAGGGGGGGCGGAGGGTCCAAGAAGGGAAGGACCCTTCCTCCGGACCACTCCACTGACGCCGATGATGGCGAAGAGGAGTGGCCATCCAGGGCCAAGCCCCTGGTGAAATCGTAAGTATCCGGATACCAGAATAACTCATGGCATTCCTTTATTGCACAGTATCTTCTGACACCGAAAATAATCATGCAGTCCGCCCCAGGCCCGGCTCGACGCTTCGTCGAGCGGCTCCTTGGATTCGTCAGATGTGAATAGTCTTTCACTCCCGACTGCTACCTCCCCTCGCCCTATGAACGATGCCGAGGTGGAGTCCCAAAAGGGGCCAAACCAGGAGGAGGTGGTCCTGGAGGCGCCACAAGGCGACCTCCCGGACTCCAGGTGCAAAGGGAATAAAACCCCAACGGGCTCTAAGTCCGTCCCTAGGACGGACACCGCACCGGAACCTTCAGTGGTTCCGGAGTCCGGCAGGCGGCCCTGTAGTAAGAAGGGAAAGCCTACGATGCCGGTGACCTCCGTCCAAACGGAGGCACCGGATAATTTGCTGGAGGTGCTTAAGGCGCCTCCATCGACGAGGAGCACCGCACTATTATGAGTGCGATGATTCAGAAGGTTCAGTCTGCCAAGAGCGGGCTGACAAAAGCCTGTGCCAGCCTTCTGACAGGCTTTGAGGTATGTATTTAAGACATGTAAAAATATTACCGCATAGACAGTAGCCCCTAATGCTCAATTTGGTGTTCGGAAAGAAAAGTCGGACTGAGGATCTAAAAAGATATACGCAGGAGTCTAACATAAGTATGTCAATATGGGAATGCAGGCTGCACTGCTGACCTCTATCGCACTGACTGCGGAGGTCGGTGCATTGAAGCAGAGCCTCGAGCAGTCCGAGAACGAGCTCGGCCTTGCTAAGAAGCAGCTCGAGGACAAGGAAGGTAAGTAATACCTTATGTAAGTATATATAAAAAAATCTGGTTGCAAATAATGACAGGACTAACGTGAGTACTACAGGGGCCACAACCGAGGTGGCGACCCTGAAGGAAGCGTTGTCCAAGGCCGAAGACAATGCGGCCGTGGAGCGTGCCGAGCGAGAAAAGCAGGAGGCGCGGGTGGCGGAGGTGCAACAAGAGCTCCACGCTCTTGTGAAAAAACATGAGAGTTTGAAGCTTGACTCAAAGACTCGAGAGTCCGAGCTTGCCTCGACCCTTGAGAGTGCCAAATCTGCCAAGGCCGAAGCCCAAAAATCCCTCCAGGAAATTGAGGCGATGAAGAAGATAGCGGCGGGTAAGGCATTCTTTATGCAAAGCAAGCACGTGAAAGTGAATTACTTGTTACTTACCCAAGTCTGGAGCTCTCCAGGAGCGTTCACAGATCTGCCCTGCAGTGTGTCCGGCGCTGCCGCATTCTACCGAGCCGAGGAGGGGAGCTCAACGGAGAAGGTGTTCTGGTCCTAGTATGTTGATGCCGGACACCCGGTGCCCTTGAGCGACCAGCTGAAGCAGCTGGTCGAGCTCCATAAGGTAGCTGAACATTGCATGAAGGGCCTTATAGGCCGGCTATGGCCTGGGGAGGTCCTGCCTGGGAGCTACTTTGGGCTGGTTAGGCGGCTGGTGGATGCCTGTCCATGGCTTGAAATCATCTAGCGCTCCATATGCATCGAAGGCGCCCGTAGGGCCCTTGCCCGTGTTGAAGTACACTGGGGCAAGATGGATGCTGAGAAGCTGGTGGCAGATGGGCCACCGGAGGGGAAGGAGCATCGCAAGCCCGAGTTGTATTATGAGGGCGTTCGGAAGGGTGCCTGCCTTGTGGTGAATGAGTGTTCCAAGGATGTAATTTTTGAGTAAACTCGCTCGTGTTATCCTGTGCGCTGAAAACTTGTTCATATGCGCTAAGCAACGCTTTTTGAATTTAAAATATTACCTTCTGTGTGGCCGTTTATTAAATCTGAGAGATGCGAGTCGTCGGCTTCTACCCCCATGCCACGAGTGCTGGGGTGTTCGCGATAAACCTGAGCGATCTTGTTCCCATTCTTGGGTCCTTTGAGGGAGGCGCTCGGCACAACGAACAAGGCAATCAGACTATAATGCTTTATCACTCTCACTTAGCCATAAAATTCTATAATTTTAAATTTTGGTGAAGCCCCTAGTACTCGGAAGACCAATTTTGGGGTGCTATCCACGCCTAGGCCGGACAAAGCCAGCTCCTCACTCTAAGCGGCATAAGTCTTTAGGGACTCGAAACCCTCTCGAACAGCGACCGGCTCTTGCCCTATCATGACGGTCAGTTTTAGCTTTCTCTACTGAGGTGCTTAACCCAGCTCAACTGGGGCACAATTGCAGTAGTTCTCCCAGCGCTACCTTAGCCGATATAACGGAACGTAAGGTACCAAAACATGGGAGCCGGGCAAACCCAACTATTGACCCAAGACATGATTCGGAGCCGATGCATATAATGCTATAAGTTCGGGGTGCCGCACTCGTGAGAGTGTTCGTACTTCTCACACCATATTCTGGGGTGCTTAAGCCCCTAGTGTATTGGCCGTACCAAAGTGTACGGTTGCATAATGTCATAACTGAACATATTTACATAAAAATGAATGCAATACTAGACAAGAGCTATGTATTGTTTATTAAAAGGCTGCTGTGAAAGCAGAACGATACAAATAGTGCGATAAGCAAGAGATGGGATTATTTGACATGTCCCCCTCCAAGGGCAAGCTGCGATACTTTATGTAAGACAGGTATTTAGCTCGTTATAGAGACCACCTGGACATTCGACGTAGCTTGATGCCTCCCTGGCTGTTGCATCGTGTGTTCGACGATTGTATTGCCTGACAGGCCTTCCGGAGAGTGGAGTCCTGAAAGTAAGAAAAAAGAAATGACAAAATCGGGAGCCCCTAGTGCGGTTGAGCCGCATTTTGGGCGTGTCGTGGTTGTGCCCCTCCCCTTATGCCCATGGTATTTCTAGAGAGTAATTATGTACGCGTGGTACTGGTTTCACAAATTCACGAGGGCTGGGGTTGGGGCCGCACTGCTACGCCTATGCGGAACATGCCAGGCGGTCTTGTTGTAGGTTACTCCAGGCGCGCTTGACGGTGTCCAGACATTTAATAGCCGGACTAGAGAATTTCCTTCAGAGGCTACTTTGTACTTCCGCCGTGAGGGTCGCCGTATGCTCCTCCGTTCAAAGAGAGCGTTCGGTGTTTCCATTGACCGTAATGACTCCTCGAGGGCCTAGCATCTTGATCTTGAGGTATGCGTAGTTCGGCCGAGCAGGGCGTGATAGCCACTGCGGAACGGGACTATGTCGAAGATTAACTCCTCGCTTCGGAAATTATCCAGGGATCCGAAGACCACTTCATGTGTAACTGAGCCTGTACAGTTGGCCTCTACACCTGGTATGACGCCTTTAAAGGTCATCTTTGTGGGTTTAATCCTTGAGGGATCTATGCCCATTTTTCGCACTGTATCCTGATAAAGCAGGTTCAGGCTACTGTCGCCGTCCATAAGGACTCTAGTGAGGTAAAATCCGTTAATGATTGGGTCTAGAACCAATGCGGCGAATCCGCCATGACGGATGCTAGTGGGGTGGTCCCTTCGATCAAAAGTGATCGGGAAGGAGGACCACGGGTTGAATTTTGGGGCGACTGGCTCCAACGCATATATGTCCCTGAGTGCACGCTTCCACTCCCTTTTGGGGATGTGGGTTGCGTATATCATGTTCACCGTCCGCACTTGTGGGGGAAAACCCTTCTGTCCCCTATTGTTCGGCGGCCGGGGCTCCTCCTCGTCATCATAATGCAGCCCCTTGTCTCTATTTTCGGCACTAAACTTGCATGCCTGCTTGAACACCCAATAATCCCTGTTGGTGTGATTGGCTGGTTGTTCGGGGGTGCCGTGTATCTGGCACGAGCGATCGAGTATTCGGTCCAAACTAGACGGGCCCAGAGTATTTCTTTTGAATGGCTTTTTTCCGCTGACCGGGTTTAGATCCTCTGAATCCGGCATTAACTGCCGTATCCTCAGCATTGTCACCGTTAATGCGGCGCTTGTGCTTATTGCGACACGACCTACCATTGTTGTCCTTGGTATCCGAATTACCAGGGCTCTTGGTCATGTTATTACTACGAGCTAGCCAGCTGTCTTCTCCCGCGCAAAAGCGGGTCATGAGTGTTGTGAGGGCTGCCATGGATTTCGGCTTTTCCTGTCCTAGGTGTCGGGCAAGCCATTCGTCACAGATGTTATGTTTGAAGGCTGCGAGGGCCTCTGCGTCCGGACAGTCGACTATTTGATTTTTCTTGGTTAGGAACCGTGTCCAGAATTGTCTGGCCGATTCTTCTGGCTGCTGAATTATGTGGCTTAGGTCATCAGCGTCCGGTGGTCGCACATAAGTGCCTTGGAAATTTTTGAGGAATGCGGCTTCCAGGTCCTCCCAGCAACCAATTGACTCTGCTGGCAAGCTGTTAAGCCAATGCCGAGCTAGACCTTTAAGCTTGAGTGGGAGGTATTTGATAGCGTGAATATCATCACCGCGGGCCATGTGGATATGAAGGAGATAATCCTTGATCCATACCACAGGATTTGTTGTGCCATCGTATGATTCGATGTTTACGGGTTTAAAACCCTTAGGGATTTGATGATCCATTACTTCATCTGTGAAGCATAGTGGGTGTGCGGCGCCTCTGTACTGGGCTATATCACGACGTAGCTCATATGAGCTATGTCTGCTGTGTTCGGCCTGGCCGTATTTGCCATATCCGGCGTGACGGTTATCGTCACGTGTCGTGGGGCGCCCACGCGATCCGTAGATCGATCATGTTTGCCTTGCCTTGTCCTCCAATGTGTCTCGCAGGTTTGGCGCATTTCCCCGTGCCTTGGTATTCTTTGAGCGACGCCGGGGTGTGGCTTGAGTAGATGGCCGAGAGGCCTCTCTGTCGCGGCCACGAGGTGTCCGGTCGGCCGCGTTATGCGCTGGTGATATAGGTTTAGGTGCTTCCTCCTCTAATTGTGGTAGCAGCCTGTGCGTTGGGTAGCTCTTGGAGGGGCGTTCGAGGACGTACTCTTCGGCCGCAAGGACATCAGTCCATCTGTCGGCTAGCAAGTCTTGGTCAGCTCTAAGCTGCTGCTGTTTTTTCTTGAGGCTGCTCGCCATGGCCATAAGCCTGCGTTTGAAATGCTCTTGTTCGACGGGATCCTCAAGCACGACAAATTCGTCGTCGTCGAGGCTTGCCTCGCCTTCGGAGGGAGGCATGTAATTATCGTCCTCTACCTCTCTGTCTGCCGCTCTCTCATGAGGGCTAGCTTCTCCATCCTCCTGTGTTGAATCATGCTGGAGGGGGTTGTCTTCGGTGCTGTCCGGGGTGTTATTTCCCGTGCCGGAATTGCCGTTTTTGCTTTGGCGGGATTTAGAGCGGCACCGCTGACGCTGGCGCTTAGGCTGCTTCTTGGAGGGGTCATCCTCCGTTGTTCCATCGCCATTCCCTTCTTTTGGGGTGTCCACCATGTATATGTCATATGACGAGGTGGCCTTCCAGTGCCCTATAGGCGTTGGTTCTTGGTCGTCTCCTGCATCGGCGTCCATACCGTCGATGTCTTCGGAGTCGAAGTCGAGCATGTCGGTTAAATCATCAACAGTGGCTACGAAGTGGGTGGTGGGTGGGATTTGAATTTCTTCGTCGTCCGCATCCCAACCTTGCTGACCATAGTCCATCCAGGGCTCTCCTGATAAAGAGAGAGACTTTAGTGAATTCAGAATGTCGCCGAAGGGTGAGTGCTGAAAGATGTCCGCGGCAGCGAACTCCATGATCGGCGCCCAATCGGGTTCGATCAGGGGCGCGGAAGGTTCGGAGTCCGGAAAGGAGTCCGGCACCTTGGAGTCACGAGCTTCGCAAAGGACAAGGTGGGTATTCGGCTCGATCGCCGTAGAGATTGCAGCCCCCGAGGCGGTGTCCAACCACCCGTCCTCGATTGGCGCAGTCGGCTCCAAGCTAAGGGTCGGAGCGGACACTGGGGCGGCCTCCTGGGCACTGTTCGGCGGCAGAGCTAGATCATGCCCATCGAGACAGTGCAGCATGCTCGGCTGTGGATCGAACCCGTCGAAGATCAAGTCTTCACGGATGTCAGCCGTGTAGTTTAAACTTCCAAATCTGACCTGATGGCCAGGGGCGTAGCTTTCGATCTGCTCCAGATGGCCAAGTGAATTGGCCCGCAGTGCAAAGCCGTCGAATACGAAGATCTGTCCGGGGAGAAAAGTCTCACCCTGGACCACATCATTGTTGATGATCGGAGGAGCCATCGGGCCTAAATATGACGACACAGAGGAACTCTCAATGAAAGCACCAATGTCGGTGTCAAAACCGGCGGATCTCGGGTAGGGGGTCCCGAACTGTGCGTCTAGGCGGATGGTAACAGGAGACAAGGGACACGATGTTTTTACCCAGGTTCGGGCCCTCTCGATGGAGGTAAAACCCTACTCCTGCTTGATTAATATTGATGATATGGGTAGTACAAGAGTAGATCTACCACGAGATCAGAGGGGCTAAACCCTAGAAGCTAGCCTATGGTATGATTGTTGTTCGTCCTAGGGACTAAAACCCTCAGGTGTATATAGACACCGGAGAGGGCTAGGGTTACACAGAATCGGTTACAATGGGAGGAGATCTACATATCGCATCGCCAAGCTTGCCTTCCACGCCAAGGAAAGTCCCATCCGGACACGGGACGAAGTCTTCAATCTTGTATCTTCATAGTCCAGGAGTCCGGCCAAAGGTTATAGTCCGGTCATCCGGACACCCCCTAATCCGGGACTCCCTCAGTGATAGAAGCTTAAACCCTAGTTTATGCGTTGCTTTGTAAGGGACTGATTTGGATCCATATGTTTCATGCTATGGTTAGGTTTACCTTAATACTTCTTTTGTAGTTGTGGATGCTTGCAATAGGGGTTAATCATAAGTGGGATGCTTGTCCAAGTAAGGGCAGTACCCAAGCACCGGTCCACCCACATATCAAATTATCAAAGTACCGAACGCGAATCATATGAGCGTGATGAAACTAGCTTGACGATAATTCCCATGTGTCCTCGGGAGCGCTTTTCTCATTATAAGAAATTGTCCATGCTTGTCCTTTGCTACAAAAAGTATTGGGCCACCTTGCTGCACCTTATTTACTTTTATTATTTGTTATCCGATACAAATTAGCTTATCACGAAACTATATGTTACCTACAATTTCAGTGCTTGCAGAGAATACCTTACTGAAAACTGCTTGTCATTTCCTTCTGCTCCTCGTTGGATTCGACACTCTTACTTATCGAAAGAACTATGATAGATCCCCTATACTTGTGGGTCATCACCTATTCCTGTGGAGGAAGCACAACCAGCTAGTCGTAGTTTAGCATCTATCGCATTTGATGTTGTTAAATCCTATGTGCGTATCTTCCCATCTTGGAAATATTATACTGAAGATGAAGGAAAATGCTAGTTGTAGGTGTTTGTCTAGGAGTTATGTGTAAGTAATGTTATTCATGGCAATTACTTTGCTTTGTCCCATACATCCTACCTCGATGATGGTTATAATACATCAAATTTTCCCATTTTTCTCTATAGAGAAGGACCGATTTGGAAACTTAGGATGAGGTAACCTGTGCTAATACCTCTGCTATCTTCAAGAATGCTTGGTGGCAGTATCAGAATTACCTGAAGAAAATGTACTTCATCGACAAAGAAACTCATCGAATTCCCTTACATTCTCCTGAGACACATTTACTGGACGATGACTGGGAACGCCTCAATCTGTACTAGTCCCGAACCAAGAATGTGGTAAGGTCTATGAGCACATTTTCTATTTTAAGTACTATATTCTTGCGTCTTACTGTACTATGTTCATGTAGAACAAGTGCCTAAACCTGAAGAACAACTGTTCTAATTTAATATTCCATTTCTATCATAGTTCAAAAAAGCGCTAGGCATTAATTTTGTGTTTTGCCACCGCCTTGCGCTTTACTGACCAAAGTGCATGCTTATGCGCTAGTTATGACAGATTAAGTATAGTTATGTGCAATGCATTTTGCCAATGCCTAGAGCCTAGGCGCTCTTAAGCGGTCGCTTAGGCGTGCTTTTTTTAACTATGATTGATATCCTGCATACTTCTTTGCTCTTGGATCACTATATTTACTCATACAAACTTATTTTTAAATTGAAGGATCCAATCGAAACTCCAATGGCATAGCAGGTATGTTCACGTATGTTTCTTTAACAGGTTTGCTCTTATCAATAGCTCTATTGATTTCAATTTCAATTGTGTATACTGTTGACTTCTCATATCATGCACATTACTAGCATCACAACAGAGCCAATAGTGTTGTTGTACATGTAGACCCGTGGTACCCATCTGAAATCTTGTTGTGCTGTGTAGTCTCCAAGGCTTTGTTTCTTTCACTGCTGCTTTGTCTTGAACTGATATGATTTGTACCGTGTCTCTATTTTGATTTGGCAAGACAATGCAGTGACCATAGGACATAGATACATGTTTGTTTAATGCTTTTATTATGTACTAGTACTTGGAAATAGAAGACTTGGTAGTTTAATCCTGTCCACCTTACTAATGAACTAGTTCACCGAAATGAGTTTCATATACTAGTACATGCTAAAACTGTTATGTGTCTACTTGTTTCTTCTTTAAGAATGCTGACAGAATATTGGGGAAGAGTGCCTTATTAAGCAATGGTAAAGGAAGTAATGTAGATAACGTTCAGGATAGTGAGACATCCTTGTTGGTCTCCAACAAAGCTGATAAAACAGCTAAGGAAGACTATCTTGAAGACAGTGAGACAACCCCAAAGTCCTGTCTTGGTTTAGTGTTCGAGTTACTGGCCACTACCGCTTGCACAAGCTATTCGAACTCACTGTCTGAATTAGTTTGGTTTCTTGAGTCTCAACTACAAGCTAAAGACATCGATCAGCTGTGCTGCGACAAGAAGCGGAGGGACTGTGGAATTCCCTGGAGCATTCAGATGCATACTTTCTGGTGCAACATCAAGCGTTGGAGGATTTTAGCACCAAACAGGACAAAGCTAATAAGCTTGCTAAGCTTATTGCCAGCATGGTGGATACCCAGGATAACGTTTCTTGAGCTCTTCTGAAGTTGTTTCAATTATGCTCTTGTTTTTGTTGCCGCTTTATTTGCACTGGTGGCCAATTTTGACGGCCAGTGTATGTAATATGCTGCTTTGTTCCCTATATTTGCACTGGTGGCAAACTTTGATGCCCAGTGGATGTAATATGTGTAATAGCGGTAATAGGCTAACATTAGTTGCTTGCTTATTTATTTCCTTATTGTCTTGTTTAGTTGTTTGCTTGTAGTCACTGCAGTTCTTTTTCCGTGTTTTTCTAGTGGCCACAATAACCTATTTTTGGTAACTAGGCCACAATAATCATGGCAACACACGGACTATTGTAACCATGGGCCTCCTATGGGTCGTATGATCCATGGGCCTTCTACGGGCCGTAGGATGCATTGGTCTTCTATACGGGCCTTAGGATCCATGGGCCTTCTACGGGGCGTACGATCCATGGGCCTTCTATGGGCCATACGATCCATGGGCCTTCTATGGGCCGTACAATCCATGGGCCTTCTACGGGCTGTACGATCCATGGGCCTTCTACGGGGCATAGGATCCATGGGCCTTCTACGGGGTGTATAATCATTTCGCCAATCATGGGTTGTACTATTCGTGGACCATAACGGGTCGTTAATAGGCCGTATTTGATAACTCTATGAAATCAGCCCAATGGAATTCTTTTGACATGAAAACGGCCCAACGCATTAACGGGCCACAAACGGGCCGACTTAACCACATGCTGAATTTGGCCCACAAGCAGAAAATAACAGTAACGGGCCGTAAGTAAACGAATGCTAGAAATGAGCCCAAGAATAAATGGTCCCTGAGAAGGCCGAAAGATAACATGGGCTGGAAACGGCCCAATGGAATAATGGGCCATTAATGGGTTTAAAGTGATACATGCTACGTCTTGAGCTTGCGTTGGTTTCCCTTGAAGAGGAAAGGGTGATGCAGCACAGTAGCGTAAGTATTTCCCTCAGTTTTTGAGAACCAAGGTATCAATCTAGTAGGAGGCTCCTCACAAGTCCCACGAACCTACACAAACAAACGAAGAACTCGCAACCAACACGATAAAGGGGTTGTCAATCCCTTCACGACCACTTGCGAAAGTGAGATCTGATAGAGATAATATGATAAGATAAATATATTTTTGGTATTTTGTGATATAGATTGGAAAAGTAAAGATGCAAATAAAAGTAGATTAAAAGCGTATATGATAGAAGATAGACCCGGGGGCCATAGGTTTCACTAGAGGCTTCTCTCAAGATAGCATAAGTATTACGGTGGGTGAACAAATTACTGTCGAGCAATTGATAGAAAAGCGAATAATTATGAGATTATCTAGGCATGATCATGTATATAGGCATCACGTCCGCAACAAGTAGACCGACTCCTGCCTGCATCTACTACTATTACTCCACACATCGACCGCTATCCAGCATGCATCTAGAGTATTAAGTTCATAAGAACAGAGTAACGCTTTAAGAAAGATGACATGATGTAGAGGGATAAACTCATGCAATATGATATAAACCCCATCTTTTTATCCTCGATGGCAACAATACAATACGTGCCTTGCTGCCCCTGCTGTCACTGGGAAAGGACACCGCAAGATTGAACCCAAAGCTAAGCACTTCTCCCATGGCAAGAAAGATCAATCTAGTAGGCCAAACCAAACCGATAATTCGAAGAGACTTGCAAAGATAACTCAATCACACATAAAAGAATTCAGAGGAGATTCAAATATTTCGCATAGATAAACTTGATCATAAACCCACAATTCATCGGATCTCGACAAACACACCGCAAAAAGAGTTACATCGAATAGATCTCCACAAGAGAGGGGGAGAACATGGTATTGAGATCCAAAAAGAGAGAAGAAGCCATCTAGCTAATAACTATGGACCCGAAGGTCTGTGGTAAACTACTCACAACTCATCGGAAGGGCTATGGTGTTGATGTAGAAGCCCTCCGTGGTGGATTCCCCCTCCGGCAGAACGCCGGCGATGGCTCCAAGATGGGATCTCGCGGATACAGAAGGTTACGGTGGCGGAAATATTTCTTCGGTGGCTCCCTTGATGGTTTCGGGGTATATGGGTATATATAGGAGGAAGAAGTACGTCGGTGGACGCCCGAGGGGCCCACGAGACAGGGGGCGCGCCCTATAGGGGGGGCGCCCTCCACCCTCGTGGCTTCCTCGATTGCTTCTTGACTTGCACTCCAAGTCCTCTGGATCACGTTCGTTCCAAAAATCACGCTCCCGAAGGTTTCATTCCGTTTGGACTCCGTTTGATATTCCTTTTCTTCGATATACTGAAATAGGCAAAAAAAATACGGGCTGGGCCTCCGGTTAGTAGGTTAGTCCCAAAAATGATATAAAAGTGTAAAGTAAAGCCCATAAACATCCAAAACAGGTAATAGCATGGAACAATCAAAAATTATAGATACGTTGGAGACGTATCAAGCATCCCCAAGCTTAATTCCTGCTCGTCCTCGAGTAGGTAAATGATAAAAATAGAATTTTTGATGTGGAATGCTACCTAGCATAATTCTCAATGTATTTATCTTTATTGTGGCATGAATGTTCAGATCCAAATGATTCAAAATAAAAGTTCATGTTGACATAAGAAGTAGTAGTACTTCAAGCATACTAATAAAAGTAATCATGTCTTCTCAAAATAACATGGCTAAAGAAAGTTCATCCCTACAAAATCATATAGTTAGGCTATGCTTCATTTTCGTCACACAAAAATGTTCGCAAATTCTACACCCCGATGACAAGCCAAGCAATTGTTTTGTACTTAAATAATCTCAAACTTTTTCAACCTTCACGCAATACATGAGCGTGAGCCATGGATATAGCACTATGGGTGGAATAGAATAATGATGGGGATTGTGTGGAGAAGACAAAAAGGAGAAAGTCTCACATTGGCGAGGATAATCAACGGGCTATGGAGATGCCCATCAATTGATGTCAACATGAGGAGTAGGGATTGCCATGCAACGGATGCACTAGATCTATAAATAAAAGCTCAACAAAAGAAAACTAGTGGGTGTGCATCCAACTTGCTTGCTCACGAAGACCTAGGGCATTTGAGGAAGCCCATCGTAGGAATATACAAGCCAAGTTCTATAATGAAAAATTCCCACTAGTATATGAAAGTGACAACATATGAGACTCTCTATATGAAGAACATGGTGCTACTTTGAAGCACAAAATATGAGACTCGCTATATGAAGAACATGGTGCTACTTTGAAGCACAAGTGCGGTAAAGAGATAGTAACATTGCCCCCTTTTTCTTTTACTCCTTTTATTCCTTTTCCTTTTTTTCTTTTTTTTCTTTGGCCTTTCCTTTTTTTTGGCCTTTTTTTCTTTGGCCTTTCTTTTTTTTTCTTTGGGGACAATGCTCTAATAATGATGATCATCACACTTTTATTGATTACAACACATGAATTACAACTCGAAACTAGAACAAGATATGACTCTATATGAATGCCTCCGGCGGTGTACCGGGATGGTGCAATGAATCAAGAGTGACATGTATAAAAAATTATGCATGGTGGCTTTGCCACAAATACGATGTCAACTACATGATCATGCAATGGCAATATGACAAAAGTAATGCGTGTCATAATGATAAACGGAACGGTGGAAAGTTGCATGGCAATATATCTCGGAATGGCTATGGAAATGCCATAAATAGGTAGGTATGGTGGCTGTTTTGAGAAAGATATAAGGAGGTTTATGTGTGATAGAGCGTATCATATCACGGGGTTTGGATGCACCGGCGAAGTTTGCACCAACTCTCAAGATGAGAAAGGGCAATGCACGGTACCGAAGAGGCTAGCAATGATGGAAAGGTAAAAGTGCATATAATCCATGGACTCAAAATTAGTCAAAAGAACTCATATACTTATTGCAAAAATTTAGAAGTCATAAAAAACCAAGCACTACGTGCATGCTCCTAGAGGGATAGATTTGTAGGAAAAGACCATCGCTCGTCCCCGACCGCCACTCATAAGGATGCACAATCCAAGGACACTTCATGTTTCAAATTTGTTACACAACTTTAACCATACGTGCATGCTACGGGACTTGCTAACTTCAATACAAGCATTCTTTAAATTGATAATCACCCAACTAGCATGACTTTAATATCACTACCTCCATATCTCAAAACAATTATCAAGTATCAAATTGATCATAGCATCCAATTCACTTCCTATGATAGTTTTTATTATACCCAACTTGGATGCCTACCATTCTAGGACCAATTTTATAACCATAGTAAATACCATGTTGTTCTAAGAGACTCTCAAAATAATATAAGTGAAGCATGAGAGATCAACAATTTCTTCAAAATTAATCCACCGCCGTGCTCTAAAAGATATAAGTGAAGCACTAGAGCAAAAATTATCTAGCTCAAAAGATATAAGTGAAGCACATACAGTATTCTAATAAATTTCAATCAAGTAGGCTTCTCCCAAAAGGTGTGTACAGCAAGGATGATTGTGGTAAACTAAAAAGCAAAGACTAATATCAGACACGACGCTCCAAGCAAAACACATATCATGTGGCGAATAAAAATATAGCTCCAAGTAAAGTTACCAATGAACGAAGATGGAAGAGGGGATGCCTTCCCGGGGCATCTCCAAGCTTAGGCTTTTGCCACTCCTTATTCCATAGTCCATCAAATCTTTACCCAAAACTTGAAAACTTCACAACACAAAACTCAACAGGAAATCTCATAAGCTCCGTTAATGAAAGAAAGAAAAACCACCACATAAGGTACTGTAATGAACTCATTCTTTATTTATATTGGTGTTAAACCTACTGTATTCCAAGTTCTCTATGGTTCATACCCTTACATACTAGCCATAGATGCATCAAAATAAGCAAACAACACACAAAAGGCAGAATCTGTAAAAAACAGAACAGTCTGTAGCAATCTGTAACTTTCGGTTACTTCTGGAACTCCAAAAATCCTACCAAAATAGGAACTCCTAAAACATTTTTCTATTGATCTATAGCAAAAACAATTAACGCAAAAGCACGTTTCTGTGATTTATTGATTTTTTTCTCGTGAGCGCAAAGTTTCTGTTTTCCAGCAGAATCAAATTAACTCATATCATAGGTTATCCTATAGGTTCTACTTGGCACAAACACTAAATAAAACAAGAAAACACATGTAAACAGAAATTAGATGCAAAATTTATTACTAAACAGGAACAAAACAAAGAACGCAAATAAAATTGGGTTGCCTCCCAACTAGCGCTATTGTTCAACGCCCCAAGCTAGGCATAAAAGCAAAGATAGATCTAACTAGTGCCATCTTTAGCACTTGATTCATAAGTAGCTCACATGATAGATTAATAAGGTAATTGGATTTTCTTTCTTGGAAAGTGTTCCATGCCTTTCCATAATGGAAATTGTAATCTAATATTCCCTTCCTTCATATCAACAATCGCGCCAATCGTTCTAAGGAAAGGTCCACCAAGAATAATAGGACAAGAAAGATTGCAATCTATATCAAGAACGATAAAATCAACGGGCACCAAATTTCTATTTGCAACAATGAAAACATCATTGATCCTTCCCATTGGCTTTTTAATGGTGGAATCCGCAAAGTGCAAATTTAAAGAGCAATCATCAAGATCATGGAAACCTAGAATATCACATAAAGTTTTCGGAATCGTGGAAACACTAGCACCGAAATCACATAAAGCAAAACACTCATAATCTTTAATCTTAATATTTATAGTAGGATCCCACTCATCATTAAGTTTTCTAGGTATAGAAACTTCCAAATTAAGTTTTTCATCAAATGATTGCATCAAGGCATCAACAATATGTTTGGTAAAGGCTTTATTTTGACTATAAGCATGAGGAGAATTAACAACGGATTGCAACAAGGAAATACAACTCTCTAAAGAACAATTATCATAATCAAATTCCTTGAAATCCGAGATAGTGGGTTCAATGCTATTTAAAGTCTTGACCTCTCCAATCCCACTTTTACCAAATTTAGCATCAAGATCTAAAAACTCCAAATTATTGGAACACTTTTTAACCAAAGTTGATTCACTTCCAGTCCCATTATTATCAATATTAATATTGAAAAACGAAGATTTAATAGGGGACACATCAATAACTTTAAGATCTTCATCATTATTTTCATGGAAACTAGAAGAACACGCTTTAACAAAGTAATCTTTCTTAGCAAGCAATCTAGCGGTTCTTTCTTTGCACTCATCAATGGGACTTCTCATAACTTTGGGAGACTCATTGATATCATGCTTAGGAGGTGTAGATCTAAATTTCAAATAATCAACATCGAGCAAAAGTCTATCAACGTTCCTAGCCAAATCATCAACTTTAAGCAATTTTTCTTCAAGCAAGGCATTAAAATTCTTTTGAGAGATCATAAATTCTTTCACACTATTTTCAAAATTAGAGGGCATCTTATTAAAATTAACATAAGAATTATTGTAGGAATTTCCATAATTATTAGAGGAATTACTAGGGAATGGTCTAGAACTAAAGTTTCCTCTATAAGCATTGTTACCAAAATTATTCCTACCAACAAAGTTCACATCCATAGATTCATTATTATTCTCAATCAAGGTAGATAAAGGCATATCATTGGGATCAATAGAAGCACTCTTAGTAGCAAAGAGTCTCATAAGCTCATCTATCTTTCCAATCAAAACATTAATTTCTTCTATAGCATGCACTTTTTTACTAGTAGATCGTTCAGTGTGCCATTGAGAAAAATTAGACATAATATTATCAAGAAGTTTTGTAGCATATCCTAAGGTGATTTTCATAAACGTGCCTCCCGCGGCCGGATCTAAAAGGTTTCTAGAAGCAAAATTTAATCCGGCATAAAAATTTTCTATGATCATCCATCAATTCAAACCATGAGTAGGGCAATTGTGAATCATCAATTTCATTCTTTCCCAAGATTGGGCAACATGCTCATGATCAAGTTGTTTAAAATTCATAATATCGTTCCTAAGGAGATGATCTTAGCGGGAGGAAAATACTTAGAGATAAAAGCATCTTTGCACTTGTTCCAAGAATCAATACTATTTTTAGGCAAAGAGGAAAACAAAACTTTAGCACGATCTCTAAGTGAAAACGGAAATCACTTCAATTTAATAATATCATTATCCGTATCTTTTTTCTTTTGCATCTCACACAAATCAATAAAGTTGTTTAGATGGGTAGTGGCATCTTCACTAGGAAGGCCGGAGAATTGATCTTTCATAACAAGATTCAGCAAAGCAACATTGATTTCACAAGACTCAACATCATTACGACGAGCAATCGGAGTACTAAGGAAATCATTATTATTGGTATTGGAAAAATCACACAATTTGGTATTATCTTGTGCCATGGCGACAAGTAATCCAACACTCAAGCAAACAGAAAAAGGGCAAGCGAAAGAGGGAAAGAAAAAGACAAGCGAAAAAGAGAGGAGATTGGGAAAGAGAGGGCGAATAAAACGGCAAGGGTGAAGTGGGGGAGAGGAAAACGAGAGGCAAATGGCAAATAATGTAAATGCGAGGGAGATGAGTTTGTGATGGGTACTTGGTATGTCTTGACTTGAGCGAAGACCTCCCCGGCAACGGCGCCAGAAATCCTTCTTGCTACGTCTTGAGCTTGCGTTGGTTTTCCTTGAAGAGTAAAGGGTGATGCAACACAGTAGCATAAGTATTTCCCACAGTTTTTGAGAACCAAGGTATCAATCCAGTAGGAGGCTCCTCACAAGTCCCACAAACCTACACAAACAAACAAAGGACTCGCAACCAACGCGATAAAGGGGTTGTCAATCCCTTCACGGCCACTTGCGAAAGTGAGATCTGATAGAGATAATATGATAAGATAAATATATTTTTGGTATTTTGTGATATAGATTGGAAAAGTAAAGATGCAAATAAAAGTAGATTGAAAATGTATATGATAGAAGATAGACCCGGGGGCCATAGGTTTCACTAGAGGCTTCTCTCAAGATAGCATAAGTATTACGGTGGGTGAACAAATTACTGTCGAGCAATTGATAGAAAAGAAAATAATTATGAGATTATCTAGGCATGATCATGTATATAGGCATCACGTCCGCAACAAGTAGACCGACTCCTGCCTGCATCTACTACTATTACTCCACACATCGACCGCTATCCAGCATGCATCTAGAGTATTAAGTTCATAAGAACAGAGTAACGCTTTAAGAAAGATGACATGATGTAGAGGGATAAACTCATGCAATATGATATAAACCCCATCTTTTTATCCTCGATGGCAACAATACAATACGTGCCTTGCTGCCCCTGCTGACACTGGGAAAGGACACCGCAAGATTGAACCCAAAGCTAAGCACTTCTCCCATGGCAAGAAAGATCAATCTAGTAGGCCAAACCAAACCGATAATTCGAAGAGACTTGCAAAGATAACTCAATCACGCATAAAAGAATTCAGAGGAGATTCAAATATTTCTCATAGATAAACTTGATCATAAACCCACAATTCATCGGATCTCGACAAACACACCACAAAAATAGTTACATCGAATAGATCTCCACAAGAGAGGGGAGAACATGGTATTGCGATCCAAAAAGAGAGAAGAAGCCATCTAGATAATAACTATGGACCCGAAGGTCTGTGGTAAACTACTCACAACTCATTGGAAGGGCTATGGTGTTGATGTAGAAGCCCTCCATGGTGGATTCCCCCTCCGGCGGAACGCCGGCGACGGCTCCAAGATGGGACCTCGCGGATACAGAAGGTTATGGTGGCGGAAATATTTTTTCGATGGCTCCCTTGATGGTTTCGGGGTATATGGGTATATATAGGAGGAAGAAGTACATCAGTGGACGCCCGGGGGGCCGACGAGACAGGGGGCGCACCCTCCACCCTCGTGGCTTCCTTGATTGCTTCTTGACTTGCACTCCAAGTCCTCTGGACCACGTTCGTTCCAAAAATCACGCTCCCGAAGGTTTCATTCTGTTTGGACTCTGTTTGATATTCCTTTTCTTCGATATACTGAAATAGGCAAAAAACAGCAATACAGGTTGGGCCTCCGGTTAGTAGGTTAGTCCCAAAAATGATATAAAAGTGTAAAGTAAAGCCCATAAACATCCAAAACAGGTAATATAATAGCATGGAACAATCAAAAATTATAGATACGTTGGAGACGTATCAATACACTGTTCATTACGGCCAGTTTCACCACAGATCATTAATGGGCCAAGAGTTACAAAGGGCCTCATATAAGACGTCATGGGCCATACATGGTCCGGAAGTTAAAACGGGCTAGAATCATATTGGATGGCCCAGATGACGCTACTGGGCCTAATTCGGATAGGTTGTAACGGGCCATGGGTTAGCGGGCTGTAAATGGGCTATATGTGAAAAGGCCGTTAACAGGCTTTCCGTGGGCCGGCCCGCCACCTTTTGACCAAGTCAAATGGACCGGCCTTTTCATAGGAACGGGCCTCTATTGGGCCGTGCCACGTGTCGACGTATGATAGGCGCCTTGGGTCCAATGAGTGGATGACATCTGTCCCAACGGTGAGCCGACACGTGTTTCCTCCATCCAATGATGATTTTAACATGGAAAATCCCCATTGGTCGGGGCTATTAACGGGTTATCAGATCCAAAACCGGACCCGATAGCTCAACGGCATTCCTTTACGGTGGATGCCACATGTCGGTCACCCTTGACGAAAGCACTTCTGTGACGCGTGATTTCTCGTCATGGAAGTGGACACTTCCATCATGATAATTTTGGTAATGTCATGAAACACTTCGACAACAACACAGGTATGACTATCTTGATTCTGTCATAAAATCGTCATGGATGTACATGCATGACAGAAAACGTGACCTACTGTGAGAAACACGTATCATCACAGAAGTGTATTTTTTTGTAGTGTAGTAAGGTACACATCAATAACATGTATATCAAATATACCCTTGTTCACTTTGCCATCCTTCTTATTCACTAAATATTCAAGGAATTTCCGCTTTTAGTGACCATTTCCTTTGTAGTAGAAGCACTCAGTTTCAGGCTTTCGTCCAACTTTGGGCTTCTTCACGGGAGTGACAACTTTCTTTCCATTCTACTTGAAGTTCCCTTTCTTTCCCTTTGCCCTTTTCTTGAAACTAGTGGTCTTGTCAATCATCAACACTTGATGCTCTTTCTTGATTTCTACCTTCGTTGATTTTAGCATCACGAAGAGCTCGAGAACCATTTTCATAAACCCTTGCATACTATAGTTCATCACAGAGTTCCAGTAACTTGGTGATGATGACTAGAGAACTCTGGCAATCACTATCTTATTTGGAAGATTAACTCCCACTTGATTCAAGTGATTGTAGTACCCAAACAATCTGAGTACATGCTTACTGCTTGAGCTATTCTCCTCCATCTTTTAGCTATAGAACTTGTTGGAGACTTCATATCTCTCAACTCGGGTATTTGCTTGAAATATTAACCTCAACTCTTGGAACATCTCATATGGTCCATGACATTAGAAACGTCTTTGAAGTCTTGATTCTAAGACATTGAGCATGGTGCACTAAACTATCAAGTAGTCATTATATTGAGCTAGCCAAACGTTCATAACGTTTGCATCTGCTCCTGCAATAGGTTTGTCACCTACCTGTGCATCAAGGACATAATTCTTCTATGCAGCAAAGAGGATAAACCTCATATCACGGACCTAGTCCGCATCATTGCTACTATCATCTTTCAACTTAGTTTTCTCTAGGAACATATAAAAAAATATAGGGAAGCTATAAGGTGAGCTATTGATCTACAACATAATAGACATGCAAAATACTGTCAGGTACTAAGTTCATGATAGATTAAAGTTCAATTAATCATATTACTTAAGAACTCCCACTTAGATAGAAATCCCTCTAATCATCTAAGTGATCACATGATCCAAATCAACTAAACCATGTCCGATCATCACGTGAGATGGAGTAGTTTTCAATGGTAAACATCACTATGTTGATCATATCTACTATATGATTCACGCTCGACCTTCCGGTCTCAGTGTTCCGAGGCCATATCTGCATATGCTAGGCTCGTCAAGTTTAACCCAAGTATTCCGCGTGTGCAAAAACTGGCTTGCACCCGTTGTATTTGAACGTAGAGCTTATCACACCCGATCATCACGTGGTGTCTCGGCACGACGAGCTATCGCAACGGTGCATACTCAGGGAGAACAATTATGCCTTGAAATTTAGTAAGGGATCATCTTATAATGCTACCGCCGTACTAAGCAAAAGAAGATGCATAAAGGATAAACATCACATGCAATCAAAATATGTGACATGATATGGCCATCATCTTCTTCTGCTCATGATCTCCATCACTGAAGCATCGTCATGATCTCCAACATCACCGGCGCGACACCTTGATCTCCATCCTAGCATTGTTGTCGTTTCACCAACTATTGTTACTACGACTATCGCTACCGCTTAGTGATAAATTAAAACAATTACATGGCGATTGCATTGCATACAATAAAGCGACAACCATATGGCTCCTGCCAGTTGCCAATAACTTTGTTAAACATGATCATCTCATACAACAATTTATATCACATCATGCTTGACCATATCACATCACAGCAAGCCCTGCAAAAACAAGTAAGACGTCCTCTACTTTGTTGTTGCAAGTTTTACGTGGCTGCTACGGGCTTCTAGCAAGAATCGTTCTTACCTACGCATCAAAACCACAACGATTGTTTGTCAAGTGTGTTGTTTTAACCTTCAACAAGGACCGAGCGTAGCCACACTCGATTCAACTAAAGTTGGAGAAACAGACACTCACCAGCCACCTATGTGCGAAGCACATCGGTAGAACCAGTCTCGCGTAAGCTGCACGTAATGTCAGTCTAAGCCGCTTCATCCAACAATACCGTTGAATCAAAGTATGACATGCTGGTAAGCAGTATGACTATTATCGCCCACAACTCTTTGTGTTCTACTCATGCATATAACATCTACGCATAGACCTGGCTTTGATACCACTATTGGGGAACACGGTAATTGCCAAAAGTTCCTACGATCACGCAAGATCTATCTATGTGATGCATAGCAACAAGAGGGGAGAGTGTGTCCATGTACCCTCGTAGACCGAAAGCAGAAGCATTTAGTTAACGCGGTTGATGTAGTCGAACGTCTTCATGATCCAACCGATCCAAGCACCGAACGTACGACACCTCCGCGTTCAGCACACGTTCAGCTCGGGGACGTCCCTCGTACTCTTGATCCAGTTGAGGCCGAGGGAGATTTTCGTCAGCACGACGGCGTGGTAACGGTGATGTTGAAGTTACCAATGCAGGGCTTCGCCTAAGCACTACGACGATATGATCGAGGTGTGTAACTATGGAGGGGGCACTGCACATGGCTAAACAATGTCAACTTGTGTGTCTATGGGGTGTCCCCTGGCCACTTATATAAAGGATGAAGGGAGGAGGAGGCCGGCCCTCATAGGGCGCGCCCAAAGTGTGGAGTCCTACTACGACTCCCTAGTCCTAGTAGGATTCCACCTCCCACATGAAATAGGAAAAGGGGAAGGGAGAAGGAGAAGGAAGGAAGGGGCCGGCCCCTTTCCCTAGCCCAATTCGGACTAGTCCATGGGGAAGGGGCGCGGCCACCCTTGAGGCCTTTCTCTCCTTTCCCTTATGGCCCATTAAGGCCCAATACGAATTCTCGTAACTCTCCTATACTCCAAAAAATACCCGAATCACTCGGAACCTTTCTGATGTCCGAATATAGCCTTCCAATATATCGATCTTTACGTCTCGACCATTTTGAGACTCTCGTCATGTCCATGATCTCATCCGGGACTCCAAACTACCTTTGGTACATCGAATCACATAACTCATAATACAAATCGTCATCGAACATTAAGAGTGCGGACCCTACGGGTTCGAGAACTATGTAGACATGATCGAGACATATCTCCGGTCAATAACCAATAGTGGAACCTGGATGGTCATATTGTCTCCCACATATTCTAAGAAGATCTTTGTCGGTCAAACCGCATAACAACATACGTTGTTCCTTTTGTCATCGGTATGTTACTTGCCCGAGATTCGATCTTCGGTATCATAATACCTAGTTCAATCTCGTTATCGATAAGTCTCTTTACTGGTTCTGTAATACTTCATCCTGCAACTAACTCATTAGTCACAATGCTTGCAAGGCTTATAGTGATGAGTATTACCGAGAGGGCCCAGAGATACCTCTCCGATACACGGAGTGACAAATCCTAATCTCAATCTATGCCAACCCAACAAACACCTTCGGAGACACCTGTAGAGCACCTTTATAATCACCCAATTATGTTGTGATGTTTGGTAGCACACAAAGTGTTCCTCCGGTATTCAGGAGTTGCATAATCTCATAGTCTGAGGAACTTGTATAAGTCATGAAGAAAGCAGTAGCAATGAAACTAACACGATCATAATGCTAAGCTAACGGATGGGTCATGTCCATCACATCATTCTCCTAATGATGTGATCCCGTTCATCAAATGACAACACATGTTTATGGTTAGGAAACATAACCATCTTTGATAAACGATCTAGTCAAGTAGAGGCATACTAGGGACAATATGTTTTGTCTATGTATTCACACATGTACTAAGTTTCCGGTTAATACAATTCTAGCATGAATAATAAACATTTATCATGAAATAAGGAAATAAATAATAACTTTATTATCGCCTCTAGGGCATATTTCCTTCATTTATATTGAATGGTGGAGCTGCAGTTGGTGTGGTTCCAAGCAAAGCGTCGTGGGGGGATCTAGTGTGAAGCGGAGTACATAGCTGCTTCGGAAGCAGCAAATGAAGGAGTTTGGATGAAGGAATTCATGTCCGATCTAGGTGTTATACCTAGTGCATCGGGTCCAATGAAAATCTTTTGTGACAATACTGGTGCAATTGCCTTGGCAAAGGAATCCAGATTTCACAAAAGAACCAAATACATTAAGAGATGCTTCAATTCCATCCGTCATCAAGTCATGGAGGGAGACATAGAGATTTGCAAAATACATACAGATCTGAATGTTGCAGACCCATTGACTAAGCATCTTCCACGAGCAAAACATGATCAACACCAAGACTCCATAGGTGTTAGAATCATTCTTTGTAATCTAGATTACTGACTCTAGTGCAAGTGGGAGATTGAAGTAAATATGCCCTAGAGGCAATAATAAAGTTGTCATTTATATTTACTTATATCATGATCAATGTTTATTATTCATGCTAGAATTGTATTGACCGGAACCTTAGTACATGTGTGAATACATAGACAATACATAGTGTCCCTAGTATGCCTCTACTTGACTAGCTTGTTAATCAAAGATGGTTAAGTTTCCTAACCATAGACATGTGTTGTCATTTAATGAATGGGATCACATCATTAAGAGAATGATGTGATGGACAAGACCCATCCGTTAGCTTATCATTATGATCATTACAGTTTTATTGCTACTGCTTTCTTCATGACTTATACATGTTCCTCTAACTATGAGATTATGCAACTCCCGAATACCGGAGGAACACCTTGTGTGCTATCAAATCTCACAACATAACGGGGTGATTATAAAGATGCTCTACAGGTGTCTCCGAAGGTGTTTGTTGGGTTGGCATAGATCAAGATTAGAATTTGTCACTCCGTGTATCAGAGAGGTATCTCTGGGCCCTCTCGGTAATGCTCATCACTATAAGCCTTGCAAGTAATGTGAATAATGAGTTAGTTGTGGGATGAATCATTACGAAACGAGTAAAGAGACTTGCCGGTAATGAGATTGAACTAGGTATGATGATACCAATGATCGAATCTCGGGCAAGTAACACACCGATGACAAAGGGAACAATGTATGTTGTTGTGCGGTTTGACCGATAAAGATCTTCGTAGAATATGTAGGAGCCAATATGAGCATCTAGGTTCCTCTATTGGTTATTGATCGGAGATTTGTCTTGATCATGTCTACATAGTTCTCGAACCCGTAGGGTCCGCACGCTTAACATTTGATGACGATTTGTATTATGAGTTATGTGATTTTGATGACCAAAGTTTGTTCAGAGTCTCGGATGAGATCACGGACATGACGAGGAGTGTTGAAATTGTCGAGACATAAATATTGATATATTGGAAGGTTATGTTCGAACACCGGAAAGGTTCGGGCATTTTCCGGAGTCCCGGGAGGTTACCAAAACCCCCCGGGATAGTATTGGGCCTTCATGGGCCTTAGTGGGAAGATGAGGCTGACGGCCAGGAGGTGGTGCCCCCCCTAGCCAAACTGAATTGGACTAGGAGAGGGGGCGCGGCCCCCCTTTCCTTCTCCCTCTCTCTTTCCCTTCCCCCTTCTCCTACTCCGAAAAGGAAAGGGGACTCCTACTAGGACTAGGAGTCCTAGTAGGACTCCCCCTTTGGCGCGCCTCTCTAGGTCGGCCGCCTCCTCCCTCCGTCCTTTATATACGGGGGCAGGGGGCACCCCAAAGCACAACAGACAATCACTTACCCGTGTGCGGTGCCCCCCTCCACAGTTTAACACCTCGGTCATATCGTCGTAGTGCTTAGGCGAAGCCCTGCACCGGTAACTTCATCATCATCGTGTCCACGCCGTCGTGCTGATGGAACTCTTCCTCGTCCTCAACTGGATCAAGAGCACGAGGGACATCATCGAGCTGAACGTTTGCTAAACAAAGAGGTGCCATAGTTCGGTACTTGGATCGGTTGGATCGTGAAGACGTTCGACTACATCAACCGTGTTACTAAACGCCTCCGCTTTTGGTCTACGAGGGTACATGGACATACTCTCATGTCTTGTTGCAATGCATCTCCTACATAGATCTTGCATGATCGTAGGAAATTTTTTGAATTACTATGTTCCCCAACATGTTCGAGCAGCCGTCCGTTCCTCCGCCGCATACCTTGCCATGACGGGAGCCCGTCCAAGCCCAGATCGCGGCCGCACACGTCCATCTCATGGCGGCCTTTTCCAAAGAGATGGCAGACGCGGATGGCGAGATGCTTGCCGAGTATGGTGCGATGGATGCCATGGAGTCCCTTACCGAAGAGATCGCCGGGCGTGAGCTGGACATGGAGGACGCGACGAAGATCGACGAGCACCAGTTGTAGTAGTACTCTTTGTTTTGTTTAATTAAGAGTGCCGGTCTTTAATTTGTTAGAGTAATTTTTACGTTAGCTAGCTCTGTTTAATTGCTGAACTTGCTCAATTAAGAAGTGTGGGTGTGTTGTAGTCTCCTTTTACCCAAATTATGCAATGACGTGGATGACCACTGTAACCAGGGAAATTCGAACCAAGATTCTTGACGTTCAAACTCATCACACACGAGTTAAGCTATGTGAATCATTTGTGATGTGCACATATCGTACACAGTTCTAAATAAGGGACCATGTGTGATGACACTTTGCGCGCCAGGTTTTTTCGCTGAACCGATTCAAAATTTTCGGCTTCCGTGGAAATATCTTCCTTCCCGCCCCCTCCCCCTTACAAAAAGCCACATTTCCCTATTTTTGCCTTCCTTTCCAAGTTGAAACCTTCACTCCTTGCTTGCAGCGTCGCCTCCTCATCGGAGACCCTCGCTGCTCGGCCTCGTTTATCCAGGCAGGTAATCCACACCTGACCCCCATCCTCCTCCTCCTTCCTCATCCCACATGCCCCGACCACCGGTGTGACACCTTCCACCCAAATCACCGACCCCTCCACCAAATAAGCGCCACCCTAAGCCATGGTGCACACAGTATAGCCAGGAGCTCAAGGAGCATTTGGCAGCAGAGAAGCAAATCGCAGCCGCACGCGCAGATGAGGTCGCGATGGCTGCCATTCATACCGACCCCCAGATCTTGGACGAGCACCTTGCCATTTGCTAGCTCCACTGGTAAAGCATGCTCAGTTTACCTGTTGCGTGTGTCGCTCCTGCCTTTCCTTAACAAATTCTAGTGAATTGTGCTATCTAATTTTACCATGCAATCTGTTGCTCTAGTGTATATGTTCTATATGTCATGCAATGTGATGCTCACTCATTAATTGTTTGGTTAATTAGTTGTCATCTTCAGTTAATTGTTTGGTTCAATTCTGCAAATGTGATGTTCAATTCTTCAGGCTGCAATTTTGTATTGTCTTCCATGTGAGAAATAAATCGAATTTATCTTTACAAAATACATGAGAAACGAATACAATTGCTATATTTTCAAGTTGTTAAGCATGCTTGGTTTGGTTAACTGCTTGATCTTCTAGTATGTTATACATTGTGCAATGTGGTGCTTAGTTAATGTTTTGTTCATTCGTTGGGGTGTTTATGCGATGTTCAATTGTTGTGGGTGCATTTTGTTATTGTATACCATGCGAGAAGTAAATCGAATTTGGCTGTACTAAATACATGAGAAACAAATACAATTGCTATATTTCCAAGTTGTTAAGCATGCTTGGTTTGGTTAACTGTCTGATCTTCTATTAGGAGTATGTTCTGTTGTGCAATATGGTTCTCAGTTAACGTTTGGTTCATTCGTTGTGGTGTTTAGTTAACTGTTTGGTTCAATTCTGCAATGCGATGTTCAATAGTTGTGGGTGCATTTTGTTATTGTATACCATGTGAGAAGTAAATAGAATTTGGCTGTACTAAATACATGAGAAACAAATACAATTGCTATATAGCCAAGTTGTTAAGCATGCTTGGTTTGGTTAACTGTCTGATCTTCTATTAGGAGTATGTTATACTGTGCAATGTGTTGCTTAGTTAATGTTTGGTTCATTTGTTGTTGTGTTTAGTTAACTATTTGGTTCAATTCTGCAATGTGATGTTCAATTGTTTTGGGTGCAATCTGTTATTGTATACCATGTGATAAATAAATTGAATTTGGATGTACTAAATACACGAGAAACAAATACATTTGTTATATTTGTTAAGCATGCTTGGTTTGGTTAACTGTCTGATCTTCTATTAGGAGTATGTTATATTGTGCAATGTGCTACTCAGTTAATGTTTGGTTCATTAATTATGGTGTTTAGTTACCTACTTGGTTAATTCTGCAATGCGATGTCCAATTGTCGTGGGTAGAATTTTGTATTGTTGCGCATGTGAGGAATAAATCGAATTTGGCTACACTTAATACATGAGAAACATATACAAGTGCTATATTTCCTAATTCTTAATCATGCTTGGTTTGGATAAATGGGTTTTCCATGTGGCTTGAATTAATCTGATGAATCTGCAATGTGCTTATTTTCGATCAACATATTTTACGGATAGCATGTGAACCATCACTTAACCTGATGACTAACTACCTTATATGTGTTGTAGGGAAACAATGGGAAGCAGTGAGGTTTACAATCGAGGTTAGCACATGCATGGTCTGTTGTCTAATAGCACATTATTGTGCAATTGCAGGAACCATTCTAATATTTAGGTTTTAACAATTTGGTCTTGCACATATAGGTCCTGCTATCAGAGGTTTTGACCCACTGTTCGACCCTTTTTGCATATGGGGAAATGAGTTGTCCATGAATATGAATCAAGTCAAGAAACTCAGAAAGATTGTTAAGATAAAGAAATTAGCGACAAAAAACAACAAGATCTTTGTCTGCACAATGAAGAAGATATCAGTTCACTATAAGATGGTACTAACTATTATACCTTGCCTTTTTTTATTCCTTTGCCCCATTTCTAATATAGAGAAGATATTTATGCACATCCTTGTTTTCAGGCCTTTCCATAGTAGTTCACTGATGGTTACTTCTCAAAACACCTCTATGGTCAGGAGGCAAGGAAGGTTTTCATACAACACCCATGGTTCAATATTGAAGTGTTCCTGCTGAGGACGAAGGATGGATGGTCAATCATTCACAGGCACTGGCCTACAGTTGCAAAGACCTTCAACATCAATGAAGGCTCAATATCCGCCTTCCGCGTCAGCAGTTTTTCAGATGAGTTGCATCTGTCTATGTACCGTGTATGATGCTAATTTCAAAAGGTTCTAGATGTGGCATGTGAAACTTGATGCTGGTGCAGCTGTGTAATGGGCTAGATGAGTGCTGAAGCTATATGATGTTGTACTCCAATGTATTTCAATTATGAAATCCTGCTTCCTTAATATGGAAATGAAATATATTGTGTGCTTAATATGAAATGTCAATTAGATTAATAAATGGATGATTCATAATAAGGCAATTAGCCTGCTAATTGGGGTTTTCTATTGCAAACGGTTATTAAGAAAACACCATGGGCGATAACCTCAGGGAACGCACATAGTTTCTAGCAATAAACCGTGTTGGATCAATGAGCCATCACACATGACATCCTCTTAAAACCTGTTTGCGTTAGGCCACCTTGTGCAAACGTTTACCACATAAAAACTGTGTATGACCGACAACCTTTGCCACACAGTTTCTTATACGCAGTGTGTGTGATGCATTCAATAATGCATAAAATTGTTAATATCGTATGCAATGGCAATGCTATCACAAACGATTTAATGGGGAAAATTGTGTGTGATGTACCTGCAAATGGAAACAATTTCCTTGGAGTCACTGTGTGGGATGTATATACGAACGGAAATGTACTTCTTGGATTAACTGTGTGGGATATACATACTAACGGAAACGTATTCATTGGATTGACTGTGTGGAATGTACATGCAAACAGAAACATTTAGCGGGGACTGACTGTGCGGGATGTACTTATGACCGGAAAAAAATTCGCTTGTATAATTGTATTTTTAGCACTGATGTCTACTACGCAACCTTCTTCTTGTAGACGTTGTTGGGCCTCCAAGTGCAGACGTTTGTAGGACAGTAGCAAATTTCCCTCAAGTGGATGACCTAAGGTTTATCAATCCGTGGGAGGCATAGGATGAAGATGATCTCTCTCAAAAAACCCTGCAACCAAATAACAAAGAGTCTCTTGTGTCCCCAACACACCCAATACAATGGTAAATTGTATAGGTGCACTAGTTAGGCGGAGAGATGGTGATACAAGTGCAATATGGATGGTAGATATAGGATTTTGTAATCTGAAATTATAAAAACAGCAAGGTAGCAAGTAACAAGAGTGAGCGAAAATGATATTGCAATGCTTCAAAACAAGGCTAGGGTTCATACTTTCACTAGTGCAAGTTCTCTCAACAATAATAACATAATTGGATCATATAACTATCCCTCAGCATGCAACAAGGAGTCACTCCAGAGTCACTAATAGCGGAGAACAAATGAAGAGATTATTATAGGGTATGAAACCACCTCAAAGTTATTCTTTCCGATCAATCCATTGAGCTATTCCGATAAGTGTCACAAATAGCCCTAGAGTTCGTAGTAAAATAACACCTTAAGACACACATCAACCAAAATCCTAATGTCACCTAGATACTCCAATATCACCTCAAGTATCCGTGGGTATGATTATACGATATGCATCACATAATCTCAGATTCATCTATTCAACCAACACAAAGAACTTCAAAGAGTGCCCCAAAGTTTCTACCGGAGAGTCAAGACGAAAACGTGTGCCAACCCCTATGCATAAGTTCACAAGGTCACTGAACCCGCAAGTTGATCACCAAAACATACACCAAGTGGATCACGTGAATATCCCATTGTCACCATAGAGAAGCACATGCAAGACATATATCAAGTGTTCTCAAATTCTTAAAGACTCAATCCGATAAGATAACTTCAAAGGGAAAACTCAATCCATTACAAGAGGTGGAGGGGGAGAAACATTATAAGATCCAACTATAATAGCAAAGCTCGCGGTACATCAAGATCGTGCCATATCAAGAACACGAGAGAGAGAGAGAAATCAAACACATAGCTACTGGTAGATACCCTCAGCCCCGAGGGTGAACTACTCCCTCCTCGTCATGGAGAGTGTCGGGATGATGAAGATGGCCACCAATGATGGAACCCCCCTCCGGCAGGGTGATGGAACGGGGTCCCAATTGGTTTTTGGTGGCTACAGAGGCTTGCGGCGGCAGAACTCCTGATGTAGGTTTCTTTTCAGGGGTTTCTGTATTTATAGGAATTTTTGGTG